>NC_139143.1:145652217-146252217 GCF_964270905.1 Leucopleurus acutus | reverse complement strand
GTATAGACCAGATAGGATTGTTTTGCGAATTAAATAAGACATGGAAGTCTTTTAGAATAGGATTAGACATATAGTACTCCATTACTGTTTGTTATTATTACCATTACTATTTTTGTAATTATTTGTCTCTATATCCATCGCTCTGCCTGACTGTGCACCCCTTCTTTTTGTGTCCCTATTTCCTAGACTTACTACATAATAGCTGCCCCTTTCATTGTTGATATTACAATGGAAATGGATGGAGGATCTTAAGGGAACTGTGGACAAGACTAAAGGCAGTGGGGTAGAAAATTCATTGACCATGAAATCAGATTTGGTTTAAATCTTGGCTCTGCTACTTGTTTAGACATTGGTTTTGTGCAAGTCACTTCCCCTTCTAGGACTCAGTTTTTTCATCTAGAAAATAGAACCAATAATCTCTGGCCTATTTCCTCACAAGCTCCATCATGAAGTTGGAATAAGGACACAGATGTGAAACTGCTTTGTAAGCTGAAAGGCACTAATCAAATATAAGATACTTTTACTGTTATTAGAACCATCTGGAAGTTGTTTGGACTTACAAATTGATAGAATCAGTCAACACCTACTTGACTTACACAGAAAGCAGTTGTTATGCTTGGGTATTTTTTAAGCCCTTAACCTCATGGATATTCCAAGTCTTCTCTCCAAATTCACGCCCAATTTGAGAATGTTCAAGTTTATTTTCCCAAAGACTGAGTAAAAATAGGAATTTAAAATATAGCTAAGGCTGAAACTTCACTAAAGATTTCAGTTTCTATTTCCCTTAAGGGAGTTTCTAGAGCCCTAGTTCATAGCTGAGTTATTAAATGCAGCTTAATTCATAGGGTTTCTCAAGGTATCAGGAAGCCCAACCTCAGAGGTTACTTTAGGATAATAGGGAGTTTAGATTAAGATGGTCAGTAAATTGCAAAAAAAAGAAAGAAAGAACCATATAGATGGTAAGAACACTGGACCAGGAGTCAGA
The DNA here is from genome assembly GCF_964270905.1 of Leucopleurus acutus. NCBI lineage: Eukaryota > Metazoa > Chordata > Mammalia > Artiodactyla > Delphinidae > Leucopleurus > Leucopleurus acutus. Next base: position 146,251,232 of record NC_139143.1, on the reverse strand, counting down.
AATCCTAAATTCTGATTAGCTCTACAGCCTTCTAGTTTGAACATCTTCCCTACCTGGTCCTGACTTTTCTCAGTAAAATGTGGATAATCTCCCCCCATTTCATTAACCTTTGCCATATAGCAAATCACCCCAAAACTTAGTGACGTAAAAGATCAAGCGTTTGTTTCTGACAATTCTGTGGGCTAGTTAGGAAGTTCTGCTCATCTTTCTGGGCCCACTCATGGAGCAGCATCCAGCTGGTGAGTCAACTAGGACTTGGGCCCAATGGACACAGCCAGGACTCTGAGCCTCTTTTTCTATATAGGGTCTTTCACACTTCAGGTGCTAGCCTGGGCCTCCTCACATGGCAATGCTGTTCTAGGAGAGAGAATGTGGAATTGTATGGCTTCTTAAGGCATAGCCTCACACAGTGTCTTTCCCTCCGTATCCTATTAGTCAAAGCAAATTACATGGTCAGCCCAGCCTCAGGGGTTGGGGAAACAGACTAGACCCTTCGACGTGAGAAAGGCAAAGTCAAATTACAAAAAGGGACATTGTCACAGGGAGGCATGATTCATGGAGATTTGTGGCATGGGGGATGCGGGGGAGCTTTTTGTATCAACCTAACACACATCTATCCTGCCTCCACGGCTATTTACAAACATCTAAGCTAATATAATTAGAGACACTTTGTAAAGAATAAAGCCTTACGTCATACAGATGGAAGAGCGCTCAATTTTTGTCCTAATATTTGTATTTATATTATTTAACTTACTTCAAGATGATTTGGATTGTTTTCAGATTTTGATTCCCTGTTAGTTAAGAAAAGTTTATGAGAATATAAAGAGAAGAGTCCCAGACAGGTTATAGAATTAGAATATCATCATTCTGCAATCCATCATGAATTAGTGGATGCAGACCTCAAGCATCAATGACTGCTAACATCACAAAAAACAAGACAACTAGATCATATGTGTCTGTTGAGGAGGAGCACATCACCTATGAAGCGGTCTTGCTAAAATAAAAAAATGGAAACTTAATCTGATCAAGCCTTTAGTTACAACCACCAATTTTCAGGAAATATAGAAGACAAAGGAACATGTAAAACCATACCACAGAAGTACAATCAGCAAATCCAGACTAGGAAACCACTACAGGAAAATGACCTGGTTTTTTCAATACCTAAATTACAAAGGAAAAGAAGAGGTGGGGAAGAAGCATGTGCATTGAAAGAGACCAATAACAAATACTGATTCAAATAAACTACTTTAAAAATTATGACATTTTTGTCATATTGAAAATTTGTAAACTGACAGGATAATGAAATTAAGAAATTAAAGCTAATTTTAGATGTGGATTGGTATTATATTTATGTGTTTTTTAAAAAAACTCCTTAGCTCTTAGAGTACATATTCAAATACCTGTGAATTGATATTATAGATGAAATTTATTAAAACAGAGTGGGAATAAGTGGATGGGGGTAGTACAGATGAAGCAAGAACATCCATGAGTTGATAACTGTCCAATCTAGGTGATGAGTATGTGGGCATTCATTATTCAGTCCTGGCTACTTTAGCAGATGTTTGAAATTCTCCATAACACATTTTTATAAAGAGTTGGACAATAAGTCAGATAGTCCTGAGTTCAAGTAGCAGCCCCATGTCTCCTCTCCTTAGCCATATGATCTAGGGAAATTCATTTCACTTCTCTGAGCTTTCATTTCCTTACAAACAACATAGGGATAATCTCCTCCCATTATTTTCCAATGATGCTCTGAGGGCCAGATGAGTCCATGAAGGTAAAAGCATCTTATAAACCATGAAAGCCTACACACATTCTCAGAGCTGTTTTTGCTACTAATTATCGACTTGAAAATAATTTAGATCTTTTGGGCCCTGTCTTCCCTTTAGTAACAGTATCTCTTCATCCTTGGTCTGTTCTCATGAGAAATTAAGCACAGTGGGCTCAGAAAGCTCATTGGGCAGTGGTTATGAGCTTGACAAAGGGTCTGAATATTATTTTTTAAATCTTATCTTTTGTCTTTATCTTAAATCCAAGTGGGAAGAATTTCTGCTTCTGGACAAGATGGAGCCACAGGGACTGTATTTACCCTCCTGCTGGATACAACCGAGAAACACACTATATAAATATGTTATTTACATATAGTTTCATACATGTATGAAAGAATGCTTTCCAAGGAACTGAGTATCAGGCCAAAAAGGATAATGGTCATTGACATATAGGAAACAAACAAGTTGAGTCTCACGATTGCCTCAGTTTCCTGCCTCAATTGAGAGTTTCCAGACCAAAAAAAAAAAAAAGGGAATAAAAGATATCCAGATTGGATAGGAAGAAGTGAAATTGACTTTAGTCACAGATGACATGATCATCTATATAGAAAATCTAACAGAATAAAAAAAAAATAGCTATTAGAACTGAGTGAAACTAGCAAGTCTGAAGGGTACAAGATCAATTGTACAATGATCAATTATATATCTATATACTATCAATAAAATATCAGAAATTTTAAATTTTAAAAATATATCATTGTCAATAGCATAAAAATATGAAATATTTAGGGATGAATCTGAAAAACCTGTGCAATATCTATACACTGAAAATGGTAAAACATTGCTGAGAGATGTTAAAGAAAACCTGAATAAACGAAGAGATTACTGTAATCATATGTTGGACGACTCAGTATTAAGATGTCAATTCTCCCCAAATTGATGGACAGATTCAATGCTATCCCAATCAAAGTTCCAGTAGAATTTTTTAAGTAAATTGATAAACTGATTCAAAAATTCATATGATGCAAGAGGGAGGGGATATGGGGATATATGTATACATATAGCTGATTCACTTTGTTATACAGCAGAAACTAACACAAAATTGTAAAGCAATTATACTCCAATAAAGATGTTTAAACAAAAAATTCATATGAAAACACAAAGGATCTAGATAAACAACTTTTAAAAAGAAGAAAGTTGGACAACTTCCACTATCTGATTTCAAGACTTATTTTAAATTACATTAATCAAAGCAGTGGTAGTGGCATAAAGATAGACAAATAGACCAATGGTATAGAATGGAGTCCAAAGATACAAGGAGATGAATATATTTATCTATCTATACATACATATACGATTGTTAATATAAGTGCAAAGGCTATTCTGTCAAGAAGACTAGTCTTTTCAACAAATTGTGCAAACAAACAACAACCTTCAATCTATACTTTGTTCCATAAACAAGAATTAACTCTAACTGGACCATACACCTAAATGTAAAATCTAAAACTATAAAATTTCTAGGAGAAAACTTTTGTGACCTTGAGCCAAGGAAGGATTCCTTGGATCCAGCCTTACAAGCACAATCTTCAGAAGAATAGAGCGGATTGGGGACTGAAGGAGTCGCTCTTCTGGTGATGTCATTACCAGATGGCCACTTAGGTTCTAGAGAGAAAGGGAAGAGTTCAATGAAAGTTCCTATGACGCTTTTCTCAAGAAAACTAGACTGATTTGAGTTTTCTGAAATTCCTCGGAGGCAGAAAGGCCATATCTGAAAACACAGATCCTCTTTAGTTCCTTTTATTTAAGACCCAAATCCAGAACTTGCTTTTTTGTTTTGTTTTGTTCTGTTTTAGCATTTGCCACCACCAGCCCTCCTCCAGCCCCTTAGGGCTCTTTTTCTGCCTTTTGAGACTTGAGGAACTACTGTTCAGACCCTGAAAAGTTCCTCTTGCCTCCAACAGCCTGCTCCACCATTTTTACGTAACCACTGAGCAACCACAGGTGAGATACTGCATCTCTTTAGGTCTCAGTGTATAATGAAGCTTTTGGGGAGCCAATCTAAAAAACCTGTTTTAGCGCTCAGCCCCTCTTATTCTCTGCTTTCCAAGAAGAATGATTCAGCGATCAAACAGCATGAACAAGATTTTTTTCCCATTTAATACCAGATTGTACCCGAGAACAGGAGTGAAAAGTGTTATTGCCCAGATCAATAATTCAACAAGCTACATTGGAATGAAGCCACATTGGACTTAAACAAATTCTGGGGTGTCTATTAAATAGCCAGTCATAGTTCCATTTGGCTCATGCCTTCATCCATTCATTAAACTAATACTTACTAACCACTTATTATGCCCCAGGTGCTCTGCTGGGTATTAAGATTCAGGGCTCACATTCTGTCAAGAAAGCCCAATGAAATTCTTCCCGCTGCAGTGCCAGCGCACACGTGTCCCTTCTTCCTGGGGCAGGCTTCCCCTCCTCTCTTCACCTGGCCAATTTCTACTCTTCATTCAAAGAACCCAGATGTGACTTCCTCAGGGAGAACTTGCCTACCACAAATTGAATGAAGTTCTCCCATTATTTATTGCCTTGGGTCCCTCTCTTCTTTTCCTTCCCAGCCCTTAATGAAATCTAGGACCATTTTATTTCTCATTACAGTCTCAGCACACTTGGCACAGTTCCAGAAAGGAGCAGATGCTTAATCAACATTTGTAAGCTAACTGAATGAACAAATGAGCAGATAAAGGGCACATAAATGGATGGGGAGAAGCGGGGTGGAAAGGTCTCCTAGAAGAATCATTAGGCCTTCAGGGTGGTAAGGATTTAGGTAGGTGAAAGGTGAAGAAAACAGGCAAGCAGATGCCTCTTCTCCATTCCATGATCTCTTATCTGGGAAACAGTCTCCCAACTTGTCTCAAAATTTCTGGTCTCTTTAGTTTTTCAGGCTAAGAGTTATTATGTTACAAAGTCAGTTACATCACTTAACATCTCTAAAATGCAGTGGGCTCCCTACTGAAAAATAGCTAAATTCTTCAGCATGGTGCCACCCCCTCCCCGAAGTGATCTGGCTTTCAGCCATCTGTCTGTACTTATTTCCCCGTAAATCTGCCCATTTACTTTTTGATGCAGTCATGCATCGAAGAGGCCATTCCCCACTGACCAGACACAGGTCCTGCCCTTTCCTATTTCCTTGCTCTGCCCTGTCCTCCATTCTCCCTCTGCTGAAGTTCTCATCTGATTCAAGTGTAACTCAAATGCCATCTTCTCTATGGAAACTTCCATGGTAAGGTACCCTCCTCCTCTGAAGGAATCTCTCCTCCCTTTTTGCATCCACTCCACATGCTTATACTTCCTTTTTGTGCACATAAGTCATTCTTCTTCACGCCACAGTTTCTATCAACATATCTTTCAGTAGCTGGTGAATTCCTCTAGGTCAGAAGCAGCTCTGAAACTGCTCCCGACATAAGGTAAGCACTCGATAGATGTTTGCTGGACTAAATGTCCTGATATATCCACCCAGGAGATCCCTTTATATTGTTCCTCACTTCCTGTGGTGGGTCACTAGGAGAGCATTAAGATACTGTCCTCTTGAAAACCAGACTACAGCCTTCCCCCCAAATCTGATGATTGACTTATTCATCAGATGTTTATTGAATACCTATCATATTTTAGACACAAAACAATAGAAAATAAAATATTTCTGCCCTCACAGCATTTATATTTAAGTGAGCAGGAGACTCAGTATAATATGAAGTGCATCAGGTGGTGAAAAATATTGATACTATGGAGAAATATAAAGTGCAAAGGGGGATACAGAATACATTGCCTCCTGGAGGTAAGGGGATATTTTAAGGAGTGTTCTGATACAGACTCTAATAAAAGGTGACTTTGGAGCAAGACTCAAAGGAAATAAAAGAGTAGGCAGATACGAGTGTAAGGCACTCCAGGCAGAGGGAATATCTAGCGCCAAGGCCCCACGGTGGCAGCAATGCCAATAATCCAAGTTAAAGGAAATGACCATCTGCCCCAGGGTGTCATGTCTGAGGATCAAGTCTGAGGCCAGTGTGGGTAGAAGAGCATAAGTGAAGGGCCAGAGTGGTAGCAGACACAGCGGGACATGTGTTGTGAGAGTGTGTAGAGCCTGAAAGGTCATAGTAAGGACTTAGACCTTCCCTGTCTGTGACATAGGAAGCTGTTGGAAGGTTCTCAACAGCAAAATGAGATCAACTGACATGTATTTTAAAAACGTAAAATAGTCATGGTGTTGGGGAGACACAGTAGGGGAGCAAGAACAGAAGCAGACAGAGACCGATTTGTGCAATAATCTAGTCGAGGAATGATGGAGGCTCAGGACAGAGTGCTGGCTGATGTGGACTAAGAGGTGGACAAAGTCTGAATTTATTTTGAAAGCACTTGCTGCCATATGAACTGTGGGTATAAGAAAAAGAGAGGACACAGGAAAGGTGGTAAGTTTTTTAGTCTGAGCAACTAGATGGAAGGGTTTGCTGTGGAGAAAGCTGTGTCCCCAGCTTTATTGAGATATAACTGACACATAACAGTATGTAAGTTTAAGGTGTACAACATGATGATTTGATACCCATTATCTACTGAGAAATGATTACCACAATAGGGTTACTTAACACCTCCATCATCTCACATAATTACCCGTTTTTGTGTCTGGCAAAAACATTTAAGATCTACTCTCTTAGCAACTTTCAAGTATATAATACAGTACTGTTAACTATAGTTGCCATGACATACTTTGGATCCCCAGAACTTATTCATCTTATAACTGGAACTTTATATCCTTTGACCAACATCTTCTCATTCCACATACCACCCCCTGCAACCACTTAGCATAATTCCCTCAAGGTCCATCCATACGGTCACAAATGGCAGGATTTCCTTCTTTCTCATGGCTGACTAATATTCCACTATGTATATAGCACAGCTTATTCATCTGTAGGTGGACATTTGGGTTGTTTCTATATCTTGAATAATGTTCCAGCCAACACGGACTTACAGACATCTCTTCAAGATCCATTTCATTTCCTTTGGATTTATATCCAGAAGAAGGATTGCTGGATCACATGTTAGTTCCAGCCTTAATTTTTGGAGGAAACTCCATAATGTTTTCTGTAGCATCTATACCAATTTTCATTGCCACCAACAATGTATAAATGTTCCCTTTTCTCAGCATCCTTGCCAACACTTGTTGTTATCTGTTGTTTTGATAGTAGCCATCCTAATGAGTGTGAGGTGATATCTCACTGCGGAAGACTATGAGAAAAATAGATCTTGTGGGAGAACAAGGGGGATTCGGGAGTTCAGTTGTGGGAAATTGAAGTCTGAGATATTTTTATCATCCAGGTGAGATGTCAAGTTGGCAATTAGAAAGAAAAGTCTGGAGTTCACTGAAGGAGCCAGAGCTAGAAACATAAATTTGGGATGTGTCAACCTCATGATAACATTTCAACCCACAATGACCTAATCAAAGTTGGGGTTAGTAAAGACAGATAAGAAAAGAGGGCCTGAGGCTGAACCTGATATTAAGGAGGTCAAGAATTTATGAGGAACCAACACAAAGAAAGAGCAGCCAGCAAGCTGGGAGAAAAGCCAAGGGGGTGTGGTGTATAACCAAGTGATGAAGGGATCAATTACGCCAATTGTTGGGCCAAATAAAATGTGGACAATTGACCATCAGTTTTAACAATGTAGAAATCAGTGATCTGGACAAGGTTTTGTGAATAATGGTGTGTAAGCTTGATTGAGGGGAAGGTTCTAAAGCAAATGGGAGGAGTGGAACTGGTGACAGAATATAGACAGGGCTGCCATGTGCCTTTGTTTGCCTGTGGCAATCCCAGTCTGCACGTGCAGACCAGTGGTACATCCAGTTAAAAGTGTTTCAGTCTGGATAATAAATTATATAACAATCCTAAGTATAGTGGCTATTAACACACTGTACCCATTCATCCATATAACAGTGCACTTTCCCCTTTCTAACTTTCTAACTTTCCTGATGTAAATAAGAGTCACATCTCCCAATCCAGAGAGCAAAGGCCTGGAGAACTCTCCCTAAGGTAATCATTCTCAAGATGATCCTTGTGTCCACACAAAGGGGACCAGGGCACTACCCTCAACAATGTTAATTCCATTGATCTGAGATACAGCCAGGAGGTTCTAATGTGTAACCAGGGGTGGGGACCACTGCCCTGGTTAATGAAGAAGCAAGCAGGTGAGTCTGATGGAGATTATTATATAACCCTCCCTCTTCAGCCATCTCTTCAGAATCTTCCTCCCTGCCCATCCCCTGGTCAACGCTCTGGTTCACGTGGTCATTTTCTCTACCTTGGACTATTGACGTTGCTCTCCAGATAGTTTCTCTGATTCTGGGATCACCTCATCCAGTCCATTTTCTCTTATATTACCAACTTATTCCTCTCTGTTCTTCCTTTGAAAACTTCTGATGTCACTTTATTGACTTAAAGTTTAAATTTCTTAAAATGTCATTCAGAGTCATGTGAGTACTCAAGAGTTGTACTGCACATGAGAAATGAATGAATGGGCTCAGACCTCTGGGGTCAACAGAGACATAAACAATGAAGGAGTGACAGGACCTACAACATGGGCTTGGATGGGTGGCTTTTAAAATCCCCTCATAAATTTAAGAATGTTACCAGGGGGAAAATGGGGGGGGGGATAAGTTGGGAGATTGGGATTGACATATACACATTACTATATATAAAACTGGTAACTAATAAGGACCTACTATACAGCACAGGGAACTCTACACAATACTCTGTAATGACCTATTTGGGAAAAGAATCTAAAAAAGAGTGGATACATCTATATGTATAACTGATTCACTTTGCTGTACACCTGAAACTAACACAACATTGTAAATCAACAATACTCCAATACAAATTTTAAAAAGAGTGTATGAATCTATGATGGTAAGGAATTTCCCATTTGACATATCCTTGTGCACATTTTCCTCATGCAAACCTCACCTGGACATGAGTTGGAATACAGAGAAGAGAGGAAAAGTGGGGAGTGAGATTCCTCACCTCTCACTTGTGCTCACTCCATCTTTACCCCAGGCCCATGGGGGAAATTACATTCATTCCTCAAATAAGCCATGTTCTCTCACCTCCAGGGTTTAGCATATATTGTGTCCTCCTCCTGGATTACACTTCATCTCCCTTCTTCAATTTCTACTCATCCCTGAGATCTCAGCTACATGAAAAATTCCTCTGACAAGCTTTTTGCAACACCTGTCACCCTCTACTTCACCAACCCCACTAAGGCCGGATTGAGGGCGTTTCCTGCAGCATCCTGTACCACCCTGTACTTCCCTCACCATGGCCCCTCTCTCACTGTATTGTTTTGTTTGTTTGTTTTTTTAATTTAATTTTATTTTTTATACAGCACGTTCTTATTAGTTATCTATTTTATACATACTAGTGTATATATGTCAATCCCAATCGCCCAATTCATCACACCACCACCCCCATCCCCCCGCCACTTTCCCCCCTTGGTGTCCATACATCTCTCACTGCATTGTAATTGTCACTTTACATGTCTATCTTTCCAACTAGACTGCCAAGACCATATCTATCTGTTTCAAGGCTCAATAATTCTTTGTTGACTTAACACTAATATAAATTCAATCTAAAGTGCTGGTAGAAATACCTAAAACGAGCACTAACAATCCACAGGTGCAGAACTCTCCTTTGAAATTTGACAGCCCCAAGGATGTCCCACCTAACCCTGTCCTTGCTATGCCCCACACCCACTGGTGGACATATGCTTCACATTGGCTCCGGTGCCCGTGACTTATGATTCATGCTGAAAGCACATTGGAAGCCCTCATCTTTATAGCTCTTTTCTGAGAAAATTACCCAATCTGGCAGTCCTTCTGGCCCCAAGGCCATTTGACAGATCCCAATGAACAAGGCCAGATGGGAGTGGGGGAAGAACTCCACCATCAAATTGTCCAATGCCTGAAAAATGTTGGCTTTGGAATGATGCAGGTCCTCTCTTGTGCACTGCCTAGAATCAGAGGAAGGTGTTCTCCGCCAGGCCAAGGCAGTGAGGTCTCTGTGTTCCTGGCTGAGGCCCCCAAGCCAGTTCTGTCTCTGCAGCAGAGCTCCTGCCGGGTGGGGTGTCACAGCTGTGGAATCAGAGAAGTTGTGCAAGAGGAGAAAAAAAAGTTTTCCAAATCAGCAAAAGAACAAGTCTTGGAGAGAAAGAGCTCGGGGAGAGTGGGAGTCCAAAGCAAGGCCAAGAATCATGAAATAACGTGCACGTGGCAAGAACTAAGGATCTTAGCAACTGCAAGATCTAGAGGAAAGTAAATGAGCAGAAAGTTAGAGGGAAGAATAAGCTTGGTCAGGAACACATAAGGAATTCCAATGCTTTCATGCAGCCTGACGTTTAGTTGCAAAACATTCTACAGAGTCAATTTGTATATTAACTAACTCACCAAGCATTTATGGATACTTTGTACCTAACGTAACTCCCTTGACCTGCACAACTACCCTAGCTTCTATTATTATTGCCATTGTAGGAATGAGGAAATTGAATTTCAATGAGGTTCATAAGTGATTAAGATAAGCTTAATGCCCAGGACCTGTCTGATCCACAGGTCCCGGTTCTGGATTGAAGCCCACCCCAAACCACCTCAGGGCTGGGCAACCCTGAGCAAAGTCATTCTCTCTTTCCTTGTCTATAAAATGAGGATGCTATACCCACTGAGATAATCTACCAGAAACGATTTCCTCGACTGTAAAGCATTATGCAAATGTGAGTTACATATACTTGTTTATTTGCTTGCTTGTTTCTTTATACTCTATTTCATTTCACAATGAGGCTTTGCATGAGACCACACGCAGTGAAATAACGCTGTACAGTCATCTGAATACCAGTGCTGAAGAGATTGAATTCTCTGCTTGACAAGTCTTCACGGAGGAAGACGCTGCAGGCGCCGATCTCACATTCATAAAATCATTCACTCAACAAGCCCTTATGAAGCCCCTGCACTGGATCAAACTGAGTGCAGTATGTAAACGTGAGTAAAGCACAGCCCCTACCCCCAGAATCTCAGTCTAGAATAGATGGTAGAGTAATAAAGAGGCCACTTTAAGAGTGTGCTCAGCACAACAGGAAAGTGAAAGAAAGACAGCAAGTTGCCAGTTTGGGGAATGTGACAGAGGTACTTAACCCAGGAAAGTGCCCCCAGAGGCAGGAACTTCTGAGCTGTTTCCTGAAAAATGGACTGGAGTCTCCCAGGTGAAGCTTGGGGGTGAACGACAAGAAGGATATTCACACCCCGGGATGGGAGGGTGCATGAGTTGGCAGTGTAGTGGGGCTGCAAATAATTGGCCTGGCTGAAGCTTCAAGTTGCAGGGGAGAGTGGGATGTGTGTGAAGAAGCTCCCAGAGCTAAAATAACTTCCTTGGCTCTGCTCATGTGCCCTCATTGCAGGGCACAGTGAGACATCAGGGAGGCTTCTGGAGCCTTCAAGAGCCTTCTGCCTCGCTCAGATCCATCGGCTTCCCTAGCTGCTCCAATACATAAACCAGGCCTCAGCAACCTCTTACCTAAACCACATCTCTCTTCCCTCATAAGCAAAGATGAGCTGCTCAAAGCTTGAACAGGTCCTGTCTTTTTCCTTTTGCTGAGTGTGTAATAGTTCAGGCCTTGGGTTCTGGAGTCAGACTGGCCCATCTTTCAAGGCTGTCATGGCTGCTTCCTTGCTATGTAACTTCGGGCAAATAATTTATCTTCTCAAGTCTCAGTTTCTTCATCTGTAAAAGGGGTCAATAATAGCACCTACCACATAGGGTTTGTGTGAGAATTAAATGAGATAATACAAATAAAGAACAAAGAACAACGCCTCACCCATAGCAATTATTCAGTAAGTGTTACTTATTATCATTATTATGATAATTACCTGCAGCATCAACTTCTACAATACAGCCACTTTATTTTTAATTGCAATTCTTTCCAGTGATTGGGGAAATGTGCATCAAGAGTGAGAATGAGAGAAAACATACATAAGAATCATTGATTAATATGGGGGAAAGAACAGAGAAACCCAGACCATAAAGTCTCACATGGCTATGTTGGATTAGTTTCAAGTTTGACGTCCAGTTTCCTGGCAGCCAAAGCAAAAAGGAGAACCAACTTGTAATTACTTCCCCAGGACAGTTCCAAAAGAATTTCTTTCACCAGCTTAACACAGGAGGCAAGACATGATGTAGTGAACATATTCACAGTGGGGTCTGGATTGGTCTGTCAGAGCTGCCATAAGAGAATATCATCGACTGGGTGGCTTAAACAACAGAAATTTATTTGAAATTTATTTTCTCACAGCTCTGGAAGCTAGAAGTCAAAGATCAAGGTGTTGGCAGGGTTGTTTTTTGAAGCCTCTCTCCTTGGCTTTTAACTGGCTTTCTTCTACCTTGTCTTCACATTGTCTTTCCTGTGCATGGCTGTGTCCTAATCTCCTCTTCTTATAAAAACACCAGTCATATAGAATTAGAACCCACCCATATGATCTCATTTTACCTTAATTGACCTCTTTAAAGGCCCTATTTCCAAATACAGGCACTGGGGGTTAGGACTTCAATGTATAAATTGGGGGAGACACAATTCACCCCATAACAGCATCCCTGAAGCAGAGCAGGGAGGAAATAACACAGCTTGATTCCACAAGGTGTCCTGACCATGCAGTCCTCAGACCTTCTGATTCCCAGCTGATCCCAGAAGAGAACCCAGAGCATCCAGAGGGGTGGATGGACTGTTTACATTCCAAAGATATGGGGGGAAGATCACACCCCTCACTCAGTGCTAGGAGGTAAAGGTGGGATAAGAGAAATAGAGACCCTATTCCCGCCGTGAGCGGGGAGTGAGTTCAGCCTTGGGTGTTGGGTAAAGAACCTTTAAAAAAGTAATATTGTTTTTACGCATGCTGCTCCAGCAGTGGTGTATGGCTAAGACAACAGGGAAAGCAGTTAAGAATGGTTTGTAATTACCTAGGTCAAGGCTACCAATCTAAACTGGGCCATGGCAATGGAGACAGATGCCAGGAGATGGGTCTGCCTTGTGCAACCTACTTCATGGTTACAGTTCAGAAAATGTCTCCACTGGGTTGAGAAGTGGGAATAAGTGAGAATGATGAATGGGGCAGAGGCTTGGAGGAGAGGATTCGAGTTTTCAGTCAGTTACGATCTGGGTTAAAGCCTCTGGCGTAAGAGCCAGTCTGCTCTGCTACTGTTTTTCTGTGGACGCTGCCCTCTGGGAAAAGGAAAAGAGTGGCCCTTACCAAGCATCTCTGCGCCAGACACAGAGTTAGTCACTGTTCTTACATTTTATCATGCAATTCCCAAATGGACCTACCAGTTAGATATTATTATCCTTATTTAGGGATAAGGAAACTGAGGATCAGAGGGGTAAAGTGAGTCATCTAAGGACACATGGTAAATAACAGAGCCAGAATTCAAACCAGAGTCTGATGACTTCCATAACTGTGACCTTAACCAATAAACAGTCAGTGCCCCACACACCTTACTGAGATTTCAGAGGTTAACAACCTTCAGCATGTTTTACATCAATCAGTAACAACTGACACAATGTTGCTTTTGCCTTCTTGATCACTAAAACCTCCTGAAACCATTTCTCTGAATGGAGGTACCAGAGTCTTTAGCCTGACTGCATTTTCATGGACAGAAATGAGACAGAAAAGCTCACAAAGCAGTTAGGCAACATCAGGGCCTCACAGCCTCCCAAATACCTTTTCTTGGGCCTTTAATTGTCCTTTTAAAAAGAAACCCAAACAATGAAGAATCATCTAGTAATCATCCTACCAGCATGATGGGCAACTCTACAATGGCCCAGAGTCAAATCCCGGAAGAGAAAACAGAGGCCCAGACCACTGCATCCTGGTCCTTTCACAGAATTCTCATTCCCAGAGGAAAATATCCATCATTTTTAGCATTCCAGAAACCAGCTGCCCTCCCATTTCATGAGGTCCACTGCACCCCTTGACTGTCCTTCATGAGAAATAAGGAGATGGAGGCGGGCCTGGAACGGACAGCTTCCTTCATTCAACACAAGTGCGCTGAGCCCCTGCCCTGCTAGCACAGTGGTGGGAGGAGCAAAGACCTCAGCATTAGGCTCAACCTGGGTTTGATTCCCACCCCTGCCATTGGGTGGCCTTGGGTGAGTCATTTTAAACTCTCTGAATTTCAGGCCATCATTAAAAGATTAAAATAACAATGCTGGTGGGGCAGGGCCTGCGACTAGCCAGGTCCATTGAAGTAAAGCAAACAAGTGGGTCAGGAGCAGAAAGAGTTACAATTAAAGAGTCGGGTTCAAGTCTCAGCTTCACTACCTGCAAGCTCTGGGACCTTGAGATCTCATTTAATTCCTCTGACCCTCCATTTCCCCCCTATAAAATGGGTTAACAATACCCATCTTACAGGCCTGTTATGGGAATGTGAAACACTTTTGCAAGGCATCTGAAATACAGCAAGTCCTCAAAAAGTAGTGATTTTTATTGTTTACCAGATGCTATGCTAGTCACTGGGGATGCAAAGATGAAAAACAGTGATGCTCCCTACCATGAGAGCTCACATCTCTGTGTATCTATTTCCTTGTCCATAATATAGGGTAACACTCTCTTCCCTGACTTACTCATAGGGCTAAAGACAAAATTAGTAACGCAACTGTAATTATAATACCTAACACTTATTGAGTGATTACCATATGGCCAGGCATGTTATTAAGTGTATTAGATGCCTTTTTTCATTTGCTCTCTGTGGTATGAAGAATGTCCCCCAGAGATATCCATGCTCTGATCCCTAGAACCTGTGACTATTACCTTACATGGCAAAAGAGCCTTTGCAGATGTGATTAAGTTAAGAATTTTGAGATGGGGAGATTATTCTGGATTATCTGGATAGGCTCAATCTAATCACATAAGACCTTAAAAGCAGAGAGTTTTTCCAGCTGGAGGCAGGAGAAATGAGGCATAAGGAGAGGTCTTGAAGTGTAAGGACTTGACATGTTGATGTTTTGAAAATAGAGGAAGAGGGCAGTGACACAAGGAGTGCAAGTGGCCCCTAGAAGCTGAGAACGACTTCTGGCCAACAGTCAGAAAGGAAATGGCAACCTCAGTCCTACTACCACAAGGAACTAAATTCTGTCAGCAACTTGAAAGAGCTTGGAAATAGATTCCTCTCCCATGTCCTCCAGGAAGGAAGACAGCGCTACTGACCCCTTGATTTCAGCCATGTGAAGCCCGGAGCAGAGAACCAACTGAGCCAGGAGGTGCACCTTTGAAATAATAAATAGGGACGATTTTTAAGGTATGAAATCTTCAGCAATAGAAAATCCTCAACACAGCCCTGTGAAGAAAGAGTCATTGTAACTCCCATTTTGCTGATGAGTAACTGAGGCAAAGATAGTTAAACTCATCCAAGGTTACACAAGTAGTAAGTGGCAGAGCTACTTGATTCAGTCTGATTCAAGAGCCTTTATTCATGAAAGCAGTCCCTGGGGCATAGTAGGTACTCAATAAATATCTGTGAAATCAATGGATGGAGGGACAGATAGATGAGTGGAAAGAAATATTGAGTGTGAAGATGCTGAGGACATAGAAAGAATTGTCACTTGTGTTACATTAAGCAGATCCAAATCTGCCATTTCAAGAATAGCCTGAGACTGTCAAAAGGTACAAACTTCCAGTTAGAAGGTAAAGAAGTACTAGGGATGCAATGTACAACGTGATAAATAGAATTAACACTGCTGTATGTTATATACGAAAACTGTTAAGAGAGTAAATTCTAAGAGCTTGCATCACAAGAAAATTAATTTTTTTTATTTATTTAATTTTGTACCTGTATGAGATGACAGATGTTCACTAAATTTATTGTGATAGTCACTTCATGATGTATGTAAATCAAATCATTATGCTGTACACCTTAAACTTATACAGGGCTCTATGACAATTATATCTCAATAAAACTGGAAGAAAAAAATTTTTTTAATATCCTTAGAAATAAAAGGCAATTTGAGGAAAGAGCACTGGACTAGGAAGCTTGTATTTTGTTCCTGGTTTTCCAATTTATTTTCTGTGTGACTTAGACCAATCTCTGCATGGCTCTGAACCTCAGTTTTCTTGTCTGTAAAGTGGAAATGCTAAACCCAGTACAATCTTACCATCATTGGTGCCATGGGGCTCACATGGGATGCAGAGACATAAAAGTGGTTGGTAAACTACGCTCCACAATGCATTCATCCATTTGGTCATTAACATTTACTGGGTGCTTACCCTGTAGCAGGCAGTGTGAGAGGGGCTGGGGGTGCAGCAGTGAGAGAGACCGAGCCTGTCCTAAAGGTCCCCCAGCCTTGCCATGGCAACATGTGCAAGAACATGTTATTGTAAAACCAGATGAGATGTGCTCAAGGTCAAGTTAGACCAAGAGAATAGTGTGATCAACCCTACACGGTGTATGTACGTTGGGTGAGTAGGTGGGTAAGGGTACAGGAAGGCTTCCCAGTAAAGGTTACATTTGAGCTACTTCCTGAATAATTACGAGTTGGCCAAGTGTTTGTGGGAAGGGAGGACCTTTCAGCCAAAGGAACAGCCTTTCAAAGGCATCTGTGTCCTGTGTAGAAGGCCTCCGTGTGGTCACTAAGGATGGTCACCAGTATCTCCTCTTCCTCTCCTTTCAAGCACATGTTAGGACAGCACTGCCCTGCCTCTTGGAAGTTAGGTAGGGTCTGGGACTGGCGTTGGCCTATGAAATGTGAACAGAAGTGACTGCTGTCATTTCTGTAAGCCATAGATGCAATTTTAAATTTTCTAGTAGTCATATTAGCCACACACACACACAAAGCAAAGGGTAAAGACAAATAGATAAAATTAATTTTAATAATACATTAAATATTTTAACCTAATATATTCAAAATGTTATCATTCACTGTGTAATCTAACAAAAAGTATTGAGATATTTTATATTATTTTTCATACTACATGTTTGCTTTGTGCTACATGTGAATTTTACACTTACAGAACATCTCAGTTTGGGCTAGGCTGTTTTCAAATGCTCAGTAGCCACATGTGCTGATAGCTGCTATATTGGACAGCGCTAGGGTGAATGGCAGAGCCTCCATGACCCTCAGCTGGTGAGTGAGAGACAAAGAGCAAGGGCCCGGCGAACACTCAATGAACATGTAGCGTAATCAAGACACGAGCCATTGCTTCTGAGATTTCATTTGTTATTGCGGCATAACTGAAGCTAACCAGCACAAGCCTCATGTTGTTAGAGTGTAAAGCAAAACCAAAGGAGACTGGAAAGTGAGACAGGAGTCAGTTAACGAAAGGCCTTTTATGAGGTACTTAGACATTTGAATTTTCCTGACACCATTCAGATTTACGGGAGGCAGGGAAAGTAAATAGGGGGCTGGTGCAACATCCAAGCAATGAGGCCTGCTACTGGGACAGATGGAAGGTCATATAGAAAGGCACACACGCCATCCCCCAGTTACCAACAAGTGGCACAGCTTGTTCGACTCTGTGTAAAAGGGGAGCTTCTTGGCCTGGCCAGTAAGGGAACCATCAGCCTGACCTCTTACATTCTGCTGTGGCTTCAGTTTCATCTTGTAGCTGTTGGCTGTGAGGAATGATTCCACATATCCATCGTGGTAGAAGGCTTTGCCCTGATGAAAAGGATTATGGATCTGTTTCAAGGTCATTTTCACATGTCAAGGTCATTTTTTCTTATTTTTCTTCTAGCCCAGGGCAGACCTCAAAACCTCCAGCTTTTCAAAGCACTCCAGCTGGGGTGGGGATTTTTTCCCCCCTGTACTTTTTTCCCTACAAATGACATGTCATGAAGAAGAGATAAAGAGAAAAACAACAGTGACTGTTTGGATAATTCTGTACCATCCACAGAAGGGGAACCAGGGACTGGGCTGAATAAAGAAGCCCATGCAAATAGATGGGTGTTGATTAGAAGTCAACACATCAAAATCCATTCCATAGATCTGAATTATTGTATTTTGAGAATTCCAGTTGTTTATCTTTTTAAGCAGGGGTCAAGGGACACACTTTGATCCTGCGTTACCACAAAGAACTCTTTAGGAAACATTTTGGTGAAATGAGAGTCATAGCCATGAGACAGATTTGTTTAAAAACCACTTTAAGCCATTTCACTGAGATTTTTGTACAGAAGGATGTCTGTCACAGTGATTTTCATAGTATTTAATCAGCCTTCGCTGTCACAGTAATGTGGATGCAAAGCCCTTATACAGGCACATAGGCATCAGGGATTATTTGTTAACTGCTGTGTAATGAAGCAGAACTCAGACTAAGTCTGATTTCTCCCACTTACTGGCTGTTTGACCTCAGGCAAATCCAATAACTTTCTAAGCCTTGGTTTTCCCATCTGTAAATTGAGGGCAATGATCCCTACCACCCAGGGTGGTTGTGAGGATTGAGTGGAAAAACTGGCATGTTAACTGATGTTCCATAGATCTCAGTTTTTTTAAATGAGTAAAGAAGTACATGGACTTGGGGCCAATAGACTTAGGATAAAGATCCAGCTCTGGCACTCCCTAATTGTATGGCCTTGGACAACTCACGCACATCATTTGTCTACATCTGCTATAAAATGGGATGTCAAATACATCATGAGATTAAACCGCATGATGTATTTGACATTCAGTTTTGTCTTCATCCCCAAGAAAGCAGTCTGAGGCAAGGATTAAAGTGCTGGTACTTCCAGTTGGAGGTGAAAGCCAAGGGAGGTCAAGGTGAAGAAGAAAAGCAGAAGTGAATGAAAGAAATATGTAAGCTAATGTGATTTGTACGTTGCTATGATACCGTTCTTCAGGGTGAGCTGCAAAGAGATGCTCATCCTGCAAAGGCACGTTCATTCCTTCAGCCACTATCAATTGCCAGAGGCTTTTCAAACAGACACTGCAACTCAGCACTCCCCAGAAGGGAGGAAAGAGAGAAATGTATCTGCCTTGCTTCTCCTGGTCTCCCTTTCCCACTGATGAAGGTTTACCCCATGGGGAGCTAATTCCCCACATCTCTGAGTCATATCATGTGGCCCCTCAATAGCTGATCAGGAAACAGTTCATCTCTCCCAGTGAAAAGCTGTGGACCACCTCCGTGTGGTCCAGCTGAACCTGTGGGCCGTGCGGACCAGACAGGCCCGGGCCTTGCAATCCTTGACAACTCAGGGAGCTCCATCACCATGGTGGCACCAGAACACTCCAGCCCCTTCATGCTGTGCTCTACCCTTGGGCAGGGGAGGAGGTGGCATCAGTGGCACAGAGCAGGAGTGAGATTCCAATTTTTAAAAGATACTTTGAAAGCTTAAATGTGACCTGTCCATTTTAGAAATGAGGAATTGGAGCCCCAGAGTGGGAAATGGTCTTCTCTAAGTTGCATAGGTGCCATTGTCAAAGTCCCTCCGAACTGGGCTCCTCAATCTAGCTGGCAATTTTGTTTGAAAGGAGATTCTGACCCAGTAGGTCTGAGCTGAGACAGAGATGGGGATCTGTGGATTACACTTTGTATAGTGAGCCTTTAAACGGCCAGAGCCGCCTTGGAAATCTACAGTAAGTGCCATGTGAACGAGACTTCGGCATGTTTCCTCTCTCATCCACCATCTTAGTCCAGAATGGTTCCCTTTGCCCATCACTTGCACCTGACTCTCTCCTGCTATTTAAATTTTACTGACTTTGCCTATTATTTTCTCACCATTGCCCATGCTGTCTTTGCCCTAATATGATTCTTAATGTTCCACTCTTCCTTCCTTCTTGGTTAAGATTTTGGCTACCCTCACTATCACTTAAGCTATGCCATGTAAAGTTGTGCTGAGTACACACTCTCCCTCTACAACTTGGGCCTAGAATCCTCCAGCCGCAAGGCATTCCTTGTGGTCAGTGCCTCTGATGGGCTCCACCCAGCTTCTTTTTTTTTTTTTTTTTTTGCGGTACGCGGGCCTCTCACTGTTGTGGCCTCTCCTGTTGCGGAGCACGGGCTCCAGACGCGCAGGCTCAGCGGCCATGGCTCACGGGCCTAGCCGCTCTGCGGCATGTGGGATCTTCCCTGCGGCATGTGGGATTTCCCAGACCAGGGCACGAACCCGCGTCCCCTGCATCGGCAGGCGGACTCCCAACCACTGCGCCACCAGGGAAGCCCCTCATCAGTTTGATCTTCACATAAAAGAAGCTGGGTGGAGGGCTTCCCTGGTGGCGCAGTGGTTGAGAGTCCGCCTGCCGATGCAGGGGACGCGGGTTCGTGCCCCGGTCCGGGAAGATCCCACATGCCGCGGAACGGCTGGGCCCATGAGCCATGGCCGCTGGGCCTGCGCGTCCGGAGCCTGTGCTACGCAACGGGAGAGGCCCGCGTACCGCAAAAAAAAAAAAAAAAAAAAAAAAAACTGATGAGAACTCAAGTCTTCCAGCCACTTTCCACTGTACCACCCAGCCTTAATTCTAAGGTTTAATAAGGCCGAAGGGGATTTGTGGGGCACAAGAATATTTTTGTGCTGAAATGTGTACTTGTTCTCAAAAAAAAAAAAAAACACACAAAACTTACAGTCAAGCTGGAATACTCTAGTTTCCTAAAAATCACAACAGAAATAGGTTTTCTTTCCTGTTTACATACGAATCAGATTTTGCTTCAGAGTTACTGGTTTGCTGAATGAATGACCAGAAGCAGATCTGAAAGTGTTTATGAAACGCCTACTATCTTCAATAGTGAGCAGAGAGCACAGAATGGTCCAGAGTTAGTCAGTGAAACAGAAACTGAGTTACTGAAGGAGAAAGAAGCGGTGGGTATGGACTGGAGAACCGTGGGGATTAGATTTCCCAAGCTCTTCGTTTACTCTGACCTAGGGCGGTTGGCTTCAGAGAGGCAGGGTTTCTCACGGCTACGAGTAGGAACTCTGCAGCCCAACTGCATCAGTTCAAAGTCCAGCTCTGCCATTCACCATTTGTGTGAACTTGAGCAAGTTAGTAAATGTCTTGGTTCCTTGGCTTCGCCAATTGTAACATGGGAATAATAATAGTGCCCAGCTCATAGAGTTGGCATAAGGATTAAATGAGTTAATCATTTAAACATAAGCCATTTAAATTTTTCCCACCACATAATAAGCACCCAACGAATGGTAGCCAGCATGCTGCCAACTGAAACTTCACTGCTTCAATTCCCGCTCAGGAGATTATATCGGAATGCGAGTAAGTGAGAGTTGAAAGAGAAAACACGTCTTAATAAATTTGAGAAGATTGAAATCATATCAAACGTTTTCTCCAACCACAAAGGAATATATTCTAGATATAGCAAAGAAGTATTTATGCTAATTTTATCAAGAACCAAGATTTTTAGTGTATGAGACAAGAGAAACAAGTGTAAATTCAATTAAGCTAAATTTTATATTACTATATTTGGATTGTCCATGATTAGCTTGAATATAATTTTTTTAAATAGGTATTTTCTAGCTCTGCCCACTAAAAAGGCCCAGAAGCAATCACAGCCTCATGGCAGTGAGCATCCCTAGCACCGAATTGTGGCTTATAAAGACCATTGCCTTCCACAAGAGACAGGGACTCCTCTGAAAAGTGCATGATGATTAAGATCTGGGGCAAAGAGTTTCCAGAGACTCGTACCAGAATGTAGGGAAGCTATCAAACAGTACTGAGGATGTGATAAAAGGACTCATGGCAAGTGTCTTGAAATACGCTGCATATAAAAACCCATATGTTCTAAAGGATACCCAATAGAAAAATAAATAAATAAGGTCAGCACTCACAGTGGTCACCATCAGTGGTAACTAGGTACCAACTCAACTTAACAGCAGTCGTTAAAGGGACAGAACCATTTATCTTGCCTTTCCTCAATGGAAAATATTTCGGAGTAAACAGATACTCATAGTTTATCAGCATAATGGGTCCTTAGAGAAGCATTCCAGCCAAGACATGGGAAAGGATGACAGAATTAGAAAAAGTGCCCATTTTCAACCCCTAACAAAATAATTGATTCAAGCAAATGTTGTCTGTAGATGACACCATTAGATGAAAGTTTAAAGGAAAATTTAGAATGGAGATATCAGACTGTCGCCATCTGAAACCCTTGATCAAATTAGCATCATTAAAATGGTACAATCAGACTTTCTGCACCTTCTAATGTGATGCAGTGTGAAGTGCATAGCACCAGCAATGAAATGCTCTTGGAAAAAATTTTGAACTCGACTCTCAGCAAAGACTTTAGAACTAGCTTCTAGTTTACTGTAAATAGAAAGAGTAGGTAAATCAGTTAAATGACACCACAATGAAACAAATAGACACATTCAGAATGTGGATTTTCTACTAAGACCTGATTTCTTCCATAGGAAAAATGGCGTAAAAGAGGAGGGATCAGGGAAAGGGCCTAGGAAAGAAGGGCTGTTCTAGACTACAAGAGACTTAAGAAACACAACTGAATGCAGTATGTGTGGAGTTTATTTAGATCTCGATGTGAACAGTGTCACATCACATTCTTGAGATAATTGGAGAAATCTGAATACTACACCGAGGGCTTATAGTGAATTTCTTTAGGTATGATGATAACCCTATGGTTAACTCAGAAAATGTCCATATTCCTATAAGACATATCCTGGACTATTCACAAGTGAAATGATACGAGATCTTGGATTTGAACAAACAAACAATTGGGTGGAGTTGGGGTGGGGGGCAGGTGATGAAGCAAGAGAGGCAAAGTCACATATATATATATATATATATATATATATACACATATAATTTTATATATATATACATATATATACACATACACACACACACACATACATACCATACATGCATACTGGTTATATGGAGTTTATTATACTCTTGAACTGTATTATGCTATACTATATTATTATTGTACTATTATTGAACCATTATTATTATTATACCATTATTATTATTATATTCTCACCACTTTTGTGTATATATGAATGTGTTTATAATACCAATATTTTTCAATAACATGGGAAGATCCAGAATCAGACTTAATACACATTTTGTTAAAAAATATTTGCAACCTTTGATTTTTTTCACTCATAGCAAAAATTCCCTGTTCCATCACCCACCACCAAGCCAAGACATCCCGTTATGTCACCACTCATGCTGCATGTGCTCCATCCTTGAACTAATCAGTCTGAATGGAATGGGGGTGCTCATCTGTCACCCACCAGACTGTGGCTTGGGAGCAGGAATGGTGTCTTATTCAACTTTGAATCCCAGCACTGTTACACAGCCAGTGCTCACAGTATGTTCACATAATAGGTGAATGGGAATGGGAATCAACCAGAGATGATTTAAAATTCTGATCCCTTGACATTAACTCTAAAACTTCTGAAGCAGAAAGTCTGTGTGGGGTCTGAGGAATCTTCATTTTTAGTAAATTTCCCAGTGATTCCTATGCACAGTGTTTGGAGCCCACACCCTGAGAAACACTTTTTTCTCTATTAAACAGTCATGTGGGACAGTTTCACAGGGGAGCTTGGGAATAAGCAGAGTCAATAAACAAATGGATGGCATGTATGCAGTTATACTCATCAGTTTCAGAGGCTCTGATTTCTGAGGTTAAATAATGGGAAGGGGTGATTAGCAAATGCAGAGGGAGCAGAGCAGCTTCTAATGCAGCATTTGATTTCAATTTTATTTTTATTTAAATGGAAACTTCTGCGGGAGTCAAAAGCAAAGCTTCTCAATTACAGAGAGAGCAGCCATGGATAAATATAAATCTTAGCTTTCCAGACAGCTTTGTGAAATGGATAAGGAGCACACGGCACTAACTAGTGTGATTATATAAGGCATGTGCTTGTAATAAGACTTAAACGAATATGGGCTTCCTCAGAGTCGAATTTATAAAATTTCTCATTCTCTCCCATCAGCCCCGTAGGCATCTGTTTGAATCTGCCAGCTCACTGGTTGGAGTAATATTGTTTCCACACAATTCCCATTCCATGCCAATATATTGTTAGTGGTGGGTAGTTTCCTCTTGAGCCTAGAATTGCCCACCCCTGGAGTTCAACTAGAGGACAGAGGGATGATCATTGAATGATTATGTGATCTAAAAGATCCTACATTGGGTCTTGGAGAGAAGGCCCAAGATTCCTGCCAATTCCCTTCCTCAGTTGCCCCCTTATTCCTCCCGGTCTCCAAGCTTGGCAAATGCTCTGCCTTTGCCTAAAATGCTCCTCCCCCACATCCCTGCCTCACCAGGTCCATCGAGCCCCAGCCCAAGGATTAGCTCTTCCAGGAAGATTCCTCTGACTCCATGCTGATGTCAAAGCTCTTCTCTGTTCTAAGTAATCCGAGTTTACCTCCATCACTATATAATTTTTTTAATATTTATTTTATTTAGTTTTATGTATTTATTTTGGCTGCTCCGGGTCTTAGTTGCTGTATGAGGGATCTTTAGTTGTGGCATGCAAGATCTAGTTCCCTGACCAGGTTTCGAACCCAGGCCCCCTGCATTGGGAGCGCAGAGTCTTAACCACTGGACCACCAGGGAAGTCCCCATTATAATATAATTGACGATTAAATTTTGTTAGCCCTGCCTCGACTGTGAGAACCATATCTCACTCAATGCCATATCCAGGTATCTTGCACAAACCTGGCAGACCGTAGATACTCAACAAAGGCAGTAAAACTGAATGAATGAATGAATGAATGCCTAACCAACACATCTAAGTTACTCAACCAATCCAGTTCAAGTATGCCCCTGAATTGAAATAGTAGAAACATTTTGAGGAATTTCTAAAATATTGGAGAATTAGAGAAATGCCACAGATAGGAAATAGATACTAGTGTTAGTTTTTCAAAAAGCAGCTAAAGGTGAATTTAAGACCATGAGCAGATTAACTTGTAACTGATTACTAGTAAAATGTAGGAGCATTTTAAAAGCAAAGAAGTGATGATTGGGATTTACATAGTTTTTCAAATCATAAATCCTCCCAAACTCTCTCTCCCATTCGAGCATTTGACAAATCTTGTATAATGTCCATGTGAAAAGAGAAAAACATCAGCAGGAAGACAATGTCATTGAGACAAATTTGTGGTTGGTAAAATTTATGTATTAATGAATGTATGAAGATTAGTCTGGAGGGAGAATACTGTCATCACTTCTTTGCCTTTGCCGTTTAACAACTGTATAAATTACTTGATAAAGATTCATAAGATAAGCCCATTAAATACATTCATCCATTCAATAAGCAACTGTTGAGCCCTTGCTTTGTGCTTTCCCTTGAGAAGCTCATTGCATAGTAAATAGCTAATTATACTATAATGTAACAGATGCTATCACAGATAATGAAGCAGAATCTCAGGAGGCTGACCTAGAAATCACAGTTGTTAATAAGAGCCCCAGGTAATACTTGTAATCAGACAAGATCTGGGTAACGATTGTAGATGACACAATCAAGTTTAAAGTATATCTATCCAACAATGAATAAATAAAATCAAGGGAAAAAATGAGAGCAAAACTTTAAAATACCTCCACTGGCAAGAATAATGGGTTGAAACCTAAAAGGAGAAATGTAATGATTAGTAATGTTAAAATATGCAAAAACTGGGCTTTACCTATTATAAAACAAAATAATGCATGTGATCTGGTTTGCTAGATCTGTTAAAGGCAGATAAATCCACATATCTCCAACTTACTATCTTTACTGCAGTAGTAGATAAAAGAGTATGACCATAGCAATACGATTTCTTGAGTCTCAGTGTCCTCATCTATCTAATGGGCATAATAATAGGACTGGCCAAGAAGGCTTGTGTAGAGTCTCCAGGTGTAGTTGTGCAGGAGAAAATTAAACAAGATTATCTGCTTATCAAATATTTATTGACTGACTACCATATTCCGATGTTAGGCTCTGGTTATGTCTAAAGCACTTTGCACCACGCTTAGCACACAGTATATGTACCAAAATAAAATGGTAGCTATTATTACTATTAAGCCCATTTGTAATGATCCTGGTTATCCATCCTGCATCTAGAAACAGAAACTGCACCTGCTTTTTTATGCTCCACAATAGGCGGGTCTGTGCTGAGCTACTGTAGTTAGCACATTGTAAACCTCTTCAGAGCTCTTTCCTTATCAAGTGCCATTGAGAGTTCCAGCCAGAGGCAGACTCTCAGTATGGTGTCTGCTGCTAGACTTCTTAGGACAATCAAGTGTTTTCAAAATCAAGTCATAATTAATCCCTGACTAGACCGGCTTTCATAGAAATTCCTCACCTCTGAACTTCTAAGCATTGTTAGTCTGTAACATGCAATGTAGCACTTAATTTTACCATCTCGGAGTAGAAAGAACACTTAAGATTAGCTTAAAAGGTGTTAGTTAAGAGACGGGGGCTTCTTGGAGTCAAACAGTCCTGTGTTCAAACCCCTAATTGTCTGACCTTGGGAATGTTATTTTGTTTCTTCATAAGTTCAACACAGTACTGTGAAGACTGAATGAGATTATTATGTACCTTGCAGTGTAATAGGGAAGAAGAGATCTGACCCCATATTGGATCTGTTTCTTTTACCTTTGTATTCTTTTGCTTTTGCTTGGAGTTAAGAATGTTGCCTATAGCCTGAAATATACAGGATAGCCCATTCTCAAGGCTCTGGCCTTTAAGGGTTTAATAATTTCCATTCACATAGAGATAAAAAGTTGCAGAACAGAGAATAACATTGGTCTTCTTGGAGGTTTACAGGAACATCATGACCTGATCTATGTGGACAACTGTAAGAACAAAGGATTCCAACACCAAGAAGTTTGCAACAGTCAATCACACTCCCTCTCCTTTTAGTATAAAAGAAGCCTGAATTCTGACTTGGGTAAGATGGTTCTCTAGGACATTAGTTCACCATCTTCTCAGACTCCTGGCTTTCCGAATAAAGTCGTTAGTCCTTGCCCTAACACCTCGGTCTCCCGATTTATTGGCCTGTCGTGCAGTGAGGAGAATGAGTTTGGACATGGTAACAGCAGGAACTCACTAAATGGTAGTGGTCAAGAGTAGTAACTGCTCACTGGTTCACAGCTTGTTGTTAGAAAGTCCTCAACGAATTGAACCAGAAATTTCCTTTCTCTAGCTTTGTTCTTTCCAGTGGTCTAAAGTCTGCTCTCTGAAGGTACACAGAGTCACATATCTTTACTTCCTCTCTCTAGGAAAGTGCTTCAGATAGTTGCAGACACCAGCAATGTCTCCCTAGGGTGACCCACCATCCTGGTTTGCCCAGGACTAAGGGGTTTCCTGGGACATAGGACTTTCAGTGCTAAAATTGGGAAAATTCCAGGTAAACCAAGATGGTTGGTCACCCTATCTCCCTCTCTGTTCTCCTCCAGGCTGAATAACCCCATGATCTTCAATCATTGCTCTTGTGACCCATGTGTAGTCCCCTCATCATCCTCTCTCCCTCCTCATAGCCATTAGTTTTTTGTCAATGCCCCTCTTAGTGTATAGCACAGAAACATTTATGCTGCGGTATAGAGGTGGAAGATTTTCTCCTGTGATACATGACATTGATCCTTCTTTTCTTTTCCCCATCTCAGGTGCAAAGATCATTCTCCTAAGTTCATGGGTCACTGTGTACAAGGCCCCCTTGTTTCTTTATTCCTCATTGTCTGCACTCCTGACTTTTAGTTCTCCCTCCTGATCAGGCACTCAGTCTAATGTGAGAAAGATTAGATGAGGGTTTATGTCAGTGTCAATCATGTAGTTGTTTTTTATGCATGTATATTTCAGTTTGCATAAATGGTATTATGCTATAAACTACATTTTCTATTTTTTTTAACTAAAGGCTATTATTAAGATCTGTCCACATCATCATTTCCTTGACTATAATTCCTGCATAGTATTTCCTTGACTATAATTGCTGCATAGTATTCCTGAGTGTACATCCAGCTCATTTTCTAAATCCATCCCCTCAATGACGGTAAACAGGTGCCCTCCTTCTCCCAGCTGCTACATATAATATTGTGATGAGCATCCTCATTCACGTCCCATTTATGAGAAATTCTCTTGGATCAGTTTTAGTTGCCAGAATCTCCTTGAGCTAGCTTAGCAAAAAACAAAACAAAACACACACACACACACACACACACACACATATATATATATATATATAATGGAGAGAATTCTGTTTTTGAGAATTCTTATTTTTAAATGGTTGGAAGAAAGCAGGATTTAGGCCAAGCTTCCAGGAATGACACCTGGAACTACACCCACCAGGGTGTAGTTCAGCAGAACTGACCCACAAGGGAGCAATGGGCCAGAGGACCTAGAAACCAACACCACCTCTTTGAAAGCAGGGAGGCCCATTTCCCAGCTTCTTGATACTCACCATGTTAGGACCAGATATCGGGCCCTCTACCACATCTTCTGAAAAATAAATTTCAGCTACCTAAAAGTCTTTGTGACCACACGTACCAACAAAAATAACAGACACATCAGAAACAAGACCTCTGCCTCATGATAATCACTTCCACCTTCCAAATATCACATACATACATTGCTTGGAGGAAGCTAGGTCATTAATGGAACCTGAACAATAAGGGCATCTGGAAAATATAGATTTTACCTTTCCATCGCCTAGGGTGCAGGAAATCACGTTCTAAGTGAGGTAGAAGGAAGTTGGCTGAACCAATATATCTATAGAATTTGCCACAAACAAAGAGTGGGACTGACAGATCACAGGTATATACAAGCTTAATGTGCTCAAGTAGTGCCAGATTGTTCTACAGAGTGACTACATAAGTCTACACTCCCACCAGCAGTGCATGAGGGATCCCAATGCCCTCTTCCCTGACAACACTTGGCATTACGCAGCTAAAAAATGTTTGCCAACCTAGTTATGATGCCAAAGTAAAAAGCACATATTTAGTGTTCCAGTACCCCATTGGAGTCGATTGAACTTGATTTCTAACAATTTTTTCTGGTGTTTCTGACATGAGCTGCTACCTTACTAATTTTCCTCAAGCCAGTAGTTCCATTTTATATGTAATCTTAAATTCTGGACCTGACATTTATCTTTTTAAAATTTCTTGTAAATAGTATTAGCATAGTGCCCTGGTCTATCAAGATTATTTTAAAATCTTTCTAACTGTTATCTATTTTTTAAGTGCCCCGTTCAACTCTGAGAGAGTAGAGGGAAAGGGTGTTCATTTTCTATTTTACACATGAGAAGCTCAGAGAAGCTAAGTAACTTGATCAAAGCCACCCAGTGATACATGGAAGAGACATGCTTTGAACCAGGCATGTTTGCAACCAAAGCCGTTCACACGCAGGGTCATATGCTTTGCAAAATCATACAGGGGAATCTGAGGACTAACCCAGACTCCCTTTGGTTTAACCATTTAAAACATTATTTTACGATAGGCCCTTTTATGGCCTTTGTAAATAAAGTCTAATGAAAAGAACCAAAAGTGACTTAATGGAAAATTTTCAAGATCTTAAAAGATATTATTGCAAAAAATGAGTTTCTCATTAAAAATGGTTCAAGATGGGAAAAGTGTGTTTTTCTGTGACCTCCACACTTTTGCACCTGCTGTTCACTGGAAATCTCCTTTCTCCATCTGGACAATTCTTGCTCATCCTCCAACACCCAATTCAAGGTGATCTCTTCTGTTTTGTCTGCTCTGATCTCTTCAGAGAGAGAGATTCAAATCTAGGCACTTTGATTCCAGAACCCACGCTCTTGACCTTTATATGCAAAAACTAATGTGGAGAGAAACATAAAAAAAAAACATATAATATGATGTGATTCATCTTACAAAAGACATAACACAAAGGCACAAAGGTCACAGAGAGGAAGAAGCAGCTGATTTACCTGAGAGAATCATGGGAGCGTTTCAAACGATGTGATTGTTGAACTGACCCTTGAAGAAGAAGCAGGATTTGCCAGGTAGACAAGGTAGATAGAGAATTTCAGACAGAGAGAACAGTAACAGCAAAGGCAGGGAGGAATGAAAGAGCATCTTTCTCCTAAAAGCATAATGATACACTCTTCCCCCAAATATCAGTCAAAGGGTGTTTTATAAATAACTCTGGATCTTAGAGATCATCTTTATAGTAAATTTTTACTTTACATTTTTAAAATGTATTTTAAAACTAGCTTGTTATCACTAATCAGTCAATGGTACAGCTAGGATTGCTAGTGTTTCCCCAAATTCTCTGATGACAAGACTTGTCTGGGGTTCTTGTTAAATACACAGCCTCCTGGGTCCCTGGAACTCCTCATTCAATGGGTCTGGGATGAAGTCAGAAACTTGTAATGTCTAACAAGTATCCCCAGGAAATTCCCATCAACAGAGAAGTTTGATGAACACTAGGCTAGCCTGGGCCCTGATGTCTAGCACTCCTCTGATGACACTTTGCAGAGGAGGAAAACTCCAGTGCAGCAGTCAGCCTCCTGGTCAGTTAACAATTAAATCATATGAACCACTGCGCTGGATAACTCGAAGATATATTTCATTAAAGAAGGTGACCATGAGCAGTGTGCTCGATGTCTCTTGCTTCAACAGTGTTTGGGCAGAACTGACCCAGGGACACCCCTTCCTCTAGCCTCTGACCACCTGCCAACCATTTTTCCAGCCACAACTTTCAGAACCAACCAGTCAGCTATCCTCGGCCTCTGGGACCAGCCAACACCATTTTTTGAGCTTAGCTCCTTATTGCTGATCAACCATGAGCTCCCGGATTTTTCAGTATTATTCTACCCAGGTGGAGACCGCCATCCACCGCCTGGTGAACCTGCATCTGCAGGCCTCCTACACCTACCTCTCTCTCTGGGCTTCTATTTCCACCACGATGATGTGGCTCTGGAGGGCGTGGGTGACTTTTTCCATGAATTGGCTGAGGAGAAGCACAAGGGCACCGAACATCTCTTGAAGATACAAAACGAGTGCTGCGGCCATGCCCTCTTCCATGACCTGCAGAAGCCATCTCAAGATGAGTGGGGTAAAGCCCAGGATGCTGTGGAAGCCACCCTGTTCATGGAGAAGAACCTGAACCAGGCGCTTTTCACTCTGCATGCCCTGGGTTCTGCCCACACAGACCCCCAGCTCTCAGACTTCCTGGAGAGCCGCTTCCTGGATGAGCAGGTGAAACTCATCAAGAAGATGGTGACCACCTGACCAACCTCTGCAGGCTGGCTGGTCCCCAGGTGGGGCTGGGCAAGTACTTCCTCGAAAGGCCCACCCTCAAGCATGACTAGGAGCCTCTGGAGCCCAGCGGCCTTTGAGAAGCCCCTCTGGTGTCAGTGCTTCTGCCTGAAGCCTCTCTCTGCAGTCACTGAACAGCTTTTTAACTGTCCTGGAGCCCTCTCCCAAGCCTTGGACCAAATGGAAACAATAAGGTTTTTCGCAGCAAAAAATACTAACAATAATAGTAATGTGAATTTGGAAGCCTTGTACCACATCGCTCTTTATAAACTCAGTGTCTGACACTTTTCCTGCACTGTCTCATCCAATCCCCTCAACACTCCTGCCAGGTAGATATTCTTTTACATTATACAGATTTGGAAACTGAAACTCAAGAGGTTTGGGAAATTGTCGGTCATGAAGCTTATAGTAAGTAGCCAAATTGAAATTTAAAGCCAAATTCATCTGCATCCAGAGACCATGTTCTTCCCATTATCCCAGATTCTGCAAGGGTCTAGGGCAGATTCTATCTTCACAAAGTCAATCTATACAAATGTCTAGCCACAGTTGAAGTCTGCATGCCTTTCCTCAGGACCCCTCCATTTTAGGTTGACCTTTCACTGACCTTTCCTCCCCCACCCCACCTGCTTCACCCCAAGAAGCCATCCTGTTTTCTCCTTGCCACTCCATTGCAATTTTACACCCAGATTATTTGTGTCTATAACAAGCAAGGCCACACCAATGTCTGGCTTTAAAAGAAGCATGAGTCTTCATTCCCGAGGTAATGAGACCTTTTTTTCCAAGTTCCTTCCTTCAAAGTTCATGAACTTAATAAAAAATAAGACCAGCTCTATTACAGCCCAGACCTCTGCTGCAGGAAGCCAGGGCTGACTGAGTAAAGGCAGTGCCTGAATGAAAAAGAAAATGTATTCATAGATCAGCACTGTCTTTGCCTTCCACCGACCAAATCCATAGACACACTGGGAGGCACCACAGTCCACATCTGAGCTTCCTGGTTACACACTACAGTTGACATTCACGTCACAAGGGCAAAGTGGACCTTGATATAGAGACGTTTACAGTCTTTGTTTATAGTCTTTTCTCCCCCTTAGAAGTAGAGCTTTGGAGAAGCCTGACACTTGACTCTTCAAAGTTGTTAGAGACGTGCATCCATCCAATCCCCACACAGAATAGTGTGAAAAACCCAGGGGATGCATGGAAGGAGTTACTCCAGGCTGTTTCTCATTGGCCTCTTGTTCCTCAGTGCCAGTGGCCATTGCCACATGCTTTTGCAGCTGCCCAGTAATGGTCCCACGGTGGCCCTTGCCATCCCTTCATCCCTCCATCCCTCCAAATGGCTCCTCTTCTGAGAATCTTAAAGGTCACTAGTATTCCCCCCCACCCCCCGCCTAGTATTCCCCCAGTAGTATTCCCAACTCCTAGCAGCTCACTTGTATACCTACTGCTCTAAGGCCTCCCTGGACCCTCCAGGAACTTGGTTCACCTGCCCATCAGTCCCCTGTTAGCATTCACACATCTGTTCAGAAGACATGTTCTGAGTGCCAGTCATCCTCCCAGCATGAGGGATTCACCTTGAATAAGACCCATCCTTGCTTTCCCACCAGCCTCACCTCCTTCCCTGCCCAAACTCTCCTCTCACCATCCTATGGATGCTTCATTCTGCGCCACTCAATCCCTCATCTTCTCTGCTTTGGCTGCCAAGATGCTGGAGAAATTTGCCTAACGAGGCTGAATTGCACCAGAAAAGAATTAGCCAACTCTGCCTTGGCTTCAGTTTCTACATCGCAAGGCTGCAATGAGAAATAGAGGAGGGAAAGAATTTAAAACCCTAGTGTACCATGTAACACAAGTAGGTGTTCAATAGATACTCCATCCAATTGCTGTGTGCTCTGAGCCACAGCCCCTCATCAGGACAATGGAGATAGCAAAACAGCAAAGTCTTTAGGCCGTAGAAAGGATTCAAAAACAAACATGTCAACAGCCATTATTCCCTTGTGCCTTCCCCTAAATGAACATGGTCTGCCTGGGCTTTGGATCCCACACCATTGCCTGAGTTCTAGGTGTTTCTGATCAGCAGCTTCACCCTATTGCTATTGCATCAGAGGAGCTCCGCTGATGACAGGTTTAAGACCTGCTAGGCTCCTAGAGCCTGTGCCACTGCCTCCTAATTCTCAGCTAAGACCATCAAAAAGATTGCAGAAAGATACAGGAAACAAATCTCAGGAGGCCCTGCAACCCGGGAGGTTTGGTGCAAGGAAATATAACATCTCAGTGCCTGGAGCTCAGCGCTCCCAGGCCCTCGGCCCCCATCCCAGATGTGGTGGGCAGCGATGTTGAGGAGTAGGTTGTATTTCCTGTGAATTAAGCCATCGGGTGGGAGAACAATGTCAACATTGATGGGGAAAGGTCACTGAAATTCCAAGGACACTTGAGGCCTTTCACTGGGTTGAGACAGAGATGCCTAATGTTAATCCTACGTAATATGAGACAACCCACTTTCTAATGACAACCCACTTTTTAATGGGCCTACTGGAAGCTCAATTGACCATTCACTGTGATTCAGTGCATCCTCAAGGAAGTGGTTTGGAAGGGAGGGAAATCTCTCTTTTTTTTTTAATCTGTGGTCCAAAACTCTCCCAGAATATATTAGCATGGGCTATTCTGATTCTTGGTGGAAAAAATATTTGCTCCATTCAAGACTTACTTAGTTGGAAGGCGAGGGGTTCCAACCTCCACAAATAGTGAAATCAATATTCTTTCATTTATTAAACACACATTAATGGGGCACAGAATGTAATTAACACACAGGCTATTTCTGCTGCCCTCCTTAGGGTGGTTTTTGGCCCATGACCTTGGATCTAAGGCCCATGTCTTTGCCCTTGTACTTTAGAGTTCATTCCTTTATCTGACAAATACTTAATGTGTGCTTCCCTTCTTCCAGGTACCATAGTGAGGGATAAAATGGCCAACAAGACAGAGCCATTCTCTCCCCTACACAGTTTATTGACTAACTGGAAAGTCAAACCATGACTTTATTCATTACAATTAAGTGGCACAAGTGTAATGCCAGGGGAAGTGCAGGGTCCTCTGAGAACATAGAGCAGGCCCTCTGTAAGAGGAGAAAGGAAGGGGAATTTAAGAGGATCTTTGGAGAAGCTGACATTTCAGCTGGGCCTGGACAGAAGGCTAAGAGTTAGCCCAGGGAAGGGGGAGCAGGAAATAAGGGGAACAAAGGAAGGCCACTGTCCCTGGGCTGGAGGGAGTAGGGAGTGGAAGGGGTGAGGCGTGGCTGATGCAGAGCAAGCAGTTGCAGGGGAGGGCTGCCTGTCCCACTCACTCCAGCTTTCCAGCTGCATGACGTCTCCAGACCTGTTTCAGCTCCAAGCTTTGCAAACTGCTTAGCTTGGGGATGGGAAGTTCCAACCTCCAAATACAGTGAAATCAATATTCTTTCATTTATTAAACACACATCAATGGGGCACCGAAGGTAATGAACACACAGGCTATTTCTGCTGCCGTCATTAGGGTGGTTTCTAGCCTGTAACCTTGGCTCTGACGCCTATCTTCAGTGACAGCCCAGCCCCCAGAGTCCCAGGAGAGCTCCAGCTTCCCAGGGGCCACTTGTCAGGGAGGGGAATCCAGACCACCTCCACTCATGTCTCCAGGGTCAGATTCCCATAATTAGAAGAAATTGTCAGAGTGGGGAGGCGCAGGTGGTCCACCGAGTGGGACCCATGGTGCAGTGTTTCTGACATGGGGAGCTGTTTCCTCGCTCCTTTTCTTTGTCTTCGCTGGCAAGGAAATGATCTTCAGGAGAGTCGGGCACTGGAAGTGAACTCTTTGTCTCCCTAAATGAGTTCTCATCTCCTGGCTTGGATTAAACTCTGTCCCAGAAATGAGAGTTTCTGCAGATAAAACTTTAAGGAAACATGAAGAACAAAAGCAGAGTTGAAGGATAGGCGTGTGACCAACATTTTTATTTTCAACAATGAGAAAAAAGTAGACACAGGAAATGTCAGTGGTGGCCGAGACACTGAGACCAAGCCAGGATGAAGACAGGTGATCAAGGAGGAGGCCCCAGGACATCAGAGAAGGAAGCAGTGGTGACCAGGAGAGCAAGCTCACTCAGCTGGCTGCCTTTTTGTGGACAGATATGAGTTGGCAGTTTAGCACAAGTCCATAGTTTCTCTGGGATTCAACAAAACACGTGCCAAACACTTCCTTGGCAATCCCTTAAGATACATTCAACAAACGTACGCTAAATGTGGTGTGTCTGCAGAGTCAAGGCCAGGGCGTATGAGAACATGGAACAGAGTCACCTACCCCAGCCTGTGGCAGGTCTGAAAGGCACCCTGACAGAGGGCCACCTGAGCAGATAAAGCACACATCTGACACACGGTAGGGTACAGGGTAGAAGCAGCAGGTAGTACAGCATGGTACAAACACTACAGCCAGACTGCCTGGGGTCAAAGAGGACTCTGCCATTTACTAGCTGTGCAATCCTGGGCAACTTCCCCTAACCTCGCTGTGCCTCAATTTCCTCATCTGTAAAATGAGAATAATAATAGTACTTCGCTCATAAATTTGATGTGAAAATTTTGAAAGCGTCAATATATGCAAAGTGCTGAGAATGGCACCTGGTAAGTGCTACATAAATGTTAGCTATGATTAAGGAGATGTGTGGTTAAGTTTTTTTTTTTAATTAATAGTCTTTATTTTAAAGCAGGTTTAGGTTTATAGAAAAGCTGAGCAGAAAGTACACAGAATTCCCATATACCCCTCCCTTCCACACACAACTTCCCCTACTGTTGGCATCTTGCATTAGTATGGTACATTTGTTACAATTGATGAGCTGATACTGACACGTTATTATTAACTAAAATCCACAGTTTACACTAGGGTTCACTCTGTGTTGTACATTCTATGGGTTTTGACAAATGTATAATGTCAGGTATCAGCCATTACAGAATCACACAGAATAGTTTCACTGCCCCAAAAAATCTGTGTTCTGTCTCTTCCCTTCCCCCAACCCCAACTCCCTATCCCCTGGCAACCACTGATTTTTTTTTTATTATCTCCATAATTTTACCTCTTCTAGAATGTCATATTATTGGAACCATACAGTACATAGCCTTTTCAAATGGGCTTCTTTCACTTAGCAATATGCATTTAAATTTTCTCCATGTCTTTTCCCTGATTAAGTTTTTATAAATGGTGGGTATATTCATACCAAGTTGAATGACAATACTCAAAGTAAGCTGAATAAAGAGTCTTTACCTTGTCATTCTATAGAAAGTTCTGCTAATATTTGCCTTTGGAACTATGCTATATCATACTCCAGTGAAGTCCGACCACTAAGGGTTTTTGTTCCTAGTTAAGTAACTCCTTTAAAATACAAACATTCCTGGGAGGTCACATTTTAAATATTTCAGGTCTAGAACCATAGCATTGTTCAGCTTGAAGGAGCTTCAGTATCAAATGTCCCCAAACCCGTATTTTTTTTTTAAATCTTTATTGGAGTATAATTGCTTTACAATGGTGTGTTAGTTTCTGCTTTATAACAAAGTGAATCAGCTATACATATACATATATCCCCATATCTCCTCCCTCTTGCGTCTCCTCCCACCCTCCCTATCCCACCCATCTACGTGGTCACAAACACCCAGCTGATCTCCCTGTGCTGTGGGGCTGCTTCCCACTAGCTATCTATTTTACATTTGGTAGTGTTTATATGTCCATGCCACTCTCTCACTTTGTCCCAGCTTACCTTCCCCCTCCCCGTGTCCTCAAGTCCATTCTCTACATCTGTGTCTTTATTCCTGTCCTGCCCCTAGGCTCTTCATAACTATTTATTTTTCTTAGATTCCATACGTATGTGTTAGCATACGGTATTTGTTTTTCTTTCTGACTTACTTCACTCTGTATGACAGATTATAGTTCTATCCACCTCACTACAAATAACTCAATTTTGTTTCTTTTTATGGCTGAGTAATATTCTATTGTATATACGTGCCACATCTTCTTTATCCATTCATCTGTCGATAGACACTTAGGTTGCTTCCATGTCCTGGCTATTGTAACTAGAGCTACAATGAACATTGTGGTACATGACTCTTTTTGAATTATGGTTTTCTCAGGGTATAGGCCCAGTAGTGGGATTGCTGGGTCATATGGTAGTTCTATTTGTAGTTTTTTAAGGAACCTCCGTACTGTTCTCCATAGTGGCTGTATCAATTTACATTCCCACCAACAGTGCAAGAGGGTTCCCTTTTCTCCACACCCTCTCCAGCACTTATTTTTCGTGGATTTTTGGATGATGGCCATTCTCACTGCTGACACGTGATACCTCATTGTAGTTTTGATTTGCATTTCTCTAATGATTAGTGATGTTGAGCATTCTTTCATGTGTTTGTTGGCTATCTGTATATTTTCTTTGGAGAAATGTCTGTTTAGGTCTTCTGCCCATTTTTGGATTGGGTTGTTTGTTTTTCTTTGATATTGAGCTGCATGTAAATTTTGGAGATTAATCCTTTGTCAGTTGCTTCATTTGCAAATACTTTCTCCCATTCTGAGGGTTATCTTTTCATCTTGTTTATCGTTTCCTTTACTGTGCAAAAGCTTTTAAGTTTCATTAGGTCTCATTTGTTTATTTTTGTTTTTATTTCCATTACTCTAGGAGGTGGGTCAAAAATGACCTTGCTGTGATTTATGTCATAGAATGTTCTGCCTATGTTTTCCTCTAAGAGTTTTATAGTGTCTGGCCTTACATTTAGGTCTTTAATCCATTTTGAGTTTATTTTTGTGTATAGTGTTATAGAGTGTTCTAATTTCATTCTTTTGCATGTAGCTGTCCAGTTTTCCAAGCACCACTTATAGAAGAGGCTGTCTTTTCTCCATTGTATATTCTTGCCTCCTTTATCAAAAATAAGGTGACCATATGTGTGTGGGTTTATCTCTGGGCTTTGTAGCCTGTTCCATTGATCTATATTTCTGTTTTTGTGCCAGTACCATATTGTCTTGATTACTGTAGCTTTGTAGTATAGTCTGAAGTCAGGGAGCCTGATTCCTGCAGCTCCGGTTTTCTTTCTCAAGATTGCTTTGGCTATTCAGGGTCTTTTGTGTTTCCATACAAATCATGAAATTGTTTGTTCTAGTTCTGTGAAAAGTGCCATTGGTAGTTTGATAGGGATTGCATTGAATCTGTGGATTGTTTTGGGTAGTAGAGTGATTTTCACAATGTCGATTCTTCCAATCCAAGAACATGGTATATCTCTCCATCTGCCAAACCCGTATTTTAGAGATGGGAATCAGACAGAGAGGTGACTTAGTGAAGAGTATGCAGTCAAAGACAAGCAACACGTCATTCATCTAGGAAGTCACCTGTCACTTGAATGCAGGTTTGGAGAGGGAGGGCCAGTAACCACACAGCCTGAACGGAGAAATTAAAATAAAAGTTTCAACAAAAAGATCTTTTGGGGATGAGGGGAAGATGGCGGAAGAGTAAGACTTGGAGATCACCTTCCTCCCCACAGATACACCAGAAATACATCTACATGTGGAACAACTCCTACAGAACACCTACTGAATGCTGGCAGAAGACCTCAGACCTCCCCAAAGGCAAGAAACTCCCCCACGTACCTGGGTAGGGGAAAAGAAAAAAGAATAAACAGAGACAAAAGGATAGGGACGGGACTTGCACCAGTGGGAGGGAGCTGTGAAGGAGGAAAGGGTTCCACACACTAGCAAGCCCCTTCGCGGGCAGAGACTGCGGGTGGCGGAGGGGGAAAGCTTCAGAGCCGCGGAGGAGAGCACAGCAACAGGGGTGCGGAAGGCAAAGCGGAGAGATTCCCACACAGAGGATCAGGGCCGACTGGCACTCACCAGCCCGTGAGGCTTGTCTGCTCACCCGCCGTGGTGGGCGGGACTGGGAGCTGAGGCTCGGGCATCGGAGCTTAGATCCCAGGGAGAGGACTGGGTTGGCGGCGTGAACACAGTCTGCAGGAAGTTAGTGCACCACGGCTAGCCGGGAGGGAGTCCGGGGAAAAGACTGGACCTGCCGAAGAGGCAAGAGACTTTTTCTTCCCTCTTTGTTTCCTGGTGCGCAAGGAGAGGGGATTAAGAGCGCTGCTTGAAGGAGCTCCAGAGACGGGCGCGAGCTGCGGCTAAAAGCGCGGACCCCAGAGACAGGCATAAGACGCTAAGGCTGCTGCTGCTGCCACCAAGAAGGCTCTGTGCGAGCACAGGTCACTATCCAAACCCCTCTTCCAGGGAGCCTGTGCAGCCCGCCACTCCCAGGATCCCGGGATCCAGGGACAACTTCCCCGGGAGAACTCACGGCACGCCTCAGGCTGGTGCAACGTCACGCTGGCCTCTGCCACTGCAGGCTCGCCCCACACTCCGTACCCCTCCCTCCCCCCGGCCTGAGTGAGCCAGAGTCCCTGAATCACTGGCTCCTTTAACCCTGTCCTGTCTGAGTGAAGAACAAATGCCCTCTGGCGACCTACACTGAGGCAGGGCCAAGTCCAAAGCTGAGCCCCGGGAGCTGTGAGAACAAAGAAGAGAAAGGGAAATCTCAGCAACCTCAGAAGCAGCGGATTAAAGCTCCACAATCAACTTGATGTATCCTGCATCTGTGGAATACATGAATAGAAAACGAATCATCCCAAATTGAGGAGCCGTGTGGATGAGAGGCTCTTGGTGCTGCAGCCAGGAGTCAGTGCTGTGCCTCTGAGGTGGCAGAGCCAACTTCAGGACACTGGTCCACAAGAGACCTCCCAGCTCCACATTATATCAAATGGCAAAAATCTCCCAGAGAGCTCCATCTCAACACCAGCACCCAGCTTCACACAACAACCAGCAAGCTACAGTGCTGGACACCCTATGCCAAACAACCAGCAAGACAGGAACACAACCCCACTCATTAGCAGAGAGGCTGCCTAAAATCATAATAAGTCCACAGACACCCCAAAACACACCACCAGACTTGGACCTGCCCACCAGAAAGACAAGATCCAGCCTCATCCACCAGAACATAGGCACTAGTCCCCTCCACCAGGAAGCCTACACAACCCACTGAACCAACTTTAGCCACTGGGGACAGACACCAAAAAAAATGGGAAATACGAACCTGCAACCTGCAAAAAGGAGACCCCAAACACAGTAAGATAAGCAAAATGAGAAGACAGAAAAACACACAGCAGATGAAGGAGCAAGATAAAAACCCACCAGACCTAACAAATGAAGAGGAAATAGGCAGTCTACCTGAAAAAGAATTCAGAATAATGACAGTAAAGATGATCCAAAATCTTGGAAATAGAATAGACAAAATGCAAGAAACATTTAACAAGGACCGAGAAGAACTAAAGATGAAACAAGCAACAATGAACAACACAATAAATGAAATTAAAAATACTCTAGATGGGATCAATAGCAGAATAACTGAGGCAGAAGAACAGATAAGTGACCTGGAAGATAAAATAGGGGAAATAACTACTGCAGAGCAGAATAAAGAAAAAAGAATGAAAAGAACTGAGGACAGTCTCAGAGACCTCTGGGACCACATTAAATGCACCAACATTCAAATTATAGGGGTTCCAGAAAAAGAAGAGAAAAAGAAAGGGACTGAGAAAATATTTGAAGAGATTATAGATGAAAACTTCCCTAATATGGGAAAGGAAATAGTTAA
The DNA here is from genome assembly GCF_964270905.1 of Leucopleurus acutus. Classification (NCBI taxonomy): domain Eukaryota; kingdom Metazoa; phylum Chordata; class Mammalia; order Artiodactyla; family Delphinidae; genus Leucopleurus; species Leucopleurus acutus. Next base: position 146,210,557 of record NC_139143.1, on the reverse strand, counting down.
TCAAGTCCAGGAAGCACAGAGAGTCCCATACAGGATAAATCCAAGGAGAAATATGCCAAGACACATATTAATCAAACTATCAAAAATTAAATACAAAGAAAACATATGAAAAGCAGCAAGGGAAAAACAACAAATAACACACAAGGGAATCCCCATAAGGTTAACAGCTGATCTTTCAGCAGAAACTCTGCAAGCCAGATGGGACTGGCAGGACATATTTAAAGTGATGAAGGAAAAAAACCTGCAACCAAGATTACTCTATCCAGCATAGGTTCTCATTCACGTTTGACAGAGAAATTAAAACCTTTACAGACAAGCAAAAGCTGAGAGAGTTCAGCACCACCAAACCAGCTTTACAACAAATGCTAAAGGAACTTCTCTAGACAGGAAACACAAGAGAAGGAAAAGACCTACAATAATGAACCCAAAACAATTTAGAAAATGGGAATAGGAACATACATATCGATAATTACCTTAAATGTAAATGGACTAAATGCTCCCACCAAAAGACACAGATTGGCTGAATGGATACAAAAACAAGACCCATATATATACTGTCTACAAGAGATCCACTTCAGACCTAGAGACACATACAGACTGAAAGTGAGGGTATGGAAAAAGATATTCCATGCAAATGGAAACCAAAAGAAAGCTGGAGTAACAATTCTCATATCAGACAAAATAGACTTTAAAATAAAGACTATTAGAAGAGACAAAGAAGGACACTACATAATGATCAAGGGATCGATCCAAGAAGAAGATACAACAATTGTAAATATTTATGCACCCAACATAGGAGCACCTCAATACATAAGACAAACACTAACAGCCATAAAAGGGGAAATCGACAGTAACACATTCATAGTAGGGGACTTTAACACCACTTTCACCAATGGACAGATCATCCAAAATGAAAATAAATAAGGAAACACAAGCTTTAAATGATACATTAAACAAGATGGACTTAATTGATATTTATAGGACATTCCACCCAAAAACAACAGAATACACATTTTTCTCAAGTGCTCATGGAACATTCTCCAGGATAGATCCTATCTTGGGTCACAAATCAAGCCTTGGTAAATTTAAGAAAATTGAAATTGTATCAAGTATCTTTTCCGACCACAGTGCCATGAGATTAGATATCAATTACAGGAAAAGATCTGTAAAAAATACAAACACACGGAGGCTAAACAATACACTACTTAATAACGAAGTGATCACTGAAGAAATCAAAGAGGAAATAAAAAAATACCTAGAAACAAATGACAATGGAGACACGATGACCCAAAACCTATGGGATACAGCAAAAGCAGTTCTAAGAGGGAAGTTTATAGCAATACAATCCTACCTTAAGAAAGAGGAAACATCTCGAATAAACAACCTAACCTTGCACCTAAAGCAATTAGAGAAAGAAGAACAAAAAAAACCCCAAAGTTAGCAGAAGGAGAGAAATCAGAAAAATCCGATCAGAAATAAATGAAAAAGAAATTAAGGAAACAATAGCAAAGATCAATAAAACTAAAAGCTGGTTCTTTGAGAAGATAAACAAAATTGATAAACCATTAACCACACTCATCAAGAAAAAGAGGGAGAAGGTTCAAATCAATAGAATTAGAAATGAAAAAGGAGAAGTAACAACTGACAATGTAGATATACAAAAGATCATGAGAGATTACTACAAGCAACTCTCTGCCAATAAAATGGACAACCTGGAAGAAATGGACAAATTCTTAGAAATGCACAACCTGCCAAGACCGAGCTAGGAAGAAATAGAAAATATGAACAGACCAATCACAAGCACTGAAATTCAAACTGTGATTAAAAATCTTCCAACAAACAAAAGCCCAGGACCAGATGGCTTCACAGGCGAATTCTATCAAACATTTAGAGAAGAGATAACACTTATCCTTCTCAAACTCTTTCAAAATATAGCAGAGGGAGGAAAACTCCCAAACTCATTCTACGAGGCCACTATCACCTTGATACCAAAACCAGACAAGGATGTCACAAAGAAAGAAAACTACAGGCCAATATCACTGATGAACATAAATGCAAAAATCCTCAACAAAATACTAGCAAACAAAATCCAACAGCACATTAAAAGGATCATACACCATGATCAAGTGGGGTTTATTCCAGGAATGCAAGGATACTTCAATATATGCAAATCACTCAACGTGATAAACCATATTAACAAATTGAAGGAGAAAAACCATATGACCATCTCAATAGCTGCAGAGAAAGCTTTTGACAAAATTCAACACCCATTTATGATAAAAACCCTGCAGAAAGTAGGCATAGAGGTAACTTTCTTCAACATAATAAAGGCCATATTTGACAAACCCACAGCCAACATCGTCCTCAATGGTGAAAAACTGAAAACATTTCCACTAAGATCAGGAACAAGACAAGGTTGCCCACTCTCACCACTCTTATTCAACATAGTTTTGGAAGTTTTAACCACAGCAATGAGAGAAGGAAAGGAAATAAAAGGAATCCAAATCGGAAAAGAAGAAGTAAAGCTGTCACTGTTTGCAGATGACATGCTACTATACATAGAGAATCCTAAAGATGCTACCAGAAAACTACTAGAGCTAATCAATGAATTTGGTAAAGTAGCAGGATACAAAATTAACGCACAGAAATCTCTGGCGTTCCTATACACTAATGATAAAAAATCTGAAAGTGAAATCAAGAAAACACTCCCATTTACCACTGCAACAAAAAGAATAAAATATCTAGGAATAAACCTACCTAAGGAGACAAGAGACCTCTATGCAGAAAACTATAAGACACTGATGAAAGTAATTAAAGAGGTTCCAAACGGATGGAGAGATATACCATGTTCTTGGATTGGAAGAATCGACATTGTGAAAATCACTCTACTGCCCAAAGCATTTTACAGATTCAATGCAATCCCTATAAAACTACCACTGGCATTTTTCACAGGACTGGAACAAAATATTTCACAATTTGTATGGAAACAGAAAAGACCCCGAATAGCAAAAGCAATCTTGAGAACAAAACACGGAGCTGGAGGAATCAGGCTCCCTGACTTCAGACTATACTACAAAGCTACAGTAATCAAGACAGTACTGACACAAAAACAGAAAGATAGATCAATGGAACAGGATAGAAAGCCCAGAGAAAAACCTACGCACATACGGTCACCTTATCTTTGATAAAAGAGGCAGAAATGTACAGTGGAGAAAGGACAGCCTCTTCAATAAGTGGTGCTGGGAAAACTGGACAGGTACATGTAAAAGTATGAGATTAGATCACTCCCTAACATCATACACAAAAATAAGCTCAAAATGGATTAAAGACCTAAATGTAAGGCCAGAAACTATCAAACTCTTAGAGGAAAACATAGGCAGAACACTCTATGATATAAATCACAGCAAGATCCTTTTTGACCCACCTCCTAGAGAAATGGAAGTAAAAACAAAAATAAACAAATGGGACCTAATGAAACTTCAAAGCTTTTGCACAGCAAAGGGAACCATAAAGAAAACCAAAAGACAACCCTCAGAATGGGAGAAAATATTTGCAAATGAAGCAACTGACAAAGGATTAATCTCCAAAATTTATAAGCAGCTCATGCAGCTCAATAACAAAAAAACAAACAACCCAATCCAAAAATGGGCAGAAGACCTAAATAGATGTTTCTCCAAAGAAGATATACAGACTGCTAACAAACACATGAAAGAATGCTCAACATCATTAATCATTAGAGAAATGCAAATCAAAACTACAATGAGGTATCATCTCACAGCAGTCAGAATGGCCATCATCAAAAAATCTACAAACAGTAAATGCTGGAGTGGTTGTGGAGAAAAGGGAACACTCTTGCACTGCTGGTGGGAATGTGAATTGGTACAGCCACTATGGAGAACAGTATGGAGGTTCCTTTAAAAACTACAAATAGAACTACCATATGACCCAGCAATCCCACTACTGGGCATATACCCTGAGAAAACCAAAATTCAAAAAGAGTCATGTACCAAAATGTTCATTGCAGCTCTAGTTACAATAGCCCGGAGATGGAAACAACCTAAGTGTCCATCATTGGATGAATGGATAAAGAAGATGTGGCACATATATACAATGGAATATTACTCAGCCATAAAAAGAAACGAAATTGAGTTACTTATAGTGAGGTGGATGGACCTAGAGTCTGTCATATGGAGTAAAGTAAGTCAGAAAGAGAAAGACAAATACTGTATGCTAACACATATATATGGAATTTAAGAAAAAATTAATGTCATGAAGAACCTATGGGTAAGACAGGAATAAAGACACAGACCTACTAGAGAATGGACTTGAGGATATGGGGAGGGGGAAGGGTAAGCTGTGACAAAGCGAGAGAGAGGCATGGACATATACACACTACCAAATGTAAAATAGATAGCTAGTGGGAAGCAGCCGCATAGCACAGGGAGATCAGCTCGGTGCTTTGTGACCGCCTGGAGGGGTGGGATAGGGAGGGTGGGAGGGAGGGAGACATATGGGAACATAGGTATATGTATAGCTGATTCATTTTGTTATAAAGCAGAAACTAACACACCATTGTAAAGCAATTATACTCCAATAAATATGTAAAATAAAATTTAAAAAAAAGCTTTGGCTTTATCTTCTTGACACAAGGGAGACATAGAAAGATTGTGAGCAGTGCACCATACACAAAAATAAACTCAAAATTGCTTAAGGACTTAAATAGAAGATACAACACCACAAAACTTCCAGAAGAGAACATAGGCAAAACATTCTCTGACATAAATCGTACCAATGTCTTCTTAGGTCAGTCTCCCAAGGCAATAAAATTAAAAGCAAAAATAAACAAATGGGATCTAATCAAACTTATAAGCTTTTGCACAGCAAAGGAAACCATAAGCAAAATAAAAAGACTGGGAGAAAATATTTGCAAATGATATGACCGACAAAGGACTAATTTCTGAAATATACAAACAGCCCATACAACTCAATAACAAAAAAACAAACAACCCAATCAAAAAATGGGCAGAAGACCTAAACAGACATCTCTCCAAAGAAGACATACAGATGGCCAATAGGTATATGAAGAGATCCTGAACATTGGTAATTATTAGAGAAATGCAAATTAACACTACAATGAGATACTGCCTCACACCAGTCAGAATGGCCATCATTAGAAAGTCTACAGATAACAACTGCCAGAGAGGGTGTGGAGAAAAGGAACCCTCCTACACTGTTGGTGGGAATGTGAATGAGTGCAGCCACGGTGGAGAACAGTTTGGAGGTTCCTCAAAACACTAAAAATAGAGTCTCCGTATGATGCAGCAATCCCACTCATGGGTATATATCCAGAGGAAACTATAATTCAAAAAGATACATGCACTCTTATATTCACAGCAGCACTATTCACAATAGCCAAGACATGGAAACCACCTAAATGTCCATCGACAGATGAATGGATAAAGATGTGGTATATATACATAATGGAATACTACTCAGTCATGAAAAAGAATGAAATAATGCCATTTGCAGCAACATGGATGGACGTAGAGATTATCACACTAAGTGAAGTAAGTCAGACAGAGAAAGAAAAATACCACATGATAACATTTATATGTAGAATCTAAAATATGACACAAATCAACTTATTTACAAAACAGAAACAGATAGGGAGGGTGGGAGGGAGGGAGACGCAAGAGGGAAGACATATGGGAACATATGTTTATGTATGACTGATTCACTTTGTTATAAAGCAGAAACTAACACACCATTGTAAAGCAATTATACCCCAATAAAGATGTTAAAAAAAAAAAAACAGAAACAGACTCACAGACACTGAAAAAAAAAAGAGATCTTTTGAATTTCATCCATGAACATGTAGATGTACAATCGTTTAATTATTTCATGTATAACCTTTATCAGTAATAACAACATTAAAGTTAGGGCTATTTATTTACCAACATATACTTATTGAGTGCCTACAAAATGTAAGACAATAAGCTAGGTGTAAAGAAATGCAGGTGAAAATAATACAGGCTTGCAGAAAGTAGGAATGAATGACTGCCTGGGGCAATCCAGGAAGGCTTCCCCGAAGAGGTGGCATTTGATCAGTCCCTGAAGGATGAACAGATATAGGTGGGAAAAGAAGGACGCTAGAGTGAACCTGGGAAGAGGAAAGTGTGGGATGTTTATTCAGCAGTAGTGAGCAGTTTGACTGGCCGAGAAGAGAACACACGGGGGAGTCACAGAAGTGAGGCTGAACATTCCCCATTACAGTGTCAAGGTGACCTTAGGCTGCAGAGGGACTGGCCTGGGCAGAGCCCTCAGAAAGCTAACTCCTCCATGTCACCACCGTTCCCAAGGCCCAGGTTGCTGCACCAGGGTCAAATGTCCAGCCACCCACTGAACACTTGCCAAAAGGCAGTCTACAGCAGGTTCTTAGAGAACTCAAGGACTCCCTGCTTCCTCCCTGTGTCCTTGGCGGCCGGCCGTGTCCTCATTGTGCTCTCTAAGGAACAAGTTTCCTCTGGAAGGGCAGACAATAGAATTCTTTTGAGAGAGATTTCTCAGGCATGAGTCGTCCCAAGGCAACCTTAATTCAGCCTGGCGGGGGGTGGGGGTGGGGGTTGGAGGGTGGGCTTTCCTTCCTGGAAGTCCAGCTTATTAGCGAATTGCCTCCCCACCCTCATCCCACCCCTTCTGGCAGCCCTGCACTTCCAGCCCCCATTCCTCTGCTAACGCAGCAGACTCCCACCAGCCCTTGCAGTCAGGATGGGCTTAAGCGACTTTCTCCATTAAATCCCAGACTCCTTATTTGATGCAACCGTGTTTCCACCAGCCTCCCCAAGCTTGTCAGAGAAAGGAAGGCTCTGGGTCTGCAAGACACCCCACTCAAATAAATGCCCAGTTGACAAGCAAGCACCGCCATGTCAAAGAGGAATCAGGAGTGTGGTTGACAAGGACGGGGTCTTGGGAAACTGAGGGCTGTTTGGGACTGATCTCTCACAGTCCTTTCAACACTTACCTCCCTCCTGACTGTTTCCGCATCTCTGTAGATGAAGGCACGCATGCGCGCACACACAGCACTGGTCCTCTTATTCCCTGTACTCACCCCATTATCACTCCCCACTGCCAAGCTTTCCTGACCCCTCATGTCCCCACTAATTCTGATACCGTCATGCACCTCAACACCACGGGACACAGTGGGATGGAGTGGCAGGAACAGGGGCTTTCAAATCCTACAGACAGAGGCTATATTGCAACACTAGTACCTATGTATTGTTTGTACGGTGTATATACCTCCCTCAGCCCGTTTCTGCACCAGCAACCTGGAGATAAAGAAAATGAAAGGGGTCTTCCCTGGTGGCACAGTGGTTGAGAGTCCACCTACCGATACAGGGGACACGGGTTCGTGCCCCGGTCCGGGAAGATCCCACATGCCGCGGAGTGGCTGGACCCATGAGCCATGGCCGCTGAGCCTGCGCGTCCAGAGCCTGTGCTCCACAATGGAAGAGGCCACAACGGTGAGAGGCCCGCGTACAGCAAAAAAAAAAAAAAAAAAAGAAAGAAAGAAAATGAAAGGACTAAAGTATATAAAGTGTGTAAATAACCAAGAACAGTAGCTCACACAGAGTGTAATTCCAGGTGATTTCCTTTCCTCTGCCTCCCTTAACAAATTAAACTCAATTGCATTCAAAGAAGCACAGTACCGGAATGTCCCTTCAAGGGCACAGAGAAACAGTATGATGGGGAGGACAAAGGCTCAGAGACAGATCCTATCTCATAAAATACAAATTTTTATTGCAAAGAACAGAAACCCCAACTCAAATTGGCTTCGGGGGGAGAAAAAGAGTTAATTGCTTTGGCGAAACTGAACAATACTCCCAAGATCTATTCTCCCATCCTTCTCTTTAGTAATAGAACTCCCTGTCTCCCGTGACGGAAAGGTTGTGACCGTCTGTCCCACACACACTCCAGAGGCTGACCGTGCAGTGGAATGTAAATGAAGGAGATGAGTACAGTTCTCAGGTCACTTTCTTAAAAATGAAGCTGATCGCTCTACGTATCTTCTTGTGCTCTTCCTCTGGGTTAAGAAATGGGTCAACTGAAGCAATCACTTGGGACCTAGAAATGGAAGCCACATGTTGAGAATGGCAGAGCTACTCTGGCAGCCCTAGACCACTTACCTCTGGGCTGTTATGTGAGAGAGAAATAAACTTCTATATTGTTTAAATCCTTTTGCTGGAGAGTCTATATAATAGCAGCCTAGCCGCCAACTTACTAACACGATTAATTTCAGGTGAGACTTGATTCAGCAGTTTCCAACAATGTCACCAAGAACCTGGTTTCTTTCATTGTCTCTGTTCTGCTTCCAATGGTGTCTGTCTTATTCTCAGACTCTGCCTGACCCCCTCCCATAATTGGTCCCTAGACCCCCAGCCCTAAAACAGCTCCAGGGACTTCCCTGATACTAACAAAAGTTTCTGCAGCCAGTACTGACCTCAAATCCTCACACAGCACACTGTAGAGAAGAGGAATATTTTCTACTCTTAGTATCATGAATTGGCAAGAGGGACACTAAAGGACAGACAGATAAGCTAATAAACTTAAAAGGCCGATACTCACTCATTTTCTCCTTTGCACATCTTGCTTAACTGTTTAGCTAGAGCCATTAGCTTAGGATTTACACCAAGTACTGTGGATTTTAGAATCCAGCTCTAATATTCAGACCATGCTCCCTCAGAGCTCTCTTGGGTTTCTACTGTGGGAGACAAATACCTGTTTCCCACAAAGTCCAAGATACACGAAGAAGGAAACTAATTCCCCAAAATGAAATTAAGTCCTGTGAGGAAGTGGAAATCAATGCTGGGAAGCTAAACAATGGTAAATGTCCACTCCATCACCTATATACTTATATCATTCAAACTCATAATTCCAGCCCAAACCTCTCTCCTTTGACTCAGACAGGGATAGTACCAGAGTGACACAAGCAAGAAGCCCAGGAAATTTTTAATTTCTTGAAAAATCTAAGGAAACACTCATTCTCAAGTACTGACCCTGCACTAGTCGGACCCTGAGAGTGAATGCCTCCTTAAATTTTGCTTCCTAACTCTAGTCCTGACCCCTGACCTTCAAGCCTGTGTACTGGCCATTTATCTACCAGAATATTTCTTAGGCTGCTTAAGTTCAAGCATGGTTAAGATAGATCCTGTCACCTACCACTTCCCAACCTTGTCCTTCAACGCTCCCTATGACACTACCACCTACCACCTATCTAGGTGCTCAAGAAAGATTCTTGGGAATCATCTTTGGTGTCACCCTGTCTTCACCTCCCTCTAGACAATCACCAAGTCCTAACCATTCAATTTTGTTTAGTCAGCCCTCCACAACCACAGATGCAAAACCCCCACATACAAAGGACCTACTGTACTCATTGTACTATGCCATTTTATGTAAGGGACTTGAGCATCTGCAGATTTTGATATTCAGGGAGCTCCTGGAACCAAGCCCTCACAGATACTGAGGGATGACTGTACATATCTCCAAAATCCATCCCCTTCGCCAACCCTGCCATGCCTGTGGCACGAAACCAAGTTACTCTCATCTTTCCAGTTGAAATTTGCAACAGCTCCATACCTGGTCTTCCCACTTCCACTCTTGCTTTCCTCCAATCACTTTTTCCTATCATAAACAGAATGGTCTTTCCTAATTTTGCTTACAAAGTAGTCCCCCACAATTTGACCCCACTGACTTCTCCAGGCTTGGTTATTACAACTACAGCCATATTGTCTTCTCTTGGTTCCTCAATCCCTCCATGCTTCTCGAACTTTCTTTGCATGTTCTTCCTCCTCCCACCCACCTCCCCCATAACTTCTCTATTCTTAGAGTATTAGCTTAAACTTCATTTCCTCCCAAAGGCCTTCCTGACCCATAAACTAGGGGAACCCCTTCTCTATGCTCCCATAACACCTAGTTCTACTTTTAAGACACTCATTAGATTTTTGAAAAACACTTGTTTACTGCCTGCCTTTCCTAACTGGCTATATGATCCTTGAGTTGCTTATCTTAAGTTGGATGAATGTTTGAGGTAAGAACCAACTCTACAAATCCCAAAATTACTACCCTGGCAATGCATTTATTTCTTCAGCTATCATGTACTAAGCCTCCAGAGGGTGCCAGGACTTTGCTAGGCATCGAAGCTGCAGAGATTAAAGAGACATACTCCATACCCTGAGGGCACTCAGAGTCTAGTATACCAGTGAAGAGCCCAAGCTTCAGAGTCAAGGGCCTTGGTTCTCTCATTTGTAAAATGTGACTATAGGCTATAACAGATGTCTCTAGTACTTTCATTACCCTAATTTCAGTTGCAACTGTAATGGGTATTTCCATGCAAGCTCAGAATCATCTTGTACTGTCAGCTTCCTACCTCAAGCAAGTATTTCCCATCTTTCAGCATCCTCCCCCAGAGCTTTCTCCAATATTGCCTTAATTTACTTACCTGTGTAGGTAAACTCAGCCCAGAGTGTAGGAGCACCTATGACCCCCAGATTCTAGGACTGCTCCCAATCCACAAGGCATGGTGGCTGGTGGGTAAATGTCCCAACCTCCCACTTTTCTAGGAGACAGAATTGAACCCCCAATGCCTACAGGCATGACCTCAAAACACACACTCGGGCTTCCCTGGTGGCGCAGTGGTTGAGAGTCCACCTGCCGATGCAGGGGACATGGGTTCGTGCCCCGGTCCAGGAAGATCCCACATGCCACGGAGCGGCTGGGCCCATGAGCCATGGCCGCTGAGCCTGCGCTTCCAGAGCCTGTGCTCTGCAACAGGAGAGGCCACAACAGAGAGAGGCCTGCGTATTGCAAAAAAAAAACAAACACACTCATTTTGCCTTTTCCTCCTTCTCCGTCTCCCTCTCCCTGTTCCCTCACCCTTTCTTCTTGGGATCCCTGTACCAGTCCCCAGATCCTTGTATCAGGCTTCACTTTGAGTGGAACCCAAATTAGAGTGCCAAATTCACAAGGTTATTCCAAAGACTAACTGTGGCAACATGAGTGAAATTTTTAACACAGTTCCTAGCACACTGTCAGTGCTTAATAAATTGTAATTTAGCTATTCTATTCCTCGTGGAGGAGATGGACAGGTATAATCCAATAAGATAAATGCTATAATAGAAGTATAAACTGGTTGAAAGGGCAGAATGAGAACAAGCAAAGGAGCCCTTAAGTTTGAAGGAATCAAGGACACTTCACAGAGGAGGTTTCTCTTAAACTGAGCTTTCTTAAAGGCCCACAAATCAAAAGAGAAAATTCCCAACAAGGGACATAGCAGAAAGGAAAACGTGGCATATGACAGAACATGTCATGTCATAACATGACAGGCATGTTAGGGGATGCATAAGCAGTTCCATATCATAGGAGGGTTAAGAGAAGGTTTCTGAGGGGTAGAAACTGAGGGCACAGAGTGTGGCAGAGGCTCAAGGAATCCCCACCAAGGAGAGAGGCGATGTCTGAGGCTCCTACAGAGAAAAGCTGCCCGGGCTCTCCTGCAGATAGCCGCTCAGAGAGGGACACATAAGGTTCACCATCCAGCTACACATGTGCTTTCCCCTCTCCTGTTTATTTACACTCTGCGTGGCTGGAGAGAATCAAGGCATAATTCATGACCCACCCCCTTCAGCACCCTGCAGAGAGGGGGAAGCAGGGTACATCCCTGTCAAGTGCCAGATGTTTGGCAGGGCCCTAAGGGCTGCTGATGGCTTTGGAGGTGAAACAGGAAACTCTTCTGGGGCAGGAAGACTGGAAGTGCAGAAGTTTGCTGAATGAAAGACAAGTGGCTTCAGAAAAGTAGGGGCTGATGAGATGGAGTCGAGTCAGACACATCTGGGTTCCAGTCTCAGCGTGGCTCCTTCCTGACTATGTGGCCCCTGACAAATCACTTCCTCAACCTGAGCCTCAATTTCTTCAGCTCGTGTCCCTTTTAGAGCCCTGAGGTTCAAGGATGCTATGAGACAGTATATGAACTTCACTTTGAAGTGAAGGTTGAAAAGGATTTTGTTACCCCAAAGCTCCTTTTTACTTTGAATGAGTAGGCCACCAAATGAGATGTCTTTGACCCAAAAGGAGTTTTAAAAAAATACAAAAAAGGCTCAGAGGCCTGCTCACCTGCCTTTAGAGTAAACGATGACTTTTAAACAAAGGACATACAGAACAATAGATTAATGGGGGGTTGGGGGAGGAGTTGGAGGGGAAAGAATCCTACTGGGTATTAAGAAATGCTGGTTGGCTAACTTTCACTTTCACCTGGTTACTTTAGTTCCAAACTGGTAGCTAAGAACTCATAAATTTTTGCTGAAGTTTTTTCCACTCTCCTGTCCCACTCTGCATCCTACTCCAGCCATGCTAAATGAACCACTCTTCAGTCTCCTAAAATGCCCTCATCTTCTATTTCTTTGTCTTTGTTCATGTTGTTCATTCATTCAACAAACATTTACTAGGTCTCATTTGTTAATTTTTGTTTTTATTTACATTTCTCTAGGAGGTAGGTCAAAAAGGATCTTGCTGTGATTTATGCCATAGAGTGTTCTATGTTTTCCTCTAAGAGTTTGATAGTGTCTGGCCTTACATTTAGGTCTTTAATCCATTTTGAGTTTATTTTTGTGTATGGTGTTAGGAAGTGTTCTAATTTCATTCTTTTACATGTAGCTGTCCAGTTTTCCCAGCACCACTTATTGTTTTTTCTCCATTGTATATTCTTGCCTCCTTTATCAAAGATAAGGTGACCATATGTGTGTGGGTTTATCTCTGGGCTTTCTATCCTGTTCCATTGATCTATATTTCTGTTTTTGTTCCAGTACCATACTGTATTGATTACTATAGCTTTGTAGTATAGCCTGAAGTCAGGGAACCTGATCCCTCCAGCTCTGTTTTTCTTTCTCAAGATTGCCTTGGCTATTCTGGGTCTTTTGTGTTCCCATACAAATTGTAAAATTTTTTGTTCTAGTTCTGTGAAAAGTGCCATTGGTAGTTTGATAGGGATTGCATGGAATCTGTAGATTGCTTTGGGTAGTGTAGTCATTTTCACAACATTGATTCTTCCAATCCAAGAAGGAATGGATAAAGAAGATGTGGCACATATATACAATGGAACATTACTCAGCCATAAAAAGAAATGAAATTGAGCTATTTGTAGTGAGGCGAATGGACCTAGAGTCTGTCATACAGAGTGAAGTAAGTCAGAAAGAGAAAAACAAACACCATATACTAACCCATATATATGGAATCTAAAAAAAAAAAAAAGAAAATGGTTCTGATGAACCTAGGGGCAGGACAGGAATAAAGATGCAGATATAGAGAACAGACTTGAGGACATGGGGTGTGGGAAGGGTAAGCTGGGACGAAGTGAGAGAGCAGCATTAACATACATACACTACCAAATGTAAAATAGATAGCTAGTGGGAAGCAGCTGCATAGCAGAAGGTCAGCTCAGTGCTTTGTGACCACCTAGAGGGGTGGGATAGGGAGGGTGGGAGGGAGGCGCAAGAGGGAGGGGATATGGGATATGGGGATATATGTATACATATAACTGATTCACTTTGTTTTATAGCAGAAACTAACAGAACATTGTAAAACAATTATACTCCAATAAAGACGTTAAAAAGAAAAACATTTACTGAACAGGAGCCTCTCAGGCCTGGGTTCTGAACAGTGAAAAAAAGGAAAGACATGGTCCCTGCCTTTGTAGGCATGTAGTCTAAGATTAACTAGATTAACTAGGTAGACATTAACTAAAAAGTGGTACACAAAATGGAAATGTCAGAGGTTGTGCATGCTACAGTGGGGCAGAATATTGTTTATGAGAGTCATAGTAGAAGAAATTGATTTAGTTATGGAGGTCAGGGAAGGCTCTTGGACTTAGTAATGGCTTTATGTCCTTCCTTTTAAGGACAAAGTCCCATTCAGCTTTACAAGGCAGCTCCGATATCTCTGTGAAGTCATCTGCATCTCGACCAAGCAAGACATTCTTTCCTTTGGGATCTGCAGTTTTTTTGTTATGGACACTAAAGGAGCTTTGGGGGCACTGTGTTAGTATCTTGAGCTATGTTCTAGTCTGTCTCCACATAAACTGTGAGCGCCTTGATAGCGCAAGGACTTCATTACCCACTTCTGCAGCCCTGACGCTGCTCCAGATACAAACGAGAGGAAACTGGAGTTAGTTGAAATGTAAATTGGCTGCAAATTCAAGATATTTTTGTAAGTGAGTAACTTATTTTACAATTAGCAATCTAAATAATGTTCTGATTCATACAAGTTTTTCTTAATAAAACAAATTCTTTTCTAATAAGTTTTCCTGGATGTATTATATAATTAAAATAAGCCATGTATGAAAACTCTAGACCTGCCATTCAAGTAACGGATCATAAAATTCCTTCACTGGATTTTAAAGACATTCATCTGTAATTTCTCCATAAGCCCAAAGTCTGGCTGTCAAAATGACTGAAGTAGTGAGGTTTCTTATTTCATATGTGAATTTTTATGATGTGGTCTACCTATGTGGGCAGGATCACTTAGGAAAAGGCAGGTGGGTTTTTGGGCTTTGAAACAGAAATAAAAAGAACTTGTTGAAAGTCCATTTCTCAGAAGTAAATACGTCTGTCGCCTTTCCTCCTCACATGGTAGAGTTGTTACAAAACAGGGCCAGAATTATTTGGTTTCCTATCACTGGGTAGGAAAGTGCCTTGTACTTTGCCCATTCAATTACCTCAACCTGGAAAGTCCTTGCTCCTATCAAAATCTTAGGCACCCTTCAACCCCCATCTCAAACATATCCTTGTTTATTTTACCAATGGTTGAATGGCTGGAATTTACCCAAGGTCATAAAACACATTAGTGGCAAACTAAGAGAGCACGCCTCTAGCCATCCTGGCCTATATTCTTTTCTCACCACCAGGGTTGTCCAAAGGGCATGGGGTCCCAGGTATTTGGGAAACGTTATCTAACTCCCTCTTCCCCTTTCTAGAGAAGGTTTAATTCCCTACTAACACCAAAAATGCTATAAAAAATCCTGTAGCTTAGATGCAATTTTTTAATTTAATGCAGCATTTTCCAACTCATTTGAGCCCTTTACTCCATCCATTAACTTCCCTTAGAATTATTTTTCCAGAAAACAATTTGGCAAACACTACTGTCTGTCATGATTTCTCTCACTCACTTTCTCCCTATCTTTTTAGATGGGGGAGCCAAAGACAGTTATTATATAGGTGAGATGCTAAGATATTTGGATAATCACCTCTCTTCATGGCCATGAGAGAACTCTATTTTACATTTAAATAAGAATCAAATCCAAAATCAAAAGGGAAAGCAATGAAAGGGCAAGTTATGAAGGAAGAGACAAAGTGTCATTAAGATATGGAAAGGTGCTATGTCTCACCGAGTATCAATATTCATAGCAATGCAAAGTGGAAAAGATAAAGGGAACCGAATCTCTGCACCTCCCCCTCCCTTCCCTTTTTCTAGAGCAAAACAAATACCTCTTACTTTCTGAGGTAGAGAAGATTGCCTATTCTTTTCCTGCTTAAGTTCCTCATAACACCTTTATTCCCAAGAAGTTTATCAAGATATTTTCATAAGAAAGACAGTTATCTCCCTGAGAGGAATTCTGGTGATGGCTATTAAGATTTTTTTTTTTTAATTTACTTCATTACACACATATACAGAGGCAGTATTGCACAGTAGTAAGGAACATAGTGGGCTATATATCCTGTCTTGTTGCTGTATATCTTGTCTAGCTGTGTGGCCCTGGCAAGTTATTTAAACTTGGTGTCCTCATATGCAGAATGAAGATTATAATACTACTGAACTCATAGGGTGTTTATAAGGATTAAATGACTTAATACATGTAAAACACTTAGAACATTGCTTGGCACAAGATAAGGTCTCAATGAATATTAGCTATACATTTTTATTAAACAAGTTTTTACTGCATTTACTCTGACCCCTTCTCTTCCTATGGGACTTTAACCCTTTGGGTCAACTCCTTTAAATGCAGTCAACACTTATAAGGCATTAGCAAGAAGATGTACCATTGTGAGCATTGTAGATCATTATTGCAAAAAAACCTTCTGGCCAATGATATATGACTACATATAGTGATAGGACTATGTGAAAGTAATGGACCAGCAGGATAGCATAACAGTTGGGAGTCAGGGAGCCTGGGTTCAAATCCCAACTCGGAAACGTACTTGCCAATTGACCCTAGAGAAGTTGCTTGACCTTATCCCTCAGCTGGTTTCCTCATTTGATTAATGTGAGTTAAAATAAAGCCTACCTTACAGAGCTGAGAGGATGAAGAGACATGATGTAGAAGGAAAACATGCCTAGTACACATTACATGCTCAATAAATTAGACGGAGGTAGTAGTGAACAGTCAGCATAACATGTGTGTTTAAATGAGGGTCCCATTCAATGTTTTTCACTCTAGAGGCTACGTATATATCTCAGTGTTACTACCAACTTCCAAATCCTATAAAGATATGATCTTTGGAACACCTGAGAATATCTGTCATCCACAAACTCATCAACAGCAATAACTATGGGTAAGATTTTTACATCTTCATTTTGTTCATATATTTTTATGTCCCTGAGATCATTCTGTATAAATATTTTATACCCTACGTTTCTACTTAACATGATGTTAAAGGTATGTTCCCATGCTTTTAAATTTTTTAGACACTAGCAATCACATGTTATTCTATTGTAAAGATCTGCCATAATTTATTTAACAACCCTCTTTTTCCTTATCATTTAGTTTGTTTTCAATTCTTGATTATTATAAATAATACAGCAAAATTTTGGATTCTTTCCTTCGGCTAAATCCCTAGACATAGAATTACTGGGCCAAAAATATACAAACCCATGATTCATATTGGCATATTTTTATCCAGATCCTTCACATATTTGAAGACAATAATCACACTCCTTAGTCTTTTCTCCAAACTAAACACTCTCAGATCCTTCTATCACTCTTCATCTAATTCAATTCCCAGGGCTACCACCATTCTTGTCCCTTTTCTCTGGGATCAAAGCATACGCTTCTAAGCTAGCATCCAAAGTTCATCCACTCTGACCCACTTTATCTTCGTCTCCTCATCTGCTGCATCTCACCTCACTTTCCAGGCACCTTCCCCTCCAATCAACCATGGTTCCCTTTGTACACCCTGCTCTTTCATTCGGCCACTCATTTGTCTATTCTATTTTTTCAGTCCAGATGTCTTTCACACTCTTGACACCTGGGAAACTCAAGCTCCTCTTTCAAGACAGGGCTCAAATCCTACCTCTTCTCTGAAGCCTTCTTGGTTCCCTTTTCCCTGCCCTGGACAGAGCTAACTGTTCTGTCCCTTCTACTGCTGTGCTACCTAGTACAGTAGCAGTCAGAGTCCCACGACAAAACTGATGACTCACTCAATTTTGGGTAATTCAAGGAGAAATTAATGAAGGAATTATTTAGGAAGGTGTGGGCAGGTTGTGGAGAAACTATAAAGACTAACACATACCCAAGGGCCAACAGGCTTTTAACATCCATACACCTGAAGGAGTGAGGACACGGAGAGATTACCGGATCTTGGTAGGAAAGGGTCACGTGGAGAGAAACTGTGACTTCCATCAAGGGACAAATCAGCCCAAGGTAACCCCAAAGAGAGGGAGCCAGCAGAATAAGTCCGCTTGACTTCACTCTACTCTCTCCTTTCCACATCTTGCCTGGGCTTGCATTAGCAAAACCCAGCTAGAACCAGAGGGCTAGGAAACCACTGATATGGTCTATATAGGTCAGCGCCTTGGGGCACAGAGTATGGAGGAGAAGGATGCAGAGTAGATATGAGAGGCAAAGGGAAGAACCCCATCTTACCATATGAAAGTTCATTATCCTTTATTACAGTTCACTGTCAGTAGGTATGCTTCATTCCCTGGACTGAATACATATTATCTAACTCAGTTCCAAACCAATTCTACCCTATGAAATGGCCATCGTGCTCTCCTACTCAGCACTCCTCAGTGTCCCACCGTGCCCCCGCCCCATTGCCTGCAGAGCTAACTATAAATGCATAAGCATGACTAATGTTCCTGGTGACAGGGCTCTGGCCTTTCTCATTTCCTCAGGACCACCTCTCACTTTCCTCCTACTTCACAATCTGCCACGTGAACATGTCACTCCCCAAACACAGCATTCTTTCTAAAGAGGTTATCCTCTTGCCTTGAACACACTTCCCCAGCTGGAAACCTCCTCCTCATTCTTTAACACAAACTCTGTGTTAAACACTGTGTAAGTAAGGGCTACTTACACAGTGAATTTCCCTGCCTCTCTCAAAAAACTCTCGACCTCCTTCTCCAAAAACTCCTTTAACAGCTTATATTTTATAGTACTTTATATTATAGATGTTTATCACCTTAAACTACCACCACCCTTAAGGCAGTAAGACACAGTCTTACTTCACCTATTTCCTTAGAACCTAACAGAATCTCTGGCACACTGTAGGCACTCAATATTAAATGAAAGAATGAATCATAGAATCAAATAAAGATATTTGTAGTTAATTTAGATTTCTCATTTGGTGAGTAGGTGTTTGGTTTTTTTAACATATACTTGTTCTTTATGCACTTCTAGGGTGGGTGTGTGACAGAGGGCAGAAGCTTATGTCCTGAGCAGCTCTCAACATCAGCTGGCACTGGCTTCCCTTTGCCCTCAGTAGAACCTCTGCATGAAGGTGGGCATCCTTGGGAGGGCAAGTAGGAGACGACCCATACAAGGCCTACCCATTGTACATCCACTTGACATATGGACCCTGTTAACAGGTAACTTGCCAACAAGCCCTTAGAAGTTCTTGTGTCTGCTTCCTAAATCCATTTTGGAGCAGAAATCCATTTTATTAGCTGAAGACAGAATAGACCAATTCCAAATATTTGGAAAAGCTTAATCTTGCAAATTAGCTAGCTGTCCTCTGGCCACATGGTGGCCACTTGTGTGGGAGGAAAGCAGGCCCATCTCAGGACAGACCTTTCTCTGTTTCTTGAGAAAACACAATAAAACACCCTTCTCCTTTCATCCACATCTGGCGGCTGCAAAAACAGTGACCCGTGGAATCCACATTTTCATACTTGACTATGATGGGCCCGCGTGCAGGGGTTATTCTTGTTGTGTTTATGAAAGAGTGAAGCCTGTCAGGATAAGAAGGCTTCTGATGGAGTGCTTATTGAGAAAACATGCAGAGATTTCTGTTTCCCCAAATTAGAGAAGGAGCTTATGATAAGAATCCTTTTCATTGGTTTCTCCTCCTCAACTGCTTTCCCACTGTCCTGCAGTATAATTACAAGCCCTGAAGTCTAGACGTTTGAAGGAAGTCCGAGATAAAATTTCCCAAAGTGGAGTAGCTCAGGGGGTCCTAACTCTCAAAATTGCACAAAGCTTCAAAGAAATCATATTGTACCCATAACGGGGTCGCCACACTAAATGAAATGAAAAGGGATTTTTGTTGTCTCCATTTTGGCTGGCGTCTTATCAGTCTGTCCTGTTCATGTTACAAATTGTGTGCTGTTGGTCTGATCACCTTCCTTGGGTAAGTGGGAATGGCCTTGCAAGAAAAGAAAGGCACCTTCCGCAAGTACCAGAATGGAGGCAGGTAAATCAGACCATGGAAGGTGGCCATCAATCTAAATAGAGCTCAGCAAAGAAATTATGAGGACAAAGAAGACAGAGACCAGAGGTCAGTGCCGGTTCAATGTTCGAGTGGGCATGGGATGCTTAGGGCAATTTCTGAGCTAACTAGCAGGCAGTTTGATCACTTTTATCTGCTGTCATGTTTACAGGCCTGAATGTGCTGAGAGCATTGAGGGGACAATCGAAGTGGACATTGATGAGAAACTATATTCAGCAGTACTTTTTAGCCTAGTTAATATAAAACTGGGGACATTAGTTCACAGAATCATTGACTAGTTCATTCAACAAGCATTTCATCAAACTCTTACTCCATGACAGGAACTGTCCTGGGCCCTGAATTTACAAAGGTATGGAAAACATTCTCTGTGTGCTTGAAAGGCTTGTGGACGAGAAGAATTCCCAGTCTCCCTGATCTCCAGACTGACACCCAGTTACCTACTCCTCCCTAAAGCGGGAGGTTTGTAAACCACAAATCAAGCTAGATTAAACCCTGCAATGGCTCCTTCTTAGGAAGAGAAAGTAAGTCTTAGCACCTTGGCATGGCAGTTGGCCCCTTCTCAGCAGCCTCTCCAGCCTGATCGCCACACCCCATCCCAACCCACACCAAAGTCTCTGCCTCCAGGCCTTTGCTCGGGACTCCCCTGTGCCCACACTGGCCCTTCTCCTTCTGTGCCTAGCCAGCTCCTTCTTGCCCTTCAGTTCCTCACTTAGACATCAGGATCTCTAGGAAGCCATCTCCTACCCGAATGCCAGATCTGCAATCCTCTTCATATTCTGCCATCAAAGCCCCCGTGTGCCTCTGCCCCTGTAAGCACCACTGCTCTGCTCTAACTGCCTGCTAGGCTCGCGTGACTCACTAGATTGCAAATTTCTTGAGAATGTGCTCTTATCCTCTTCCGCTTTGTTTCCCCACATGCAGTATAAGGAAGAGCACTTCAAACCTCAGAATCATTATTAGCCACCTACTACATTTCACATCTTTCATAAATATCTCAGGTAACGTTTACAAAAATCATAAGAGGATCACATTATGATCTCACTTTACAGATGTGAAACTGTAACTCAGAAAGGTTAAGACAGCTGCCTGAGATCACACAGCCCTGAAGTGGTGGGTGGCATCACAGAGTACTCTCTTTCTCTACCCAGCAGTGGCCTGCAGGGACCTTCTTATTGCATCTGCTATTTGCACTTAGTTAGAACCCTATATCCAACCCTTGTGAGGAGGAATGAGGGTAACACTTCTTAAAGAAATAAAATCATTTTTTCTCTCTTCAAAGCAATAATCAAGGCCACTGTTATGTTTTATTCCTAAAGACATAAAGATGTAGCTTTCTCTGCCTAAAGGTTTGCTGCTAAGGATTTGGGATCTAGTCAAAGGAACCACTAATCTCTTTCTAATGGGCTTTGAACATGATAATGGGAGAAAACATGCAGAATGAAGGCTTTTGTGTGTGAAGTTTCCTGGGAATGTGGGAACCAATCCCCAGGAAGGAGACGGGGGAAGGGACCCCGAATGAGGCTCTGGATCCCAGCTTCTGGACCCTACTCCTGAGGGTAATGGAGAATGAGTGGAACACCGCTGGCTTGCAGAACGAGGTCCAGTCCCCAGGCCGGGAATGCCTTGCCAGGCAGGCTGGGTAGAGCAGTGGTCTGCAAACGTTTTCCTCCTGTACCCTTAAAACAATTTTATAAAAGTTCTGTACCCCCTCACACATTTTAAGTTGACATCTGAAATTTTTCATCAAAACTTTAAACAACATGTTATAAATATTGACATTTTAAAATAAAACTCTCACATTATGCTTTTTGCATGTACCCAGTTTAGTCTAAATACCGTAGTGACTTCAAACCCACCACAATTCATCTGAAAAATGTATAAACATGCTTTCCTTTAACAGTTGGAAATTTTACATTACTCTTTGTTTCTTTTTGAAAAACTCAAACTCCTGTTTCCTTCTATTTCACTTCTCCCACAGAATTTTATCCCAATGTATTAGATTCTTATGCTAGAATTTAGTCTTTTATCAACCATCCAGTAGTCTGTCAAGTGTGTGTGTGTAATTTTTTTAGTTGATTTAGTTTCCTGAAACCATAAGGCAATAGGTGTTTAAATGGGGGTTGGGAATGGAGATTATGAAAAGGGAGTTAGGAAAGTGGGGAGAATCTTTGCCAGTACGGATGCCCTTGGGAAGATCAATGCTGGGAAAGAACACACATGGAAATTGCAGTGCTAGACATTGATTCCTCTAGAACTATCTATGCCTGCACATCTCTTGAGAAGTCTGTAGGTACCTCCAAGGGGGTATAAAGCTCATATTGAAGACCACCAGCCTGAGGTCTGAGTTAAGGCCATGCCTTCCTGAGCCTGGACACTTGACCACCAGCTGTCGAGACGGTCATGGAGAGAATGTGATCTATGCCCACTTGTGCCTCAAGTTCAAACTCCAAATCACTCGGCGACCCTGAGAGGCTATTCAGAGAGTTCTGCAATATCTCAAAACACCCATTAGCTCTCAGGGAACCAGTGGGTACCCAACCTGTGAGAGTACCCCTGCCTGGGCCTCAGGGCTGGACTGGGGCACATGAGCTCACTGTGATCTGGGAAGGAGAGGTCATGGTCACCACCATAATTCCCACAAGCCCTCATCTCCAGACCCTGTTCTCCATCTGCCAACCCCCCAGCTACTCAAAGTCATTTCCTCTCCATGCCGTCCATGCTATTCAACATATTGGATGCATTCATCCCTTTGACTGACAATTTTGCTTAAGTATCACCCCCTTCTGACACTTTTCTGGCAAAGCTGATTACCACAGCCTCTGCATATTAGGTAGAGGTTATTATTAAACTTAGCACATTGCACTATATGTGTGGGAATGACTGCATCTTGTCTTCTTTGGAGGCATGAATCACATCTAACCTCCAGTGTCCTACTTAGTCAATGATTGGCAAATGATTACAGTCACCAAAGGACATTCAAAGGAGGTGTTTTCAGATTCACAGACTTAGAGAATGAACTTATGGTTACCAGGGGTGAAGGGTGTGGGGGACTTTGGGACTGACATGTACACACCTATATTTAAAATAGATAACCAACAAGGATCTACTGTATAGCACAGAGAACTCTGCTCAATACTCTGTAATAACCTAAATGGGAAAAGAATTTGAAAAAGAATAGATACGTGTATATGTATTACTGAATCACTTTCCTATACACCTGAAACTAACACAACATTGTTAATCAACTATACTCCAATATAAACTAAAATAAAATAAAAAAGAAAGTGAAAAGACAACACGTACACATACAAACACACACACACACACACACACACAAAAGGAGGTGTTTTCTAGAAGGAAGTTTTATGGGCTGATTTTATATATGAGATTTAGGTACTTTTAGCACCTTTAGTAGTTAAAGCTACTTCCTTTGGCCTCTAAAGCAAAAGTGCCAGGAAGAATGACTTGGCCCACACGCTTTGGGAGTTGGAGCACGCAGAAGAGCCTGTGCTCACTTTGTGTTTGCATTCTATTCACTTGTGCTCACAGCACTGAAAAAGACCTTATCATTTCAGGTAAATACAGGTCATCCCATCCAGCAGAGGGTAAATTCATTAAGAACTGCATGACCACTTCATGAGGATGTAAAATGGTACATCCAGCCAGGATCGTATTAGCTTCTAGAGAAATGTGTCATCTAATATTTCATACAAACCACTGTGCTGGGAAAAGTGGAATTTATTTTGACCCTTCAGATGTTGACTTTTGATTCATCAGATATTCTGACCCTACTTATCCCAAGGATATACATTACTTATGGAAGAGGACACTTAAATCATTACTAATTAATGTTAAATTGTGCTTAATTTCTCTATTTTCACTTTTAGGTTCTTCAAAATGAAATCTTCATTTCAATCATACATAGATTTGATTCACTGATTCATTTCACTGTCTTTACCTTATTTTATTAATTGTAGCTTCTGTCATTGCATATTTTATTTTCTGGTTATTATTTCAATCAAATCCTATTTCTCACATCAAAGAATACAGATCCAATTTTGACAAGAAACTTTGATTCTTTCATCACTTTGTTTTCTTTCCGGGTTTGATAACAGAGATTAGCATATGCAGTTGAGTTATTGTCGATTTTATTTTGTGGTGATTGCTTCATCTAAGTTCAATGTGCCCCAGGAAAGATTTTGCAGTTTCAGATGAAACCAACACATAGTGATGCTTTGGTCAGGCTTAATCCAAATTAACAATAAGATAGAAATTTTTAATCAGGTTTTGGTTTGTCACAGCAGGAAGGATTAGGATGGGGGGAGGATGTCAAGACACCCTGTGTCCTGGAACAGGCTAGTGTGTAGAGGACCCGGGATATAGAGTATTCAAATGAGGCTGAAATAAAACAGCATGGAGATGAGCTTGAAAGGTGAGAATGGGGACAGTTTGTCAATGGCCTTGAACACAACTAAGATGCAGTTATATTATAAGTGCTGTTGAGGAAAGCCCCCCTGCCCACCTCTTCCCATGCTTCCACTTGTCTGCTCCCCAGCTGCCTGGATCCTGAGGAGAATCATTAGTCTGAGGTCAGGTTTCAGGTTAGTCACGGAGCACGTTGCTCTTGCGTTGGGAGCTGTATCTTCAGGGCCTGCACATGTGTGCCTTGCTTCCTTCCTTGCCCACCCCCTCAGGGTGGAAACTGACCACGGTTAGGAAGGGGCAGTGAGCAGCTGGGCACATTCCAGGTGTTTCTGGGTCCCACGTTGAAATACAGTTATAACATCCTAAAGTTCTCACTCTTCTTCCTAGCATATCGTAGAACCTTGAGCAAGTCGCTTAAACTTTCTGAGGATCCATTTTCTCATGTGTAAAATAAGAGTTAAGAGTTAGTGAGACTTCATAAAAATAACTGACATCACAAATGTTCTCTGCAAGTCAGGCACTCTTCTCAGTGCTTTACAGAAATAGGGCTTCCCTGGTGGCGCAGTGCTTGAGAGTCCGCCTGCCGATGCAGGGGATGCCAGTTCGTGCCCCGGTCCGGGAAGATCCCACATGCCGCGGAGCGGCTGGACCCATGAGCCATGGCCGCTGAGCCTGCGCGTCTGGAGCCTGTGCTCCGCAACGGGAGAGGCCACAACAGTGAGAGGCCCACGTACCGCAAAAAAAAAAAAAAAAAAAAAAAGAAATGGACTCACCCCTCCTAACAATCCAACCAGGTAGCTGCTATTATTGCTCTCTTTACAGAGGATGAAACAGAAACCTAGAAAGGTTGATGCCTTGTTTAAGATTTCATAGTTAGTTCTGGATGGACTTGGGATTACAAACAGGGGTTCTACCTTTTAGGTAAACACACACCCACACGCACAACACACAAACAGACACGTGCACGCCACCTCATTAAATAACATATAAGTGTCTGATGTATTTAAAATAGTGCCTAGAACAAGTGGGTTCCTTAGCTGGGAAATCTGCAAAAGGACCTTACTACAGGGCTAAGTGTACAGGTGACATGATTTCATTTATACTTTAGAAATATTAGGATGTAATGTCTCTCCTCTCCCAAAGTTAGGCCTGCATCACCCTCCCGAGGGTGTGGGAAGTTAGAATAAAAAATAGTAAATTCAGACCACAGAATATAGAACAGGAAGGGCCTTTAATGTTAGCTATCCCAGCCCACTCTTACTCAGTTGGGGAAAATGAGGTGCAGGGGAAGGACCCAAAGCACGTTGCAGCAAGGTTCCGGACCCGGGGCTCTCATCTAAGTTCTAGCCCAGCGTTCTTCCCCCTCCCCACCCCTTACCCACCCTGGGCTGCTTCCCCAGCACTTGGGAAAAGAGTTAAAAGCATAACCCAACCAGAACAATCATGTTCACATGTGAAAGAGCCCACAGACACACATCTCCACCGTCCAACCTCCTCCTGCCCTCTCCGATTTCTCTGGAAATAACAAAGTCTCCTTGTCCTTTGCAATTCCCAGCAGAGTTATCCTTGGCCTTTCCCTGGGAACAGAGGTACATGGGGACACCTACTTCTGACCATCAGAATAAGAAAAACATTTGAAGTGGGCTGGAGGCAGGGGGGTTGCTAGGCTTCAGTTCTTCCTTTGATGTTTTTAACCTCTGTTTTAACCCACTGCAAACTCATCTGCAGCCTCCTCTCCGCCACCACTTCCCTTCCCTAGCCATCGCTAGAAGTGCTTGGGCTTCGGAGACGGCCAACTTCGATTTGGATCATAACTCTGCCAATGAATAGGGTAGCTGTTGAACAAGTCTCTAACTAAGTTACTTAATTTACTTGAGCTTCAGTTTCCAAATCTATAATTATATCTTCCTCAAAGAGCTGAAGCAAAGATTTAATGGAATAGCATATATAAAGGGCACTGTTCGTAAAATCTCTATAAACGATTCCCCTCCCTTTTTTACGATAATCCCAGCAGCATGTCTCCTAGATCAAAGTAGAGAAATAGAAGAACGAAAATGCTATCTCATATTTTTACAGCACTTGAAGCTAACATGTTACTTTTGCTTGACATTGTTGCTTTAGATTTAATTTACTGATAAATTAATGAAATTTCATTCCTTGAGTATTCACTAAAATTTAAGAACATTGACCTCATTGTGTTGCTGTAAGAATGAGTGCATTCAAATATTTAGAAAAGAGTCTTTACTTTGATTTATATTGTTACTATTATCATATGCCAGATGCTTTGGTAGGTGCTAAGGACACAGATGAATAAGACACAGATTCTGCCCTCAAGAAGCACAGAGGCATCTTGTTGACCTTATTTAACAGTGAATGAAAAGAGGCTCAGAAAATTCATTGACTTGCTAATGTCACAATGTATGTGACAGGGACAGGGCTCCACCCCAAACCCAAATCTTCTCCCTCCAATTCCCATGTTCTTTACACCATGTTATCAGATAATGCTGTTTTATTCAACTGTCCTCCAGCGTGATCATCTCTTCTATCTTGACCGTTACTATTATACTAACTTTTTCTATGACTCCCACCCCCAGATGCTGCTTGGTTTTCAAGTACAGGGGATAAGGAGGAAGAGGGTGTTAAAAATTATATGTATATAAATTTATATATAGAGAGACAGACAGAGACAGAGACACAGAGAAACAGAGACAGAGAGAGACAGGGACAGAGAGAAAGCCTGTCATTTACCAGGCACCAAACTAGAGATGCTTTTACTAGACGTGCATGCCTCACTTAACTGTGAGTATAATTGCCCTCATTATTATGCCCAAAACTAAGGCTTACAAAAAAAGTGTACATTTCCTAGGCAACTGGTGGATCTGGGATTCAGTCTGTCCTTCTGAGTCATGGCTCCTAATCTTTTTTTTTTTTTTTTTTTGGCTGTGCTGGGTCTTTGTTGCTGTGCGTGGGCTTTCTCTAGTTGCAGTGAGCAGGGCCTATTCTTGGTTGTGGTGTGCAGGCTTCTCACTGTGGTGGCTTCTCTTGTTGGGAGCACAGGCTCTAGGTGTGCGGGCTTCAGTACTTGTGGCTCATGGGCTCTAGAGCACAGGCTCAGTAGTTGTGGCTCGCAGTCTCTAGAGCGCAGGCTCAGTAGTTGCGGCACACGGGCTTAGTTGTTCCACGGCATGTGGGATATTCCTGGACCAGGGCTCGAACCTGTGTCTCCTGCACTGGCAAGCGGATTCTTAACCACTGCACCACCAGGGAAGCCCCCATGGCTCGTAATCTTAATCCTTGCATAAACTATATTCAAAAATAGTCAGGGCAGTATTGGAGTTATCTTTCTTTCTGGTTCAGTAGGCCTGATGTCCAGAGTTTCATGGGGATTTTAGATTTGTGCACTCAACAATTTGCCCATACTTATTGAGCAGTTTCTGTGTGTCGGACACTGTGCTTGGGAATCAGAGATATGGACGATGCTGTCCTGACCCTGAGACAGCCATACAAAGACAAATAGTGGTAGAAGATGAGAATATATAAGTCCATTCAAAATGAGTCCCAAAGCTGAGTTGGTTAGAATGGCGTCATACTCACTCACTTGTGACCCAGAGAAAAGATTATTTGGGGAATGACATAATAGGCATTCAATAAGTGCTCATTGAATGGATGAAAGGGCTGGGATGAAACCTGCATGACCAAGTGGAAAGACCAGCATCTGGAGGGTAGTCTCTGCCCCGCTAATCATACATGTAACTTTTCCTCTATGTATCTCAGTCCACAGCACGTATTGTGTGCTTGTCACAAGGTTTGCAACCATAAATCTGACTGCATCAAAAAATTCAGCACAAAGTAGGAATCCAAACAAGCTAACATAAAGAGTACATTCCAATGAAATATGCAAATTGAACCAGTGCTCATGTGGGACACATGGGCTGCAATTTATGTGTCTCTCACTGCCATTCTAACCTGGTTGATGGGGGTAGTCCTTCCTATACTCCTGGATGAAAGTTGAGGTAGGCCCCCTGACTTCCTTATTTACTCTTAGGTAATCAAAAGTTTGGTAGTCATTTAAAATCCTTAAATAGAGTCTCAGTTCAGTAGAGTCAATATAATAACCAAAACCTCCAAGCTCATTTAGGATGAGTACTTCTTCCTCCTCCACCTCTGGCCTATTGTACTCCAGGGGAGGGTTATAGACAGTGTCTTCTTCCTTTAATATCCAAGTTCTTCCTCCCACTACTGGTTGACTCTGGTCTGTGAGAACATCCTGGAATTGGACTGGTAGAGGGACAAAGAGAGAGGAGAAAATGGTAATGGGCAGAGTGGGAGAGCTTTTACTTCACATGTATTGTCATAAACTAGCACTGGCTACTCTGGTCCTGGCACCTGATTAAAGAGGATTAATTCAAAAAGGTACATGCGTCCCAATGTTCATAGCAGCATTATTTACAATAGCCAAGATATGGAAACAACCTAAGTGTCCATCAATGGATGAATGGATAAAGAAGATGTGGGGTGTGTGTGTGTGTGTGTGTGTGTGTGTGTGTGTGTGTGTATGTGTATATAAAACCCAGTATTACTCAACCATGAAGAAGAATGAAATAATATGATTTGCAACAACATGGATGGATTTGGAGGGTATTCTGCTAAGTGAAGTAAGTAGGACAAAAAAAGACAAATACTGTATGATATCACTTATATGTGGAATCTAAAAAATACAACAAACTAATGAATGTAACAAAAAGAAACCGACTCACAGATATAATAGAGCACAAACTAGTAGTCACAAATGGGGAGAGGGAAGGTGGGAGGGGAAATACAGGGGTAGAGGATTAAGAGGTACAAACTGTTAGATATAAGATAAGCTACAGGATATATTATACAACATGGAGAATATAGCCAATATTTTATAATAATTATAAACGGAGTATAAACTTTAAAAATTGCGAATCACCATACTGTACACCTGTAACTTATATAGTATTGTACATCAACTATACTTCAATTTAAAAAAAAATAAAAAGATGATTAAGGGTGGAAGAGGGGACAGGATTTGTGGCCTTTGCAAATTTCTCACTGAAAGCATTTAATGACGCTACCAGGGAGTGGGTGAGGGGTCTCCCTTAAGCTAGCTGTCCCCTTCCCATGCCCAGTCCCCTTTTGCCCAGCAGTCTGGTTCACATAGACTCTCTATTTAGTTATCTCTCCCCAGTAGGTTTCTTGGGTAGAATTTCAGTGCCTCTAGGCCTGCTTTCTCCCACATGGTCCATGTCTGGTCTTCAGGAAATATACAAATCTTTGACCTGACAGACTCTGGGAGGCAGGCTAATCCAGTGCTTCGGCCTCTCCCTCCTTCCAGCCATCGGCAGCTCACCAGGCTGCCTCTGCTGCCAGCTCTTGAGCAGAAGGCAGAGCCAGCCCACTGAGTCACCCCAACTTCAGAGGACCCTTACCAGACTCTCCAAGTGGCCCTGTGGAGGCACTCACTCTTGTTTTGAAGGAAGGGGGATGTGCCCTTACCCCATCCCTTCCCTGGGGATGTGGGATTCAAAACACAGCTCATGTCAAAGACAGTTTCCTCTCAAACCCTCTTTTAACCTTCAATTTCTTGATTTATCTCCAATATTTTATGTCCTCAATGTGGATGTAGAATCCAAGAGCCACAGACTCAATTTGGGGCTCTCTCCTTTGTAAATTCCACACCAGGTGAAAGCAGCTTTTAAGGTATCTTGGCACCATGGCCAACTTCTCCCTGAATAGCCTACCATACACACATTAAGTATGTCCCAATTTTCACATTAGCCGGTACAATGTAGAACTCATTCCCAAATTAGCCCTTAGGTGGAACCTTTCCTCTGAAAAGGATTCTTTCCAGCTCTAGTCCCACATCTCTCAGGCTGTATTCCCCAACGGTCTCAGCAGATGGTGACGTCTCTTGCTGTCAGAGCCACAATGTGGCACAAAGTCTACCTTGCATGTCCAAGGCCCTCTGTAATTGATCCATGATGGATGTATCTGAAGATACCATGAACTGCAGCTGTATCGCATTACCTATTCCCACTGTATCCATTGGCAATCTTCCTAAAAGAGCCTTCAGCACCCATTCAAGCATGGCATCATGGATACAACATACCCTGCACCATAGCTATTGCCCTTAAAGCATTTCTCTGCTATAAATAAAAGGGAATTAATCTTTCTTGAACCCCTATATATCAAGTACCAATCCTTATTTTCCAAAGTAACCCTAAGGAATATTTATTACTTTACCACTTTTCCAGATAAGAAAACTGAGTTTCAACCAGGTTAAGTAACATGCCTGAAGACACACAGCATATAAACGGTACAGTTAGACTTAAATACCTTTGATTCCAAAACCCATAGCCGTAATGGAAGGTAAAGTCCATTATGAGACAGAAGACCTGGGGTTTATCCCAGCTCTGCCATTAGTTTGACCGTGGCCTTGGATAATTTCCTTCTGCTGTCTGAGTCTGAGCTTCATCATCTGTAGATGAAGAAACTGGATACAGTGACCACTCACGCCCTTCCAATTGCAGAGTTCTGAGCTACTGAAAGGTGCTTATGTTAGTCACGTCGGCCTGCCCAGATGTTTTAATTCAGAATTTCCCATGTGGTAATCAGTCTCATCTTGTTATTTCCTGCCTGCACTTCTAACCTCCCTCATTTGGGATCACATGTGTCGCTTTTTTGTAGTGCTCGTGCTTACCGAGGGCCCGATTTAGAGTCATCTGCAAATTTCATCAAAGGGTGTTTATCCACCCACCACCTACCCAGGGAAACTTGGTGGGCCATACCAACAGCAGAGCTCACGTTCTGATCGCTCTCTTCCTTCTTACATATTTCTCTAAATGTCTGCCCTCAAAGTGGGTTAGCATTATCCTGAACACCTGTGGTCTGGGGGTCAGCTGGACATGGGTATGAACCTTGAGCAAGTTATTTAACCTTTACTTAACCTTTTGGAACTTCAGTTTCTTCATCTGTGAAACAGCAATCATTACGCCACCACCAAAATGTTATTTGGAGTATTAGAATTAGGTGTGGCATATGGCGCATTCCAGGGCAGGACTAGGAATCAGTCACTCCCCTCCCCCCTTCCAAAGGCTTTGGGAATGGCCATCAGGCAAACAGAGCTTTCCAAAGAGATTTCTATCTGAATAGCATCGTGGAAAGTTTTCCTAACAATGACATATAATATCGCCCATATACTTCTTAACACCCTTAGGCATATAATGTGTACTTTTGGCCTGCAAGTAAAGAAGGAAAACAAAATCTCAGGTCTCTCTGATGAGTGACCTTGCAGGGGTTATTTAATCTTGCTAAGCCTCTTTTTATTAAGCCTCTCTAAGTCTCTATACTTTTACATTGCTGTGAGGCTTAAATGGAGTAATGCAATTATGTCAGGCCATGATAGGTACTTGATACATCAGATGGGTCTGCATTTGAATCCCCTCTCCCTTTTACTAACTTAGAGATCTCTTTAAGGTCTAACTTCCACATCTGTCAAATGGGGATAATACTTCTTATGTTCAATGTGGTTGTTAAGGTCTGTGCATTATTGCATCATTGGACATGCCTAACACAGAGAAGGTTCTTGGTATGTGGTAAAACCTACTCCCTCCCTTTTCCTGAATGTTTCTGAGTTGTGCTGTCATGATTAAGAGCAGGTAAGGAGCCTGATTTTTTTTTTAAAGTTAAAAGGCATAAGGGCAAAACAGGTGAAACCTATTCCTTCCTTTGAAGGGTCCCTAAGAGTTAAACTTGGGATGTAGTTGAGACATCAAGATGGTTCTCCATAAATAAAAACTTTACTAGGCAATCACATTTGGTTCATATCAAAATCACTCAGATCCAAAGATGCATTCCAAGCAGTTGACATCCATTTCAGTTGGATGCTAATCCAATTTTTTTAAAATTAATCCAAACTTGAAAAGAAGCTGATCTCATGTATCTTACCAGAACATCCTGCTCCCACTTTATTTCCTGGGAGGGAAAAGGGTAGCCTGGCTGTCCAAAACAGAGCTAAAGACACATCTTTTCCCCATTTCAGCTGGAATCTGCAGTTTCAGAAAGGATTTAAACAGCCCAGTTGAATCTCATAAATTACTCCTTTCACAGCCTTTTTACCTCTCTCTTGAGATTTACCAAAAAACAAAAGAGCTCATGTCCTTTCCTACAGTCGTTGGATCCTGGAACCCCAGCACTGGAAGGGCCCTCGAAAAGCTTGCCTCTTCCATCTCCATCAGCCCCTCACATGCGACAGTCACCAAATCTCACCAGTTCTATCCTCTTGCCATTTCCCAAACCTGTCTCTTTAACTTTATGCCAGCTTCTATTCCCCCAGTCAAGTCCTCGTCACTTCTCACCTAGACTATTGCAATCATGCCTCAAATCATCAGGACTCTGCCAGTGCATCCTCCATATTGCAGTCAAAACCTTTATAATATGTCAATAGGTGCATACTACTGCCACGTGCTTAAAACCTTCCAGTGGCTCGGTACAAAATGCTTAGTTTGGTCACTGACAGCACATTCTGGCCGCTGCCTGTCTTTTCAGATTCCTTCCTCTGCTACTGCCCTCTTTATACTCTGTAACAAGCCATAAGTGACTTTGGACTTCTCTTTTGTTTCTGGAAAGCTTTGATACCACCTGAACATCTACTATGTGTGTATCACTGGGAACCTTGGGATGAACGTGTACCCTACACTCAAAGACCCTACAGCCTGAAGGCATAAACAATACATAGAGGCAAATAATAATACAATGTGACACGGTAGAAGGAAGCACAAGATACTCTTCTTGGAGTCCCAAGGAAAGGCTCTGAACAATCTGGGAGGTGGAGAGGAAAGGGAGAGGGAGAAAAATGATTCTAGAAGGAGATGACACAAGGTATTTCCTTTAAATTTGAACTGTGTTTAGACTTTTAGAATTGCAGGTTTATGGTGCAAGATGGCAGAGTGGGCATCCCTCCTAGATAAGACCTCACTGAACAGATAACAAAGATGTACAGGATAGAATACATATTTTTGTTGGTTTGGATTTTTTTAAAAGAGAGAGTGCTATCTACACACAAATCTCTGATTAGTAGAAAGAAAATGGGATCACTGAAGTGTAAGCTAGAGCATAAGAGGTCAGTACAAAACCCAGAGAGAAGACTGCAGTGAGTGTGTGACCTGATGTAACCTGATGGAGCAGGTTTGGGGAGGCAGAGAGGGCTATGGGATGGCCATCATGAAGGAATTAAGACTAGCCTGGGGAGGCCCATAGTCTGAGTGGAGCCTGGAAATGGAGTCAGAGAAGAGTTCAAGGTAAACCCACATTTCCCCCTTGACCAGAAGAAAAGGAGGAAAAATGCTTCCATTCAGGAGGAGAAAAATGTGCTTCAGTGAACTCATTTTCACTGTAGAAATTATAGAGGTTCAAGCAAACTGGTCTTTATGCACAATAAAGACAAGCCTGCCATTCATCAAGACCTGCTCATCCACACAGAGCTCTCCCTCTGCCCTCCCGTGTGGAGAAAGAGGCCTTTGGGGTAAAGGGACTTGTTGGATTACTGAGGGAAACTATGCCAGCTACCTATGCTGCCAGACAAGAGACTAACAAATAAAAGTAAAGCAATTCAGTCACCATTTGAGGAAAACTGATGAGAAAGAGAAAGCTCAAGATTAAAAAATGCAAACAGCAACACTAAAGGGAATAGCAAGAAATAGAAGAGGATTTTCAAAATAAACTCAATCAGGAAACTCAGAGAAATTTGAAAAGTTATTGTTACTATGAGAGATAGGCAGCCAAGTTTCCTGGAAATGTGAACTATTTTGTCCACATTTTTAAAATGCTGTGGATTGGTCATGGTTAAAGTCCATATTAGTAATCTGGAAGATGAAGTCAAGGAAAGCTCATGAAACATTTGGCAAAAATGGGGAGAAGAAAAATAGGAGAAAATTAAAAGTTAAACTAAAGGGAGAATACATCCAGAAGGCTCAACATTCTTCTAATGGGGAATTCAGACATGGAGAGAATGTTGCAGATATTAGTGAAGGCTATGGAGAGGGGGAGGGTGCAGATATTGAAGAAAGCACAGAGAAAAAAATTTCTTGTCTTTAAATAGAGATTCAAGTTGAAAGGATCATTTCAGTGTAAATCGTGTGGATATAAACAAAGCAAACAAACACACAAAACAAAAATCCACTCCCAGTCATTATCTGGTGAAGTTTCAAGGAGAAAAATACTAAAAGATGCCAAGGCATGTGGCAGTAAATATGCCTTAAAAAAACAAAGAATCAGAAGGTACTCAGATCTTGTGTCAATAATCACTGACTCCAGATGATGTGGAAGAATGTCTCCAAAGTTATGAAGACATGTATTTTTGAAACTATAACTCTATAAGCAGTGTGAAGCTAACTTAAGAAATTTCAGGATTTGGGAAGACACTAAAAGTTTATGTGATAAGCAAAAGAATGACCTCCTCCCAAAGGTATCCACATCCTAATTCCAGAAACCTATGAATATGTTACCTTACATGACAAAAGAGACTTGAAAATGTAACCAAATGTGATAAACCATATTAACAAATTGAAGGAGAAAAACCATATGATCGTCTCAATAGATGCAGAAAAAGCCTTCAACAAAATTCAACACCATTTATGATAAAAACCCTCCAGAAAGTAGGCATAGAGGGAAGTTACCTCAACATAATAAAGGTCATGTATGACAAACCCACAGCCAACATTGTTCTCAATGGTGAAAAACTGAGACCATTTCCTCTAAGATCAGGAATATGACAAGGTTGTCCACTTTCACCACTATTATTCAACATAGTTTTGGAATTTTTAGCCACAGCAATCAGAGAAGAAAAAGAAATAAAAGAAATCCAAATCAGAAAAGAAGTAAAGCTGTCACTGTTTGCAGATGACATGATACTATACATAGAGAATCCTAAAAATGCTACCAGAAAACTACTAGAGCTAATCAATGAACTTGGTAAAGTAGCAGGATACTAAATTAATGCACAGAAATCTCTGGCATTCCTATACACTAATGATGAAAAATCTGAAAGAGAAATTAACAAAACACTCCCATTTACCATGGCAACAAAAAGAATAAAATACCTAGGAATAAACTAACCTAAGGAGACAAAAGACCTGTATGCAGAAAACTATAAGACACAGATGAAAGAAATTAAAGATGATACAAACAGATGGAGAGATATACCATGTTCTTGGATTGGAAGAATCAACACTGTGAAAATGACTCTATTACCCAAAGCAATCTACAGATTCAATGCAATCTGTATCAAACTACCAATGCCATTTTTCACAGAACAGTAACAAAAAATTTCACAATTTGTATGGAAACACAAAAGGCCCCGAATAGCCAAAGCAATCTTGAGAAAGAAAAATGGAGCTGGAGGAATCATCAGGCTCCCTGACTTCAGACTATACTACAAAGCTACAGTAATCAAGACAGCATGGTACTGGTGCAGAAACAGAAAGATAGATCAATGGAACAGGATAGAAAGTCCAGAGATAAACCCACACACATATGGTCACCTTATTTTTGATAAAGGAGGCAAGAATATACAATGGAGAAAAGACAGCCTCTTCAATAAGTGGTGCTGTGAAAACTGGACAGCTATATGTAAAAGAATGAAATTAGAACACTCCCTAACACCATACACAAAAATAAACTCAAAATGGATTAAAAACCTAAATGTAAGGCCAGACACTATAAAACTCTTAGGGGAAGACATAGGCAGAACACTCTATGGCATAAATCACAGTAAGATCCTTTTTGACCTACCTCCTAGAGTAATGGAAATAAAAACAAACAAATGGGACCTAATGAAACTTAAAAGCTTTTGCATAGCCAAGGAAACCATAAACAAGATGAAAAGACAATCCTCAGAATGGGAGGAAATATTTGCAAATGAAGCAACTGACAAAGGATTAATCTCCAAAATTTACAAGCAGCTCATGTAGCTCAATATCAAAAAAACAAACAACCCAATCCAAAAATGGGTAGAAGACCGAAATAGACATTTCTTCATAGTAGATATACAGATGCCAACAAAAACATGAAAGGATGCTCAACATCACTAATCAGTAGGGAAATGCAAATCAAAGCTACAATGAGTTACCAGCTCACACCAGTCAGAATGGCCATCATCAAAATATCTACAAACAATAAATGCTGGAGAGGGTGTGGAGAAAAGGGAACCCTCTTGCACTGTTTGTGGGAATGTAAATTGATACAGCCACTATGGAGAACAGTATAGAGGTTCCTTAAAAAACTACAAATAGAACTACCACATGACCCAGCAATCCCACTACTGGGCATATACCCTGAGAAAACCATAATTCAAAAAGAGTCATGTACCATAATGTTCACTGCACCTTTATGTACAATAGCAGAAGCAGCTTAAGTGTCCATCGACAGATGAATGGATAAAGAAGATGTGGCACATATATATAGTGGAATATTACTCAACCATAAAAATAAATGAAATTGAGCTATTTATAGTGAGGTGGATGGACCTAGAGGCTGTCACAGAGTGAAGTAAGTCAGAAAGAGAAAAACAAATACTATATGCTAACACATACATATGGAATCTAAAAAAAAAAAATGGTTCTGAAGAACCTAGGGGCAGGATAGGAATAAAGACACAGACGTAGAGAACAGACTTGAGGACACGGGGAGGGGGAAGGGTAAGCTGGGACGAAGTGAGAGAGTGGCATGGACATATATACACTACCAAATGTAGAATAGATAGCTAGTGGGAAGCAGCTGCATAGCACAGGGAGATCACTAGGTGTTTGTGACCACGTAGAGGGGTGGGATAGGGAGGGTGGAAGGGAGACGCAAGAGGGAGGAGATATGGGGATATACGTATATGTATAGCTGATTCACTTTTTTATAAAGCAGAAACTAACACAGCATTGTAAAGCAATTATACTCCAATAAAGATGTTTAAAAAATGAAATAAAATAAAATGAAATAATGAAGAGCTTGACATGGATCGTTAAAAGTGGAAAACCTTTTCCTTCGTGGTCAGTGGGAGATGTGACCACAGAAGAATGGTCAGAGAGATGTCACAGTGCTGACTTTGAAGAGGGAGGAACAGAGCCATGAGCCAAAGAATGCAAGTGACTCCTAGAAGCTGGAAATGGCAAAGAAACAGATTTCCCTGAGTATCTACAGAA
Organism: Leucopleurus acutus; assembly: GCF_964270905.1. Lineage (NCBI taxonomy): Eukaryota > Metazoa > Chordata > Mammalia > Artiodactyla > Delphinidae > Leucopleurus > Leucopleurus acutus. Next base: position 146,173,212 of record NC_139143.1, on the reverse strand, counting down.
AGGAATCCAGCCCTGCTGATATTTTGATTTTACCCTCGTGATACCCATGTGGCACATCTAGCCTACAGGACCGTTAAAGTAACACATCTGTACTATTTCACACTAAGTTTGTGGTGATATGTTACAGTAGCAGCAGGAAACTTTATGTTACCTCTCACTTTTCTCTTCTGAAAAGTACTTGAGGATGTACTATAGCAAAATGGAAAAGGAAGCGAAGAAAGAGAAATATACGTGATGCAAGAAACAATGGAACTATTTCAGAAGTAAAATGTAAAGAGACCAGATTTACAGCTATGCAAGAAATCCAGGAAGTATTCTATCAAAATTAGAGTAGGAAGACAGAAGGTTTTGTGAAAAAAAATCTTAAAGGAGAAAATGAGTTCCATTGCAAAATTATAAGACGAAGAAGCCCAATGATCTTAAATATATGATGAAAACTTTTGTATATTCTATGAATTTTTTAAAAAGAGGTTAATTAAGAGCTTTGTGAGAAATGAGAAGTTGTATATGTAAGTCATGATCCAAACACACATGATTTTAAGCAATTGACAGAGAATTAGAAAAGATCATTCACTAACCCTTGATAGCAGGAACATTTCTCTTCAGGCACTAATGGCTTAGAATTACCATTTTTTTCTCCGTGGGTTCAATAATACTTCTAGATTCTGTAGTTTACCCATTTACAATATATATTTGAAATGCCATTTTGTTGGTCGAGCATTTTTAGAATCAACCTATAAACAAAGCAAGTAAGGTCTAGTTATAATTATAGTACAAAATCTAATATGAAAATAATGCTGGCCATCAGGAGTCAGGTCAGTGTCGTCATTTCACATGATAGGAAGTCAGTAGAGGCTGTCTAAATGGCTGACAAAATAGAAGTTTAAGTACAATATATTTTAACTTAAAGATAATCAATTGTTCATTTCACAGATATTCATTGAATGACTCTTTATGGTAGGCACCTTTCTAGGTATTAGGAATGTAACAATGGACAAAATAGATAAAGCCCTTTTCATTACAAAGTTTACATTCTAATGAGACAAGATGGATCATAAGCAAATAAATGAGTGACGTATCTAGTAAGTCAGATGGTGATCAATGCTACAAAACAGAAACCAGCAAACTTTTTCCATAAGGAGCCAGATAGTAAATACTTTAGGTTTCGCAGACCCTAAGGTCTTAACTCTACTGTTATAGCAGGAAAGCAGCCATGAACAATACATAAACACATCATGTGGCTTTGTTCTAATAAAACTTTATTTCCAAAACAAGCAGAGAGCCAGATTTGAACCATGACCCATAGGACATAATTTGTACACCCTTGCTATAAAGAAAAATTGAGCAGGGACAGGAGCTAGGGAGAGCCCTAGAGAGAAGGGTGGCCATTTTGAATAAGGAGATGAGAGAAGGCTTCAGAAGAAACTGTTATTTGGGAAACAAGCTACAGGAGGGGAAGAGAATGAGCCTTACAAATATCTGGGAGAAGAGTGTTCTAGGCAGAGAGAACAGCAAGTGTAAAGCCTGAGGTGGGAGCATTCATGAGGCTGGAGCAAGAAGAGGGAGGAGGAAGGTAGTAAGAGACCAGCCCAAGAGGCAAGCAAGGATGCATATGCAGGTTGTGGAGATCATGAAGTGTTGTAATAAAAGTGTGGTCCATGAACCAACAGCATCAAATCACCTAGGATCATAGTCTGCACTTTAGCAAGACCCCAGATGGATAATATGCACATTATGGTTTGAAAAGCACTGGTGAGGATCCTCCTGGGCCATCACAAGGACTTTGGCTTCTATTCAGAATGAGAAAGAAAGCCATTGGCTGATTTTGAGCAGAGGAGTAACTTGATCTGATATTTGTTTAAAAAAACTTCTTGGCTGAAACTAACAAAATATTGTAAAGCAACTATACTTAAAAAAAAAAAAACTTCTTGCCTACCATTTTGTAATTAGACTACAGGAGCACAAGGGAGAAAGCAGGGAGACAAGTTAGAATACTTTAATAATTCAAGTGAGAGATGGCAATGATTTGGACAAGGGGAGGTAATGAGAAGTGGTCAGAGTCTGGATATATATTTTGAGGTAAAGTCAAAAGGATTTTCTCTCACTTTGGTTGTGAGGCATGAGGGGAACAAAAAGGAATGGGGTATGATTACAAGATTTGGGGTCCAAACAACTACAAAGATGAAGTTGGCCTTTACTGAGTAAGGAAGACTGTGGAGGGGGGTCAGAATGGGGCAGGGCCAAAGACCATGAATTTAGTTTGGGATATTTTAAACTTGAGGTGTTTGTTAGACATCCAAGTGGAAAGATCAAGTAGACACTTGAGTATGAGTCTAGAGTTCAGTAAAGAGAACCACCTACTTGAAGAACTGAAAATAACTTGAAGAACTAAAAATAACTTAAAGAAATAAAAATAGTAACATGAGAGATGGATAGCATGAAGGGATTTTGGAAGTGGAGCAAGGATGTTAAATCTTTCATTGCAAGGAATCAAAAAGTACTGTTTACATTTGAAAGATTAAATAATATCATATAAGTATATAAATTAGAGTTATAAAAGTAACCTACCTAAGATTAAAAATAGTAAAAAAGAAATTGTTTATACTAAGTGAAATAAGCCAGTCACAAAAGGACAAAGTTTGTATGATTCCACTTACATGAGGAACCTCAAAGTAGCAGAGTAGTCAAATTCATAGAGGTAGAAAGAAGAGTGTCTGTTAGGGGCTGAGAGGAGGGGGCATGGGAAGTTACTGTTTAGTGGAGGGGGGATGGGGAGTTACTGTTTAGTGGGTACAGAGTTTCACTTTGGGAAGATGAAAAAAGTTGTAAAGATAGAAGGTGGAAGGGGTTAATCTACAAAATATATAAACAGTTCATACAATTCAATATCAAAAAAAAAATGGCGGAAGACCTGACTAGTTATTTTTCCAAAGAAGGTATACAGATGGCCAACAGGCAAATGAAAAAAAATGCTCAACATTGCTAATCATCAGAGAAATGCAAATCAAAACTACAATGAGATATCACCTCATACCTGTCCAAATGTCTATCATCAAAAAGTCTACAAATAAATTTTGGTGAAGATGTGGAGAAAAGGGGACGCTAGTACACTATTGGTGGAACTGTAAATTGGTACAGTCACTATGGAAAACAGTATGGAGCTTCCTCAAAAATCTAAAAATAGAACTACCATATGATCCAGAAATTCCACTCCTGGGAATATAGCCACAGAAAATGAAAACACTAATTTGAAAAGATACATGCACCTCAATGCTCATAGTAGCATTATTTATGATAACCAAGATATGGAATCAACCTAAGTGCCCATCAACAGATGAATGCATAAAGAAAATGTGGTGTGTGTGTGGATATATATATATATACACACACACACAATAGAGTACTATTCAGCCATAAAAAAAGAATGAAATTCTGCCATGTGCAACAGTATGGACAGACCTAGAGAGTATTAAGTGAAATAAATCAAACAGAGAAAGACAAATACTCTGTTATCACTTACATGTGTAATCTAAAAAATAAAGCAAATGAACATATATAACAAACCAGAAACAGACTCACAGATACAGAGAACAAACTAGTGGTTACCAGTGGGGAGAGGGAATGGGGGAGGGGCAAAATAGGGGTATGGGATTAAAAGACACAAACTATTATATATAAAACAAATAAGCAACAAGGATATATTGTACAGCACAGGGAAGTTGGATATAGCCATTATTTTGTAATAACTTTAAATGGAGTATAATCTATAAAAATATTGAATCAGTATGTTGTACACTTGAAACTAATATAATATTGTAAATCAACTATATTTCAATTAAAAAAGGAGATAGAACGTGATGATGGCTGTACAACAATGTGAATGTGCTTAATGCCACTGAACTATACATTTAAAAATGGTTAAAACTGGTAAATTTTATGTTATGCATATTTTACCACAATTTTTTTTTTAATTTTTATAAACTCACATAGTAATCACAGACAAAAAAAGAAATAAATCGTTACCTCATGGGACAGGAAATGAGAAGAGAGGGAGGACGGGAGATTTTTGCTTTGTATTTTGTAATTTTCTGTACCGTTTGGATTCTTTAACCATATGCACACATTATTTTCATATTTAAAAATAAAATATTCTAAAAGAATGAGTATGCAAAGGGAATATTTCAGTCCATGTTTCTGCTTGACTTGCATTCAATTTCTCAAACACTATTTTATAGAAGCTGATTTCCAAGAAGCCTTCAAAGCCCCTTTTTATTATTATTTTTACTAGAAGCCATTCCCTTGGAATCAGACACTCGTGTTTTTCCAATGGAACTTGCATTCAAAGCCTGGGAGAGTGAGTGCATTTGGAAGCCTACTCAGCACAGCCCTCTGCCTTTGAACTGCTATGTTTTCCAGAGCTCCTCACATATCCCTCTTCCAGTTACCTTCCAATTCAACAGATCCATCAGGCAGCCAGTACTTATCGAGCTGCCCGTGGAGGTGACCAGAGCCTGCTGGAGTATGCCCATTAAAGAAAACCTCCCACCAGCAAAGCAGACTTCAGGAAAATCCCTGATTACAGCTGCTCATCACCCAGGCTCCAACCAACAGGCTATACGATGCCAATATGTAGGCCTCAAATAAGGCCATCTCATCTTACAGGATTTACCAGAAATTGTAGATTCCAGTCAGAGAATTCTAGCATGTCAGAGTTGGAAGAGACCTCAGAAGTCACATTATAAAGCCATTCCATTTTATAGAGAAAGAAATAAGGCCTAAAGACGCACAACAACAGACAATGAGTTGGAAGCACAGCCCAGACCCAAAAGTAGGTGTAGATATCAGGAAACATGCCACTCTCTAGATAAGTCTAAAAGGAGCTCCCGGAATGGTGGGGCCTGTCCTGTGGGGGAAGGTTGAGGAACAGGTAGTGATAAGGGGAATAGGAAGAAGGAGGAAGCAAGGAAGGAATACACATAGTTGCAGTTACCTTGGCACAGAGAGTAATAGCATGAGGAGTAAGCCAGAGTTTTTGATGTTCTGTGAAGCCATTCCATAGATGGATTGTTTCTCTGTTGACTCTTTTTCTTCATTGTATGTACCACACCTTGCTCTATATACTATGGATGTTGACTTGCATCAAATGTGGCCCTGCCCTCAAGAGTCTGTCCAGTAAGCCAGATGGTTGCCATGGCTGATAATAGAGACGACTGCAATACAGTGTGATGAGCAGGGGAGATAGCAGTATTTCCTAAAATTTTCTAATCATAGGAATTACCCACTCTAGATCTGTTGAGTTGGAGTAATCTGGGGAAGGGCCTAGTAATCTGCTTTTTTACCGAGAATCCACTCCTAACCCCATCCCCGAGTGATTCTTACGATCAGTGACACTGGCTTTGGAATCGTCCAGAGCTGGAGTCTAACACTCACTCAGGCCAATGATAGGATCTGCCTGACAAAATTATTTATCTAGACATTCACCTTTCACCTCTTCCCAAGTCCCCTGAGACTGTGCCTTTGCCACCTGTCAAGGTACAGACCACTTTGCATTGTTGTACAGGTTGTGCACTGCACAAAGACACCAGTCAAAAGATGGAACATTGGCTGAGATTCCACCCCATACTAATCCTCTGCCCAGAGGCAGGGGCTCCATTGTTTTCATCCAAACACTCTAAGCTTTGCATCCTGTGTCTTCCCAAAGGAAGAGACTTTTGTGATTCATCTGCCCAGAGGGGGCACTTTTTTCTATTTTGAGCAAAGGTACCATATAGACCAGCAGGATCCTGAAAAGGGTAGTGGTACTTGTCTCCACTCCCAGATTTCCCTACCCTGGATGACTTCTTCCTCTCTTCAGTGCCTGCACCAGTCTAATGGAAGAGCCAATCCACTCAGTCCTGCAATAAAGGATGCATCATTCCAAATACTGTCTGGCCCATGCCTGAAAAGAGAGTCAGTGTAGCTTGTGATGAACAATATGAGATTTGGAGTCCTCACCGTTTACTGTGTGACTTGAACAAATTACGTATTGTCTATAAAATGTAGATTAAAACCTTTTCTTCTTATGCAACACTTTGTTGTAAGGGTTGAACACGATAATGCATGTAAAAGTCCTTAGCACAGAGCCTCGGACATAGTGAGTTTTGTTTCCTATGTGCTATGCCATTTGACTTAAGCTTCACCATAACACGTTCGGATAGCTGTTAGTATTATTATCTCCATTCCACAGAGGGAAAAATGAGTGTTGTAGGTGAGATGGAGGGAAGTGGTACAGAGCTGATATCAAAATCCGACTCTAATCCACTTTCCCCCTACTTTTGCCTCTAGATCCAGACATCAACTTTTCTCAGGCTTCCAGGTTCCAGGAGAGGAAAGGCTAAGCTTTCACCCTCAATTTATAAATGCACCTAAATTAGGTCTACCAACACCGGTAGAATGGCAAATAAGTTTCTGATTTTGAGGGCCAACTGACAGCAGTTAGTGATTACTGTCCAGAGGACTGCGTTCTGAAGGACTGTAAGAGCAAGTCAGGGTTCATAGAGTATCGTAATTGATTAATGACCTCAACCACAGGGACGGGATCCAGGAATGATGGCAGGCCCTACAGAGTGTATCTCCCCCCCTTTCAGATATCAAAGTCTGCCCCAAATCAAGCACACTTGATAAAAAGGGAGGTCCAGGGGTACTAAATTAAGCTCTTGAAGACCATGAGCACCTTTTAAGACCTTTTCCCAGATGCAGCCAGAAACAGCCAATGAATACAGAATGGAGGAAAGGTCTGGAGAGAAAGCATGGAGCTACCTGATGCGTTTTACATAAGGAGCGAAAGCTCAGTTCTGCCTATTCCCAAAGACTCTAGGCTTCATCTTCCTGAACATCCAGGTAGGTGGAGAGAGGTCACTATGGAATTCTGAAACCTCCTCATGAAGCCCAGGAGGAGCTTAGTGTGACCTTGGGTAACTAATGTAGGCTCTCCCAACCTTGGGCATTTCAACCTTGAGTGTGAAATGTGGACAATAATCTCTAACTCGTTGTGGTTTTGCAAGTATTAAACTAGGTAAATTTATCTAAAGAAACTACAGAGAACCCTATCCAAAGTAGGTGTTTGAAAATGTTCGTTCCCCACTGCTTCCTCTTCTCCGTCAAAAGGAACATTGTGACTTGTTTGTAAGTCAAGGTTGCTGAGGTATAATTTATTTATTTTTCACACACACACACACACACACACACACACACACACACACACACACTGTATTTTATTTTTACAAGAGATAAATAAACTGACACCAAACATTGTAAATGGATGACCACAACAAAAGCAACAATGATTGCAATTGAGGTGTAATTTACATACAGTAAAATTCATTCATTTGAGGTGAAGAGTTCTATGAGCTTTGACAAATATATGTGCCAGGTAACTATTACCACAATAAGATATAGAATGGGGCCATCACTCCAAAAAGTTCCATCGTGCCCCTTTCCAGGCAATCCCTTGCCCTCACCTGTAGTCTCCCAGCAAACACTGATCCTATTTCTGACCCTATAGTGTTGTTTTTTATTGTGACCTCTTCTAATAGCAAAAATCAAAAAAGCATATCATTCTCTCGAGTTTTTCTTTCACATCCTACTAAAAAATAGCCCAGCTCTGACAGCTCAGCTTTCTTCCAGGAAAATTCTTCATTAAATAAATGAATTCCATGTGCATATTAAAAAGACATTCTGCTTAGTATTCCTTCTATTTATAGCCGGAGTTCAACCAGCAGGGGCCCAGCAGGCCTGTCAGGGTCCTCTCCAGCACACACTCCCCCCTCCCTGCTCCAGCCCAGCTGCAGACCTGGCTCCAGGCCAGGTGGCACAACTGAGTCAGAGTTCCAAAAGGGGCCCGGGGAAGCCCTTCCCCATGAGTTGTGCTCCTCAGCTTTAGGTGACTAAACTTCAGGACACCCTGGAATTCCCGTGGGGAATATATGGCCATATAGTCATTAACAACAGCAGGTAGAAGAAGGGAATTGGACTAGAAACAAGGGTAGAAGGAGGGATGGGTAGGGCTAAGTGCTCTCCAAAGTCCTCCCCTACAGAGAAGTCCCATGACCCAAGTGACCAGAAGCCACTCCCCACCCCACCCTCACGACCATGGACCAGATAGTGCACCAGGCCTAGGATTTCAAGGAGTAGCAGAAAAATGATAAGACCTGGTTTATGCTCACAAAGAACTTAGTATCTCAGAGAGACAAAACATGCAGAGAAGGATGGGGTTGAGTGGAGGAGAAATAGAACGGGCTATAGAGCTAAAGGGAATGAGATTTTTAGCCCAATTTTGTCATTTGCTAGTTATGTGACCTAGTTCTGTTGCTTCACCTCTCTGAGCTTCAGTGTTCTCATCTGTAAACTGGAAATTGCATCCATCCTCAGAGGGGTGTTATGTGAAAGGAATGAGGTAATGGATATAGAGCATCTACAGAATCAAGAAAGAGTAGTTTCCTTCTAAATCTCTTGTATTATTCAAGGTTCTCCAGTAAAACAGTGCCAATATGAGATAGATGACAGATAGATAGATGATAGATAGATAGATAGATAGATAGATAGATAGATAGATAGATAGATAGATAGATAAAGGGATTGGTTGTAAGGAATTGGCTCAGGCAATTATGGAGGCTACAAGTCCCAAGACCTGCAGTTGGTAAGCTGGAGACCCAGAAGAGACCCTGGTGTGGTTCCAGTCCAAGTCTAAAGGCCTGAGAACCAGAAGAGCTGATTGCATAGGTCCAGACAAAAAGCCAGCAGGCTTGAGATCCAAGAAGAACTGATTTTTCAGTTTGTGTCTGAAGACAGGCAATGACTGATGCTTCAGCTCAGTAGTCAGGCAGGAGGAGTTCCCTCTTACTCAGCTTTTTTGTTCAATTGACTGGATGAGGTCCACCCACGTTAGGGAGGGCAATCTGCTTCACTCAGTCTAGCAATTCAAAAATATAAACCTCATCCCAGAAAACCCCAACAGACACACCCAGAATAATGTTTGACCAAATGTCAGGGTACCCCATGGCCCAGTCAACCCCTGAGACCCTGCCCCATCCTACAGGACAGCTCTGGGTTGAAGTCTCATTCACTCCCCATCAGTCTCAGCTACATTCCAAGATGTGACCTCTCACTTTCCACCTTGCATTATAGTCCCTGGATCAATTTTATTGGTCTACAGGCTTCTTAAGAGCATTGATCATGACTGATGCTGTGCCTGGCACATGGTAGATGTACAGGAAATATTGGTTGAATGACTATGCTATCTCATCCAACCATTTCATGCAACAGATAAAGCAACTAAGGCTCAAGACTTATTTGTTCACTCATATAACATTTGTTGAGCCTCTTCTATGTTCTGTGACAGTAAATAAGGGTATAGAGAGGGGTAAGAAAGACATCACATATGCCCCTAAAGCCCAGGCTAATACAACGGAGGAAAATGAAAAAAATGGAGCTCCCACTATTGGTAAGAATCTTTATGTACATGACTTTACCTTATATTCCCAGTGTCCATTTATTCATTCATTTTTCTAGAAATATTTATTGAACACTAACAGTTCTAGGCATTGTCCGAGGTTCCAGAGACACAAAGGAGGTCCCAGTCTAGTTAGAGACACAAACAAAGAGAGAGATTAAATGAAACAAGGCAATCATGAAAATGACAGTATTTGCAAAATGCAGAGGAATCAAAAGAGAAAGAATATACCATCTGCCTGGGGACGTCAGGGAAGGCTTAATAGTATTTGAGCTGAGAGCTGAAGGAAGAGGACTTTTCTGCAATCAGACACGTACGGAATATTGAATATACAAGACACTGCATCTTAGGTCATGAGAACAGCCTGTACAAATGTTTGGCAACATGAGAGAACATACATAAATAAAAGCTTTCGTTTCATGATTGAGCCTCCTACAGTTTAATTTTGCCCAAAACATTATATTAAAACACATGACCACAAACCATTGCATACCACAGTCTAGCTCTGATTCTTTATTCTAGCTGGTGAAATGTAACCCTCTGTGTGGCTGAAATCCAACTGCTTCCAACATTCACTGCTCAGAAAATCATTTCAGGTTGGGCTCTAACTTCTGGGTCAGAGAGTGCCCTTGGGCAGGGAAGACTCTTCTACCACCACTATGTATATCTTTGTGGCCCTTTTGGTATTTGCTTCAACCAATTGTTATTACTTCCTTTGGATCAAATCCTGCTTTCAAGGATCATAGGCATGGAAAACTGTCAGAGAGCTGCTTTGGAAGCTTTGTACTGTCCTTTACTTGTTCTGATACCACAATTAGAACAGCCTTATTGAGCCTGTTTTCTCAATTAATAATTGCTCATCTTTATTGAGGGCTTATTATATGCCAGCCACTGTTCTGGGCACTGATAGTCTATTGTCAAGCACATGTTATCTCATCTAACCCTCACTACAATCATTGGATGAGGATATAGGTGTTAGGATTCCCATTTTAAAGTTGTGGAAACTGAGGCCCAAGAGTAATGAACTGATTTGTCCAGAGTCATACAGACAGGATCAGAATGTGGTCCAGAGCTCAGCAAACTCTTCTACTCATCTCTACCAACCCCCTTTCCAGAATTAAAGGTGAATATAATTCAACTGTGCTTAAAAAAAAGAGAGAGAGATATAAATATTAATTAGGCTATCAAGCCTGACTACGGGGTTCCTAAACTTAAAGTGATTGTTCAATTTCCCCTTCACCAACCACAAGATACTCCCTTGCCCTTGCATGGAATTCAGCATCCTTTACAATCTAGCTCTGCCTACCCCTTCAGCCTTAACAGCATTCATCTCCTCAACCCCACACCAAATACTGCACATTATAACTTTTAACCCCCAAACTACCTTCTATAGGTAATATGTGTGCAGTTTCTCAGTTTCCTAATCTGTAATATGAGAAGTTTGACAATAGACAATAAGGGTTCTTTATGCCTAAAGAAACTATGAAGATTCCTACTTCTGGCCAAGATGGAGTAATAGGGACCAGATTTACTCTCCCACCCGAAACAATTAAAAACAAACAAAAAAATCAATGGTTCTCAAGACATTGGATGTTTAGGTAATGAAGGACCATGATCCCTGAGGGCTAGGAACAAGTGAGGTGAGTCTTATAATCGCCCCTTTACATTCTTAAGTGAGTTTCTAGGTCACGGCACAGAATGGGGAACCCACGTGGAGGTCAGTGGACTTCTTGATTTGCAGAGGCAAAACTAAGAGTCTGGGGAGGCCAAGATGGCAGTGTACTAGAAAGAGAGATATGATGATATAATTAGTAGACAAGGACATTAAAACATTATTATAATGGTATTCCGTACATTCAAGAAGCTAGAGGATCGAACATATTAAGTAGAGATGTGAAAGAAGTAAGAAAGACCCAAACTGAATTATATAATATCTGAGATAAAAATTGAATTGGATGGGATTAATGGCAGATTTGACATTGCAGAAAATAGTGAGCATGAAGGCTGTCTACAGAAAGGAAAAAAGACTGGAAAAAGTAATGAACAGATACGTGATCTTAGGGAGGACCCTACTTGGAAAATGTGAAGACAAACCACACACTGGGAGAAGTTATTTTCTAATCATATATTTGATAAAGGACTGGTATCCAGAATGTATAAAGAATTCTCAAAACTCAGCAATAAGAAAAAAAACACAGAAAGAGGAAAACAAATACCATATGCTAACGCACATATATGGAATCTAAAAAAATGGTACTGATGAACCTAGTGGCCGGGCAGGAATAAAGACACAGACGTAGAGAATGGACTTGAGGACACGGGGCGAGGAAGGGGAAACTGGGACGAAGTGAGAGAGTAGCATTGATATATATACACTACCAAAGGTAAAATGGAAGCTGCTGCATAGCACAGGGAGATCAGCTCGATGCTTTGTGACCACCTAGAGGGATGGGCTAGGGAGGGTGGAAGGGAGGCTCAAGGGGGAGGAGATATGGGGATATATGTATACGTATAGCTGATTCACTTTGTTGTACAGCAGAAACTAACACAACACTATAAAGCAATTATACTCCAATAAAGATATTAAAAAAAAACAACTCAATTAAAAAAATAGACAAAAGATTTGAACAGACATTCTACCAAAAAAGATATATGGATGGCAAATAAGCACATGAAAAGATGTTCAACATCACTGGTTATTAGAGAAATGCAAATTAAAACCACAATAAAATACATTACTCACCTATTGGAATGTCTAAAATTCTAAAAGACCGGTATACCAAGTGTCGGTGAGGACACAGAGCAAGTGGAACTCTCATACATTCCCAGTGGAAATGTAAATGTTGCAACCATGTTGGAAAACAGTTTGGCAGCTTTTTGAAAAGTTAAACACACATCTATCATGTGACTCAACCACTTTACTTCTAAGAGTTTAATAAGACTAATGTTCTTGGCAGATTTATCTCTCATAGTCAAACCTGGAAATAAACCAAATGTTCATCAACAGGTGAAGGGATAAATTATGGTACCTATTTACAATGGACTTGGCAAAAAAAGGAATAGCTGTGCATGCAGGGAATAACATGGTAAGCCTCAAAATAATGACACTGAGTAAAAGAAGTGAAATTTTTAAAGAATACTTTATGATTCTGTTTATATAGTTTATATACTACATGATCCTGTTTATATATACTACTATATATATACTACTCTGTGGTAACAAAAAGCAGATCCATGATTGCCTGGAGAGGGGGCTGGGGAGGGTGGCAGGTAAGGGTGGGAAGAAAGGATTCTGAAGGGCAGGAGGAAATACATGGGGATGATGGGGGGTGATGGATGTATTAACTATTTTGATTAGGTTGATGGTTTCATAGGTAGGTACATACACTTACCAAATTGTACACTTGAAATATGTGCAGTTTATTGTATGTGAAGAAGAAGTAGGAGGAAGAAAAAGAGAAGAAACGTGACTATGATGCTAAAAGTAGCTCTCCTACATCACCCCAGAGGCAAAGGCTAACTTCTTCAGGGCATCTAATCCCAAGCTAAAATAGGAATAATGAAATAAAGTAAGTACCTAACAAGAAAGTTGTGGAGATTATTCATTTAGCAAACACTTTTTGACTGCTTACTTGATCCTCGTCAGATTCTATATTGAGTGCTCTGCATTCTCTAGTTCATCTATTCCCCACATCAGCCCTCTGAGGTAAGCACTATTAATATTCCCATTTTACAGATGAGGAAGCCCAGGAGGGTTAAATAACTCACCCGGCATAGAGCAGGTATTCTATAAATATGAGTTGAGGCAACCCCTTGTGGTGTTGTGTCAGTGGAGGCCACCTTGCCTGGCGATTGAGAGCACAAATTCTGTAGTCACAGCAAACGATTCAAACCCACATGCTAGCTTGGGGGAGTTGGGTTTAGGATTTCATCTCTCTGTGCTCGGTTTCCTCATCTGCAAAACAGGAATAGTAAAGCCTGATGTGAAGACTAATTTGAGGAATGTGCATAAGGAATATGGAATAATGGTTGATGTGTAATCAAGTCTTGGATATAAGAGTTATCATGTTAGTTGAGGCTTGGCTTATGCAGTGTTTGTTGACTGACTGATGATGGAAACAAAGCATGTGACGGCTCTAATATACTCCACCTGAGAACTCCCCGGATGGCAGTCCTGTTCTCACTCACCATGCCACTGGGACCAAGAAAGAGACCTATTTTCAAAACAAAACCCACCATTTGCATCCTAACAAATTCAGGTCTCGTCACTGATGCTTCTCCAGCCCTGTCTGGCCATCTCATAACCCCCTCAATGACTTGTGCGGGAGCGTTGACCTGAGTGCACTTGTCTCTTCCTGGACAGAGCCCCACAAGCCAGTGACCTCCCACCTTCCACTTCATTTCCTCTTAAATATCCTCACCCTATCTTGGGGTTCTTGAGCCTCCAGGAAAAATGGTTCAGTGCCATTTATGTTACGTAGTCCTCTTTGGAGTGGATACCATTGTTTAATGGTTTACATAATGGCTAAGAGTCCTGGCTTGTAGGCCACTCGGCTGACTTTGAGTACCAGCCTTGTGACTTTGAACAAGTTACTTAAGTCTCTGGGCCTCAACTTACTCATGTGCTAAATGGTAATAATAATAGTATCTACGTCAGGGGGTAATTTTGAGGAGTAAAAGAAAAAAAAGTTACATAAATTATTTAACCCAGTTCTTTGGTAATAAGGAAGCTCACAACAATTGCTTGCCATGTGTTTGGTTTTGTTCTCACTGTTGTGTTTTCCAGCCTACAGAACCCTTTCACATTTGCCGTGTCCTTGGACACAGCTTGGTGAAGGAGCAGGCTGTGTCCTGTTGGAGAGTTGGAGACTGGGCTCTGAGAAGTAACTGGCTCTGTGACTGGGCTTTGCTCAGGTCACAGCTGGCAGACCAGGGCCTTCATCCTGAATCTCAATGCCACAGTGGATAGTACTGCTACTATTTTGATGTCATGCTAACACTCAGTTCTACCATTCATCCCATAAAGTAAAGAGGTGTTGCTGTCGAGACTTCAATTCATTCCAACATAGACTTACTAAAGTCAACTAGGTGTGCAGAAAACCAGAAGCTCTTGAACAGAATACATTTATAGCCAAAGACTTTCTTTTTTGGGAGGCAGTGTCAGAGTGGTTAAAGACCCAGCCTTTAGAATGAGGCCTGGCTTCAAATCTGCACTCTGCCACTAACCAGCCACGTGGCCCTGGGCAATTCCTTGATCTCTATAAGGTTCAGTTTCCTCGTGTATAACATGGGGTTAGAAAGCATATCTACCTACATCTTCTAAGGCTTAGAGCATCATTCAGGCTCTTAGACATTCTGAATAAACGTTAATTTTTATTAACAACTTTTTACCCTCCAATTCGTACCTACTGTCCTTGGGGTAAAGACCAAACTCTTTAATGTGACCACAAAACCTGAGCCTGGCTCTGTACCCATCTAGCCTAAAACTCTACTTTGCTTACCACCCAGCAGCCACATTAGTGAGATGGCTGTATAATTTCTCATCCAAACAGAGATGCTTTGGAGACGGCACGAAGGCTCTATGAAGGAGTACCCTGAGCCTTAAAAGGGACTGTCCCCAGCAAACAGGGGCCTGTGGTCACCTACACATTGGTCTTCTCTCCTCTCCATTCTTGGTTTGTGCCAAACTCCTTTGCAACTTCATGCATGCTCATTTACTTCGCCAAAATGCCCTTCCGCACCCTTTTCACTCAACCACCTATTATTCATCCTTCAGGGCTCACCTCAAGTGACATCTTCAGCCACAGGCCCTCACAGCACCCTAAATTCCTTTCTCCTAACACTTCCCTCAATGTTTCATTCAAAAATAATCTCTATTAATTTTGACTTATGCCTATCTCTCCCACTAGACCATAGGCATAGGCCATGACTGTCTAATTTATCACTATATCTCTTTTCTAGCAGTTAGTGAATGAATGAAAGAATGGATAAATGAAATTATTGTCACATTCGTCCTGCACAATCTCTGTAAGATGAAAAAGTATGATCACCCCCCATTTGTAGATGGAGAAATGGAAACAGAGAAGTTAAGCAACTTGCCCAAAGGTATACAGTGAGTGAATCATGCAGGACATGGGACTCTGACCCTTAGCTCAGAGCCTTTTCTGCTATGCCACATTGTCTCTTAACACTCTATCTCCATGTCTTCTGGACCGAAGGACTCAACCTCTACAGCAAGTAGTTAAGAAATGCAAGAGAAATCTCTCTGAACATAGAAAAGCCCTCTTTACTTCCTGTTTCAGCAGGGAGATTTAGGAAAGGAAGCTTACTTCAAATCAGTATAAGAAATAAACATTTTCACCAGGTTGAACATAGCCTATTCCAGTGGTTATTTGGATAAAAGCCCCAGGGCAACGTCCCAGCCGACCTCATCTCTCTGTGGGCAGCAGAGTGCCACCAGGTTCAGGCCACACTCGGGAGCCTCAGCTCGGGGGCAGCACACCAGGAAATAGTTCAGAATCCCAGGGCTCCAGAGCAGCCTTGATGGCTGTAACCTGAGAGGCCTCCTGAACTTGGAGGAGAGGTCAGTCGACCCAAACATTCCGTTGTCCACTGAGAGACACCCAGCGCAATTCGAGATGCCTCCAAAAGAATATTATTCTCTTACAGCGGAGAGATTTATATTTTTTCGAAGTGCTTCCATAAACAGCTCTGTCTTCCTTTTATCCTACCAACAGCTAAGAAAAGAAGTGGGAACAGGCAATGTCGCAAAAATGGGTAAGATCATGGGATCTGGAGCCAGACTAGCTTGGACCCCATTTCTAACTCTTTCTGTCTATGGGACTCAAATAAGTCACCGAGTGCCTCTGAGCCTCAGTTTCCTCACCTATAAAATGAGATACAGTAGTAGTATTACATACAGGGACACTACAGAGTCGATTCAGTGATATATGCAACATGCCTGACGCATATGTTCAATAGTAATTCAATACTCATAGTCCTTCAGCCTAAATTTCTGGGTTCCATTACATTGAGTGGGATTTCTTTATAGGGAGGCCCACCGGCAAACGTCCCCCCATTAGTTAATCTCCATAGTTCACCAACTGGCTGAGTAAATATTTGTGGGATGCATCCATACACCAGTGAACCTCTGTCTCATGATGGAACCAAGAAGCCTTTTCCTACTCTCCTGGTTCAAAGCATAAGTGCGTCTAGAATAACAGACTGTCAGGCATGGATGGATCACAAACTGGTGGATTTACCAATGCCCTCGGAGCAATCAAGCCTAAGGAACGATCTTTTAGGTCACATTGATGGGGGGTGAAGGGGAGCCTGGCTGGGTCCTGATGAATCCCACGCTCAGCCTGACAGGGTGAATGGCAGCTTCATCAAATGGGTTCTTGGTGGAGGCCCTCGGGGAGTTCTCACTTACCAGCCTCTCCAGACCTGTCTGTCTGTCCACGGCAGACCCTGCCTCTGACTGGGGAGGCCTGAGTCAGGCAGCCAGGGGGCCTGCTGATTGGAGTCAGCTCTCTGGGCTTTCAGCTGGGGAGAGGGGGATATTGAATTCATCAGTCATGCTGACAGGGGACAAGGGGTGGGGGAAGGGCTCCCAGGGCACAGGGGAAAACCCAGCATAGGACAAAGCTGTGAAGAACAACTGGTCTGGCCTTGAGCAGGGTGAACCCCTTAAGCCAGATTAATGACCCACAGCTTCCCATTTTTGTTTCAAATTGCACTAAATGATGGATGATAAACATTAGCCCTTGGTCCTCACTCAAATCGTCTAAGAAAAGCAGTAGACAATTTCCTAAATTTCTTCTGTAGGATTTTGATGTATTCTTGATGTCATACAACAGTTTGCTTTTCAATAATTGGACATTTTGTTACTTCTGGGAAGGGGAAAATGTGTTGGAATTTATTGAACCCTTACTATGTGCCACGTCCATCGGTCATTTTAATCCTCGGAGAAGTGGGCGTGAATATTTCCCAAGTTATAGGTAAGGATACAGGGAAAGACAGGTGACTGACTTGCCGAGTCACCTCAAGTCAGTGACAAAACCAGAATTTCTACTCAAAACTAGAATTTCTACTCAATGACAAAACCAGAATTTCTACTTCAACTCTAAAGTGTATCCATCCATGCCTCATCCACTTGAACTCTGCTCCAGAAATCAGTAACTGGAGTTGGTTTGGCCCATTATTTACCTGTTGGTAATATGTATATATTTTTCACTGGTTAATTTTTGAAGTCAATTATTTCTCTCCATGCATTTCACCTGGAGTCCTGTTAAATTACCAGGCTAGATCTTCAGAACAATTGTCTTTGGTCCTAACTGTCATGAGGAGATCTAGTCCAGGTGGAATCTGTGAGAGTCCTTCCTAGGATCTGCTCCAGGTCTGGTCCACTCCAGGACCCATCAAGATGCACCTTTTCCTGGATTCTCAGAGTCAGAACAGACCTTGAGGTTCTTCTTTTTCAAATTGCTGGGGCTTTCCTAATTAGCAGGTAGTAGAGGGGGAAAGAGAGTTTTACAGTTGGTGCAGGGAGCTGGGCCAAGGGCCCCTCTGGTTATGATGCTCTGGGATTCTATGAACTGAAGGCTCTCTTCTGGTTTAGAGTCCATATTCACACTTCTGCTCTCCCAGCCTGGCTTCCAGGTCCATGGATTATATTGCCAGTTTTAGTGCTTTCAGGTTAATGATATGGAATCGTAGTTTGGAAAGGACCTTCTGGCTGTCAAGCCCAATCTTCCATTCAGTACTTGAATTTCACCTACAACACCCCGCTTACTCTTCTCCAGCAATGAGAAGCTCATTACTTCACTCCTTCTTTGGAAAATGTGGCCATTTGAAAGCTCTTCCTTCCCTTTATGTTGCTTCAGGCAGAGGGGACAAGATGAGCCAAAGCACAGAAGAGAGAAACAACCTTGTGCCTTCAAAGAGGATTTGTAATCTAAGACTAGAGTTCAAGTCAAGCCTCCTACTCCTTAGCTGATGACCTTGGACAGATCACTTAACCTTTGGGATTTGAATCTTTCTTTCCTTGGCTATAAAATAGGGTAGTAATACCTGCCCTATCTACCCCAAGAAGTTGCTGTGAGGTTCAAATGAATCATGAATAGTTATTTCACAGAGAAAAATACTGTGTGCTTTAAAATACAATACTTATTATCATTGATATTTTCTTAGCCAACCTTTTCTACTTTGAACAAGAAAGGAACTAAAGCAGTTGTTTTTGTTTTGCTGTTGTTGTGTTACTATTTGTAAGAGAGAGATTTAAAGCCTATTATAAAACCCAGAGGTAGCCCTTGCTCAAGTTTTTTCATTTAGTGCACCCAAAATATTCCCAGACAATATCATGAAATTGCTTTTCCCTCATCCCCAAATCTCCTTCCTGATCCAGGCGTAATTTCTGAACTTCTTCAGGGAGAAGGTTAACACTTGTGCTGATTTGCACCCAAGCTGCCTAGGGCTTGCACTGACAGAGACAGATGTCAACAGGGTGAAACTAACGAATTAATTTTACCTGATAACCTGAGCCAGATGTGACAGAAGGAAGAAAGAGGGGAAAAAAGATATGGCCTCTCCTTGCTAAGCCACAATCCATGTTGTATTTCAAGGTTATCTATCAGCCTCAAAACTGTTTTATATCCTATGAAACTTTTCTGAAATAGTGTTCCCAGGTTATCCAGACTTGAATCCCTCTGAATAACTGTGGTTATCACCCGTTGGGAAAACCTACTTGATAATTTCAAATGCAACAAAGAGTTCTTGATCTAGATGACATCTCACTTCATTCTCAGAATAATCCTATGTGGTAAGTTTTATTATCATTCTCATTATTTAGATGCAGGAAGTGAAGCCAAGAGAAGAAAAAGTGAATATCCAAGTTCACAAGGTAAACAAAACTTGAACTAAACTAGAACTAAAGTCTTTGATTTTAAGATAAAAGGAAGTATTAAAGGCAGCCTCTCTTAAATGCACATTTCAAAAAAGGTGTCAACATTGATTACATCCCTTCTTTGTTCAAGGCTCTGCACTAAGCACTGGAGATGAGGGTTTAGAGGAATACCTCATTCTATTGAAGAAGAGTTTCTTTTCATACACTATGAATTGTGTGATTCTCAGGTCTGCCCATTCCACAAATATTTAGTGATACCCACGAGATAGCAACCAATGCTCTGGGTGTGGAAAAAAAAGAGAGAGAGAGAGAGAAGAGAGAGAGAGATGAACAATCCATGCCCTCAAGATGAAAGGTTAGAAGGAAGTCGCTCCATATGATCAAATATCTATTTGATCAAGGTCTATGTAGGCGGTATGGGAACTCAGACAAACCTTATATAGCATAGCACAGCCATGGGGTGAAGGAGTACAGGGAGGGGAAAGTCAGAAAGTCTTCTAGGAAGAGTTCTCAGGTAACTTAAGTCTTGAAAGTCAAGTATGGCTTAGCCTAGTTAATACATGAAGAAAGGATATTCCAGGGAGTAGGAACAGTGGAAACTAGGCATAGGTTGACAAGAGTTCCAGGAATGGAAGACCACAAGTTTAAAGCCTGGTGAGAGAAGTGATGAGGGATGAGACTGGACAGAATGGCAAGGGTTGGATCATGAAGGATCTAAGAAGCCAGATCATTAGTGTGTAGAAATGCAACTCGTTTCTGTAAGTTGATTTTGTATCCTGCAACTTTACTGAAATCGTTGATTACTTCCAACAGTTTTTTGGTTGAGTCTTTGAGATTTTCTATAAACAAAATCATATCATCTTCAAATAGCAACATTTTTATGTCTTTCTTTTCAATTTGGATGCCTTTTTATTTCTTTGTCTTGCCTGATTGCTGTGGCTAGACTTCCAGTACCATATAGAATAAGAATGGTGAAAGTGGGCATCCTTGTCTTGCTCCTGATCTTAGAGGAAAAGCTTTCAATTTTTCTCCGTTGAGTATAATGTTAGCTGTGGGTTTGTCGTATATGGCCTTTATTATGTTGAGGTATATTCCTTGTATACGCATTCTGTCAAGGGTTTTTATCCTCAAAGGATGTTGTATTTTGTCAAGTGCCTTTTCTGCATCTACTGAGATGATCCTGTGATCTTTTTTTTTTGCAGTACGCGGGCCTCTCACTGTTGCGGCCTCTCCCGTTGCGGAGCACAGGCTCCGGACGCGCAGGCTCAGCGGCCATGGCTCACGGGCCCAGCCGCTCCGCGGCATGTGGGATCTTCCCGGACCGGGGCACGAACCCGCGTCCCCTGCATCGGCAGGTGGACTCTCAACCACTGCGCCACCAGGGAAGCCCGGTCCCGTGATCTTAATTTTATTAATAAGCACACAATGTTTTGATCTGAGATAGTTTTCGTCTCCAGTCATAATGTGTTTCTGAAAACAACTGTTTTTGCACGTAGTTAAATTACTTGTGGATTCGTTCGACTCCTTGGAGACCGGTTTTTAAGTTTTTCTAAGGCAGTTCCAGAATAGGCTTTACTAGAGGAATTGTTCAGCTCAGGATAAAGAATGATGCCTCCAGAGTTTTCACTGAATGCCCCAGGTAATCACCAAGGCTTTTGAATTTGACTTTCTGGAGCTTGAATGTTTCCCTGAGTTTTACGAGTTCTGGGAATTGTTCTGATTACAACTCCTGGTCATTCTTTGTCTGGCCTTTCTTCACTCCAAACATGTGTGACCTTTTACTCAGCAAAGATTCCAGGGGACCCTATGCAGATTTTTGGAGATATTTTTCTGCATAGCTCCCTTCTTTCTGTAACTCTGCCCTAAAAGATCCTAATACCACAACTTCCTCGTCTTTGCTCTTGTCCTCAAGTTAGTGAGGTCTCCAAGCTCATTCAGGTTCTTCCTTCCTGAGCCTACGGTTCAGAGATTTGGACTCATCTCATTTGTTTACCTTTTTTCATGGATCACAGTCTTGCACTGCCTGTTGTCCAATATTGGAGAACAGGTCTTTCAGATACTTTGTCTTCTTGTTTATTGTTTATGAGGAGGTGAATTTCATTCATGGTTACTTCATCCTGGTTGAAAGTAGCAATCTCCTACCCTGGTCTTTTCCTTGCTGGCCCTCTTGCTCACATATTCCCATCTTCTCTTTCCTGATTCAAATCAGGACCCTGATTCTACAACCCACTTATAATTCTCCTACTTACCCAAAGTGCCAGTTACCACCAAACTAAGGCAACTCTTGCCTAAGGCTGTTTTTCTCCTTTAAGGAATATTCTATACTCTGTGTTTTTACTTTCTCACTTCCCATTCATGCTTTGATCTAATGCAATTTGAATTTCACTAGCATCATTCCACTGCCATAGCTGATACTGTGGATAGATACCAACAATCTCCTTATTCTCAAATTCAATGGAAGCACTTCTGCTCCATTTTCTTTGATTTTTCTGCAGCATCTGATATTGCTGACTCCTTCCTCCTTGTCAAATCTGCATTCCCTTGGAGGAGAGACAACAAAACATTGTGGTTAAGAGGACAGACTTTTAGTCAAAGAGACCTTGTTCTAATCCAAGTTCTGCCACTTATATAGATATAAGAACTTGGACTAATTACTTGATTTCCTTGAGTCTCATTTTCTTCATCTGTTAAAAGAACATGATAATATCAACCTCACAGTATTGTTGAAAGAATAAATGAAATAAATTCATAAGGTGCTTAACCAAGTATCTGGCACTTAAAGGCACTTCATAAATAAAAGCCTTGATTATTACCTTTCTTCTAATTTCTATGACGTTATTTTCACCTGGCTGTCTCTGGCCATTAGGTGAGTCTCTCTTAAAGGTTCCTTTTTTTCTAACTATCCTTTGAGATGTACTGTGCCCCATGACTCAACCCTCCTTTATTTTGTTTTTCATTTTTACATTTTAGATTACTACTTTAAAAGACAAAGTATTAAAAAGTATTGAGTAGAAACAAAAAAATATTTGTGAAATAGAGGTAAGTTAAAAAGGAAATAAGGACAACTTACACCCCTGTTCCTACCACCTTTCTGAAGAAATAGAATATTACAATCATCTTTGAAACCCCCTGTGTGCACTTTTGGGGATCTATCCCCTACCCTTTCCCCCCAGAGACAACCGTTTCCTGATTTTTGTGTTTATCATTTCCTCACTTATTTTTAAAGTTTCTCCACGATCGTTTAGTTTTGCAAGCATCTGTACTTTACATAAAAAGAACCATACTGGATGTTCTCTTCTGTAACTTTCTTTTTTCCACTTAACATTATGTTCTTGAGGTTCATCCATGTTTCTGAGGTTCTGTTTCATTATTTTTTATTGCTTCATCATTCCATTGTATGAATACTCCAGGATTTATTCAGCCTTTCTCCTGCTGATGGATATTTGGGCTGTTTCCTAGCTTTTTTGCTAGTACAACAATATTGCTATGAACTATTTTTCTATATCATCTCTGAAGTTGTCTAGGCTATAGAATCAGGACTGGTATTGCTGGATGAGAAGGCTTGCACATTTTTCCTAGGTAAAAATGGTTTTTTAGAATGGTTGTATCAGCTTACACTTCCATCATCATTGCATAAATATTCCGGTTGTTCGACATCCTCACCGACACCTGATATTGTCATACTTTCCAAAGCTATTTTTTACTCTATCCATTCTCCCTTAGTTTCATCACCACTTCTGAGCTGATGACCACCAGACATTGACCTCCAGCTGATATGTTTCTCCTAAGCTCCAGATCCACATACTCAACTCCCTATTTACCATCTCCTGGTTGTCTTCAGCCAGAGCAAACGCAACATTTCCCAAACTAGCATATCTTTTTCAGTAAATTGCACCATCTTTACATGGTTATCTAAACCAGAAATGAAAGTATCACCCTAAACTTCTTCCTTTCCCTTTTATCCTTTATCTGAATCCTGTTAATTCTACTCCCCAATTACGTCTTGAATCTACTCGCTCTGTTCCCTTGTGATTCACTGGTATTTCTGGTGCTCCTCTTTCAGGGCTCACCTCCTCATTTCATGACGTTGGTAAGGCCTTATGACTTACTTGGCCAATGAAATGTGTGCAGATGTAACATATGTCACCACCAGGCAGAAGTTGTAAGACTCAGTGCATGATTCACCATGACCTACAGCCCTGCCACAAGGACTGACAACAGTACATCTGGTAGAGGGTCCATCAGCCTTGATTCTGGAATGAGAACAACAGAAACTTGCTTCCACATAATCAACATGTATCAATGGCATTAATTTTTAAAAACCTGCTTTTTTGCTGTTTTAAATCACTGAAATGTTCAAGTTATTTGTAACTACAGCATAAACAAGACTATCCTGACAAATGTACCCTTCTTCCCATCTTCCTGACTGTTGAACATGTATAAGCAGCAGAGTTAGAGAATTTTCCAGTTCCCTTGGAGTTCACTACTATGAGATTTGAAATTTTCTTGCAACTTCCTGAATAAACTCTTATGTTGGCATGGAAATAATAACCTTTGAATGTCCAATTTCAGAGCTTGCTAAGTTCTTTCCAAGTGGCATTACTTGAGGTTTTGGCACTTTCTTCCAAAGCACAGCCATCCTCTATCTGCATAAAAGTCAGCTGTTATCTTCTTTCCAAAGCCATCAAATCTCAAAATAGTATAAGTTGGGAGTAGGCTAATATCTTCCTGGCAAAGTCCAGTGTCAGGTTTCAAGGGCACCATATGACATCTAGCTGACGAGGGACATAATTAGACTGTCTATAATGCTCAAAGACCTACATAATTTTGCTTTTAAGGAACTAACCGAATCTAAGCCATGTTGTGACACTAACCAAGTGAGAGGAAATTAATGTTGGTTGAGCCAGGCATTTTATGTATACGTCTTGTTTGGTCTTCAGAACTACTTTGTGTGTTGGATATTATTACTCTAGCTGACAAATCATTCCCAGGAAACAGATTCAAACTGAGTAAGTGACTGGTCAAGGTCATCATAAAGATTCTAGATCCAGAACCCAGAGCTTAGGGCTTCTTGTAAGGTGTTCTTTTGACTCCACCCTAGACTCGTAATTGTGTCACTTTACTTTGCTTAAGATTAAAAAATAACCCAAATGGAGACAGAAGAGTCTTCTGAGTCTTCACTCACTCATCTAACAAACATTGCCTCCGACTTAGTGCAAATAAGATTGCTAGAGAAAGAAAAATGAACTAAGAGAATATAGAATAGATGAGAGGAAGAAATCCCTGCCTTCAAGGGGCTCATGACATACAGTATAGGCAGATTAACTACAATGGGATGTGATGAATGCATTCATTTACCAAACATTTACCAAAGGTTGAAGACTTGGAGACAGAACCACAGTCCCTGTGTTCAAGGAGCTCACAGTCCAGTGTCACAAGTGGAACAACAGAAGGATGCTGAGTGGGAGCATACTCAGGAGAGTACAGCCAGTTCTCTCAGATGAGTCCTAGAAGTCTTCAGACCTGGGGTGATTCTGGAGATCAATTTTTTTTAATTAAGATGTAATTGTCATATAACAATGTGTAACTTTAAGGTGTACAATGTGTTCTTTTGATACATTTACACAGTGCAATGTGATTACAACCTAGCATTAGCTAACACCTCTGTCATGTCATGTAATTATCAGAGAGATAGGTTTTGAAAGATAAGTTAATAACCAGAAGAAGAGCATGCCAGGCCACTACAGCAGCATCTGCAAAGGCCCACAGGGCAGGGCTGTGAGAGAGAGGGAAATCTTCCCAGAGGAAGCAACCAGTCAACTGAGACTTGAAGAATGACTAGGACAGACCTCATGGACAAGGTGCAGAAAGGCACCACCAGAACAGATGCCAAAGCATGAGCCTTCTTTGGAAGACACTGCAAGCATTTGATCATGCCTGTGGTTCAAGGTTCAGATGAGGGAGAAGTAGAAAACTAAACTAGAAAACCAAGGTCAGGGGCAGATTGTGGAGAGCCTTGAATGGTTTGCCAAGGAAACTGAGATTTCTCTTATAAACAATAGAGAGCTGTGGATGTAATGTCAGCACAAATTTAGAGGAAAAAAAAAACACTCAGAACAGAGCTTCACACACAGTAAGTCCTTACAAAATGTTAGCTATTATTATTTTTAATTATTGTCTTAGTCCAGACTGTTACAATAAATACCATAGACTGGGTGAAATAAACAACAGAAATTTACATGTCACAATCTGAGAGGCTGGAGGTCTCAGATCAAGGGTGCCAGCACAGTCAGGTTCTGGTGAGAGCTGTCTCTCTGGCTTACAAATGGCCACCTCCTTGTCATATGCTCACATGACAGAGAGAGACAGAGAAAGCGAGACAGCTCTCTAGTCTCTTCTTATAAAGGCACTAATCCCATCATGGGGGAATCCACCCTCAAGACCTCATCTAAACTTAAGTACCTCCCAAAGGTCCTGTCTCCAAATACTATCACACTGGGGATTAGGACTTCAAGATGTGAATTTGGGAGGGACAAAAAGATTCAGTCTGTGGAAATTACCACTATAAAAAGGTGTTATAAGAAGGAAATAATATGGTCACATTAGCAGTTTAGAAAGCTCACCCTGACAGGCATGTGGGAATCATAAGTCAAGGGTTCCCTCCACCACTGGTAGTACCTACTCATGTTGGCAGGTGTATCTGGGCTCCTCCTCTCTGCTTCCACATCTCCTCTACTTCCCTCTCTCACCACACTTAGTACACATCTCCTTATATGCTGGTCCTTCATGTTAGATCATCAATTTCGTGAGGACAGAGATCATATTGATATCTGTGTCCTTAGCACTGTCAACTAAAAAATATTTAAATGCATGTAACTCCACACTCCCTCATGGCACTGGGCTGGTGTGTCCTCCATTGGTTTCCCCTCCTCCCTCCATATTCCACATTAAAACGTCTGATCATTGCAGCCTGCTCTGGTTTTAGGCTTAGGGTGTCATGTTTCAAAAGTTCCTACTCAGATCATGGGTGGTAAGTATGGTGTCTGCCCCCCCAAAACACACACTTTCCAGAACCATCCACATCCGTGTTTCCAGTTCCTTTGCACTGGCCTTGAAATTGATGACAAATGAATTTTGCAAGCCCATCTAGGAAATTACCTCAGCACCCAAGTCATTTCCTGGGGCCGTTTACATTCTTAAATGTAGGGAGAAGGTTGAGGTGCTTTTTCTTTTTAAATTCGCTGAACCACTGGTAAACCCCTTTCACCCTTATAAATGGATGGGAGATGATGTCACAGCACAGTAAAAGCTCTCGTTGCTTTAGCCCTCCCTTCGTGGTTCAGGACTGACTCAGATTTCTCTGACCTCGGCTCCCTCTGAGGCTGACATGTCAGATCACTGGGACTTGTCTCAGACCTTCCACCACTTGAGGCAACGGATGGTCAGAGAGCTCTTGGAAGAAGACACTGATTTTTTTCAACATCATACTGTTAGGCTGCACCTCCCACTGACACATCCCACATGGATCACTTTGCCATTCATTAATTCAAGCAACATTGATAGAGCTCTTACAATGGTCAAGGTTGTGCTGGATTCTGAGATCACAGAAGTGAATAAGGTATATACCCTTCCCTGGAGAAGACAGAGCATTATGCCAAGATGAAACGACCATGACTAAGACTCGTTCACTCATATCATTGAGTTTGCAGTGTTCGTAGGTGAGGAATATGTATAACCACATGACCATGATATAATTAATACAATGTTGAAGGTAGCAAGGACTTTAAGGAATATATATGTATATACATCATATATTTTAAATAAATATATGTATCTACTATATATGCATATATTATATATACATTTGTATACCTATCCTATATATAGCCTACATACTTCCTATATGTATGAGTATATATTTTATATGTATATATTTACTATAATCTTTACTATGAGCCAGGCCCTTTTAAAAATGGTCTCATAGGGCTTCCCTGGTGGCGCAGTGGTTGAGAGTCTGCCTGTCGATGCGGGGGACACGGGTTCGTGCCCTGGTCCGGGAGGATCCCACATGCCGCGGAGCGGCTGGACCCGTGAGCCGTGGCCGCTGAGCCTGTGCGTCCGGAGCCTGTGCTCCGCAACTGGAGAGGCCACAACAGTGAGAGGCCTGTGTACCGCAAAAAAAAAAAAAGTCTCATAAATTAACTCATTTAATTCTCACACTATCTCCAGGAAACCTGTACTATTATCATCATCCACATTTTACAGATTAGGAAACTGACTCTTAGACATTTTAAGTAACATGCTCATGATCTACTAAGATCTACTAAGAGCAAGGACTTGAATCAGGCAGAATACTTCCAGAGGCTGTCTTATTAAACCGTATGTTATCAACTGTGAAGGAGGTAAATAATAGAATTGTTCCCAGCTGACGAGGCTGTATTTGCATGCAGACTCTAAGGCAGGAAAGGAATATTTGAACAAATCCTTTGAGGTGGAACTTTGTAGACCACCCTCAAAGAATGGCAAATGATTTAATTTGGTTGGACCATAAGAAGATGATGCTTGTCTTTGGCTCTGTGCAAAGGTCATGTGGAAGAGTGGCGTCATTCTGGAGGGCAGAATGAAAGTCAGTAGGTAGAGGGTGCAGGGACTCAGATGGCGTCTGGCTTTCTACCAGCAAGGATGTACAGGAGTGGAGCATCACCTCTTTTGGGCCCAGCTTGGCCTGCCTGAATAGTCTAGCCTGCTGGTCCATCTTGCGGGTAAAGGATTTGAGCTCTGGAT
Source organism: Leucopleurus acutus (assembly GCF_964270905.1). Taxonomy (NCBI): domain Eukaryota; kingdom Metazoa; phylum Chordata; class Mammalia; order Artiodactyla; family Delphinidae; genus Leucopleurus; species Leucopleurus acutus. Next base: position 146,145,034 of record NC_139143.1, on the reverse strand, counting down.
TCCACAATGTTGACTTTTTAGTACAATGGTACTAGAACCTGAGTAACATCCTCTCTTGCCTGAAGAGACCACCAGTGTCCACAGCGGACAATAAAGGCACTAAGGATCTGTCCACTTGTCTACTGCTGTGAGATAAACCACCCCAAACTTGAAAGTGTAAAGCGGCAATTATTTAATTGTGATCCCAGATTCTGTGAGTCAGGAATTGGGAAAGGGCATGGTAGGTACATCTGCTCTCTGCACTACAATGTCTAGGGACCCAGCTGGAAGATTCTAGGCTGGAGTGACTTGACAGGTGGGAGCGGGGATCATCTGAAGACTCCTTTACTCACACGTCTGGGGATGATGCTGACTGTTGGTGAGAACTGCCTCTGTGGCTGTCAATTAGAACACCTGTAGGAAGCCTCTCCACGTGGCTGCCTGTGCTTCCTCACAGCATGGCAGCTGGGTCCAAGAGTTACCACCCTAATGGAACCAAATGGAAGCTATGTACCTTTTATGACCTGGTCTCTGAGGTCAAATAGAGTCACTACTAGTATAGTCACAAGCCCATCCTGATTCAAGGGGAAGAAACTAGACTCCCACAATTAAAATCGTGAATATCAAGGTTATATTGTAAGAAGAGCACGTGGGATGGGAGATATTACTGTGGCCATCGTTGGAAAATGCAATCCGCCACAGAACCTCATATTCAGAATCCAGAGAACTCCCAGCAGTTGAACCCAATCATCTCACCATGGAGTTGGCTAAGAAAAAAAAAGCCAGTTCAGCAAAAATGCATCATCATTAGCACCGCCCAATTTCCAAAGTCATTTGACCACCGAACCATTGTCCTTGAGATTCGTCAGAGACAGGTAACCTTAAAGCCTACTTTTAAACATAGTAATCCAGAGATCATTCATATAAGATGTGACCTCAAAATGAAATCTTTCCCAAGTCCCTCTTCAGGACTTTTGTACCAGCTCTTTTCTCTGCTTTCAACACTCTTCCCTCAGATCTTCACAAGGATGACTTTCTCTCCATTCAGGGCTCAGTTCAATCAACACATTTTGGGAGAAAACTTTCCAGATTACCCAAGCTAAAGTGCCCACTCTTTCCACACATTATCTGGTATTTCCTAATATCTGAAATTATTTTGTTGACTTGTTTATTTCCTGTGTCTTCTCCCTGCCTCACTGCTTCTGCATGGTAAGTGTCATTAGAGCCTAGACTTTGCTCTTTCTGCTCTCTGAAACCTAGCCCAGTGCCTGGCACACAGTACACATCCATCAAACAGTCATCGAATGAAGAAGTGGAAAATGGTGCCATACCCAGAAATCTTTTTGTTTCTTGTTTGAGGGATTTGGCGTAAGGAGAATAAAGAATGTTTACATATATCTCAACGAAATGTAAACTTCCTTCTTTTCATCTCTCCACTTCCTGAACCCACTCCCAAATTTTCTCCTTTTTTAAAAAAAAATATTGAATATGATTCACAAAAGAGGGCTGTGCACAATTGTGCAAAAATCTAGAGAAGCAAAATATAATAACTACTTCTAATTACCTCCCCATAGAATTTCAGGTGGTTCCATATATTCCATTATAAATTCCCTCATATAGAATTTTTTTCTTTTTAAGTGTAGCTAAAAATATATAATAAGAATATATAATAATATATAATTTATTTATAAATAAAATATTTATGTAAATATATTGAATATATTTATAAAACATTTTATAGCATTTATATAATATAAAATTTCTACTATATAAATATTATAATATTTATGTAAAATGTAAAATACAAATATATGTTATAAAATATAATGAGTAGCTTAAAAAACCACTTTAAGCTTTCTTTTAAGTATCTGATCTTTCTTAAAGATTTCATTTCTAAATAGTGGAAAAAAACTAATTTATAACACTGTGACACAGAAGTGTATATCCAAGAAAATGCTATAAATATCAAAAGCATTAGAAATAGCTCACTTGAATTAAACAAAGCCATGACTTGAAAAACCTCAAACATAAATGAAATGGAAAGTCAAAGAGATACAGTCGAATTTTATCTTCATGTACAGTCACATGTTCTTTATTCTCCGATGACAGGATTAACAAATATGGCAAGCCTCCCTAAGGTAGATTTCAACATACAAGGACTTCTTCATCCAAGATTCTTGGAAGCCAAGACCTCCAAGAAAAGAGATCTCTTTGCTCTTCTATGGAATATCCTTCAGAGTCCTAGCTTCCCACCCCGCCTCCCCTCCCCCCCCCAGCACTGCCCACTATGACTCAACAGCACTTATTAACCATATGCAGGTGCACAGGCTTAGGCACATCAGATGTGGCCCAGAATTTTTCACAGGAGTCAAATTATACTCACCCACACACCAAAAAGGAGGTCTGCTAGAAATCTTTTAAAAACCGGGTGCTTAATTTATATGAGACGGTGTCTAGACATTTATTTTCTGGAAATATTTAACTTGGATAAGACATGTGGCCCCCAAGCTGAATGCAGGATTGAAATATTTCACTTGAAAATTTGTGCAAGGAAACGTCTGGTTGAGTGCAATGAGGTTAAACATGGACATGTTTTCCTAGGATGGAAAGGTCATCCTGTTTGCCATGTGCTAGCAGGAACTTGCCTCTGAATACTCCTGGTATTATGTTAGAAACACAGAGTTTAGGCGATAATTGCTTTTGCTGTGCCTACTTTTCCATAGTTAGATATGCATTTACATGAATCTCTATGTGAATACTACAACTTAGATAGTCAGTGGGGGAGAAATACTAGAGAGAGAAATTCTGGAGATTATATACAATGGAAGCTTTATTTGAATTAGAAGTTTTTGCTTCAATATCTTAGACCATTGGGGCCAGCAGATTTTTCTATGAAGGGCCAAATAGTAAATATTTTAGGCTTTGCAGGCCATTCAGTGTGTCACAACTTCTCAACTTAGCCACTGTACTGCGACAGCAGCCAAAGACAATGCATGTGCTAGTGACTAGGCTGTGTTCCAATAAATTTTGTTCCCCAAAACAGGCAGTTGCTGACCCCGTGTCCCAAACCAGTAGCTTTGGAATTGTTTTAACTGTGACTCATAATAAGAAATAAAATTTACACCATCACCCAGAACAAACATATGTGTGTGTGTGTACATTCACAAAATAATACCTACCTTCATAGTGAGTATACACCATATTTTCTATTCTATCCAATTTGATTCTAAAAATCACTTTCTTTTTTATTGAAATACAGTTGGTTTACAGTGTTTCAGATGTACAGCAAAGTGATTCAGTTATATATATATACATATATATGTATATATATATATATTCTTTTTCAGATTCTTTTCCATTATAAGTTATTACAAGATATTGAATATAGTTCCCTGGACTATACAGTAGGTTCTTGTTGTTTATCTTAAAAATCACTTTCTACATGCTGACAGCCACCATCTAAGTTGATTTCAAGACCCACTAAAGGTCATGACCCTCAGTTTGCAGAACACTGTACCAGACTAACTCTGTGCTTGTGTTTAAAGTGAATAGCGTGCGAATAGTCAGAAGCAGACAAAGAATCACTGTCCCTCTGTTAATGAATGAGATTGCTTGCGCTTAGTCCGAAGCCACTGCTGCCTGCTTGGGTTTTCCCATCTCTGAAATCTGATAAAGTTGTGACCCAATAACCAGGGAGAACATGCATTGCTGAGAACAAGTACAAAAGTCTGGGTAAGAGCCACAGGACAGGAAGCTGGATGTCTTATCTTTTCAAAGTGGAATAGAAAAACGGAATCTTTTTTCTTCAGAATGAGTCTAATAGAGCTGGCAGAAATCTTTCTCTAAATGGAGTCCCACCGGGCAAGAAAACAAGGAGGAATAACTTTTTTGATACAATAGACCAAGCCCCAGAGTAAGAATCAGACACCTCAGCCCTAACCCCAACAGGACCACTATTGAGCTGATGGTCTGGGGAGGTCGCTCCTCTCTTGGAGCCTCAGTTCCCTTCCCTGCTAGCTGGGTGACTTTAAGCAAGTTTCTGTGCCTCTCTGAGCCTCAGATATCTCAACTGTAAAAAAAAAAATGTTAGCTATCTTAGAGAATTGTGATGAGGATTAAATAAATTAATGATGTATGTAAAGCACTTAACACAAGCCCAGCACAAAGTAGTACCTGATTTATAATACTTGCTACTAGCATGTGGTAGTTGATATGTAATACTCTTGCTAGTAGATATAGATATATAATACCAATACTTGATATGTAATACCTGCTACTATTTCACCCAACTTTTAATTTTGAAATGTTTCAGAGAAATTTCAACAGAAAAGTTAATATAATAGTCCAATTAATTCTTTTTTTTTCTATGCAAGTTTACCAACTGTCAATATTTTGCCACATTTGCTCTTTCCTTCTCTGTCTCTCTGTCTCTCTCTCTCTCTCTCTCTCTCACACACACACACACACACACTCTCTCTCTCTCTCTCTCTGTCTGTCTCTCCCTATCAGTCAATCTCTCTCTATATATATATATACATATATTTAGATAGATAGATAGATATAGATATTTACATACATATATAAATACGTATATAGTTTGTGAACCATTTGAACATAACTTGCCAACATCAAAACACTACACCTCTAAATAATTCAACATGTATCTCCTATCCTCTAACAGTTGTATTCTCTCATATGATATCATTATCATGCCTCCCAAATTTAATATTTATAAAATATTATCGAACATACATTCCACATTCAAAGTTTCCCAATAAGGTCCTTGAAAGCTGTTCTTTCTTTTTTCCAATCTGGAATCCAAACATGTACCACACACTGCACTTGGATGTCATGTCTCTTTAGTTTATCTAATATACAATATTCCTTATACTCTTTTTCTTTCTTTCTTTCTTTCGCGACATTGACATTTTTGAAGAGTCCATGGTAGTTGACTTGTTATGTGTTTTGGGGTTAGAACAAATGAGTAAATATTTTTTTGTGGAAACCAGGATTCTAACTGTAAAAGATGGGAGATACAAATATGAATGAGTTAGCTGAACAAGAACCCAATGGTACTGGATTTGAGCTAGGAATATTAGACTTTGTATTAGGGTTCTCCAGAGAAACAGAACCAATAGTGTCTGTAGTTGGCGGGGGGAGTGTTATTGATTTAAGGAATTGGCTCACACAGTTATGGAAGCTGGCAAATCCAAACTCTGCAGGGTGGGCCAGCATGCTGGAGACGCAAAGGAGAGTGAATATGGGTTTCAAATCAAAGGGTTGTCTGATGCAGAATTCCCTCTTGCTCGAAGGAAATCATTCTTTTTCCTAGTCAGGCCTTCCACTAATTCAGTGAGGCCCACCCACATTACCAAGTGCAATCTGCTTTATTCAAAGTCCACTTATTTAAATGTTAATCTCATTCAAAAACAGCCTCATAGAAACACCTATAATAATGTGTGTCCATCCAAGCTGACATTTAAATTAACCATCACAGACTTCAACAGAGGTAGAGATAGAAACAGATACACACACATATCCATTTATTTATTTTACCTCTGTACTGAAAGGGCCCCAAAGCAATAATACCCCAGTAATACAGAGCACATATAATGTCCAAATCTTGGTTTCTAAATACCATTCTCCACTAAAAAGAACCAGTACTCCTTGGAGAAATAGTTGATTCTGGCCCTAGAGCAAGGAAAGTACAAGGTAAGTCTGGAACATCTGGAGCACAGAGAATGAGGAAGTACTCAAAGATCATTGCAGACATATCAAAAGGACAGACACTGGTTTAAAGGAATTTCCACTGGACAAATCAATTGAGAAATCAAAACAAATAATGCTGGTAATGATTTATAGCACACTCAACAACAATTAAAGAGAAAAACCTGTAAGACCAAGATAATAACAAAATAAAAAGTTGCATGGAGGCAGGGAGGGAGCTGTTTTTAGGAATAGTTGCTACTAGGAGGAAGAGAATATTTGACAGACTTCATTGCTGACAGACCAATCCTTGGACACAGATAAACTGGATATTTGCCCTCAAGGAAACTGCTCTGATATTGGTTTGGGGGAGGGGGGAAGGTGTGGGGGGAGAGTAATAGTTATTGAAGTTATTAAAGAATGGTTGAAACAAATTGGAATGATTATGCAGATGGTGATAGTAACTGTTTATGGAGTGAATACTAAGAGTTAGACACAGTACTATCCCACTAGCCCTTTTATACACATTATGAGTTCCTCCCAAGGTCATTCTAAGAAAGGTAATAGTGACTTAAGCTCAGAGAGTCAGGTGGCATGCCCAAGGCCTCACTGCTACTAAATAGCAGAGCTGGGATTTGACATAGACCTGTGGACGCCAGTGTCCTGGCTCCTGCCCCCAGCACACACTTGCCTGTGGTCTGAATGTGGGGATAGGTAACCAGGGGCAGATTCCAGCTCTGCCTCTGAATGACCTTGGATAAATTACTTCCCATCTCTAAACCTCAGTTTCTCCAGGCTTTTCTCAAAACCTCAGCACCCCTTGCTCTCCTTGTCCTCTCCCTGTTTTTTCTGACCCCCATCCCTGCCGCCACCAGGGCTGCAGGCCCTTCCTAAAGAAAATCAGTTAGTCTCTTCTCCACCTGCCCAGCAGTTTACTTTACCCCCATCCACGCAAAAAAATAAAATAAAATAAAAAAGGCAGGTGCTACGAGAGGAAGGACTGAACTCTGCAGAATGGGTATCTTCTCTTCCATCACTGCCTCCAGAGCTTAATGTGGGGCACATTGGATGAGGTTAGGGAACAAGGTGTGGATTAGTGAGTCTTTTGCTTGCTTTATAAGATATCCTGGGCTTCCCTGGTGGCACAGTGTTTGAGAGTCCGCCTGCCGATGCAGGGGACACGGGTTCGTGCCCCGGTCCGGGAAGATCCCACATGCCGCGGAGCGGCTGGGCCCATGAGCCATGGCCACTGAGCCTGTGCGTCCAGGGCCTGTGCTCTGCAACAGGAGAGGCCACAGCAGTGAGAGGCCCGCGTACCGCAAAAAAAAAAAAAAATATCCCATACACACAGAACAGTTCAAAAACTGGCAGAACAAACAGCTGAACCCACCACCTGATCTAACAATGTTAACAATTTGCCGTATTTGCTTTAGATGTTTTTTTTTTAATTAAAACATTTAGTTGAAGGTTCAGTAGAAGTCCTCTTTGCAAGCCTCCCTGACCTCAGTCCCTATCTTCCTCCCCAGAAGCAATTACTATTGTGAGTGGCGCGTATTTTTCCCGACCAGCTCTTTATGGTACATAAAGAGAGTTCATTTTAAACATACAGGGCTGCTTTACCTGTTTTCTTTAATGTGCATAAAGGATATCATCTTGTCTGCCTTTCTGCAACTTGCTGTTTTTTATTTAACAATATGTATCTGTGATTTATCCCTGTCACTAAGTGGAGCTCTAATTTATTCCTTCAGCTGCTGTTTCATATTTCATCCACAAATGACCAGTTTATCCATTCCCCTGTTAATGTACTTTTAGATTGTTGCCAATATTTCACTATTATATAAAATGCTGAAACTGAACATTTTTGTGTCTCTCCTTCTGCACATAGGCAAGGGTTTCTCTAGAGTATCTTTTGCTTCCTAGAGGCAGCCCTGGTTCCAAGGGCGTGTTCATAGTCACCTCTGTTAAGTATTTCCAGTTGCTTCCCAAACTGATTTTACCGATTTCTAGCACAGCTAGCATGTTACGATGGTTCCCATGCAACTTGGCCCTCATCAGTCCTTGGTATTCTCTGTTCTTTTTGACAATCCAATGGGTGGGAAATGGTATATCATTGTTCTCATGAATTTCCCCATGACCAATAATGCCAAACATCTTTTCATGTGATTATTGGCCATTTGAAAGGCCTGTTCACAATCGGTCAATTTTTCCATTGAGTTGTTTGTCTTTTTCTCATTGACTTGTTTGAATTATTTATATATCCTAAAACTTGAATGTGTTGTAAATATTGGGACATGCTTTGTAAACTTCAAAGCAGCATGAAAAAACATTGGTTTTTATTAGCGCTCGTTTTACTCTTACATATGTCTTATCACCTAAACCAGAGCCCCCAGAGGACAGAGAATGTGGCTTCCTTATGTTTATTTATCCAGAGCAAGTGTTAATAGGAAGCAGCCTGGAATTATGGGGGGAAATTATGGCTTTAAAAATAGAAATGGAGTTAATACTGCCTCTGCCACTCAATAGCTGTGTAAGCTTGGTCAAGCCGCTTAACCTCCCTGAGTCTCTGTTTCTTTTGTTCTAAATGGAAAGGATCTCTCCCACGGTCGTCATCACAAATCACATAAGATAATGCATGTAAAAGTGCTTAGTGTGTGGCATGGCATGTGCTAGGTCTCAGTAGATGTTAGCTGAATAGAAATACTGGTAAATATTTCTTGGTGGTTAACTTAGTTCTTCAATGACTGAATAATAATAGCTTTGATTTATTGAATATTTCTTATGTATTAGACACTACATAAAGAGCTACCCTCTATTGTATTGTTTTCCCTTTCGCAGATGAAGTATCCCAGACTAAGATTATGCAATTTGGACAGTTTTACAGCTTATCAATGGTGGCATTAAGCTGTAAACACTGATATATCTTATTCTTGTCCTGAAATGAATTCGTTCTTCCAACAATATTTATTGAATGTCCACTATGTGCCAGGTATTCCACTGGGCACTGAGCTACATTGGTCAAGAGGTCTTTCTTTCAAGGAGTGATATGTTTTACTAAGGGTCCAAAACAGAAAGCAAGCAGGCAAATAAATTCTGATATGTTATGAAACAAATACACAGCTAAGATAGAATATGGCAAAGAGCTTGGAGGTTCTCTTTCAGGGAGGCAATCAAAGAAGGCTTCTCCAAGGAGATGGCATGGAAGCCAAAGTAAAATAGATGAAAAATAGCAAGCTGGCCATTTGAAGATCGCATTTCAAGCAGAGGCAACGATAGTCCAATCCAGTTTCAATTTATATCGTCTACTAAATTGAAACGTTTTTATTCCATATCCCTCATTTGCGGCTCCTGGTCGCTCCATTTAGCCTAACCCCTGGCGAAGAAGAAAAGAGCGTGAGCCCCAAGCAGCTGGGAAAACCATTGCTCTGTCCTGGGCCCAGATCAGCCCCAGCCAGGCAGCAGTCATCTGAACATCTTCCAGATGTAGGCCTCCCTCCTCCTACCAACTTCCCTTCCATGTCACTGTTCCACCTCCCAGGCCCCAAGCCTGTGAACTCAGCCAGATAGGTTTGGCTTTGTTTCCCAGGTAAAAACTTTTCACCCTAGTATTCCCCACACCATCAACAGAGTGGACATTTGTAGATTGGCCTGTAGGTACATGAGCTGACAACCCCAGAGGACTGATTCAAGCCTGGAAGGGTGCCAGGTTTTCATTAAACCCCTTGTAAACCCCCACTTTGGTTCTACAGAGCTACATCTGCTGAGGAAGCCATCTGTGATTTGTATCATCGTGCTCCAAAAAAACACCAGCAGTGTGAAAGACTCTCCCCTCTGCTCCACAGTGAAATGGAAAAGTAACATTAGTAATCACTTCTGCAGGCTCCATAATGACATCATGGCATTGGCTTAAGTCTTAAACCATGGCTGATGGTCCCTGCCAACAATCTGGGTGGATCTGAGTTGTCCTAAAAATTACAGGTCATTACTCATGCCCACCACTCTACCTAAGAGAATATAGATGAAGAATTTGCCCTTGTGATACAGGGAGGAAAAAGGAACTAACATTTAATGAGTGTCTGCTAAGTACCAAGCACTCTACCCCCTGACAACCTTCTAAAGCAGGCATTATTATATTCATTTTACAGATGAAGAAACTGAGGTCAGAGGTGCTCGATGACTTACCCAAAGCCATGCAGACGAGTGACATGGCTGCAGGTAGAACCCACATCTCATGAACTCCAAAATCTGTGAGCTTCCCACTTCCCTAGAAAGAACCCTGAGAATGGTGTGCAAACCAAGTGTTTGGTAGCTTGTTTTGATTTTTTTCCAGATTTCTTTTTCATTAAAAATTAAATAAGGAGGGACAGGTAGGACATCTTCCACCCACAGTGGCTTGGATCTAAGTAAAACCACTCAATAATGGGATCAGCAAGTATGTGATTTAAATCTGTGATACTCGCTTTGAATTGGATGAACTACAGGGACCTCCCCTTCCCTGCTTCTCTCTTCCTCCTCTCTGAAGCCCAACCCACCCTGCCAAAAAAAAAAAAAAAAAGATACAGCCAGTTCCTGAAGCCTGAGTTCACAGCCAAAATTAGAAACATCCAACTAGTGTCCATTTCACAAAGAGCATCTTCCAAAAGTTGGGATCATCTGTGTTGGCTGGTGCTGACTTTTGGTGGTCTCCTTCAGTCTCAAAGCTAAAGTACTTTTTCTTCTGAAACTGCAGGTATGCAGTTTTCTCCGGATCTGCCTGGGGCAATCCAGAGCAAAGGGACAGCCTCCTAAAAAAGAGTTCAGAGGAAGCAGCAGTTTCCATCAGTAGACTTGCAGACTCAGAAGCAGGGAGTAGCAGAAAAAAGAGCCTGTGCTTTGGGTTAAGTTCTGAATCTTGGCTTTAACGCTTCATGCCTGTGTGATCTCAGACAAATGTTTACCTTTCTGAGCATCCCTAGGTGGCAAACGATCTAACGACACCTGCTGTACAGTGTGACCATGAGGAACATCCAGACATAAGCACGTCGTAAATTGTAATACAAGTGAATTGGCTTTCCTGACCTTCCACACTTACCTCATATTCAGCTGAAGCTTCAGAGAAAGACTCCTCAGAATGTCAAAAGGGTTGATAGTTTTCTTTTGGAAGGGTAGTTTCTGATATTTCAGATGTTGTGGGATCGTCCAGAAGTTTAAGTCTCAGCAGCTTTTCCTCTTCCCTCATATAAACACCTAGAAATAATTTCCTGATCTCCATCCCATGGAAACCAAAAAGCACCTAGACAAAGAGAATCAAATCACGTTGAAATCACTGAGCAGAGCTCACCCTTCTTCCACAGACAGCCAGGTTAGCCAAAGGTTTTGCTTTTTTACCAAAGGGAAACGGAGGGAGGAAAAGCGCTGACAATAAAGGAAGACTGCCGCTGTGGGAGAGTTTTAGGCTTGACTAAGATTCACGAAATATAATCATCCTGTACGTTTCCATAATGTAATCTTTCCAAAGAGAACCTAGTTGAATTTCCAGCACTCTCCCTTGAGCAAATTTCTCCTTGCCTCCTAACTTCAGTTTCCTCTGCTCTGAAGTGGAGACTGGAGATAATAATCACCGCCTTGCAGGATGGTTAAGGGGATTACAGATTAAATCCATCCAGCTGCTAGGCTCAGTGCCTAGCAGAGAGCAGGTGCTTCATAAATGGCTGTTTTATTGCTGACAAAACACTCTGGATAGCCACAGCCACCCCGGACGGTAAGAATCGCTGATCCCATTTTTTAAGGCGAGAAAATGGAGACTCAGAAAAAAATAAAGCATGCTCAAAATCCCACAATCCCAGCTTTGCACTGAGGGGATCGGCGCGCAGGTTTATTTGGCTGTAAAGCCTGTTTTCCTTCCAACACACACACACACACACACACGCGCGCGCGCGCGCGCGCGCGTACGCGCTGCTGCCACGTCTGTTCCCACGGAAGCAGAGAGGGGAGGGAGATTTTGAGTGCGTTTCTTCGTCTACATCTGAGTTCCTTCCTCTCCTCTGGCTCATTCGTTCCATCCCCGAAGTCCCGGCTGAGGCCTCCACTGTGCTGCCAACCTCCCCTCCCTGCCTCTGCCGCCAGCTGAGGCTCCCACGCAGCCACAGAGGCACTGGAGAAACCACATCACCTCTCTCCTCCCCACCGCATGCCTTTGAAGTGAGCCTGTCATCTGACCGGTACCTACTCAGGCTGCAAATCCCAGACTCCTTTCCTACCTGGAGCCCCGGGTTCCCCCGTGGTTCAGGGCAGACACTAGATACGTCTGCCTTATTTTTCACGGGGCTTAATTTCGATCCAGCCTGAACTGACTAAGCACCTACTCTGTGCCAGACGCTAGGCTTGGCTCTGGAAAGAGAGAAATGAGTAAAACACGGGTCCTGCCTTCAAAGAACCCACGGAATAGGACAGACTCCAACTTGGTTCCATTTAATAAATAATCGCTGAGTACCTACCTATGCCAGACCCCGTGCTGGGCCCTAGGGAATACACAGATATACAAGGTGTCGGTCCCTGGAAGAGCTCCGGTCACTGCAGCCTCCTAATTAGCACAAGCACCTGCCAGCTATGCATTCCCTGCTACGACCCCCCAGACTGTGCTTTATGCACGTCCTCTCCAGGCCGCAAAATAAAAATAACGTTTTGAGATAGATGTTCGAAAGGGCAGAAAGTTCCCTCTGTCCAAAACCAATCATGATGATGAGGATTCTAGAATCCAGGTCTACTTTCTGTCTCAAAATTTACTGGTTTTCAAATATAAAATAGATAGCTAGTGGGAAGCAGCTGCTTGGCACAGGGAGATCAGCTCAGTGCTTTGTGACCACCTAGAGGGGTGGGATAGGGAGGGTGGGAGGGAGATGCAAGGGGGAGGAGATATGGGGATATATGTATAACTGATTCACTTTGTTATGCAGCAGAAACTAACACATCATTGTAAAGCAATTATACTCCAATACAGATGTTAAAAAAAAAAAAAGTTGCTGGTTTTTTGGCAGGGTTCTGGCAGATCTGTTGTTCCTATAATTACCTCACATTTGAAGGGTGTGCTTGAATTTTCCAAAGCATATTCCCTCTATTATCTCATCTGAGCTCAGCATCCCTGTCTCAAGTAGTTACAGGGTTTCTTTTGTGAGGCCCAGAGATGGTGACAAGTCAGGGGAAAGGGGGCCGGGCAGTGCCAACCCCTGCAAGGCCATTTACTCCTCAGAGGGCCCTGGAAAGGAGCTGACCTCGTTCCTTCTCTTGTTTTCTATTTGAGGAAACTGAGGCTTAGAGCATCTCTCCCAAGAACACAGGACTAGGCAAGAGAAGTCCTGGGCTTGCACCCAAGTCTAGCAGGAGCCAGTGCCTCTGACAGCCAAGCCTGCTGTCCTCAAAACAAAACAGTGCTCTCATCCTGGAGCCGGGACAGCCCGGCCTGCCTGGTGGAGAGGTGGGATGGCTTTGTGGGGTCTCAGCGCAAGCTTGTTCTCTCAGCCTGAGGACTTTGGGAGACTCACCAAACCTCTGGGCCTCCATTTGTCACAAGGCGATGCTATGCCCTGCTGCCTTCATCCCAGGGTTCTGCGAGGGTCTGCTGAGATGTGAAATGGGTGGGAACAGGCTTTGAAGAAGACATAAGTGCACAGGATTGCCCTTCACAGAGGGTCTGCTGACACGTTACTGTGGAATCAGGAGGCCTGGAGACAAAAAGCAGACAGGCCACAATCCCCTCCAGGAGCCCTGCTCTGGAACCAGGACTGGCCCCTCCAAGGGGTCCAGGCGAGGGCCATCGTCCACAGAGCCAGGCCCCCGCCCTGGTGATTTATCCGTCTTTGCCTCTCTAGCCGGGCTCAACCCGCAGATGCAGGGGTGGGGGAGGGGCTATCACCAGACAGGTCTGGTCACAGGGGGACAGCGTCCATGCCAAGAGCCCACTTTGTTTTAACGAATGACACCAAACACTTAGGCCATAATCTCTTCAGATTGCTGCGTCTGGCAGTAATTACATGCCTCCCATTAATAAATCCTATTTCTGAATAGTTTACTGCACTGCACCCCTTTCTGCAAACACTGCAGGCTGAAACCTGTCAGATGAGGCCAGAGGCAGGCTTGTGAAGAGAAGGCAGATACAATGTCAGCTTTCTGGGCATGAAAAGGCAACAGCCACAGGCAGGGAAAGAGCCACAGGCTCTGATGTGCCTCCAAGTTCCAGGTGTGGAGGGAGGTTTGTAATTCTCACCCCTACATTCAATCACTCACTGACTCCCCAGAACTCTGACCCCCAAATTTATCTTGAAGGCATCTCCACTGCCTTGGTTCAGAATTCATCAGTCTCACCTGGAATATAGTGACAGTGTGTCATCCTGTCACTCTCCAGCTCATCTGCCACGTGCTGCCAGAGTGATCTTCCCCGCAGAAAAGTCTGATCGCATCACTCTCCTGCATAAGAACTCTGCAGACGTCTGCAACACTCCAGGATAAAGTCCACTCCTCCCTATCAAGGCCCTTCGGGATTTGAATCCTGCTACCTGTCCAAGCTCACTTCCCAGAAATTACCCTTCCCACTATACTCCACCCTACTGGTTCTCAGAGTGTGATCCTTGAACCAGCCGCACCAACATCATCCAGGATCTTTTGAGAAATGAAAATTCTCAGGCCTCACCCAGAGCTACTAATTCAGAAACTCTAAGGTGAGACCCAGAGATCTGATTTTTCAGTAAACCTTCCAGATGATTTTGATGCAGGCGACCACTTGAAAAAATACCTCTTTACCTACTTTTTCTTAAACTTCAGTGTGGTCAACAACCACCTGGGGATTTTGGTAAAATGTAGATTCTGATTTAGTTGGTCCAGGGTGGAGCTCAAAATTCTGCTATTCTAGCAAGTTCCCAGGTGATGCCAGCACTGCCGGTCCACACACCAAACTGGGCAGCAAAGTTCTGGACTTCAGTGAACTCCTCATGATTTCAAAGCACACCTACTACCTCTTGCTTGCCTTCATGAGTGCCGTTCCCTCTCCCTTCCCTAGTTTTCTTTTCCTCCCTTTCTCATGTCCCTGTCCCATCAAACAATTCTACTTATCTATCAAAAGTCCACATAAAGAGCCTCTGTACTCGGAAGACTTCCTTAACACCTCCCATCCCCACCCCAGGTGGATGAAAGCCCTTTTTTCCCCTGCTCCCACATGACTCTGCAAACACACACTACATCAGAGCACTGATCACACTATACTGTCTGTCTGTCTGTCTGTCTGCCTGTGCTACCCCGTCCAAAAAAAAAATACTTTAGGAACAGGACCTCTTGCATAGCTGTGAACACAGCACCAAAACAGTGCCTGGCACGCAGCAGAACAACAGATAGAGAGTGAATGAATCCTTAACAACCAGTCCTATTGGACTAGGTCAGGTAACAAACAAAATATTTGGGAGGATTGGCCTCTTATTATTCTACCTGCCACGAGACCTGTATTAACCACCAGGTTCCTTTTAAAACAGGCAAGAGCAAACACTGTGTTCTAAACCAAACCAGCCGCCTAATCCTAGAAGACAAAAAACAGAGAGATGTTCTCTGTGCACCAGGAACCCCAGAGAAAACTTCTGAGAGGTAATATCCAAACAGGAGGTAGGTACATAGGGACTTCGCAGAGAGGAAGACTCCACACAGGGAAAATTCACCAAGGAAGTTCCTTTATTCATTAATGTAAATAATGTAATGTAAATCCCGTCCACAAGCACTTATTGTACCCTTTCTATGTGACAACTATTTTTAAGAAGTGGAAATGTAAGATGAATTAGATCTCTTCCTTGCTCCCAAGAGGTCCGTCTAGTGGGGAAAGTAGGTACACAAATGTGTGAGGACAATACAGAGTGACAAAAGCTGTGATTCAGATGTGCACAAACCGTGGAGCAGATGCTTTCCATTTTGCCAGGAGGGATGGGGACAGGCATCAAAGAGGAGATGATATTTGAGCTGAGTCTGGAAGGCTGAGTTCATTTTTCAGAAGGAAAATAGGGGAGAAGGGTATTTCAGGCAGAAGGCACAGGGCAGGCACAGGAACAGAGGATAAAAGAATATCGCCCTTAGGGGATGGTACTCTGATACGGTAGGAGGAGTGGGTTGGAGTGGAGGATCTCACGAGGAAGATGAACAGAACCGGACGGGTCATTTGGCAAACATTGATGGAGCGCCAGCTGGGCACTGAGGCAGGCCCTGGAGATGCAGACCACCATAAACAACACGGAAATGGTTTCTGCTCCCCTGGAGTTTACAGTTCACAGTTTAGTAGGAGCGGTGGGGAAAACACAAACAAACAAATGAAAAAAATATCTGCACATCGTAACAGACAATTAGCTGAGCCAGAAAAAGAGTGAGGGCTTAAACTTCCAGTAAAATGAATAGGGAAAGGCTCCTCAAGGAGGTGAACTTAATCCGAGAAGGAAGAAAAGAAGGGGAGAGAGGAGAGAACCCCAAGCTGAGAGGGAAGACTAGGCGAAACCCCCAGGAGGGAGGTAACGTGGTAAATTCAAGAAACCCAAGGTGGATGGAATTACTGAGTGAAAGGACAGCGACATAATTTGACAAGAACAGATTGGAGGGCTAGACAGGCCACACCTGCCTGTGTCCTGCAGGCCATAGTGGGTGTTTGTCTTGATGCTAAGTGCAGGGAAGCCTTTTGGAGGCTCCAGAGCAGGAGGCTGGCGTGACCTAGTTTGGTTGGAGTATTTTCTTTTCCCTTTTATTTTTTTCCAAATAGATGACTCCGCTTCCTTAATTAAAAAATGGATTGGAAGGAGATTGGAGACAGATCCTCCCTGGAGGCTCAGAAATTGTTCTGTTGAGAAAAGAAGCCAGGCCAGAACTAATGTGATGGCAATAAGGATGGAGGGAGCAGCCTCAAGAGAAGATCCCTTAGGAAAACACCATACTAGGAGCCCCCAAAGAGCAGCTTCCTCTACTTAAGCTGAATATACAACAAGTTCTCTTTCAGGACCTATTTATTGAAAAGAGTACCTTTCCAATCCCTCCTACACTGTTGGTGGGAATGTAAATTGGTGCAGCCACCAAGGAAAACAGTATGGAGGTCCCTTAGAAAACCAAAAATAGAGCTACCATATGATCCTGCAATCTTACTCCTGGGCACATATCCAAAGAAAACCATAATTTGAAAAGATACATGCACCCCAATGTTCACTGCAGCACTATTTACAATAGCCAGGACATGGAAGCAACCTGAATGTCCATTGACAGATGAATGGATAAAGAAGATGTGGTACATATATACAATGGAATATTACTCAGCCATAAAAAAGAACAAAATAATGCCATTTGCAGCAACATGGATGGACCTAGAGATTACCGTACTAAGTGAAGTAAGTCAGACAAATATCATATGATATGGCTTATATGTGGAATCTAAAAAAATAAAAAATGATACAACACAGAAATAAACCCACAGACATAGAAAACAAACTTATGGTTACCAAAGGGGAGGTGGGGAGGGATAAAATAGGAGTTTGGCATTAACATATACACACTACTCTATATAAAATACTGGTTGGCCAATAGGTCCGTTCAGTTTTTTCTGTAAGATGGCTCTAGTAGCACTTAGTTGTCTTTAACTTCATTCAAGACCATTTAGTTAGATTGTATGTGACAGCTGTCATATCAGTGTGCATTTTTTAAAAAGTTATCAAAATTGGTGAAATTTTGTGTAGCCATTTTAATACTGAAGATGGAAGAAAAAAGCAGCATTTTCAGCATATTATGTTTTATTATTTCAAGAAACGTAAAAATGCAACTGAAATGCAAAAAAAGATTTGTGCAGTGTATGGAGAAGGTGCTGTGACTGAAGGAACGTGTCAAAAGTGGTTTGCGATGTTTCGTGCTGGAGATTTCTCACTGGACAATGCTCCATGGTCGGGTAGACCACTTAAAATTGATAGCGATAAAATCGAGATATTAACTGAGCACAATCAACGTTATACCACGCGGGAGATAGCCGACGTATTCAAAACAGCCAAATCAAGCACTGAAAATCATTTGCACCAGCTTGGTTATGTGAATCGCTTTGATGTTTGGGTTCCACATAAGTTAAGCAAAAAAAACCTTCATGACTGTATTTCCACATGGGATTCTCTACTTATATGTAATGAAAAACTTTCCATTTTTAAAACAAATTGTGACGGGTGACGAAAAGTGGATGCTGTACAACAATGTGGAATGGAAGAGATCGTGGGGCAAGCGAAATGAACTACCACCAACCACACCAAAGGCTGGTCTTCATCCAAAGAAGGTGATGTTGGGCCTCCCTGGTGACGCAGTGGTTGAGAGTCCACCTGCCGATGCAGGGGACACAGGTTCGTGCCCCGGTCCAGGAAGATCCCACATGCCGCGGAGCGGCTGGGCCCGTGAGCCATGGCCGCTGAGCCTGCGCGTCCGGAGCCTGTGTTCTGCAATGGGAGAGGCCACAACAGTGAGAGGCCCGCGTACCGAAAAAAAAAAAAAAAAAAAAGAAGGTTATGTTGTGTATATGGTGGGATTGGAAGGGAGTCCTCTATTATGAGCTCCTTCTGGAAAAGCAAACGATTAATTCCAACAAGTACTGCTCCCAATTAGACCAACTGAAAGCAGCACTTGATGAAAAGTGTCCAGAATTAGTCAACAGAAAACGCATAATCTCCCATCAGGATAACGCAAGACCGCATATTTCTTTGACGACCAGGCAAAAACTGTTACAGCCTGGCTGGGAAGTTCTGATTCACCCGCAGTATTCACCAGATATTGCACCTTCGTATTTCCATTTATTTCGGTCTTTACAAAATTCTCTTAATGGAAAAAATTTCAGTTCCCTGGAAGACTGTAAAAGGCACCTGGAACAGTTCTTTGCTCAAAAAGATTAAAAGTTTTGGGAAGATAGAATTATGAAGTTGCCTGAAAAAATGGCAGAAGGTAGTGGAACAAAAGGGTGAATACATTGTTCAATAAAGGTCTTGGTGAAAATGAAAAATGTGTCTTTTATTTTTACTTAAAAACTGAAGGCACTTTTAGGTCAACCCAATAGATAACAAACAGGATCTATTGTATAGCACAGGGAAGTATACCTGATATTTGTAATAAACTATAAGGGAAAAGAATCTGAAAAAAAATAGATATGTGTATGTATAACTGAATCACTTTGCAGTATATGTGAAAATAACACGACATTGTAAATCAATTATACTTCAATTTTAAAAAATAAAAGAGTGACTTTCTGCTTTGCAACATGCCTTCCATCTGCCTGAATTCTGGGTTGGGGAGCCATTTGGCTCAAGACATGAGGAAACTCTATGGTAGCCATATCCCTGGTCAACACATGCACTGATGCTGGCAGGCACTAAAAAAAGGCAGAGGTAACTCACATATTTTCCACCTTCCACTGTTGAGCTACCCTATGACAACCTGCCCAGCCAAGTCTCCCATTGGGCTGAACTCCTGAGAAATTGGGATCTGAGGAATATTGGGAACGGGGGTGGCTCAACAAAGACAAAGGCCAATTGCACACAGGAGGCATGCAGCTGCTTCCTTTTCTTAAACCCTCTAGAACGCCTGTCCTATGAAAGACAGATCGTGGCATCTAACAGCATTTTAGGAAGGGAGTTTTTACTGGGGATTTTCATACTTTTTAATAAATCCTAGTCTTCGATCTAAAAGATCTCCAAGGGAACCTTTGTACACTGTTTGTGGGAATGTAAATTTGTGCAGCCGCTGCAGAAAACAGTATGGAAGTTTCTCAAAAAAACTAAAAATAGAACCACCATATGACCCAGCAATCCCACTCCTGGGTATTTATCAGAAAGAAACAAAAACACTCGTTGGAAAACATACGTGCACCCCAATGTTAATAACAGCGTTATTTACAATTGCCAAGATACAATTGCCAACTTAAGTGTCCATCAGCACATGAATGGATAAAGAAGATGTGGTACATATATACAGTGGAATATTACTCAGCCATAAAAAAGAAGGAAATTTTACCATTTGCAACAACATGGATGGGCTTGGAGGGTATTATGCTAAGTGAAATAAGTCAGACAGAGAAAGACAAATACTGTATGAGATCACTTATATGTGGAATCTAAAAAATACAACAAATTAGTGAATATAACAAAAAGGAAACAGACTCACAGGTATAGAGAACAAATTAGTGGTTACCAGTGGGGATAGAGAAGGGGAAGGGGCAATACAGGGGTAGGGGAGTAAGAGGTACAAACTATTAGGTATAAAATAAGCTACAAGGATATATTGTACAACACAAAGAATGTAGCCAATATTCTATAATAACTATAGATGGAGTATAACCTTTAAAAATTGTGAATCCTATATTGTACACTTGTAATTTATGTAATATTGCATATCAACTATACTTCAATTTAAAAATCAATCAATCAGGGCTTCCCTGGTGGTGCAGTGGTTGAGAGTCTGCCTGCCGATGCAGGGGACACGGGTTCGTGCCCCGGTCCGGGAAGATCCCACATGCCGCAGAGCGGCTGGGCCCGTGAGCCATGGCTGCTGAGCCTGCGCGTCTGGAGCCTGTACTCCGCAACGGGAGAGGCCACAGCAGTGAGAGACCCACGTACCGCAAAAAAAAAAAAAAAAAAATCAATCAATCAATAAAAATCTCCAAGGATAATTTCATCCAACCCCCTTTTTGACAGATGGGCAAGCTAAGATGCAGAGAAGAGTGACTTATCGGAAGTCATGAAGCTATTGTTTGAGCAAAGCTGTAACTGCAAGGTTGGTCCTCATTCTCAATCCTGGGCCCTTTCTCTAAGACTCCACACACCCTTCTGTGAATAACTTATTGAGCATTTACTACATGCTGGGCTCTAATTCACACACCACTAGAGAAGTGAATTTTTTAGCTAAAATACATGCAGTGTTATAAAATGGAATACTAGGCTTGTTGAGAACCTTGAGTGCAGTCATGGCCTCCATGATACTCTGAACTCCTGAGAGCAAGGGAACTGAGTCTTATTCATCTACATATCCAGTCAAGGAACCGGGCAGATAGTACTGTTGATCAGTGAATGCGGGAATGCATCCTATGGTTGTTGGGGATTGTTCACAACAATAAAGTGGGGCCAAGTGGTATCTAGTGCAGACAGTTCCAAGCAGCTCTGCTTTCACGGTGGGTCTCTGAATGCAGAGGCTGCAGTAGTGGGTGGGTGGCAATGATTTTTTTTCCCTCGCTGGTCAATTGCCTTTTCAGGTGGTCTTTATGAAGCCATCAATCTCTTAACCCTGACAGTCACTGTGACCCACTGCAGCTCAGGAAATGAATCTTTCTTAATTACCAGACCTTTCTTGCTCCCTTGAGATCCTTGAGTACTACACCAGGTGTAGCTGATGGATGTGTCATCTGGTTCTACCAGCAAAAGTGAAGTGTCTTATTTGCTCAAACCTGAGGGCCCAGCTTGCCATCCCAGCGTAGTTAGAGGGGAAGCCACCCATGATTCATGTCTCCAGGAAAAGACTTTTTGGCTCCAGCCTTTGGAATATTGCTAAGGGGTTAATAACACAGACTTCAGAGTCAGACCCATGAGCTTGGATTTCCGTCTCTGCCTCTCACCGTGAAGCAAATGGCTTGACTTGACTCTCCAAGCTTTGATTTCCTCGTGTGCAATGGGTTCCGCTCACCTGCGCCACTTTGAGATGCTGGACGGCTCAGTCCTCTGGCAGATTCTCTTGTTCAGCTATACTCATTTCCGTGATGGTCTTACCCCTGCCTTTTAATACTGTGTATATGCCAAAGTCTCTTAAATGTTTTTCTATCCCAGACCTCTCATCAAAACCCCAGGCCCAGATAATGATCTACATACCTAACATCTCAGCTGGGCCATGTTAGGAGCATCTCAAACTTAATATGCCCCAAACCAGCCTCTTGATTCCTGCTGCACCCTATTTTCCTTATGTTTAGTAAGTGGCAACTCCATTCTAGCAGGTTCTTGGGTATAAGACGTTCGAGTCACATTGGACTTTCACACCCCACTTCTGGTCCACCAGCAAAGCCTGCCTGGTCTGCGTTCTGCAATCCCACTCCTTCTTATTACCCACCCCATTACCACTGAGATCCAAGTGGTAATTATCCCTTGCTTGGATTATTACAGCAGTCACCTCCTTGGAAGATTTCCCAGCTTCCACTCTTGCCCCTTATAGACTTTCTCCCTCAGCAGCCATAGTGATACTTTATAAAATCAGATCATGTGTCACCTCTTTACTTAAATCAACAACCTCCTATTTCACTCAGTAGAAGCTAACATCCTTGCAACGTCCTACAAGTCTCTATAAAATATCTCCTCGAAAAGGGAACCCTCCTACACTGTTGGTGGGAATGTAAGTTGGTGCAGCTACTGTGGAAAGCAGTATGGAAGTTCCTCAGAAAACTAAAAATAAAACTATCATATGATCCAACAATCCCACTCCTGGGCATATATTCAGACAAAACTATAATTCAAAAAGATACATGAACCCCCTACGTTCATAGCAGCACTATTCACAATAGCCAAGACATGGAAACAAACTAAACGTCCACCAACAGATGAATGGATGAAGAAGATGTGGTACATATATTCAAAGGAATATTACTCAGCCATAGAAAAGAATGAGATAATGCCATTTGCAGCACCATGGATGGAACTAGAGATTATCATACTCAGTGAAGTAAGTCAGAAAGAGACAAATACCACATGATATCACTTATATGTGAAATCTAAAATATGACACAAATGAACCTATCCATGAAACAGAAACAATCACGGACATAGAGAAAAGCCTGTTGGTTGCCAAGGGGTGGGGGTTGGGGGACGGATGGGCTAGGAGGTTGGGGTTAGCAGATGTAAGCTTTTATATAGAGAATGGATAAACAACAAGGTCCTACTGTACAGCACAGGGAACTATATTCAATATCCTATGACAAACCATAATGGAAAAGAATATTAAAAAAGAATGTATATATATATATATTATATATACATATGTATGTATATATAATATATATGTATAACTGAATTACTTTGCTGTACAACAGTAATTAACACATTATAAGTCAACTATAATTCAATTAAAATATATATATATATTTCCTTCTCTTCCACAGCCCATACTTCTCTCACGTCCTCCCACCACACTCCCTGTCATTCAGGCCACCCTAATCCATCCCACACCACTCCCCTTGCTGTCCTCCAGCAAGCACGTTCCCGCCTCAGGGGACATGAGGGCTCTTGCAGATGCTGTTCCCTCTGCCTGGAACGTGCTTTCCCTGGTTATCCATGTGACTTGCTCTCTCCCTTTTTTCTGCTCAATGTCACACTATCAGAGAGGCCTTCCCTTATCCTCCTGTATGACAGCAACTTCATCCTTTCCTGAGCCATCATCCTCCATATTCTGCTTTATTCTCCCTTGTCATATTACTGCCACCTAAAATATTCATTCAATTGTTTGTTTCCTGAGAGCAAGGACTTTACTCTGTTCACCACTGTGTCCCCAGCATCTAGAATAGTGCTTGGCCCATAGAAGGTGTTTAGAAATATTTGTTGAATGAATAAATGAATACAATGGAGGTAATAGTTTACCTACTAGGATGATGGAGGAATTGAATGGGATGGTGTGTGTAAATCATCCTGCATATTGTCTGTAGGTGACCCTTCTCCCGGTGGAGCTTCCAACATGACTGTAGGTCATGGAAAGTGACAGAGTAAAAACACCATTCCAGCCCCTTTATACAATAAGAGTGACCAGTGGTTGAGAGTCTGCCTGCTAATGCAGGGGACATGGGTTCGAGCCCTGGTCTGGGAGGATCCCACATGGCGCGGAGCAACTGGGCTCGTGAGCCACAACTACTGAGCCTGCGCGTCTGGAGCCTGTGATCCGCAACAAGAGAGGCCGCGATAGTGAGAGGCCCGCGCACCGCGATGAAGAGTGGCCCCCACTTGCCACAACTAGAGAAAGCCCTACGCACAGAAATGAAGATCCAACACAGCAAAAATAAATTAATTAATTAATAAACTCCTACCCCCAACATCTAAAGAAAAAAAAAAAAAGAGTGACCTTTCACTTCTTCCCGTTTGTGTACTAAGCTTTTAGCTTTTTTATATCATTTAAGAAAATCTACAAAGTAGATATTTTTATTATTTCTAGTTTCACAGCTGCAGTAGCTGAGGTCTGGAGAGGTTAGAAAATTTAGATTACCTGTGTATAAAAGAGCTTGTCGTATATTAGGTATGTTACACAAGGGTGATGACTCCTCCATCCAAATTTCTGCCTTTGACTGGGAATTTAGGACCTGCTGGCCTCTGAGCCTCCTTAGAATCCAGCCATCCCTATAGGCCAGATTTCAAAAGGCTAAGAAGACAAGAAAGAACTGTAAGCACAGAGTGGTGTCCTCTTCCATAAATTGGGCCTATGAAGAAATCCGCCCTTAAAACTTTAATTCTTTCATCATAGAGGTAAATTAGGTCAGCCAGGCATGAACCTTTCCAACACTTCTTTGGAGAAAATCTACCAGAGCTACACCAAAGTGATTATGTACATGAGCACACACGTAAGATTTATCCCATGTTTCTACTTCCAAACCTTGTCCTCTGTCAGTTGAAGGAACATGGCAACAAATAGAATCAGGTCACACATGCACAAAAAAAAACAGAAATAACCACAGCCAACTGTGTCATTAGGTTCAGACTCACAGATACGAGGTTCCCCAAGGACCTTGAAGATGTGACCCCAGGTCTCAGGCCTCTTAAGCAATTCTGAACCAGGAAGAACAAACAACAGTAAAATCAAAGGCATTGAAATGATGAGAGCAAAAGAAGAAGAGACGGTAGGAAGAGCTAGAAGCACATGGTTGGGAGGAAAAAAGCTCAAGATAGATACTATTATACAGAGATGGGAGAGTGTGTGTAGTATACACATCATATAATGTTTTGTATATAAAGAGAGGGAGATTCTGTAAGCATATATAACAAAACGTCAAAGGACTTATCTCTGAAGAGTGGGAATATATGTGTGATTTTTATCTCTTTTGTCCTTTATTTTTTTCTGCAATGAACATATTCCATTTGGGTAATAAGAGGGAAAAAGAAGATATTAGCCAGAAGATAGACAGCAAGGCTCACCTCTTCCCAGACAGCACGGACAGCGGTTCCAAGCAGTCCACCAGTGAGTCCGGCCTCTCCTGTGTTGGCGGAGGTCAGGACATGGACTTTCTCCCAGTTTACTAGCCTCAAAAGCTCCTGGGTCCCCAACTTTACCCTTCTCCTCACCCTAGCGTATGCTTCACTCATTCTAACACACAAGTTTTTGCTTTGAAAAATTGGCCTTCACAAAACTAATAATAATTAAAGAGAAACTGCAAAGATCAGTCCCATGGGAGAGGATATGGTCAACCCAAATACTAGGTAAAGAGATGCAAATTAGAATTACAGTCATTAACCGTATTTCTCCTAATAACTTTACCAGTAATAATAATGCCAGTGCTGGCAAGGGTGCTGTGAAATTGATAGCCTCCTACGTTGTTGAGGACGTTGTGAATATGTTCAACCCTGTGAGAAAAGCAAATTGGCAACATGAAGCAAGAGCCATGAAACTGGTTGCTCCATTTCATCCAGTAATTCAACATGAGGAAATGTATCTTTAAAACATAATAAGAGGTACTGTCAAAGATTTATGTCCCAAAATGCTCATAGTAGCAGAAAAAAATAGCTCTGGTATATCCACTCAATAAAATATGAAACCGCCACTAAACATGACCATCATGAAGACAGGGACAATATGCTCGTGATATCTATAAAGGCACACCACTATTACAGTTCCAAGTAAGTCGTGGAGAAAATAGGCTAAAACATTCTCAAAGGAAACATACCAGCATACTCATATTGGATGCAAAAGAGGGGTAGGAAATGAAAACCTTTTGAATTTTCTAGAATGTGGGCATGCTTCTTTAGGAATTTGTTTTTAATCCATTCTAAATGAATTGGGGTGGAAGTGTCTTCTTTGCACATTAACTTCTCAGTTTCCTTACCTCTAAATAGTGTTAAGAAGAGTTTCATCTCAAGTATGTTGTGACTATTGGACAAGTGAATACATTTGACACATTAAGTGAGCTAAGTCTTTAACGTGCTTAGAACAATACCTGGTACATAGCAAGTGCTCAATGCATGCTATTTTTGTTGTTGTTCTTTGATAATTTGTCCCTACCTTGGCTCTCCATTCTTCTCTTACCACATTATTCTAGGGAATTTCTCTTCTCACTTAGATCCTTTAAACAACTCCCTACTCGATCTGCCTCCAGACTCCTCTGTTCCTGTCTTGAGCACAATTTTTTAAAAACAAACAAACAGACAAAAGCAAACAAAAAGATGATTTGTCTACATCATTTCTCACAAACCTCCAACGTCTCCCGGCTCAAGGACACTATTCAAACTCTTCAGTCTGTTAGTCTGTGCTTCATGATCAGCCCTAAGCTTCCTTCTAGACCTTTCATCACCAGCCACAAAACAGCCCTTTCCTCTGTTGAAAGACAGTACTAATTGATCCTGCACACCTAAAACAAACTGGCCCTGGGCCACGTGCTGTTGACATGCCCGATTACACTTAATACTTACAATCACCTTGCTGCAGTCAGTGTTATGATCATTTCACAGAAGAGGAAACCAGCTGAGATAAGGGACTTGCCCAAACTCACAGAGTTAGTAAGTTATAGAATGGAGATCTGAACTCCATCCCCCCACACACACACACATCCCAACCCAGGGCCTGTCTCCTTCTGCTTTCCTCCCCACATGCCTGCCTCATGAATACACCTTCCAGGGCAGGCCTTCAAAATTACCATTCTGCAAACATAACATGTTTCATACAGGACCCACTTAGGTTATTGGGTCCAGAATGGCCTATACAACCACACGCACCCATTCCCCACACACGTGAGCACGTGCACACACACACACACACACATATACACACACATATGCCCCATCTAATGCTTCATCTCTCTCCTGAATACTATTCCTTCTTCTAAGACAATTTAAATACTTCCTCTCACAATAAAGAAATGCCTTCATCATTGACTTCCATCTACAGTGTATTTTAATAGATGGTTTACCTGCAGTCAACAGAGTACTGAGATACTGGCTATGGGGCAGCCAAGAGGCAGTCGGGGTAGTTCCACCTACGGGGTGCTTACCTTCTAACAGCTGAATCTCTGAGGTGCCAACTACAAACAGGATCAAAGTCCTAGCAGAGATCAAGGAGGGCCAAAGGTGGAGAGAGGAGTCAGAGCTGCTTGGCATGAGAAAGTATTTCATGTCAGTGAGAGTGGGATCAGGTCCTGACTGAATCTGTTATCCTAGATAAGTTACTTCTTCCTGGGCCTCAATTTCTTTCTATATAAAATGGTATTAATGAGTTGAATGTCCTCTAAGTACCCGCATTCTTACCCCAAACTCAGCATAGTGTCTGGCACATAGTAGGTATTCAATAAACATTTGTCGAATGAATAAACTCTGCTACTTTAAGATAAAGTCCAGGTATGTGGAAGGGAGAGGAAGAGAATTCTCACCAGCTTTAGGCTCTCATGAAATGATTCCTGAAAGGGGTGAAGGATTCCCCCTTTCTCACAAGATCCAGGCCAGGTTTTCTCTGAGACTCTGACCAGTCTTAGGCAGGGAGGGTTTAATTATTTCTGAGTCTGTACCCCAGCTGGATAGAGTTAATAAACCAGCCAGGTCTTTATCTTAACAAGGAGTCTTAGGATCAAATTCTCCCCTCATTAAAGGCCCAGAAATCTCCCTGACAGCAGTGGGAGTTCTGCAGTCAGCCTGAACATGGAATTTAGTTTCTTAGTGAATTCCTCCATGGGCAGGACCCTTTAGAGGTGGGACAATCTGGAAGAGAAGGAGAGATGGAAGAGAAAAGGAAAGGAGGGAGGGAGGAAGGAAGGAGGGAGAGAATGAGGAAGGGAGGGAGGGAGGGAGGGAGGAGAAGGGGAAAAACAAACCTCTGTTAGAACTCAGAGCACAGAGACAGGCAGGAAGGAGCTTCCCTAGATGGGTGGGCTGTGGAGGCGGGAATGGTGTAGAGCCAGAGCTGAACCCTCACACACACCACGTCTGTGGACCCTCCGGACCATCCTGGGGAGTAGGTATTCTCGTCTGAAAGCGGACTGACCAATCTGAGCTCCCCAGCTGGTAAATGTTGAAGCCCATTCTCCTTACTCCCCAGCCTGAACTCTTTCCATTAACTACACAGGTTTCCCAAAATAAAGTTCAAAACGTGGCAGTCTCCAAGGACGATGTTATATTCCTATTTCTAAGTCTCACAACAACCATATAAGACAGACGTGGAGACAAACAGTTCTTTCCTCTTTAAGATAATGCCACATATAGGTATATATTTATAAATCCATGACTATATATAGGGAGAGAGTTAAATGTGTACATAAAAGCATACTTATCTATTTCTCTGCACTATTTTCCAGTACATTCTTATGTATATGTGCCTGGGGGGTCCAATGTGACCATAGAGACCTGAGTTTGAATCCTGCCTGGATCACATGCTATCTGGACGTTGAACAAATTTTTTAATGTCCTGGAGACTTTACTTCCTCATCCATCTGGTAGAAATAATAATAAAGCATTTCCCACAGACTGGTTTTAAAGGTTAAATAAGAGAATACATCAACCAGTCAAAAAGACAAATACTGTGTGATTCCACTTATATGAGGTACCCACAGTAGTCAAACTCATAGAGACAGAAAGTAGAAAGGTGGTTTCCAGAAGTTGGAAGGAGGGGGAAATGGGGAGATATTTAATGGGTTATCGAGTTTCAGTTTTGCAAGGTGAGAAAGTTCTGGATTTGGGTTACACAACAAGGTGAATATATTTAACACAACTGAACTGCGCACTTAGAAATGGTTAAGATGGTAAATTTTCTGTTGGGTTGGCCAAAAAGTTCATTCAGGTCTTTCCGTAAACCCAAAAGAGCTTTTTGGCCAACCAAATATTTTTACCACAATTTTAAAAATAAGTGCAAATGGGAGAATACATATGAAAGGCCCTGCATAGCATCGCACACAGACCACACTCAGTTTTGTCTCACACACACACAAGCACACACACCCACAGATGCGCTCAGTGCTCTTTTGTAGTGGCACTTACAAGGCAGCACACTGGATCCCTATTTTAGGAAGCTTGTTTACAAATACATTAACAATACCATCATTAATTTGCCTCATTTGAGAAGCACACCTGGTCATGTGCTAGCAGGTAGGGAGAAGGGAGAAGATGGAACAGGGAAAAAGAAGTGGGAGAAACATTAGGTAATTTCTCAAGACTTGAGGCTAATGCTTTACTTTTTTTCTTTTCAAAATATGCCAGTGCGTCTGTGGGCATGCCTGCGTTTGTACCTAGCTGCCATTCATTCAGCAGCTCCTGAAGTCTGTTTCTTCTCTGTTATGACAAACCCCCCTCCTTTCCTTATAATGTTAACCCAATACAGTCCTGGATACCCTATAAGTGCTAGAAAGTAAGTGTGGCTGTTGGGTGAATACATTCCCTTGGAGCTCGCGGAAGATACTACACCCTGGAGCATGAAGGGACTGGGTCATGGGGCAGACCAGGCAGCCTTTGGGTAATTCCGTATGTTATTTCTAGCTCGTGGGGTCCCCAGGGGCCCCGTGGGACTGTCCACTGGAGGAAAATACCAAGTTGTTGGGTTCCCAGGCACACATGAAACCCTAGGGGATTAGAATTCAGAGTGGAGAGGGAGCGCCAATAGTGGTGGAATAAATAAAGCCGATTATCAGGGTCAAACAGCAAGACGAGTCCAGTAATTAAAGCAGAAGCAATGGACTTGAAAGCATGGACCAAATGTAGTACGAAAAAGAGCACAGAACGGGCCCTAACACCATGTCTCAGAAGCTTTCCCTGAGGAGGAAGCAAACAGTGAGTTTCCCCTTCAAGCAGCACCTGGGACATGACTGGGCTTAGTGACACTGCAGGGGAAACAGCATGTTTCTGAAATGTGCCTTTAATTATTGAGTGTGCCACGTGCACTAGCCTATGAACCAAAGCTCAAAGATAACTGCCTGACTCCACTGGTACTTTTCATCTGAGACAGTTCAGTCCATTGTTGGTCTTACAAGGCAAATAAGGTTTAAGTCTTCTCCTCTACCTTCCCTGGAACCTATTGTCAGAAAAAGAGCACTTTTGAAACATTGAACAGAGCTAAGTGAGCTTCACATTGACCAGAGTACGCACTGTGTCACAAAATGCTGAAAGAATAATGGCGAACCATCTGAAGACAGCAGGGAAAGGAGGGCACTCGGAAAAGGATCTTGGGTCTCGGGTTGGCTGCTCTCAGCCCCTTTCTCTGACTCTTTGAATTTTAAGATAATAGTGCTGGAGATGGCAGGGATGGCATTCCCGTCTGTGCTCATCACTCAAAGCCCGCAGACTAATTA
Organism: Leucopleurus acutus; assembly: GCF_964270905.1. Lineage (NCBI taxonomy): Eukaryota > Metazoa > Chordata > Mammalia > Artiodactyla > Delphinidae > Leucopleurus > Leucopleurus acutus. The sequence goes on along the minus strand of NC_139143.1, from coordinate 146,114,859 downwards.
TAAGATGGCCACAAGAAGGGCGCTCCTGCCAAACCAGAAGCTTCTGGTCTTGCTATTTGCTCTCTTGCCTATCGGGTGACAGGAAAATACTGCAGCCCACAGCTGTCTTGTATTTGGGTATCACACTAGTCCTTGGAGAAATAGGATCAAGAGAATATGACGTAAACTTGGAATAGTGTGTCTCAGTTTGCAAAGTTCTCTCGCCTGACTAGTATCTTAGTGGGAGAGAGGTTACTGCACTTAGCGCATGAGAACATTGAAGCCTTACAACATTGGCCTCTCCTGCCTCTTTGGATAACCTCCATGCCTCACGAGGTAGGTGCATGCTTGGTTCCAGCTACACTAACCTTCTTTCTGTTCCTGGAAATCTCCAAAATCACTCCCACCTCAAGGCCCTGGCACCTCCTGGACACCCACTCTCCCCTCCTTCTGGAATGTGCTTCCCCATCAATTTACATGCCAGCTCCTTCTCCCCACTCAGGTCTCAGCTCAGATGCCACCTTCTCCAAGAGCCCTGCCTGTCTACCCTCAATCAAGCAGCCCCACTTCCCTGAGACAAGAGCACCAGAATCAAAGCTAGATCATCCTTCTTCTGAGGGGCAATGCAGAAACTACTTTTCAGTCCTCTGTGGTCAAAATACGAGTGAATTTCCCAGTCACTTGTCACAAATCTGAAAACCACTCCCCTCTGATGACCATTAACGTGGGGTATTACTTTGATGGGTAAAAGTGAATCCTGCTTCTGAGCGGAACAGCGGCAGGAGCTGAGTTTTCTGGATGCTCTTACCGAACAGTGAAGTTCACTAATACAGAGGTGTCCAGGCTGGGAGAGGCTAGTGGAGGAGGTTTGTGAGAAATTTTCTGGCTAATCCTCACTAGAACTCTTTGTCTGAAACCAAGAACTTGGTAATGGTTTGGTGGGAGGTCTTTTAGGCTGTTCCCTGAAGAATATGTTCTCAATATTCTAATGGTGGTGGTGCTGCTGGCAACCCAGAATTCCCTCCCACACACCCAGCCCGGGTGAGTATTTCTCCTACCTACTTGCCCTCAGGCACAAGACATCCATGCTCCCTGGTGAAATCCCCCCGCCCACCCGCCCGCTCCCGCCCCGACCTCGGGGTCCTCTGTGCCGTGCCTTTTGCACGTGTGCAGGAGAGGCAGGGCTCCTCACATCCCTGGAAAGAGCTAATAGCTGAGAAGCATAAACACTGGCCTGAGACCCAGAAGACATGGGTTTGGATTCTAAATCCACCCCCTCCCAGATGAGTGAATTTAGGGAAACCGTGGGATCCCTCTGAGCTTCTGTTTCCTCACCTGTCAAACAGAGACTTGATAAGCCAGACAGAGAAAGACAAATATGTGGTATCACTTATATATGGAATCTTAAAAAATGATACAAGTGAACTTCTTTACAAAACAGAAATAGACTCACAGATGTAGAAAACAAACTATGTGGTTACCAAAGGGGGATTAACATATACACATTACTATATATAAAATAGTTAAACAGGGCTTCCCTGGTGGCGTAGTGGTTGAGAGTCCGCCTGCCGATGCAGAGGACACAGGTTCGTGCCCCGGTCCGGGAAGATCCCACATGCCACGGAGCAACTAGGCCCGTGAGCCACAACTACTGAGCCTGCGCGTCTGGAGCCTGTGCTTCGCAACGAGAGGCCGCGATAGTGAGAGGCCCGCGTACCACGATGAAGAGTGGCCCCCGCTTGCCACAACTAGAGAAAGCCCTCGCACAGAAATGAAGACCCAACACAGCAAAAATAAAGAAATTAATTAATAAACTCCTACCCCCCCAAAAAAAAATAAACAACAAGGTTCTACTGCATAGCACAGGGAACTATACTCAAATATCTTATAATAACCTACAATGGAAAAGAATCTGAAAACGAATAGATATATCTATCACTGAAATACTTTGCTGGACACCTGAAACTAACACAACATTGTAGATCAATTATACTTCAATTAAAACTTTTTATAAATAAATAAATAAAACAGAGACTTGAATCTAACCTTAATCTACAATTCTGGATTGCTACAAGAACACTAAATAAATATGAGACTCAACAAACAATTTGGTTTAATAAAAAAGAGAAAGGACAAAGAGGTCCTGCACCAAAGAGGTGCTAAGTTACACAGAGAAATTGTTTCTTTCCTCTAACTGCTCCTGGCGAGGCAGTCGCCCTGTACTGTAACCAGCAGCAGTAGCAGTTTTTGTTTGTTGGTTGTTTTTTTTTTATTTTAATGAATTTATTTATGGCTGCATTGGGTCTTCATTGCTGTGCGCAGGCTTTCTCTAGTTGCAGTGAGCGGGGGCTACTCTTCGTTGTGGTGCGTGGGCTTCTCATTGCAGTGGCTTCTCTGGTTGCGGAGCACGGGTTCTAGGCGCACGGGTTTCAGTAGTTGTGGCACGTGGGCTCAGTAGTTGTGGCTCACGGGCTCTAGAGCGCAGGTTCAGTAGTTGTGACACACGGGCTTAGTTGCTCCGAGGCATGTGGGATCTTCCCGGACCCGGGCACGAACCCGTGTGCCCTGCATTGGCAGGCGGATTCTTAACCACTGCACCACCAGGGAAGCCCAGCAGTAGCAGTTTTACAAAGACTCCCACTAGGATACCTGTATGCAAGAAAACTCCTTGAGGATTTGAGAATGATTTGATTTACATACGTTTGGGTTACAAACAAATATTCAGGAGCCTAGTTATTCCAGATGCATAGAGAGAGAATGCCTTTATTATTATAAGTTTATTCTTTACTTGTCCTCTGATTTGACAGATGGCCTTCTACCTCTCTCCACGTCCTCCCCCCTCAAACCGCCTAGGAGCTCTGTGTAGAGTCATGACCCTTCGACCAGTAAGTATCATTTATTTACTTTCAGCAAGGCGCTGGGCATAGTACTAGCAGTTTTCACCCATTTTTCCATATTCTTGCAACAATCCTAGGTGATGACTGCTACGCTTATCCCCATCTCACACACAAGGACGCCGACGATCAAAGAGGTTAAGTGACTTGCCCAGGGTCCCACAGTGCCGAAGTGACAGAGTAGGCTATTTGGGCTCCTAAGGCCTCACTCTACCCACTGCAAGGGAGAGACAGCAGCACTTCCTACCTGGCCGCTGTCCTCTGCTTGTTCCACCATAGAAGTGGCCGTGCAGGGTGACCCACCCCCCTCTGCCTGCCCCCAGCTCCTCCATGTCAGAGGTTCCAGGCCCAAACATCCCTCCCTGCAGCCTCCACACAGCCAGCTCTGACTTCCCGAGTCAGCCACCCAGGGGGAGTCCACTCGTGGCAGACAGCAGAACTTTCCACTGCACAGAGGACCCCAGCCTTGCCAAGTTCTCCAGCAGCCAGGCTCCGGGACGTGGGCCTCATGTGTTCCCATTGCATAAGTGTTATTCCAGCCAGTTTCCAGAATCGGAAATATGGCAGGCCATTCACCTGGTGGGGAGCCCTTGCCCGGGAGAGATGCTTGTTTGGTTAGCTGTGTTTTCATGGCCCTTTCCAGGAGAGCAGCTTGTGAAAAGCGTTGTCGAGCAAGGTCCATTTCTTAAGTCAAAGTGGCTTTACTTTCCCTATTCTTCAGTCCCCCAACACATTTCCAACCAGTGATCTCTCAAACCCACCTCAGCAGCCTCTGCCCTGGGTCAGGCCCCTCATCTCCAGGTACAATCGCTCCATGGCCTCTTTGGGTGTCTTCCAGGCCTCCTGCCTCCCGCCTGGCCCAGCTATAGGCCAGCCTCCACGTCTTTCCAAATGCCAGTCTCACTGTATTCGTAAAATCCTTCAATGGCTCTCCAGCATCTAAAAAATACCTACTTCTCTACTGTTCAAATTGTAGAATATACAATACAATAAGAATATGTTATTATAATAATTTGAAAGAAAATATTTTAAGATACACTTCCCTCCCTAGACTGCAAGTTTCTTGAAGTAGGAAGAATGTCTTTTTTGTCTCTGACTCTCCAGGACACAGTTCAGTGCCCTATCCACTGTAGGTAAGAAGTCAAGACATGTTTATCGAAGTTCAGTGGTACTCGTCAAGCTTGAGAAGAGTAATGGGATACCCAGTGTAATTAGACTGGGGTGATAAAATTCCAGCCAAAACAATTTAGTCAGTATGCACAGCATTACCTAAGATAAAGATACAGTTTCCATTATAATTTTTGATACCAAAAATGGTTCTTAGACCCTCTTTATCAATGCGTATTAGATTCGAACTCCTGATCGGGGTCCATTTGTCCAAATCTGTGTACTGATGAAGATGGTGCTCTTCAAGATGGGCCCTGATTTTGATGAGCTCTCAGGACAGAACCAGGGAAGTGAGGAGAAATTAGCAGGAGGACAATTTCAGCCCCATGCTCTCTCCTCCCCTCTATTTGGAACTCCAGTGATAGCCTTTCCTACAGCTTGTGTCTCAGGGGTCAAATCTGTGTTCTGTCATGTACCAACCCTGTGACATGTAGCAAACCACTTCACTTTTAGAGACTGCATGTTTGCATCTGTTCATGGATTATTTGTGAAAAATAAATAAAATCATATATACATATATATATATATATTTGTATATTGGCTGATGAATTTGAGGAACACAGAAAACTACTGAAATTATTAACGTTACTTATCCACAAAGCTCTCTCTCCTGCAAGATTAGGCACTTGAATTGGAGGGGTTGTGTCTCACTCCTGCTGCCTTCCTTCAAGTTCCTAGGAGACACTCTCGAATCGATTGGATGTTCAGCCGATGATTTGGGGCAGGAATTGACGTAAGGCCTGGATGTGTCTGCCCCACGGGCCTCTAGTAAGAACAAAGCCAAGGTTACAGGCACAGCGTGAGCCCCTGACTCAGGCTGGAGAATAGGCACAGCCAGGGAAGGTGGCAGATGGTTCAGTCTTCCAAGAGGCCTTCGACGGAAACGTTTTATTCGTACCGACTGAATTTGCCCAAGTTTTGAATTTATCCTGCATTTCCACAGGCTCTGAAACCCGGTCTTGTGGGCCCCCAAGAGCCGATCTTTCTCTCCTGCACACCAAGAGCTAGTCTCCTGGAAGCCAGGTTGCTCACGTGTTATTGTAGAGAGAGAACAAGGAGGTACCACCTCATGGAGGTGGAATCCACACCTCAGCGCAACCAGTACCTTCTCTCCCCGTGGGCCACGCTGCTTGGGATGTCACGTCATACTCCGAAGGTTGCTGGATGGGCTGGGTGTCAGCACAAGAGAAACTAGATGAATAAACTACCCAATAGCACCCGATTAAGATCGCCTAGACAGAGTGCCAAAACTTCCCTCTGTGACTCGGCTTTCCTTCCTTCTTCAGATATATTTCAGATCTGTGGTCTGATTAAGATCAGCTGACTCTCACAGCCCTGGGAGCCATCGTGTCTCCTCTCTAATCCTCTGTGCCTCTCTGAAGGTTTAACTCTCAGAGGATAATCTTGTTTCAATATTTCTGAGTTCTCCCAGGAAGTTCATTATAATCCTGTGTGCTGGCAACAATGGTTTTCCTTGAGAACAGCCTGGTAGAGTGGAAGGAGCATCAGATCTACAGTCAAGAAAGTGGGATTAAGAAAAAGCTCAGACACTTGGATGAAATGAACCCTACCTCCTCATCTGGAAATGAAATGCTAATAACTCCTCCTCTAGGGTAGTGACAAGGGTCAAGTGAAGTCAAGGATGCTATCAACCCCATGCGACTTGCTAGACATTATTTCTGTTTTTTTCTATAAAGTCTGGGAATAAGAAAGATACAACTTGACTCTCATTCGGCCAGACTGTAACCAACACAACTAGAAAAACCATTTGTCAAATATGATGCGGGATTTAACACTGAGACACTGAGTAGCCGTCCTCTCTCCCAGACCGTTCACATCTCTTCTGCATCTGAAATACTGGTCCCAGACAGCCCTAAAGGATACATCTGAGGAAGCATCCAATTGGATTTATTTCCTGAAGAGCTGTCTGGAGAGAGGTTGGATGTTTTTGCTCCATCTTTCATATAGCTGGAAGTTCCAGTGCTATGAAAGCCAAGAATTGGGGGGAGAGTCATCCAGAAAGTAGCCAGACGTTCTGGATACCAGAAGGAGTTCACTTGGGGTTAGATTGATTCAGCTGTCAAGTAGTAGCAGACATTAGGATTCTTCTTTAATGAGAGCTCACCAGCCCACCCCTTGTAGAGTATGAACAGTATGAACAGCATTTGGTAGATGCATCTACCTACCGTAGGGTCATCCAACCCGGATCAGTTCAAATGTGACCCAAGGAACTGGGAGGGTCTTGCAAAACATCTGTTCTGTTAATTACAGAACAGTGCGCTATTGAAACCAAAGCAGATTCTGACTCCCAGCTTTTTCATTTTAAGCGTCATTGACCTTCATGCCTCAGTACTTCCTAACACCCATCTTTTGCTTCAGCATGATATAGCTGCTGACTGTAATCCCCTCGGGCCATGACTATTTCCCACCTCCATGTCCATCTTTGCTCCTACTGTTATCTGTCAACAATCGGCAGGGGAGGGAGGGGACACAAGGCCCTTATCTATAGATCTCAAGCATGTAGCATGGTATCTAGAAGTAGCTCATTGAGTGTTAAGTGGATGAATGAATGAATGAATGAATGAGTCAGTGAATGAATAAGTAAATTAATAACTAATAAACAGAAGCCTGTGTTTTCCTTCCACAAATATAAATTAGTTGATTTCCTTGTTTTATTCTAGGATGGCCCAGACTGTATGATTTTCACAACACAGCAGAGAAACAGGTCAATTAAACCAGGGGAATCAATATGAGTTTCAGGTTTATTGGGTTTAATTCCCAACTGCCCAGTGATAGCCTAGGAGAACCTGGACCCAGTGCTAAGATCTGGGTGCACAGGGGGGATGTGACCTCTGAACAGCAACCTGTTTGTTAAGGCGATGGGTTGTTTTTTAAAAGCTCACATTGTATCTCCGCAGTGAATGACCTGAGTCACTGCTACTTCTCTTCTTATGTCAGAACGAAGTCCACAGAGACAAGAACTGATGGTTTTCAAGTGCTCAGAGGTGTGTGTTTTTCTTTCAGTTGCTGTATAATGTAAACATCATTATCCTCCATTTTACCGCTGAGAAAGTTGGGTCTCCAGGAGGTGAGTTGACCTGCCCGGAATCACATCACTATTTCATGGATCTAGGGTTCAAATCCAGGCCAGTCTAAGTCCATGCTTTTCCCACCCATTACTACAGATGACTAAGTCAGTGGTTCTCAAACTTGAGAGTGGCTGGAGACACTGTTAAAACCTAGGTTGCTGGGCTTCACCTCCAAATTTCAGTCAGAATGGGATGGGGCCTGAGAATCTATATTTCTAACAAGTCGCCCAGTGAAGATACTGATGCCGGTCTGGGGATTACACTTCGAGAAACATTTGGCTGGAGTATCAGAAAGGACTCTTAATTGTAGTTAGTATAAACCAACTGGAGGTAATCTGAGACAAAAAGGAGCATTTTATCACACAGATAGAGGGACATGTCCTTTCATCCAAGAGAAGGAACATAACTGGGTCTCAAATAGGTCTAGAACCAGAGACAGGCCTCTATCTCCAGCTTTCATCTTGGCTTCTCTTCGAAATTGGCTTTATTCTTCTCCTATTTATACTAGCTTCTGAATCTGCCCTCCTGTCCAGCGATAGACCACAAGGCTAGCAGCATCTTCCAAGGTTATGCCATGAAGAGCCAGCAGCCCAGAGAAAGACTGACTCTCTCACTGTGCCAGACCTAAATTCCAAAGACTTGTTTGAGTGGGATACACATTCCTGGTCTAGTCATCTGTGACCAGGACAGTGATGTGGGGGGCATTGTACAAAGTGGCTACCAGGGCCCCATCCCTGTAACCATGTCCTGTAGATTGACAGAGAAGGGTAGTTTGCACAGAAAGGACCTGGGCAGTAAATAACCACTATGGGGCTTCCCTGGTGACGCAGTGGTTGAGAGTCCGCCTGCCGATGCAGGGGACACGGGTTCGTGCCCCGGTCCGGGAGGATCCCACATGCCGCGGAGCGGCTGGGCCCGTGAGCCATGGCCGCTGAGCCTGCGCGTCCGGAGCCTGTGCTCCGCAACGGGAGAGGCCACAACAGTGAGAGGCCCGCGTACCGCAAAAAAAAAAATTAATTAATTAATTAATTAAATAACCACTATGGCTGGGGTGCGAGAAATGTGCATGCATTTCTTACCTTACAAGTAGGTAAGAAGTGAGAAAGCCAGCATAGCGACCAGAATGCGAACTATAGTTGGGGAAACTTTCGAAACATGTAGCTGGTGGCCTTCAGAAATATTTTCCCCTTGAGCTAGAGGAGACAGTAAACAGCAAACCCATCTGGTTTGTAAATTCTCTTAAACAAGTCTACATAGACAATTCCTAGGGCTAAATAGAGCCAGTTCTGTTTTCCTAGAAGAACAATGGAATGTGGAATTTCAGACCAGTGCAGCTGGTGAAACTGGGTCAGGGAAAAGGCACAGATTACATTCATTAATGTTTTGCAAACTCACCCTATCCCCACCCTGCTACACCCTTTGCCTATCTTCACCCTACAAGGGAAAAGCCTAAAATTGCTAAAGAAAGGTTGACACAGAATTTGAAGCAGATGCAGTCAGATGCTCAGCGAGGCCTTCCCGGCAGGCACCGATAGGGGCCTGGCACTGTGGGTCCAAGAAAGAAGCATTTCCAGCAGGCTGTGTGCTGCTGCGCTAGGATCCCTGTCCTGGTAGGCCCTCTGAGTCCCAGGTTTGTTTGCTGGGGATTCCAGTGACGGGGATCTGAAGAGGAAAAGGTGCTTGTGAGAGGTACAGTGGAAAGAGCGTTGGTTTATGATCAAGCCTCAATGGATTCAACTCATGACACTAACAAATGGAGAGACGAGCCCAAATCAGCCAGTGACGCTCTCCGCCCTTCCTTCTCCTCATCTGATACTGGCGACCATAACCATCTGTGTCCTTCTGATTCTCTAGGTTGCTATAAATTGCAAATGTGATTGTCTGAGATATCATACATTAGGTCAGGACCAGGCCACCTGTTACATGTACAGTGTTTTTATGTAAATTAGAAAAAGGCATCCCTTCTTCTATGTCAGAGCACGTGGCTTAGCAAGCGGAACATGGGCTGCATGTCTCCCCCTCAGCCAGGCATCCTTGCTCAGGGAACACCTTCACTACCTTCATGGTGGCCCTGGGTCACAATGGACCCTTTAAGAACAAGGTAAATCTGTGCCAAGTATAGAGGCCTCAGGGTGATGTCAATCAGCCTTGGTGATAGCAAGAGGCAAGGAGGGTCACCCCAGCTCTCATCCCCATCCAGGTTAAAAGAGTTACCCAGAATGATCTCTTGCCATCCAGAAAGCCATGGAGGTAGGCGGAGGAGAGAGTCCCGAAGATGCTCATACTGACATACTTAACTGGCAACTTCTGCACCCTCCAGAAAAACCAGAGTTTCTAGAAGCTTCAAGCTGGCTGGTTTGAATTTACACATTTTCACCAAATCCCCACCAGCTCTCCTTTCCTGTATTAGGCCTGTAGTTGCAGTTCCTTCCATGACTGTGTCTGTATAATCTGAGCAGAGGTTTGGTGTTTAAAATTATGTAAGAGCCATGTATTCTCAGCTGCTAGAGCTCACTACCACAAGTGGGTGTAAACCCTGCTTGTGCCTTTTTTTCCTGCTTTTTTGCTAGACACCTCTTTTTCTTTGATTACTTGTGCTGCTTTTGTCTTTGTCTACAGCACTATTAGACTTAGATTCCTTTTCAAATTGCTGTTTGGCTTCATCGGTCTGTTGAGTCGGAATCTTTAGTACCTAGAACCACCAAAAGGGGGCGCCCAGCACGATCTTGTTTTTGGTTCCTTGAGTCCTGGACTATTTCTCCTTAGCTTTTCCTCCCACCTCACTGCGCCTTGCTCCTATGGTGCTCTGACATTCCGACTTCATGGCCCATTTTCCATTTACATCTTCACCTTGCCTAGTGAACTTGACCCTCCCCCTGCCCCGCCCCAGCTACAGATATTGAGATCGCCTCCCAGCTAACACCATTCTGATTCTCTTCTTCCAGCCTGAACCATTTAGGGTTCTCTATGGGTTTGGCTGTGCCCCGAGGGCCTCACACAGTCATTGACCTCACCCCCTTGAGCTATAGGCAGGTGACGCCACCCAAACTCACGAACAGGAAAAGAGTAAGGAGAGCTGAGGTGAAATCTCAGGGAAATGTGGAAGCAACAGCAAGGTTCCCCTCCTTCACGAGGGGAGAAACCTCCCCCACTCCGATCCCACTTGGGGAGAAAGCACTATAAACCTCGCAGGAATAGAATCTGAACCCCATACTAGTAGACTAATGGGGAGACCCCAGTGATGCCAAAAGGGAGTCTCATAAGATGTCCAGTGAAAAGTCATTACGGGTTCTTGTTAAAGTCGATTGTCTATTAAGGCTTCCGGGATTATGTTGCCTGTATCTGCATACTTTCTGAAGTTCCTGAATGTTTCTGAAATCTGGGGGTCTCCCTGCTTCCAGACTTGTGCCACTCGATTTCACCCTTGAAAGCAGCCAGAGACATTGCCACCTGCCTGCTGGGAACCCATCAGCAGTTTCCTATGCCACCACTGAAGTACAGCGTGACCTGGGTCAGGACACACGGCCCTGCAGGACCAGGCCTGATTAGCTATCTGTTTGCATCACAAGACTCTTGCGGCAGGGTCTATGTCTTCTTCGTTGCTGTATCCCCATCACCAAGAGCCACACCCGACACCTGGTAGATTGTATCCACTTATTGATTGATTAATATCATGGACAAAGTGCTCCTAATTGGGATCTAATCCTGTTTATGTAACTTCTCATCTTTCTGTAAGGGCAAAAATTAAGTGACTTCACTGTGTTTTCAGGTGCAGAACCTCAGTGGCCCTGTACCTTGCCAAAGCATCCTGAGGGACTGTGCGACTGGCCTCCCTCCACAGTCACGGTCTACAAGGCTGAGGTTCTTGAATACCAAGCCTGCCCTGGTTGGAGAAGTGGAAAACAGCCAGTAGCCACTGGGAGCTTGCAGCCAAGGAGATGTTTTTCTAGTCTGAACCCACACACCCAGATAGCCCCGAGAGATCCCGAGGGCAAGGGAATGTCCGCTTCCACAGGAACTTGAATCCCCATGGACGCCACCCCAGCACCAAGCCCACCCTGTCTACTCCCCAAAGCCCAGCCGTCCGACGCCCACTTCCTCTTCCACGTTCCACAACAATGAGGTCTCCTGGAGCCCAGTCTAGCTCCTATTCTCACTTGACTTCATTCCAGAATGCCTCATGGAAAAGTTTTCTACTTTCAAGTTTTCTCCCCAGAGGGGACCCTCTGCTGTCCAGCAAAGCCAGGATCCTTCTATGCACTCAGCAGGCTTCAAGTCAAGACTTCTCTCAATGGATCTCAGCAGTTTAAAGCGCTGGTAGCACGGCTTCCCGTCGTAGACCCTCCTTACATTTCCAAGGCTCAAAATAGTCCAGAAATGGAGGCATGAAGCAAAGGTCAGAACCACCCCCAAGGACAAGCAGCCACTTGTTTTGTCAACCCGATGACATTTCTGCTAACTTGGGACCCTTTGTAAAAGGAAACTTCTCTGGCAGGCAGCTGAAACGAGGGTGGTGGGGAGAGGCGTGTGTACAATGGAAAGAGCAAGGATTGTGAAACCAGAAGGACCAGGTTTAGGTCTCTGCAACTGGCTGTGAGATTTTTGACAAGTCGTTGAAATGTTCTGAGCCTCCTTTGCCAAGAGTCTATGAAATCAGGCAGATGTGAATCTGCCACATGTGTGGCAACTAGAGAACCAGAGAAGTGATGATTTTCTGAGTGCTGGGTTCTTCATCCATAAAAACCAGAGCAAAACTACTCCCCCTTGAATCTTCTCAGCACCCCCCCTAAAGCTCAGAGAGGTTCAACAGCTTGCCAGCATCACACAGCTAATGTCCAGAGCACAGATGGAACCCAGTTCTGCCTAATTCTCAAATCACATCTCCCAAGTCTCATGCTTCCAAAGTAAAATAAGACACATATGTGGTCTTTGCTTTAAGCAAACTCAAGTCTTTGAGAGAAGTTATGTTGACATCTAAAAGGTGTCATCTACCCATATATAGTCCATAGAGATTTCTTGGAGGAGGTGAGACACAGGGGCTTGGCTTTGAAAAATGGGTTTGAGAGTCCCCCTTTTTTCCTTGACTACTAGGAAACATGATCCAGGTGTGTGGTTCCCCTATTACATATATAAAGGACTTCGCAACATCTGTGGAGTGTGCCTTTACCTCACCTGCCCACAGCTTCTTCCTTCTTTTCTACCTGGGTCTTTTCTTTGCTGCACCACTTGTCTTGAAATGTTCTTTATCTTGGTCTTTTGAGCATATGTTTGTAAGTAAGCTGCCTTCGTGTGTTCTACGGCAAGGTAGAGGATGAGTGAATAATTCACAGCACGTGCCTGTTCCCTACCTCAGCCCTACTTAAGTGCAGACAGGGCAAGTTTAGATACTGCTTGGCTAATGACTACTTTCAATCCTCATGTTTTGTGAGGCCCCTGCATTTTAGGCCCTCTCATTCCTGCAGTGGACCAACTGTCCCCTCCCTCTCTACCTATAGGGTCAGGAAGGTAGGTGAATTGGCTGCACTGAGGAAGCCTGAGCCCACTGGGAGGGTGGCCCCAATTTCGGTGAAGGTGCTCCTGGCAGGTCACAGGTCAGTAGGTGCCCCATCTGTCCCTGGGCCTGCCCTCTGCTGAGATTTCCTACCCAGTCTCCAAGTTCCTCCAGGACCAGGCCTCTGCTCTTGTCAGACCACATCCTAGAGCCCAGAGTCCTGTGTCAACCCCAAGGCCTCCAGCTGGGGCAGGAGAGGAGCACAGAGTGGCCCCATCAGTGGGTGAGAACAGAGATATGCAAAGTCACCTGAAGGACCTGGAAGGGCTCCCAGGCAGGAGAGGCTGAAAAACCCCATGACTTCCAAAGGAAGCTGAGTCACACTGCAGGAGAGCCAGCCAACCACATGAATTGAAAAAAGGAGAAGGTCACAAAGTCAAACCAAGGGTCCCTGCCTATGGAGAAGACTGAACCAAACCACTTGTAGTGTTCACAGCCAGGTGGCAAGGACCATCCCTACCATGTGATAAATGATTGAGAAGTCTTATCAAGATGTCATTAAACATTTCATGTGCGTATTTCTCCTCGCTCCTGTCTCAGGCTTATCACACAACCTGCATATAGGGTTTTGTTCTCCCAGTAGGTCTGCTCTCAGGGAAAGCATGAGCTTGTTATTGCCAACGGGAGCATTCCATCCCTATAACCTTGGTTTAGCAAGTTACATAAGAAACAACTTGGCTTCTGAGACCTTCAAGGGGTCTGAGTCTACCCCTGAGTCACAAATAGGCTGCCAGAGACCTCAAAATGCAGATGTCTACATCTAAAAGCCCACGGGATTATGGAGAGTTCATCAAAGGAGTGGGTGACAAATTGTGAGACCCTGTGGCAGCCAAGCCATTTGGGCTCATTGGGTAGGATGTACAGCTGCTAAGAAGAGTACTCTCTCCTATATTTGAAATTCCACTTCTTCCTGTGCCACCCACAGGTGTCTGTACTCCCTTCTGTCTGCCCCCATTGGGATGCCTGCCCACCCCTCTCCCCACAGACCTCACTCACCTGGGTGGACTTCTTGGCACCTGCTCTCAGTCTGGAATGTCCACCACAGTCCCTGGGGAGTGAGCACACCTTGGCAGGACTCATCCTTCCCCCATGCAGTTGGCCCAGACTCTAACCACCAGCCAACACCCTATGGGTGAGAATAATTACCAGTACCCAATTCCTCTTCAGCCAGACTCAGACCCATACCTCCCCTCCCGTTTGGCTCCCTGGCTACTGCCACCCCACACAACTCAGACAGGAAACGCACATTGTCTTCTTGGGTAACTAACAGATTATAGTACAGAGCATCCCTCGAACTGGATCAAGAAGCAAGAAGGTAGAATTAAAAGAATATGCTATTTTGTGTTTGGTAAAGATCTTTTTATGCTCGATTCTAGAGGGAGCAGGGAAACAGGAATGTTCACCCACTGCTGGTGGGAATTCAAATTTTTACAGCTTTCCCTGGGGATAATTTGGCAATAGAGTAAATTGAAATATCTTTAAAACCCAAATGTACTCTAAATCATCAATTCCAATCCTAGGAATTTATCCTAAGGAAGTAAAGATATACACAAATATTAAGCTACAAAGATGCTTATTGCAACTTTTTTTAATACTAGTGAAAAACTAGATGTAAGCTAAATATTTAACAACAGAACATTGGTTAAATAAATGGTACATTCATATAGTGAAATACTATATGCCTTTTTAAATGATACAGAAACAGTTATAGACAGAAAGACATTCACAATATATTGTTAAAAGGGAAAGCAGGTTACAAATATATGCATGGGGGGAAGTCTAAAATGACATATAAACGTGATAACTCATATTTGAATGGTAGGATTTACGGGTGATTTTTATTTTTCACTTATCCATATTTTCTCACTTTCAGACAATAAACGTGCATTACTTAAGTAATAGAAAATATAATGAAATTTGTGTTTTTAAAGGGTATGGACATGGTATCCATACAGACTTGGGTTCAACTTCCACCTAGCCCACTGATGAGCAGTATGACCATGGAGGCATCACTCGCTCCCTGAGCCTCAGTTTCCTCATATCCAAAATGGCAAGACCACCTTCCTCACGAGGCAGTTGTGAGAAATAAATTAGGAAGCACAAATAAAGCTCCTGGCATAGGGTACGCACTGAACGACATTTTTCCCTTCCTTCCTGGATATCCAAAAATACCTCAGAATAACAATTCACAAAGACAAGATGATCAAACACGCACCTAATCATGTAAAACGTAGGTATGAAAAATTAGGAGAGACTCATATTTAATGTTCCAGGCTTAATTCTTTGAGCTCTGATCTCCCCACGCAGAGGCAGACACAGAGATCCCCACCGTTAGCAAGTCTGTCCTGCAGTCCAGGTGGAATGAGGCAGGCCGTTACTCAGCCCCATCAGCAGGTGGGGCCGGTCTCCACCCTGTGTCTTTCCTTATATGGCCGGCTACATCCACCGGCCGGCACCTGACAGCAGCTGGTGGAAGGCTATCCCACCACCATGCACTGCAAATACTTAGGACCCTCCTCTCTCGTCCCTAACCTGCTCCCACCACAATCCAGGTCCCGTTCATGTCTCACTCGTACCACTTGGAACTTGAGCCTCCTGGTTCATGAATTTGGTTGTCTATCCGGAATCCAGCGGGGATCTACCCTGCCTCCTCCTAGCTTCACATTCATTCACTTTCCAAGCTTTATGACTACCTAGTGGATACTAAGCTTTGTGCTAGGACATAGGGATAATCAGAGGTATATGCCGCTCTGGGGGCCTCACAGCCTAAGAGAAAACTGGTAGGAACACAGACCATCACACTATAATGCTGTGTTATAGTGACTATTATTATTATAATACTTACATAGCACTTGTTCTATTCCAGGAGCTGTTCTACTCATTTTATATGTTATGCCTCATTTAATCCTTACAACCTCCCTTTATGGGGTAGGTTAAAATTATATCAATTTGGGAAGAGACAAGAAAATGAGGCACAGAGAAGTTAAGTAACTTGCCCAGGATAGCACAGTGGGTAAATGTCAGAATCAAGATTTGAACTGTAGCTTCTTTACACTCTTAAAAATGACTGAGGACACTACAGAGCTTTCATTTCTGTGGGTCAGATCTAGTGATATTTTCTGCGTTCGAAATTTAAGTTGAGAACGTTTCAAAACATTTATTTATTAATTCTTTAAAATAATAATAAACCCATTACATGTGAATCTAAATAACATATTTTTAAATGAAAACAATCAACATAAATATTGGTGAGAAGAATGACATTGTCGCACATTTGCAAGTCTCTTTAATGTCTGATTTATTAGCATAAAGTGTATTCTCATATCTTTTGCACTGTCTATTGGGATGTGTTATTTGGGTGTATTAAAAGGTAAACTGAGGCATATTAAAAATTTTAAGAGCTTATTTGAGCAAAAATCAATCCTAATCTGGCAGCACCAAAATAGCAGTGGTTAGGAGCGCTCCACGGACAGGAGCCAGGGACAAGACTTTTATAGGGAAGATGCAGAAGCAAAGTAAGGAAATCATCTGATTGGCAACAGCTTAAGTGGTTGCCTCATTGGGAAAGCCTAGTTGACTGTTTGTGATTGGTTGTCCTTGAGTTTTGATTTCTTAAATCTGACATTTACAGCGTAGGTTTTTGTTTGCTTGCATAGGCTGCTAAGGCATTAGAATCATCTCAGTCTGATGGCTTCCTTGTTGAATACCTTAACAGTTGATATATATGAAGAAATCTGGCCTCACGCAGACGTGGAACATGGAAGACCATCTTAGTAGCCTATTCGGGTCATCGTGGAGATTCTTCTTCGATGCTACACCACAACTTGACAGGGGTGATTTCTTAAAGGGTAGCTGCAGTGTGGTATCTGACAGCCCGCGGTAGAGCATACAAATTTTTCAGAATTCTCGTTTTTCATCTGAACTCTCAAATTTTATCATTGGCAACAAATACCATCATTTGTTTTCTGTGAAGTGACAGCCCTGACTCCATCATTAAAAAAGAAAAACAAAAAAAAACTGGGCTTCCCTGGTGGCGCAGTGGTTGAGAG
Organism: Leucopleurus acutus; assembly: GCF_964270905.1. Taxonomy (NCBI): domain Eukaryota; kingdom Metazoa; phylum Chordata; class Mammalia; order Artiodactyla; family Delphinidae; genus Leucopleurus; species Leucopleurus acutus. The sequence goes on along the minus strand of NC_139143.1, from coordinate 146,098,130 downwards.
TCTGCCTGCCGATGCAGGGTACACGGGTTCGTGTCCCGGTCCGGGAAGATCCCACATGCCGCGGAGCGGCTGGGCCCGTGAGCCATGGCCGTTGAGCCTGCGCGTCCCAACTACTGACTACCCAAGTCTTAATAACCACAGTATGTTTATCAGTCATTCTTTCGAGGGAAAATGGTGTTTCGTGAGAAAAATGGCTGGTCCAGCTCCCAACCCAAACAAATGCCAGAGCTTTTCCTCAAGGGTCCCACTGTGCTTTGGCAGAAACGCTTGAGGCGCACCTCCCATCCCACCACCCAAAACTTTCAAAAGACAGGTACTCAAGGGTAGAACTTTAATAAACTGATTATTTATACGGCTTTATCAAGGACATTCTTAAGTGAAACTGGCTTTTTTCTTTTCTTCTTTTTTTACCTGTATGTGTGGTGGTGAATAATCAATGGTTAGGACTAAAGTTTGGTACCATCACCCTGATTCGCACTAAAGCACCAGCAGTATCACCCACTGTTGCTTTTGCACCATCAGTTCAAACACTAACTCAATGAAAAGGGGAAATAAAATCTCAGTAGCTATCTAAAAATAATTTGGATCTCATGGACCCCTGACGGTGTCTCAGGTTCCTGCGGGGTACTCGGACCACACTTTGAGAACAGCTGCGCTAGCTGATACTCTGGAACTCCTTGAGCTTCCTTGCGGATCAGTTTGGATTAAAGCCCTGCCCTGAGCCTGGTGATTCTGACAACCTGCTTGACCTTGGCCAGCACTTTCCTCACCTCTGAGAGTCAGATCCAGTCCCTCGAACCCCAGGTTCTGGCTTAGATGGACCGCTGACCACCACCTGTCCTTACACAAGTCTTAAAAACCAAAAAAGAAAGCCCAACAGCAGGGGAACCTCAGCCTGACAGTGCTGTCCACCAGCTCTCCAGGCCTTGCCCCTGGACCCAGACAGTCCCTCCCCCTCTAGGCAATGTCCTCCCCTAGGCTAGATAGAGCACATCACATAGCGCAGTTTAAAAAGCTTCTAATGCCAGTTCACTTCTGTCACTTCTGACTGGACACTTCTGTCCACCTCACCCCTATAGAAACTGAGTGGAACTCACATGTCCTGAGCCTTGACTGTGTGTCAAGCGTGACAGTATCTAATTTAATTCTCACAACACTCCCGTGAGATAGATATTATCATCCCCGTTCTGCCAGAGAAGAAACTGAAGCTCAGGGAAGCAGGATGCCCACACAGATCTGTCTGGAGAGAAAGCCAAGTCCTTGCACTGCCTTCTCGTCAGTTCCCACAGTCCCATTCCCACCCCCTGTCTGGACTTCCCTTCGGTCGGCCTGCTGGTGAGGTTCCAGCATGCCTCACCACCAAAATTTCCTGAAATGAGAAAATTCCCGGCACTGGTGGTTTTAATCATCCAGTGTCTGAATTCCTAATATTCACAAATCACTCACATGTTGGAAACTATGAGACACACCAGTCTCCGGAATAGATAATTGATAAAGTCTGAGCTGGGTTCTCTCTCACCGTTGTCCTTAGTGTGCAGGACGTGGACCTCCCTCTGGGGAGTGTTTCTACCTGAGCAGGGAGTTTGTCATCTCTGTCTCTGTCTCTGTCCTGCCCTCAGGAGTTGACATCCTCCAGCCTCTTCCTCAGCGCCAGGGGTTCCCTGAAAGAGCCAGAGCCCATTCAAACCAGTCACAAAACAACTCCCCAGGATGTGACCAGGATAAGAATCACATCCTAAGACTCAGATTCAGGAAAGTTCCTCCCAAAATAAACCCAGAGCTGAAGTAAATAAAACATTAGGAATATTTTGGGAGAGCAATTTCACAGAACTACAAAAAGAAAAAAAAAATACTATTGTCCACAGACTTTGTTCAGACACTCGGCATTTCTGCTACATCTTGTTAAGTGGTGCTTTCGGTATATGACATTGATGCAAGGGGGGAATGACCCGTGTTTATGAAAATTATACCATTTCTTCTGAGGGTAAGAGCATCCTTTAAGCACTGGTTTGAGATGGGGCAGAGAGTTTGATAAGGAGTCGGGATTGTGATGATTAAAGCCAGGCTGGGAGAAACCTGTAATTTGCCCAAAAGACCAAGCGAACAACAGCTAAGGAAGAATTGCACTGAATACATACAAAGGGGACACTGCAGCGCAGTCTTGACTCCACAGGGGGAAGAGGGGACACAAACAGAAAGTATGGTTTCATAGGACAAGAGAAGAAACCACACTTGGCATAAAGAAGGGCAAATCATTTGGCGTAATGGACACCAACTGAGCCGTCACTCACACATTCTATCAAAACAGATTCTATCATTGCGACCATGATCTTCTTGCAATCATTCATTCATCCGATCTTGAACGAGTCTACCCTCCTTAGCTGGGCGCTGGGAGTAACACAGTGATTAGAACACGGTGCCCTCAAGGAGCTTCCAGACCAAGTGGGCAAAACAGACTTGCAAACAGGCAAGGATGAGAAGGTAACAAGTGCTACCAATTCTGCTGGGGAAGGAGGTGCACCCTGGCAGGTTTCTGAGTGAAGGTGGCAACTGACCTAGTTAAACTCCCAGCGAAGATGGTGGGTGGGGTTTCTGACAGATGAAGGTGGTTGGTGACGGTCCACATGATACCCCCAAAGATACGGGTCATCAACTTTCTTCAGTCTGCATTTATATCACTCTGCTTAAATCCTTCAGAATTGGTATAATTTGTACGGTCATCAATTAAAACACGATAAGCAATACGTCATTGTATTTGACTTAGGAAGCAGCCTGATCTAGCGATGGAAAATGAGGCATTCGGGGGAGGTAGACCCGGGTTTGAATTCTACCTCTGCAGTCACTATTGTGGATAAGTTGCTTAACCTCCTGGAACCATACTTCCTTCCCAGGGACATTACAAGAAATAGAATGAAGTAATTAGAGTGTCTGGCACATAATATCCCATTCATTCTCTGAGATCAAGTAACCACATCCCAAATATCCCTTAATTCCATATATTACTCTTTCTCTCCAACCCACAACCTTAATCCGGGCTCCATCATCTCTCACCTCGGCTGCATGACACCCTTAGCACTCTCGTCCCTGCTTCCTGTTTTGTTCCCCTTCAGTCCATTCTTCACCCAGCAGCCAAAAATGCTTTAAAATGCATGTGTGCCCACACCTTTCCCCTGTTTCAAACCCACCAATAGCTCTCCCTTGTCCTTAGATAGAGTTGAAACAAAAGTAACTCTCAGGGCCTTCCTTATTTGACCCCTGTTCACCTCTCCACTGCCCTTCTCCATCTCCAAGCTGATACCTCTTCCTTCCCAATGCTTTATTTTTCTATGATTCTTTTGCAAAACCGGATTTGGTGCCCCCTCTCCGCATTCTCATAACCTTCTGCTTCCATTTTTTTCCCATCCATATTCCATTATAATCTGTATCCATTGTTAGACAGTCATTTCTTAGGGTTGTGTAGGTTTTATCCCCAGTACCTGGACTGTTTTAAATGAATGAATAATCTCACAGCTAATGAATGACAGAGATGAGATTAAAACTCAGGTCAGTCTAATCCCCAGACTCATGGGTTCCCACCACCCCAGTTGAACCTGAGCTGAAAACAGATAGTGTGGCCCCCTTCCAACCCAACAGATCCCCTCCCACTGGCCCCCTCTAATCCACCCCGAACATACGTGTGCTACAGCCCCTCTATTATGTGTGGACTCACTTTCTGCCAGAAATTCATATCTCCCTTGCAGACTGAGGCTCTGTTTTACTCTGCAAAATGATTGTTCTCAGGGAAAACACTCAACCCATTGATTCTGGTGAAAACATTCTGGAATGACAGTGATAAGCAGGGGGCTTTCCTGGGCTCAGGACATGGGCTTTGGGGAGCAGCAAAAACCACACTGCAGCTCAGTTCGGAAGAAAAATTCCTGGAAGTTTGAGCAAGATGGTTTGTTTCTTACTCATGAAAGTGTACTGAGCCAACTCTCATTCTTTTGCCAGTATTTATGGGCTAAAACCATGACAAACCATCCTCTGTACTGGTCAAGATGTGGATACTAACTGATAGGACTAGAGACAAAATCCCCTGGGAACAAAACTGAAGTTTCATGACTGGTTATAGGATAACTTTATCCCATTATGGAAGGTTCCACCATGTGATGGGAAGAGCACCTGTGTCAGTGGAATCCAGGAGACACCCCACCCGGATGTATCTGAGTCCAGAACATGAAGGACCTTGTATGTTACCCTAAGGAGTTTGGGCATTAATACTAATACTGCCACTTATTGAGGACCTTCATTGTAGCAGACTGGTTTAATGTCCCTCTCTAATCCTGAAAGCTAAAAGTGTATACAACCGTATTATGAATTTGGAAAATGATGGCAGGAAGTTAAGGCACATGCCATGGCCACTTAACTGCTAAGTGACAGAGACAGGAGTCCAACCTGGTCTTTTTGCTCTGTCTCCCCTGCCTCCCACCCTGGGCCCGGCCACCATCATCACTCTTTGCAGAAGCACCAGAATGGATCTCCCTGCTTCCTTTTTTTTTTCCCTCCTGCAATGCAGAGTGATCTTTCAAAATGTAAATCAGGTTATACCAACCTTCTGCTTGAAATCTTTCCATGGTGATAGGTGTTGTTGCTATTTCCCAGCATCCATACTGCCCACCCATCTTCCTGTGGTTTGGTCAATCCTGGGAGTCCCGTTGACGCTGACACAGGAGTTGGTTATCTGGGCATTGCATTCTCTTGGCCACAGAGATGGAGCTGCGGTCATTAGGCAGGCTACAAGGAGAAGTCATCAGCTCAGAATTGAATATTGTTTGCGGTAGTGCGGAGTCATACTCTGCTATCATTCTGGCTCTCACTCTCTTTCCAGAAGATGAATGAAAAAGCACAGCCTCTGAGCCTGCTGGCAGCCATCTCGTGACCTGGAGAGAAAGCAGTGTGACAAAGGTGCTGGCCTGTGAGAGGAGAATGACGCCAGGGGAATCACGGGGATCCAGAGCTGGAGCCCTGGCAGGACCACATCTGAAACCTCTGCACCTTTCAACCTTTCAGTTATGGTGAACCAAAAAAGCCTCTTTACTGTCCATGCCAGCATGGGTTAGGCTCTCTAGAACTTGCCACAGAAAGTCTCCCGGGTGATTCAGATACCTCCCGTCGTACTTTGAATGGCATCCAGATGCCCTACCTTGGTATTAAAGGCCTGCTAACCTCTAAGATCAATGAGAGGCGAGGGCAAGGGCTAGACTTTCATTTTCCTTGGTATTATCAGTCCCTCCATCAATCTAACACACAGCAGGCACCCTAATTTTTTTTTTCTTAACAGGTAAACCCAGATCTCTCTCTAGTACATTATATGCTTCCCAGAGTCAGGGAGTCCTGCTGCGGTCCCACTGAATCACATGCTGGACCCACCTCTCTGCCAGTGGGCTGCATTTTGCTAGACATCACTTTTATTAGACATCCAGCTCCTCCATCAGTGTCGTCAAGGAGATCACCTCCAGGGAGGGCGTGGCAGTTCTGGGCGAGCAAATGCCCAAGCTGCAGAGTGTGCAAGCACTCCCCCAGAAGGAGAACCTCTGGAACAGGCTGGAATTCTCACAAGTAAACTGGGAGGGGACTCAGAGCCACTGTGATCTGGGCAGTGATGAATGTGACCAGTGGGGCATGGGGAATGCCCAGGTGTGGGTCAGAGGAACAGTCCATTCCTTTTGCTTATCTAACCAGCAGGCCCCCTCTGGCCTCAGACCCTCTGCCCTGCTGTTTCCTCTGCCTGATCACCCAGTTACTGTCTCTGTGACCAAGCTTTGACTTAATTCTCTGCAGTGTTTACCAATAATTGATTTTATTTTTCTCTGTTTCCCCTCTCTAAAACATAAGCTCCATGAGACCAGACTTTGACTGTCAGCTCACCACTACATCTCTGGTATCAAGAATCCCCCAGTAAATACACAATAAATGAATGAATATTTGCCCTGCCCCACCCAGTCAGAGGCCCACTCCCTTAAAGGGCCAGCTCAGTCTCCTCACGAGGCATCCCTCAAATGTGAACCCCCTCGTGTAGAGTAACCCCTCCCCGTAAACCACCACTTTCTTTTTTTTTTTTTCCTCTGTAATTTTTCTTTTTCTTTTTCTTTTTCTTTTTTTTTTAATTCAGGTATGGTTGTTTTACAACGTCCGTCGTGTTAGTTTCTATGTACAGCGAAGTGGAGTTCCCTGTGCTATACAGCAGGTTCTTGTTAGTTATCTATTTTATACATATTAGTGTATATCCATCAATCCCAGTCTCCCAGTTCATCCCACCCCAGCTTTCCCCGCTTGGTGTCCATACATTTGGTCTCTACGTCTGTGTCTCTATTTCTGCCTTGCAAACCCAGACCACTTTCTGTCAAGGCATATGCTCATTTCTTTCGTGACCCTGATCATAATACAAAATTATCTCATGTATTTGTGTTTACTGATCTTTTATCTGCTTCCTCAAACGAATGTAAACTCTATGTCATTCCCTGTTGAGTCCCCAAAGGCAAGACCACTTCCAGACATTAAGTGCTCAGTAAACTTTTATGAAAGGAATGAAGGAATGGGGGATGGAATCTCCAAGGCTCTGGAACTGGTAGACATGAGGAGATAAAGGAAAGAGGAATCCAGGTTGATTTCAGAGTAACTCTGTGAGGTAAACAGGGTGGGTTTTGCCGCATGAGGAAAGCATAGGTCAGCCATATTATGACCGTCTCAAAATAGCATGTCTGGTGAAGTTCAAATCTGAACCCAGTTCTCTCTGATTCACGTTCCAGTTTCCTCTCTACTGAATCATGCAGCTTTCCTGTTGAAAAGTTATCTACATATATGCTTAAAGGATTGACAATCTCCCCTATCCCCATCAGTCCAGATTCTCAAGAGGTGGAGACAATCTCCCCTATCCCCATTAGTCCAGATTCTCAAGAGGTGGCTGCTTGTGAAACCATAACTGAATCTCTGGGCTTTTTGTCTACACAATGCTTTAATTAAACCGCTTTAATGAGGCACAAGCAGCCAATACCAGCCTGATATTTTAAAAGTCTCTCCACGCCTTTGCGCTACAGCCAGACCTCTGGCTTCTCTCTCTCAATTATTACCTTAACCATGCCCTGGAGACTTCAGGAGCCAGTTTATTTTGACTGGGAGATGGTTAAACAGCAGGAGGCAAATCCGAGACACCGTCAGGCTGTGATTTCCATCGCTCCACCCGGCCACGGGGTGCTGAGAATAGCCAAGGCCGCTTCCTGCTGGAGAAGGAAACGGCAGTTTCCTCAGCTCCCGGAAACATCGCTTCCTCTCTCGTGCCTAGCTCTGTGTTAAACAGTTAGAGAGCTTCTTCCCACCCTGAACACCAGAGACCTTGCCCAAGCCTATAGAAGACATCCTGTTTCCCCTGAGGAAGTGGCTCAGCTTGAAGGAGCCTCTAGGGCATTGGAGCGAGGGGTGAGTAGGGAGTAGGGCAGGAAGGGGATGACCAGTGGTAATAATAATAGTGTTCTCCAGTGTCAGCTAAGTACTATGCCCCCACCACACCCCTTTGTCCTGATGCTCAGAGATCTAAGTAAACTTGACCTAAACTCTCACTGGCCTTTGACAGTCCAAAGTCATCCAAGATAGAAAATTCAGTCCTTTTCTTGTTTCTACAGAAAATACACTCACACAGCACGTTCCAGGAATTTAGAAACATTGCAGTGGATTTGAGTGGTCACAGGGTCATATTTCCTGGCGAGTAACCTCATGGAGATGGCTCTGGAGTCAAGCTTTCTGGGTTCAAATCCTGCTTCATATGCTCTGTCCCCTATTAGCCATACGTTATTGGGGAGGGCAGGTTCTCTGGGCATCAGTTTTTCCTCTTTTTCCCTCTATCCAGGGGAATAGTGGTACCCACCTCACCAAGATTCAATGAGATAAAGCACTTAGAACAGATAAAGCACATAGCACATAGTTCAGTACCAAATAAATGTTCATTATTGTTTTTTTCTGCTTCCTCCTCCCTTTCAGAAGGAAAAAAAACAAAAACCTTTCCTTGTCTCATGAAGAATAATGGTACCCCTTCTCTGAAATCTTGGCGTCAGCCAGTATCCATGCCCTTGGAATTTCAGTTTCTATACGAACAGCCCTTATGGGGGCATTCCTCTGAGTGCTTTCCTTGTAGGCCGTTGAGTAGATAAAAATTTCTGTCTTATTATCATTTATTACCATTTAATAGCAACCACTGACCAAATGACTTTTTATGGCATTATTCCATTTTTTTAAAATAAATTTCATATTTTTGATTAGTTTTAGCTCTACACGAAAATTGCAAAGATGGTACGGAGCTCCCAAGTATCTCACACTCAAGATTCCCCCATTATCAACATGGTACGTAAATGTGGTCTGTTTTTTATAATTAACATGCCAGTATTATAGCTGAAGTCCATATTTATTCAGATATCTTTAATTTTTACCTAATGTCCTTTTTTTCTGTTCCAGGATCCCATCCAGGGTAGCACATTCTATTTAGTTATCTTTTCTCCTGAGCTCCTCTTGGCTGTGACAGTTTCTCAGACTTTCCTTGTTTTGGATGACCTTGACAGTTTTGAGGAGTACTGCTCAGGTATTTTGTAGACTGTCCCTCAGTTAGGCTTTGTCGGATGTTTTTCATAGGATTAGATAGACTGAGGTTTGGGAAGGAAGACCACAGAGGTAAAGTACCATTTTGGTCTTAGCATATCAAAGATGACTTAACATTGTTGACGTTGACCGTGATCACCTGGCCAAGGCAGTATTTGTCAGATTTCTCCACTGCAGAGTTACACTTTTTTTCTCCCTTTTCATACTGCACTCTTTGGGAGGAAACCACTATGTGAAGTCTACACCTGGGTGGGGATATATGCTTCACCTCCTTGATGGCAGGGTACCTACATAAATTATTTGGAGTTCTGCTAGATGGGAAACTTATATATCCTCCCTTGTTGATTTATTTATTCAAGCATTTGTTTATATCAGCATGGATTCATGGATATTTATTTTATATTTTGTGTTATAATTGAATATTAGCTTATTAATTTTGTTGCTCAGATTGTTCCAGCTTTGGCCTTTGGGAGTTCTTTCAGTTGGCTCCTGAATCACTTTGACATACCCATCAGCTGACAGAGCAAGGAAATATATGTATGTATAGTAACCAATGATCCATGTATATATATATACACATATATATATGGATATATATATATATCCATATATATATGGATATATACATATATGGATATATACATAGATGGATATATATATATATACATATATATATATATATGGATGTAACCATCTGTATCTATATTAAGCTAAACATAGTTCTTACTGATGTCTCCCATTCTGATCCATTACCTCCTGGATCATTCTAGCTTCCTCCTCTTGCTCAAGTGTGTACTCTCACTCCAATAGTAAGAAAGCTGGCTCCCACCATCCATTTAATTAATTGCTCAACTCCAGTATATTTGTATAACAGTATCAGAATTGGTAACTCATATTCCATGGGAAGCAACCTTTAGCTAGAGTACAGTGCTCATATACAGTTTCTTTTGCCTTTAGTTTTACAAACACCACTCATTTCCAAAGTTACTTAGGTTAGCAACCTTTTCCTCCACTCCCTTCACTTAAAGTTGCCTCATACATTTGTAATACAGTTAGATTATTTGGTCACATTCTGTATTCCATCCTGGGATCCTTTGACCTCCTACATGATTTGTTTAATTTGCATACATTAAGGTTCACTCTGCTCTAAAGTTCTATGTGTTTTGATAAATGCATAATGTCACGTATCCACAGTTACAGTGTCATACAGTATAGTTTCACCACCCTAAAAAAATCCCCTATGCTTCACGTATTCAACCCTCCCCCCCAATCCTCTGGCAACTACTGGTCTTTTTACCTCCACTATAGTTTTACCTTTTCTAAAATGGAATATAATTAGAATCATAGAGTATGCAGCCTTTTCAGACTACTTTCCTTCACTTAGCAATACGCATTTAAGATCCATCCATATCCTTCTATGGCTTAATAGCTCTATTTTTTATTGTGGAATAATATTCCATTGCATATATGTACCACAGTTTCTCCATCTATCAAAGGACATCTTGGGTATTTGAGGGGGTGGGGGCTTTCTGGGTTTTGGCAATTATGAATAAAGCTTCTCTAAACACTAGTGTATAGGGGTTTGTTTGGACATGAGTTTTCAAATCAGTTGGAGAAATGTCTAGCAGTACAATTGCTGAATCATGTGGTGAGGCTATAGTTAGCTTTGTACGAAACTGCCCACCTGTCTCCTTAAGTGGTCATGCCATTTTACATTCCCCCCAGCAATAAACGAGAGTTCCTGTTGCTCCACATCCTCGCCAGCATTTGGTGGTGTCAGTGTTTCAAATCTGGGCCATTCTTGTGGGTGTGTACTGATACCTTATTGTAGTTTTAACTTGCACTTTCCTAATGACAAATGATGCGCATCATCTTTTCATGTGATTATGTACCTTCTGTAGATCTTCTTTGGTGAGAAGTCTATTTAGATCTCTCGCCCATTTTCTTATTGTTGAGTTTTAAGTGTTCTTGTATATTTTGAATTTAAATCTCTTGTCAGACATGCATTTAGAAAATATTTTCTCCCATTCTGTGGCTCCTTTGACTATCTTAATAGTCAAAAGAACAGAACAGAACAGAAGTTTTTAATTTTAATAAAGTCCAACTTACCAGCTTTTTCTTTCATGGGCCATGCCTTTGGTGTTGTATCTAGAAACTCAGCACCAAGGCTTGAATGGTTTTAAACAGTTCTCTTAGGTAATCATGACACCACTGCTCTTAGGCAAGGAATATAACATCTATTTTACGGGAGAAATGGCTGTCTGTCACACTTTTCTCTGAGGTATCTTTAAACAGGCCAAAAAAGAGAATGGGTAAGAACTAAGAGAGAATGGGTAGACAAAAGCTGGCCAAGACAAATATTAAATATCTTCAAAGTTCCCTGTTCAGCCTTAAAATTCATGAGCATGTGAATATCTCCTCCACTACTTAGCAGTATTTGTTTTTATATAAATATTATATTATTATTGCTGCAGTACACACACACACACACACACACACACACACACACACACACACACAGCCATTTTGATAAAAACCGGTGGCTCATGAAGAAGTTCTGTGCTGGGTGGTTTTACTCCCCACCCCAGTACAGTGGCATGCTCTTTCCAGGAATATTTGAACCTCAGTTTGGGAAGCAAACTGAGTAGAAGGGGCAAGGTTAAGCAACTCGTCTGATGTCATACAGATAGCAAGTGACAGATCCAGGCTTTGAGTCCTGAATGAGCAGACTCCCAAGCCAGTGCTCCCGGGGGGCTGCAGGGTGGTCTGTGTGCCAGTTTCCTGGGCCACAGACAGCCTGGCTCAGGGAGCCTGAGGTCATCTCCATTTCCAGGAGGCACCCTTCCCCCCTTCCCCATTGACCCGGCCATCCCTTGGCCTTCACAGCCTCTAGAATCATACCATATAATTTAGGCTTCCCTCTCCCTCCAAAGCATAAATGAGAGAAAGGGAAAAAGCAACCCCAGACTGAGCCTATCATGGAAGCGTGTGAATGTAGGGGAGAACCAGCCAGAAGGGATGATAAAGAACTTGCAAAAAATTCCCTTTCCTTTTCAATGATAAAAAATTTTGTGTCCAAACAATTTTTTGCTGAAACAACAATGCACATCATAAAACATATTGAGGAAACATAATTATGTCAAATTAAACCTCGTAGAAGCATCTCTCTGGCCGTGAGAACCATTGATTTCTTGGTACAGCTGCATTCAGTGTCTGGGGCTGGGGTAGCCGCAGTTCTGAAAGGAGCAGCTTCGGGAGAGAAAGAGATCATTCTCTCAGAGGAATGGCCTTTGCCCTCCCGAGCTAGGATCTCACTAGCTCCTCTGGGAAGAGTGGAGCTGCAGGCATCTGTCTGTGAGAGCCTGCTTTCAGGGCCTGGGGACAGGAACACCAGCCTCTTTGCTCCCCAGCCGTCTCTTCTGGATTTTATGCATTCAGCAAACATGACCATGGATAGGTCACACCTCCAAACTCCTCCTTGGTGCTCAGTGGTGCTGAACTTGCCTAGAAGGGTTCCCCTTTCCCAACGTGCTGTCCTGGAGTCCAAGACCTAAATTTAAGTCTCTACTGCACCAGTGACTCACTCTGTGACCCTGCTTGACTTCTCTGGGTCACTTTGCTCTTATCTGCAAAACAGGAGTAATAGGACTCTAGGTGGGGCAGGGCAGGATGCTTTTATCTATGTCATCCGAAAGCGATTGCTATCCAAGCAGGAAAACCGACAAGGTGGCGGCTACATCACCTACACTGGCCTTCAAAGTTTGCTGCAAGAACATTCGGTGCTTTGAGTAGTGACTTCTTCCTCTCAGATGTATACAAAACTGTCAGCCCAGTGTGCTAACTCAGCCTTTTCTTCCCTTTTTTTTCAACGGCTTCAAAGAGCCCCCCATTCACTTTTGCCTGTCTCACTGCCCGGGACAAGGCGGCTCTGCCCCACTCCCCACTTATGACCTGAACTTCCACACATCTGCAGGGAGCGCTTCAGAGCTGCCATTGACATTTCAAAGACTCCAGGATGGGGCTCTGAGCCCCATCCCATCAGTGTGACGGAAGGATGGAGCTGGAACAGGGAGTTTGGGAGGATTAACCAGCTCTCCTACTGTGAGGCCAGGCAACCTGTGTCGCTAAATCCTCCTACTGGATTAAGCCGGAGCCCACAGACCAGCCGCAGCCTTGAACAGGTGGGACACAGTGGGACACTCTGTGGGCCTTCGTCCAATGAAGAAACTAAAAGTAGATGGCACATGGGCACATAGCACTTGTCACTCTCTCCCTTGTGTTATTGGTAGAGGCAGCAGTGTGTCTTGAAAAAAATCACGAGCCAAAAAGTCTAGCTGTGCCCCCAGCTCTGCCACTTGCCAGCTGTGTGATATTGGGCCGGTTACTTCACTTCTCTGAACCTCAGTTGCTTCAACAGAAAAACAGAGCTTGTGGGAGGGATTTCACAGAGTCTTGAAGGATTCTGAGGTAACGCCCACATTCATTTCCTCAAAGAGCACGTGCAGGAAACGTGAATGCAACTGCCCCTGGTTGGGGCGAAGGCCTGGCTCCTGTGTCAGCTCACATGTGTGGCTCCCCTCACTCTCCCCCCTTTCTCTGTCCTTCACGGCGTCCTGCACCTGCTTCCGTCTTAACACTCAGTCCTTTAAGTTTCTCTCCTTGTAACGGTGGCTTCTCAGAAACTGGGGTTCTGTGGTTATTTATCTTCGCTTTCCCACACCTGGCCACACGTGGGGTCCTGGGAATGTTTATCAAACTAAAAACACTCTGTAACAGATGCCCCGCCTGGGATCATTCACTCGTGTGTCCCATCTCCCCTCCTGGACTAGATACTCTGAGGGCAGCAACTAGGTGTGTGATTCATCCATGTAGCTACCATGGCACCAAACCAGACACACAGTGGATTTTCAGGGGGTACATGGGAAAAGCAAGAAGAAAAATGAGAAGGGGAGAGAAAGAAACAGGTCCCCCTCCCCGACAGCAGTAACTCACCAAGCAAATCTTGCTACCCACTCAGTGCCAGGCAGACTCATATTCTTGCTTCCCCCTCTGAGAACAAGGTCCAGATATTTTCTTAGTCCTCCTTGACGAAAACTCTACAAAATTTACAAAGCCCAGTTACGGTTTTCTTCCTTTCCAGCAGGACTTTCCTGGATGATGTTTAATGACTCAACCAATCACCCAGAGATTACGATTCCTATAGAACTGTCAGGGTCATGGGATAATCTATCCCTGACTCCAATATGCAGGAAGATCCCCTGTATAAACTCTCCCTAAAGATGGGTGGGGACAACCCACCTCCCATTTCGTTTTCCCCACTTAGACACAGCCTGCTGCTTTCAACCTCCGTATCTTTGCCGTGCTGTTCCCTTTTGTCTGAAATGACTTTGCCCATCCTCCAAACCGTACCCTCACACTCTGTGACTCCTATAACCACCAGCCTTGCCACAGCCAATTTGCGCGGCTGACTCATACATACCCTTCAAAATCTGACTCAAGTGTGACCTCACGAGAGGGAGGTAGTCTACACAGCAAGCATGCGGAAGAGTGGTGAGCCCAGACGTTAGAGTTGAACCTCGGCACTCGCACAAGTGAGCTGTGTGACTTCAGGAAAGTCACCTCCCATATCTGAACCTCAGTTTGCTCATCTGTGAAATAGGAGTGTGGACACCTTCTTCAGGGAGTTGCTCTGAGAAGTAAACTGGCTGATGAATGTAAAGAGCTTGGCACAGAACTTGGCGTGTGGGAAGCTCTCAATTATGGCAACTGTAGTCATGTCTTCTGTGGACCCCAGACTGGCTTAGCTGCCCCTCCTCTATACTCCTAGAGCACTGTGTAAGGACACGGTGCCTTACACGTAGCCACCTGTAGCTGCCATTTACCTCACTGTTTTGATATCTGCTCATTACCTGTGGCCCTACCGATGGTAAGCAACTCATGGGCAGAAACTCTTAGCATCCCCCAGATCCAAGACCAGGTCTGCTTGTTGCATGAGTGAATGAATGGATGGAATGAATGAACACATGAGTTAATAAACTGAGTTAGTAGACTTCTAGGCTACCTTGACAGCCATGCCTATTCTAAGCCCCGCAAGGGCTAGAGTTGGGGCTGCCCAGAGCAACTCAGGTCTGAGCCATGCCTAGGATATCACACGGGCCCATGAGGACATAGAACAGTGGGGACAGTGAAAACTAAAAGGTGGACTCCAAAATGTGTTTTGTTACTGCTGAGTTTGCCCTTTCACCTCTTTCCAAGGCCCATCAGGCCATCCATAAATATTTGCTTGGAATTATTCATAGATTCATTTGTTCATTCAGCAAATATTTATTGAGTCAGATACTGTTTCAGGAACTAGCATACAGCAGTGGATAAGACAAGCATATTCCTTGGTATATGATTCCTTGGAGAGGTGACATAAGCCATTATCACCTTATTAGTAAGGTCGTGGAAGTAGGAAGGAAGGAGGAGCAATGGACAGGGAGTCAGGAAGCCCAGATTCAGATCTTTGCTTTGAGCACTGTCATCTCAGTCAAGTCACTCGGCTTCTCTCTGCCCTGTGACATGTTACTTTCATAGGGTGGCCATATCTGCCCTACTCATCACAAGGTCAGATACCTGTATTGGGAATGATAACAGAAAAGCCTATGGAGTCGTGGAAAGATGACAGCTTATCAGCAAAATGACCTGGCTCTGTGGCCTTAAACACATCATCTACCTCTCCAAGTCTCTACTTCCTCATCTGTAAAATGGGGATAGACACTCGCTTGGCCTACCTTGCAAAGTCCCTGTGGGTCTTAACCTAGACCACAGGAGGAAAGCAGGGCACTGCAAACAGTAAAGAGCACTGACATTGTAACTCTTGGCTGTAGGCCTGCACTTCAACCACTCACATGTGTTTCAAGGTCTAGTTTACTCAAGTGGATCAGGTAGCCTTCTCTGACTCTTGGAGTCCTCATCTGTAAAATGGGAATAATTATCCCTGTCTGGCCCACCCCCCAGTGTTGTGAGAATCTGATGAAATTATGGATGTGAAAGACTTTGGCAAGTGTTGCCATGCTATATAAATGATAAAGTGCTCTGTAAATTTGAAGAGCAATTATTCTTTTTGTTGTCATGAGGGACTATGCTCATTGTAGTAGAACTGGACTTGTCCTATGTCTGTTCCTCCACCTCTAGAAAGAAAGAAAAGAACCATGGAGATGGTCTCCATGTATTCCCAACACGTGTGGAATCTCACTTTATTCTTGAGGTAACTCCATGTGTTGTGCAGGAAAAAAATCTTTCCATCATCAGAGAGGAAGATAGGATTCTAGGTGGCCACTCTTGTACTTGCTTTCCCTCTCTGAGCCTCATCCTCCCCCTTTGTCAAATAAAGAGGTCGGATTCTATTTAAATTAGGATACGTATGGCTGCAAGGAGAAAAGGGATAATCAGTAACGTTATCTGTTATCTCACATAGCAAGAAGTCCAGATGTGGGCATCCCAAGTTGGGTGTTACAGTGCCTCTAAGGTGTCAGGGCCACAAACCAGTGTCCCTGTGATTTTTTTAATGGTGTCAAGATGACTCCTGTGGCTCCAGGCTTCACACCATTATTTAATGATGCCCAAAGGCAAGACAAGATCAGTGTTTGTCTTGGGCTTCTTCTTAAGAAAAGGATATGGAAGACTTTCTCAGACCTGCCGCTTGTATTTCATGACAGGGGGCAGGGGCAGGAGGGTGATCTCATGTCCCTTATCTAAACAAGTCAGGAAAAAGTAAAAGGAATTACCGTATCGAGCAACAAAATCCGTGTTCTGACAACAAAACCATCATGAAAATGGCTGCCAGGCAGACGTCCCTCAGGTCTGACAAAGACTCTGGATCCCCAAAGTCCATTCAAGCCCCCAAGTGCAATGCTGAGATCAGCCCAAGGTGGCTACGAGCCCCCTTCCCAGCTTCCAAGTCCTACCCTGTCCCTACTGGGTGGAGCTGGGCGGGAGGTGGTGCTGCAAGAGAACCAGGACCCCACAGCTGGGAACTGCCCTCTGCCCACCCATGCAGCCTGGTGGCACCTCTGGCAGCTTTCTGGACTCTGTTTCTGAAAACAGCCTAGCCCACCAGCCCCAGAATGGATGACCCCTTACTTTCCTTGCTGCGTCTTCCCATAAATAAACAGAAACTGATAAGAGTGACTGAAACAAAATAGAAGTCTATTTTTTTCTCATGTAAGAGGTCTAGAAGCAAGTAACTCGGGGCTCCATGGCCTATAGGAACCCAAGTGCCTTCTGTCTTTCTGCTCCTCCATCCTCAGTATATGTCCACCTTCAAAGTTATTTCATAGTCCAAGATTGCTTCTGCAATTCTATCATCATGTCATTCTAAAAGGAAAAGGGAAAATTAAAAAAAAAAAAAAGACCTCTACCTGTCATACCCATACCTCCTTCCCTTTTTAAGGAGCTTTCCCCATATCCCACCCCAAAACTTCTTCTTATATCTCATTGGCCAGAACCTGGTCACAGGGCCAAACTTTGCAGCTAAAGAAGCTGGGAAATGTCCTTTTTAACTAGGCATATTGAAACCCCCAATTCCCTTAAATTAGTAAGCAAGATAAAGAGAATGAGTATTGGGACAGGCAGCTAGCAGTCTCGGCTACAATTCCAGGGCTAATCATCAGAGAGTAACACGAGTTCTGGGTAAAAGGCCTGGGCAGTTGATCATTGCAAAGCGTTGGAGGACAGGGGACCTTGGGCGGCTGTCACTTTGTTTAGTTTTTATAGGCTTCCATCTGGCTACCTATGGGATTTCCGGCATGTCACTTCATCTCTCTGAATCTCGTTTGGTCTAAGATGGAGGTGGGACTACTAGGTTAACTGTGGTGAAATGAATCTGAGGGCAAGATTCATTCTTTCAGCTGTTCATTCATTTATTCAACAACAGTCTCCTGACACATCTTCTGTGTGCCAAGTGCTGTGCTAGGCATTGAGGATTCAGAGAGTCATAAATTGTGGGAGTTTATAATCAATGGAAAAAAGCCCAGGAAAACATCCATCATGATAGATTGTGCTAAATGCCATGTTAAGGATAAATGCAAAGAAAGGGGAGGTTCGAAGAGGGGCACCTGCTGCAGGTAGGGGATCTCAGAGGCATCATGGGGATGCTTCAGGGATGAACAGGAGCTTGTGGGCAGAAGAGGTTGGAAAGTACAGGAAGGAGGCCAGCCTGTGCATAGATATGGACCTGCAAAAGAGCACATGGTGTTCTGGAAACATTTTCCTGCTGTCCACTGACCCTCAGGTAGGGCTCTGGTTGCTGAGCTCTTTTAATGAGCTAGTGCTGTTTATTTAGTTCATTTGAATTCAAACAGATTGGAGGTTGGATTTCAGCTCCACCATCTAATAACATGCTCTCAGGCCAGGGGCTTCATCTTGAACCTGAGCTTCACCCTCAGCATCTTTGTCTATACACGCCCTTAGCCCTCAGTGCTATGCACTGAGATCTCGTGTATAGACGTGCCCAGCATGGCCCTGAAACACGATGAGTTTTCAGTCCAGATTTTTTCCTCCTCTCCTCTTCCGCAGGGCTGTGGGGTGAACCGCATAGGTTTCAGGGAACCAGGAAGAGGAGACAGCCACTGGCCAATGGCTTAAGGAGGGCAAGAGTGGTTTCTGTGTTGATACTTTTTTTTGTTTTTCTGCGGTACGCGGGCCTCTCACTGCTGTGGCCTCTCCCGTTGCGGAGCACAGGCTCCGGACGCTCATGCTCAGCGACCATGGCTCACAGGCCCAGCCGCTCCGCGGCATGTGGGATCCTCCCGGACCGGGGCACGAACCCGTGTCCCCTGTATCGGCAGGCGGACTCTCAACCACTGCGCCACCAGGGAAGCCCCTGTGTTGATACTTTTAAGTGCAAACGGGAACAGGAAAAAATCAGGTGAGAGAAACCAGTATGCTGCCAAAGAGTACACTGCGTTGTTCACCCCTGGTAAAGCAGCTGCAAAGAGCTGTTAAAGCAGGGCAAAGGTCAACCCCTTGCAAGAGAAACTGCCAAACCTTGTGGCCCTGTGTCCTCCCTCCTGCAATTCCCATGACTCCCTGCGCTGGTTTTCTCCCTGGAGATGAGAAGGTGACCTCTGCCCCGCCAGGCTGTTTGGGCTGTGTGTTCGGGCTGCGTGCAGGGGGGTTGTAGAGCGTAAACTGCAGGCAACCCTGATGAGGAAGGTTGTTTGCGCCTCGATATCTCTGCAGGCTGGCATCCTCACCTGCTGCTGTGCCTGCCTTCACCCAAAGCTCTCCCTTCTTCCTTCTACCTTCCAAATCCTCCCCATGCATCACAACCACCCGCCCAGGAAGCCCATCCTGCTGGCTCTAGTCTACACTGGTCCCGTGCCGTCAGAATGTCTCCAGACAACCACACCACAAGATAGTCCCTCTCTTTCTTCTGGTTTTTTTTTTTTTTGGCTTCATCCTCACCCCACTTGAACAAGGACCACCTGGGCTCCCAATTCTCTGAACCAGCACAATCACATCAACTGGGAACTTGTTAAAAATGCAAATTCACCCATGGGGGTGGGCCCAGCAATCTGCTTTAACAGGACTCCAGGTGATTCTAACACACACTCAAGTTCAAACACCAGCGCTTCCAACAATCCTGGCTTCTGAGAAGAGAAAGGATGAAGTAGTGATATTCTTCCTTTGGCTTCAGAGTTCTCTAGAAACACATCCACATGAAGGTCCCCATCACAGAGCACTTATTCTTTCCTTCAGCGACATCCCAGCGCACTGACGGCATGGAGATGGAAAGCAGAATGGTTCTTCCCCTATTCACTCTGTAATTTACCCCACAGATGTTCCTGAGCCCGTGTCGTGTACGTTTCCAGCTTGAACTCAGACACACCTGAGTGTGGTGAGTCAGGGATGGAAACATGGTGAGGTGAGGAGGCAGATGGGGAAGCGAGACAGGAGAGCTGACAGAGCTCAGTTCCCACTCTGCCTGCAGGAGGGGGCAGTTCCAGCTCTGGGGGGAACCACTCAAGGTGTGTAGGGTTCTGTCCCCCACCCCATCCTCTGCACCAGCTGCTGCACGAGGGGCTCCCACTGTGCAGGGAAGGGCCTAGGGTGGGGCACTCCAGCAAACTCCAGTGACACATGTTTCATATTACACGCAACATTCTTTGTGGGAACCCCAGTGAAAAATACACATGGCCAATCATCCCTTTCTCAGGAGGAGGGGCCCCAGGAAAGCAGATTTTCGTTGCAGGCTTTATCAAGAGTTAGAAACACAGTCAAGGCTCTGAGCTTGTTAGAAAAACAAACTGTTTGTGCTTGGGCTTTTCATTTGAAGGATTAGGAGATGGTTTGGATATCAGCAGATACCTGAGGAGCTCACCTGGGTCTCAAGACAATGGTGGAAAGTGCATGGGATCTGGCATCTCCTGGCTCGGCTCCCGGACTGCATGTCTGAGTGGCATTTAGGGGAGCCACCTGCCTGGCTGAGCTTCTATTTCCTCATCTCAAATAAGAGAATAACAACACTTCATCTTAAAGGGCAGGCACTATAAAAACCCTGTGAAATGGTATTCGTAAGAGTACTCTTTATAAAACATTACATAAAAGGGATTCTTACTATCATTATTAGATGTAGAAAATCCGGAAGGAAACCTTGTCTGAAAAAATTGTCTGGCAGCAGGATAGTGGAAGAAATATGAATTTAAAGACATACAGAAATAGATATAAACCTCACCCTCACCACTTACTGGCTGTGTGGCTTCAGGCAAGTTACTTCACTTCTCTGAGCCTCAGCTGTCTGGGGTAAAAATACTCCCCATCAGATGGGTTTGCTGCAAGGACAACCTCATTTTTTCTGTAAATGTCCCTGCCCTATAGAAAGTCCTCCATACAGGTGAGCACTGCAGCTCAAGGATGCCCAAAGTGGCACCGCCACCCCTGCCCCGCCCACAGGGGTTTGAGGCCACTTGAAGAGTCAGCCCTGCTCTGCACATCCCCTCACTTGAGGGGAGGGGTTTACCTCCTCCCCCTGACACTCGTCTGAGAAGCTATTCTTCATCCCCACAGCTCTGGCAGCCTCCCCTCGCCACCTCGATCAAGTTACAGACCCATTTGTTTTCCCCTCACAAAGCACTGCAGTCTGCCAGCTCCTCCCCTTTCTCCTCCAGCGGGCGAGCTGGGCCAAGAGTTCAGCTTCCAGTAGAAGAGCCCCAGCACTTCTCACTAAGGCACACAGAAAATGTCACAGCTGGCCCTGTGTTTGTAACCTTGTATACGTCTTCATCAATTTCCAGGCCCCTGGAAGCAGTTCCCAGAGTCCACTTCTTTTCAGCTGAGTACGTTCCCTAGACGGGAGAGGGAGTTTCTTAAACCCACTCAAACCCAGCAGGTGTTGGTGAGGGATCTGATCCCAGGCAGAGGGGGCAGGAACTAATGTTTTCGACCACATCCCACATCCCAGGCTCCTTTTATATGCGTCAAATCTCTGCATTAGCGTTACTTTTCTGGGGGCTTTTCTCTTGACCCCCAAGACTCAGTGAAGCCCTGGTACACACTCGCTTAGCAATCTGCCTTTCTTCTTGTAGAACTCACACGTATGTCAGTTAGATGTCTTTCTTCTCTGCCAAGCTTCAGGAGTGATTTGATCAAGTCTGTCTCATTAGCACAGACCACAGTGCCTGATGAAGAGTAGGTGCTTAACAGATTCCATGTAGGTGCTTATTCATTCAATGAATGAATAAAACCTCACGGCAATACTGTAGGATAAATATTTTCAATTTCCTGATTGTGCAGAGAAGACAACTGAGACCCCAAGAGATGAAGTGTCTTACCCAGGCTGACACACCAAGTAAATAGTTGAGCTAAGATTCAAATCCAGGTTTTCACCAAATGCCTCACTGCATTTGATTTATATTAAGATCACGCTGGAAATGCCAACAAAGACAATTTTTAAAAATAAAGAAGCTGAAACTGCCCAGTGTTCCCTCTCCACCCCCAACACAGCATGACCTGTGCCAGTGAGACGGTTCTGGGAGCCAAGTGCAACCCACACGGGGCGGAGGCCAGGAGACAGGGGTGGCCCTTGTCCCTCAGCCGCGGGGACTAGATCCTCGCATGGAGCCCCTCCCGGCTTGTCCCCACCAGGGCAGGACTTGGATACAAAGTCTCAGGAGAACAAAGATCACATTTTCCCCTACGAAGCAGAGAGGCCAGCGCTGGGGAAACAATGGCCTTGCTGGGATCAAAGAGAGCTGGGCCTGGACTGGGGACAAAAGCTGAGCCCCAGCTTGATAAGAATGACAGCCAGCTCTCCTCCTCCGGTTACAAAGGTCTGGGGGCGTGCGTGTAGATCTTTAGGGGTCCACCCCACCTTCCAGCCTCACCCCCCAGCTCCCTGCCTCCCCCCCACCTTGCACAGCTCCAGGAATGCAGCCTAACTGCCCTCCCCCAAGCCAGCCATGTTCTTGTCCGTTCTAGGCCTTCCCTCAAGCTTTTCCTCTAACATGCTCATCTCCTCCTTTCCCCTCAAGTGCACTGACTCAGGCTTCAGCGTTTCAGCTCACAAGCTGCCTCCTCTCTGCCCTCCGTGACCCTTTGAGGCCTGGGTCCATCACACCCTGCTGTGGGCTTGCACCAACCCAATTCCCGCCTCTAGTTCCACCACTGCTTACGCTGAATTATGACGACCACTGTCAATACGCCCTCCCCCCCGCAGGCTGTGACCACATGGAGGCCCAGACAATTTCTTACCGATTTTGTAAATGCATTGCCTAGCCCTAGAGGAGACGGATGGGTAAACGTTGGTTGAATGAATAAAGCAATGAATGGTGTAGAGTGAGCTCTCCTAAGGCCTGGAAATTCACTTTGGGACCATGTCTTTTGAATGAATCAAAACCTCTCTGACCTCTGGATCTCCTTCACTGAATTTTATGCAACTAATATTCTTAAAGTGCCTCCTCCATTCAGGTCATGGCTGGGTACTGAGACTGGAACGGTCAGCGAAACAAAACCCCTGCCCTCATGGAGTTTCGGTCTGTGGCCAGGGCCAGGGAGACAGACATTTATCAAGTACATAATTTAAAATGATGATAAGTGCTAATAAGGGAAAACACAGGGCAGGGCAATAAAAGAGCATATTAACCTGTGCATCAATGTCTGTCTGTATGCCCAGCAGAGGTCTTGGCTCTGGGAGGGATACATCAGGGAACTATGTGTCCACTATGGAGATAACCTAGCTAATAACAGGAGAAACTGGTCCAGGCTGGGAAGGCTTCCCTGAGTAAAGGACAGCTGAGCCAAGATCTAAGGTTTGAGCCAGCATTAGGAAGCAAGGCAGGAGGCAGAAAGACTAAAAATTTGCTATGATTAGCAAAGGATTGGGTTGCCTATGGGAAAATATCAATGCCTCCACCCTAAACTGCCCACAAAGAACCTGGTAGCAGGAGTCGGCAGAGCAATCGGAACATGTGGACGTCAGAGAGGCTGTGTACTTTTCCCAAGGTCACCCCCAGGACTCTAGCAGATGGAGAGAGATGGAGCCCCAGGGCCCCAGCTCCAAGTCTGCTACCTCACAATGCCCTGCAACTGTGAGACAGATCGGGGAGACCCTTCTCCAGCCCAAAGGTGGGGCCCTGGGATTGAAGAGCAAAGCATCCCCAGGAAGTGGCCCCCCGGAGGACCAGGCTCGATCTGAAATTTCCTATGAAGGGACTGTCCCTCACCATAGCAAAAGTAATAGTGATGCCTCCTAATGCTGTGTTCATTCAACAACCACGTACAGTTAGCAAAGCACTGTCGCAAAAATGGCCCATTTCTTCTAAGAGCAGTGGCCAAGCCCTAGGTTTCAGTGAGGCTGGGCTCTAATCAAGGCTTATTAACTGTGACCGTAGACAAGTTATTTTTCTACTCCGAGCTTGAATTTCCTCATTTGTCGCTTGGAACCAAGGCTCCCTGTTGGCAGGGTTATCGTTAGGATGGTGTCTTTATTATCAGTTACCTCAGGTTGCCATGACAAAGTACCAGAGACTGACTGGCTTTAACAACAGAAACATTTTCTGGAAGTTCTAGAAGCTAGATGTCTGAGATTAAGGTGTCAACAGAACTGGTTTCTTCTGAGGCCTCTCTCCTTGGCTGGTAGAAGGGCCTCTTCTCCCTGTGTCTTCACATGGTTTTCCCTCTGTGCTAATTTCCTCTTCTTATAAGGACACCAGTCTTATGGGACTGGGGCCCACCCTAATGACCTCACTTTAACTTAATTATCTCTTTAAAGGCCCTATCTCCAATTAGTTACATTCTGAGGTACCGGGGGGGTAGAACGTCAAAATGTAAATTTACGGGGGCTTCCCTGGTGGCGCAGTGGTTGGGAGTCCGCCTGCCGATGCAGGGGACACGGGTTCGTGCCCTGGTCTGGGAGGATCCCACATGTCGCGGAGCGGCTGGGCCCGTGAGCCATGGCTGCTGAGCCTGCGCATCCGGAGCCTGTGCTCCGCAACAGGAGAGGCCACAGCAGTGAGAGGCCCACGTACCGCAAAAAAAATTAAAAAAAAAAAAAATATATATATATATATATATATATATATATATATATAAATTTGGGGGGAATACAGTTCAGCCCATGACAGATAGAATAATGTTTCTAAATGTCTGCATGATGCCTGGCACATAGCAGACACTCACTAGATGTCAGGAATCATGGGCATCAGTATCACGGGGAAGAATTGTGGGGTAAAAGACCACCAGCTCTCTCTCATGTGCTTTAATGGACAAAGTGGGCCATGAGGCACCCTAGGTTCTAATCCTGCCTTGCTGCCTGGACGACCTTGGCAAGACCTTGGTACTAGCATAGAGGATGCACCCCCTAATGTCTACATCCCTTTCCTTCTCACATATTTCTGTTGTATAAATAGAGAGAAATGAAGTCTCCAGCTCCTGCCACTCCAACAGTAGGGCAGGAAAGAGGCTAAGCTCCTGCCATTTTCAGAACGAGCCACACCAGTGCTCACAGAAGACTTAGCGTCTTGCTGCTGCTCTGAACATCTAGTTGAAGCACCTCCAGAAAACATTCTCTGCCTTACCTCTCCCCTACCGCCCTCCCCAGAAAGCGAGAGACAGCATTTTTCCTAGAGGCCATCAGTTACAATATTATCAGGCCCTGAAGACATAACTTAGGGAGCTGTCCTGATAGGACTCAATGGTGCCCAGGTCACCCGATGGTATCTCAGGCCAGATTCATTCATCTGGCACCCTCCCCTGCCCTGTCTGGCCCTGGCATGTCCAGGACAGCTGACCCTCCAGGAGCAGCTGCCATGGCCAGACTATCATCTTTCAAGTAGCTTTCCCACCATGTGGTTGTTCAATGAGACACTAAAGAAGTTGTTGGTTTGGGTTGTTTTGTAAAGACTGTCTCAGCATATCCTATTTGCAACGTGAGCCCGGGCAGTTCCTACAGACTGGGTTTAGTCTATTGTATTTGCTTCCTCTTTGAGTCCAGTCGTATCAAGATAGTGATGCCAAAAGAGATGAGTGAGCAGAGGAGAGATGCTGAAGTGGCACTTTGGCACAGCAGGAAAAAAAAAAAAAAGGGTTTTGAAAAGGTACTAATTGATCTTTAGGCCAGTGAGGCCCTATTTGGGGGTAGCTTTTTGTGCTCCATTCTGAGCCCCGTATTTTGCATTGATTTTCAAAGTGACCCATGCTCGCTACAGAAAATGTGGAAAACAGAAAAAGGTAAAGAAACACGCGCGCGCACACACACACACACAACCCATAAGCCCATCATCTTAAGATAATCGTTGAGATAATTGTTCTTAGTGTTGGCATGTATTTTACTCCAATCTTACTTCTTGTGGAATTAAGATCATACTAGAGATAAAGTTTTATATCTTGTTTGCTTTTTTCAGCTTTATTGATGTATAATTGACATATCTTGCTTGTTTTAATTAGCATTTTATCATAGACATTTTTTTCAAGAAAAATTTAATGTCTGCATAACATTCCACTAAACTGATGTATCACTGTTACTTACCCATTCTCCTGTGGTGAGTGTTTAAGTAGGTATACTATTGTCTGTTTTATTATGAATGGCTTTTCTTTTATAGGTTGGGCTGTTATAAATAATGCTGCCTTGGACATCCACGTACTTTATCTACCTTTTACTGATATATCACATCCTTAGTTCATATTCTGTGTTCTTAAAAGAACCCTGAGAATTAGGTAGTATTTGCATGTAATAGACGAGGCCAGAGATGAAACACAGCTAGTAAATCCAGACTGAAACAGAGCCCACTTCTTTAGACCTCAAGCCCAATGCTCTTTCTACTACCCTGTGATTGATATCACAAGGTGAACAACAGACACATGAACCATCTGACAGCCAGGTCCCATCAGGAAGAGTCGGAGGACCCAGGAATTCTACACCTAGAGGAGCTAAGACCTAGAAAGCAAAGATGTCATCCAGCATCGGTCAGGATGGCCGATTGGTGAAAAAGCAAGCAAGCTTGTCCTGGGCAGCCACAGAAGGCAGAACTAAAACATCTATATGGGAATTCAAGATGATTTCCATTCAATATAAGAAGAAAGTGTAATGCCATGAGTTTGACATAAGATGGGCTTCACTTTGAATCCTTGCCCTGTTACTTACTGGTTGTATGAACTTGGGCAAGTCACTTGTGTTCTGTGAAACTCAGATCCCACAAATTTAAACCATGTGAGGTTGATCTGAGGATCAGAGGTGATGTGCATTTAGTATATAGTTTGGTGCACAGCAGGGGCTCAAAAACGGTCACTATTTTGTTAACACTAAATTTCGGCTGTCCAGCACGGAACGGGCCATGCTGGATGTTCAGGCAGAGGTGGGATATCCATCTGTCCAATGGTTAGTAGAGGCAGCAAGGTTAAACCAGGTGGTCTCTGAGTTACATGGTAAGAAAAATGTGAGCCAGAGTTAGGAGCCCTGGACCCAAGACCTTGCTCCATTACTTAGGAGCTGAGGCATAAGGACTTACCTTTTCCGGGCCTCAGTCACCTCGTTCGTAAAAATGGGAGTAACACCGCACTCCTCACTGGGCTGTTAGAAGAGAGAAAAGAGATTATTGATATGCAAGCACTCGATATAACTCCAAAAATTTCCACTAAAGTCCATTCATTTTATGATTATCATTCCAACTCCACAATGCAGTGGCTCTCCTGGGGTTGCATGAAGAAAATAAACTGTTCTCCTGATAAAGCTGCTGGGGGAATTCCCTGGCGGTCCAGGGGTTAGGACTCCGCGCTCCCACAGCTGGGGGCCCGGGTTCAATCCCTGGTCAGGGAACTAGGATCCCGCAAGCTGCTCAGCACAGCCCCAAAACACCTGCTGGCTTCCAGCCTCCACACCCTTCACAGCCATACCTTTATCTTCCAATGCTGTTTAAAGAGGGAGCCAGCCAGGATGACCAGTGCACGTCTGGAGTTTGGAGGGGCTTACGATGCTGCCTGTGGACATGTCTTTCATCCCCCAGGAATGTCTGTGGTATTTACAGAGCAGACAGTACCTCGTCTCCAGGACTAGGTCAGAGGCCGTCAGGACCCTTCCCCAGCTGCCTCACCTCTGGGTGTGGGACACTCGCGGGCTTTGGACAGTTGCTGCTTTGGGCTGGAATGCTGTGAGCTAGGCCTGACATATGTTCCATCAATTTCCTTGGGAAAGAAAGATCCCAGAGACGCAGCCTGCATTCTTCCATCTAATATCAGCCACCCCAGGTGTCTTTGGGGTTTTACTTCTTCATTGGTTGTAGCAAGTGACGGGCGCCCTTCACTCAAATGCCCATTATGTGAGGCCAGACATTCCTGATCCTTGGTGCTCAGGCTTCTATCCGTCACTTAGGAATAGACAGGACTTGCATTCAGAGGAAGAGGTGGCTTGTAGCAGCTACACCCCAGAAATTCTGATTAGGTGTCTTCTTAGCCAACATTACCTTTCCTCCATTGAAGTCTTGGGATTTGTATCAACCCCCATCAGTCTCCTTACAGCAGAACTGGGCAGTTGAAAGCTCTGAAGGCAGGTAGACGTGATCACAAATACATTTGGCATTTGTTTGTGACATAAGGCAAGCTGTTACGTAGATTAAATGAGATAGTGTATAGTAGACCCTTAGTCCACTGTCTGGGCCATAGTGAACATTCTGTAATTAGCTGTTCCTTAACTGTTGTAGTAGCTGCACGATCTTGGGCAACTCACATAGCTCTTTTGAGCATCAGTCTCCTCATCTGGAAAAAATGGATCATCTATAAAAAGTGATTAAAAAGAAAGGAATAGGTTTCACACTCAGAGCAGGCTAGGTTCATTATCTACGTCTTGCACGTAGTAAACTGTGTTTCCTTGGCATGTTATTTAAGGGAACCTCACAGCTTCAGCTCCCTTTTCTATAAAGTACAAATAATAACACCCATTCTTCAGGGTAGCTGGGAAAATGAGAGATACTATCTGGAAATTTCCTATCATGAAGAGCCACTATGACATTATTCCTGGTGGGCGACTGGCAGCATGATTCCTACTTTAATTTGGAATGGTAGTGATTTAAACTTGGCATCTGAAGCCACCGCCTCTTCAAAGGGTGGAACGGTGTAATCGCCAGCCACCTCTGCGGCAAGCAGACACGGAGGTAGATGCTGGGGAGGCAGCACGTGGGCCACATAGGTTCAATCGGAGCCAGGCTCGTATTACAAAGGCAACCGCCAAATGCTTTGGTGGGGGAGATGACCACTCTCCCATCTGTCCTGCCCAGCCGCTCCCTGCCCCGTTCAGGAGTGGAGCATTCCTCTAGCACTGAACTCACAGAGGAGCCAAAATAGACTCGACCTCTATTCCTCATTCCATCCTCGAGCACCATATTTACCCTGTTCTTCCATCACCTAAAAGCAGCTTTGTCATACGACGACTCCCAGCTCAAAGAACTTGAGTGGATTCCTCATATCTCCCAAATGAAGTTCAAATTCAGGGTCTTGAATGACGTTTATGAAGTTAAGGTCTTCTAGAATTTTCCACCACTGATCCCAAGGAAAGCTCATGGTACGGGGGGATGGGGGCGCGGCTCCAGCCTCTAGGAGTCACACACACCTAGCGCAAGCCCGGCCCATGCCATGTAGTGCCTAAATGGTGTGGACCAAACTTCCTGGAAGAAACAAGTCAATATTCCTCAGGCGCTACAAGACGAGGCTTGATGCTGGGCACCTCCGTATGTTATTCCTGTTAATTCTCACGACACCTGTGAGGTAGAGATTCTTACTGTCTCCATTTTGCAGTTGTGGGGACAGAACCCAAGATCAAGCAACACAGGCAGAGTCTCTGAGCTCCGTTCCTTGTGGGTGAAATGGGGACCGAGGAATGCTTCCCCAAGGAAGTAGGAGGACTCCGCCCAAACACTGTGAGGTGTTTGCTGTTGCCAACATCACCTCGGCTTGAGCGTCGGTACTCTCCCCGTCGGTACTCTCCCCAGCTTCACCATCCTTTCTTCTAGATCAATAGCTATAACCATGGAGACCAGCATGGTGTCTGGACCTAGTACGGATTTCATAGAAATTTGCACACATTTTTTGGAGCCTGGACTCATCAGCAGGTTCCCATCAGAAAGTAAGGAGCGGGAAGATGGCGGAAGAGTAAGACGCGGAGATCACCTTCCTCCCCACAGATACACCAGAAATACATATACACGTGGAACAACTCCTACAGAACACCTACTGAAGGCTGGCAGAAGACCTCAGACCTCCCAAAAGGCAAGAAACTCCCCACGTACATGGGTAGGGCAAAAGAAAAAACAGAGACAAAAGAATAGGGACGGCACCTGCACCAGTGGGAGGGAGCTGTGAAGGAGGAAAAGTTTCCACACACTAGGAAGCCCCTTCGCGGGCGGAGACTGCGGGAGGCGGAGGGGGGAGCTTCGAAGCTGCGGAGGACTGCACAGCAACGGGTGCGGAGGGCAAAGCGGGGAGATTCCCGCACAGAGGATCGGTGCCGACCGGCACTCACCAGCCCGAGAGGCTTGTCTGCTCACCCGCCGGGGCGGGCGGGGCTGCGAGCTGAGGCCGGAGCGCAGGGAGAGGACTGGGGTTGGCGGCTTGAACATAGCCTGAAGGGGTTAGTGCACCACAGCTAGCCGGGAGGGAGTCGGGGAAAAGCCTGCACCTGCCGAAGAGGCAGGAGACTTTTCCTTCCCTCTTTGTTTCCTGGGGCGTGAGGAGAGGGGTTTAAGAACGCTGCTTAAAGGAACTCCAGAGACGGGCGCGAGCCGCGGCTGAAAGCGCGGAATCCAGAGACGGGCGCAAGCCGCGGCTAAAAGCGCGGACCCCAGAGGCGGGCGGGAGACATTAAGGCTGCTGCTGCCGCCACCGAGGGGCCTGTGTGCGAGCACAGGTCACTCTCCACACCCCTCTTCCGCGGAGCCTGTGCAGCCCGCCACTGCCAGGTTCCCGGGATCCAGGGACAACTTCCCCGGGACAGCGCACAGCGCGCCTCAGGCTGGTGCAAAGTCACGCCGGCCTTTGCCACCGCAGGCCCGCCCCGCACTCTGTGCCCCTCCGTCCCCGCCGGCCTGAGTGCGCCAGAGCCCCCAATCAGCGGCTCTTTTAACCCCATCCTGTCTGAGCAAAAAACAGACGCCCTCCAGCGATCTACACGCAGTGGCAGAGCCAAATCCAAAGCTTAGCCCTGGGAGCTGTGAGAACAAAGAAGAGAAAGGGAAATCTCTCCCAGCAGCCTCAGGAGCAGCGGATTAAAGCTCCACAATCAACTTGATATACCCAGCATCTGTGGAATACCTGAATAGACAACCTATCATCCCAAATTAAGGAGCCCTGTGGATGAAAGGCTCTTGGTGCTGCAGCCAGGAGTCAGTGCTGGGCCTCTGAGGTGGGAGAGCCAACTTCAGGACACTGGTCCACAAGAGGCCTCCCAGCTGCACATAATATCAAACAGCAAAAATCTCCCAGAGATCTCCATCTCAACGCCAGCACCCAGCTTCACTCAACGACCAGCAAGCTACAGTGCTGGACATCCTATGCCAAACAACTAGCAAGACAGGAACACAACCCCACCCATTAGCAGAGAGGCTGCCCAAAATCATAATAAGTCTACAGACACCCCAAAACACACCACCAGACGTGGACCTGCCCACCAGAAAGACAAGATCCAGCCTCATACACCAGAACACAGGCACTAGTACCCTCCACCAGGAAGCCTACACAACCCACTGAACCAACCTTAGCCACTGGGGACAGACACAAAAAACAACAGGAACTACGAACCTTCAGCCTGCAAAAAAAAAAAAGGAGACCCCAAACACCGTAAGATAAGCAAAATGAAAAGACAGAAAAACACACAGCAGATGAAGGAGCAAGATAAAAACCCACCAGGCCTAACAAATGAAGAGGAAATAGGCAGTCTACCTGAAAAAGAATTCAGAATAATGATAGTAAGGTTGATCCGAAATCTTGGAGATAGAATGGACAATAGAATGGACAAATTGCAAGAATCAGTTAACAAGGACCTAGAAGAACTAAAGATGAAACAAGCAACGATGAACAACACAATAAATGAAATTAAAAGTACTCTAGATGGGATCAATAGCAGAATAACTGAGGCAGAAGAACGGATAAGTGACCTGGAAGATAAAATAGTGGAAATAACTACTGCAGAGCAGAATAAAGAGAAAAGAATAAAAAGAACTGAGGACAGTCTCAGAGACCTCTGGGACAACATTAAATGCACCAACATTTGAATTATAGGGGTTCCTGAAGAAGAAGAGAAAAGAAAAGGGACTGAGAAAATATTTGAAGAGATTATAGTTGAAAACTTGCCTAATATGGGAAAGGAAATAGTTAATCGAGTCCAGGAAGCACAGAGAGTCCCAAACAGGATAAATACAAGGAGAAATACGCCAAGACACATATTAATCAAACTGTCAAAAATTAAATACAAAGAAAGCATATTAAAAGCAGCAAGGGAAAAACAACAAATAACACATAAGGGAATCCCCATAAGGTTAACAGCTGATCTCTCAGCAGAAACCCTACAAGCCAGAAGGGAGTGGCAGGACATACTGAAAGTGATGAAGGAGAAAAACATGCAGCCAAGACTACTCTACCCAGCAAGGATCTCATTCAGATTTGATGGAGAAATTAAAACCTTTACAGACAAGCAAAAGCTGAGAGAGTTCAGCACCACCAAACCAGCTTTACAACAAATGCTAAAGGATCTTTTCTAGGCAAGAAACACAAGAGAAGGAAAAGACCTATAATAACGAACCCAAAACAATTTAGAAAATGGGAATAGGAACATACTTATCGATAATTACCTTAAATGTAAATGGACTAAATGCTCCCACCAAAAGACACAGATTAGCTGAATGGATACAAAAACAAGACCCTTATATATGCTGTCTACAAGAGACCCACTTCAGACCTAGAGACACATACAGACTGAAAGTAAGGGGATGGAAAAAGATATTCCATGCAAATGGAAGCCAAAAGAAAGCTGGAGTAGCAATTCGCATATCAGACAAAATAGACTTTAAAATAAGGACTATTAAAAGAGACAAAGAAGGACACTACATAATGATCAAGGGATCGATCCAAGAAGAAGATATAACAATTGTAAATATTTATGCACCCAACATAGGAGCACCTCAATACATAAGGCAAATACTAACAGCCATAAAAGGGGAAATCGACAGTAACACATTCATAGTAGGGGACTTAAACACCCCACTTTCACCCATGGACAGATCATCCAAAATGAAAATAAATAAGGAAACACAAGCTTTAAATGATACATTAAACAAGATGGACTTAATTGATATTTATAGGACACTCCATCCAAAAACAACAGAATACACATTTTTCTCAAGTGCTCATGGAACATTCTCCAGGATAGATCATATCTTGGGTCACAAATCAAGCCTTGGTAAATTTAAGAAAATTGAAATTGTATCAAGTATCTTTTCTGACCACAACGCCATGAGACTAGATATCAATTACAGGAAAAGATCTGTAAAAAATACAAACACATGGAGGCTAAACAATACACTACTTAATAATGAAGATATCACTGAAGAAATCAAAGAGGAAATCAAAAAATACCTAGAAACAAATGACAATGGAGACACAACGACCCAAAACCTGTGGGATGCAGCAAAAGCAGTTCTAAGGGGGAAGTTTATAGCAATACAAGCCCACCTTAAGAAGCAGGAAACATCTCGAATAAACAACCTAACCTTGCACCTCAAGCAATTAGAGAAAGAAGAAAAAAACCCCAAAGCTAGCAGAAGGAAAGAAATCATAAAGATCAGATCAGAAATAAATGAAATAGAAATGAAGGAAACAATAGCAAAGATCAATAAAACTAAAAGCTGGTTCTTTGAGAAGATAAACAAAATAGATAAACCACTAGCCAGACTCATCAAGAAAAAAAGGGAGAAGACTCAAATCAATAGAATTAGAAATGAAAAAGGAGAGGTAACAACTGACACTGCAGAGATAAAAGAGATCATGAGAGATTACTACAAGCAACTCTATGCCAATAAAATGGACAATCTGGAAGAAATGGACAAATTCTTAGAAATGCACAACCTGCCAAGACTGAATCAGGAAGAAATAGAAAATATGAACAGACCAATCACAAGCACTGAAATTGAAACTGTGATTAAAAACCTTCCAACAAAGAAAAGCCCAGGACCAGATGGCTTTACAGGCGAATTCTATCAAACATTTAGAGAAGAGCTAACACCTATCCTTCTCAAACTCTTCCAAAATATAGCAGAGGGAGGACCACTCCCAAACTCCTTCTACGAGGCCACCATCACCTTGATACCAAAACCAGACAAGGATGTCACAAAGAAAGAAAACTACAGGCCAATATCACTGATGAACATAGATGCAAAAATCCTCAACAAAATACTAGCAAACAGAATCCAACAGCACATTAAAAGGATCATACACCATGATCAAGTGGGGTTTATTCCAGGAATGCAAGGATTCTTCAATATATGCAAATCTATCAATGTGATAAACCATATTAACAAATTGAAGGAGAAAAACCATATGATCATCTCAATAGATGCAGAGAAAGCTTTTGACAAAATTCAACACCCATTTATGATAAAAACCCTGCAGAAAGTAGGCATAGAGGGAACTTTCCTCAACATAATAAAGGCCATATATGACAAGCCCACAGCAAACATCATCCTCAATGGTGAAAAACTGAAAGCATTTCCACTAAGATCAGGAACAAGACAAGGTTGCCCGCTCTCACCACTATTATTCAACATTGTTTTGGAAGTTTTAGCCACAGCAATCAGAGAAGAAAAGGAAATAAAAGGAATCCAAATCGGAAAAGAAGAAGTAAAGCTG
This sequence comes from Leucopleurus acutus, assembly GCF_964270905.1. Taxonomy (NCBI): domain Eukaryota; kingdom Metazoa; phylum Chordata; class Mammalia; order Artiodactyla; family Delphinidae; genus Leucopleurus; species Leucopleurus acutus. Next base: position 146,064,140 of record NC_139143.1, on the reverse strand, counting down.
TCACTGTTTGCAGTTGACATGATCCTATACATAGAGAACCCTAAAGATGCTACCAGAAAATTACTAGAGCTAATCAATGAATTTGGTAAAGTGGCAGGATACAAAATTAATGCACAGAAATCTCTGGCATTCCTATATACTAATGATGAAAAATCTGAAAGTGAAATCAAGAAAACACTCCCATTTACCATTGCAACAAAAAGAATAAAATATCTAGGAATAAACCTACCTAAGGAGACAAAAGACCTGTATGCAGAAAATTATAAGACACTGATGAAAGAAATTAAAGATGATACAAATAGATGGAGAGATATACCATGTTCTTGGATTGGAAGAATCAACATTGTGAAAATGACTCTACTACCCAAAGCAATCTATAGATTCAATGCAATCCCTATCAAACTACCACTGGCATTTTTCACAGAACTAGAACAAAAAATTTCACAATTTGTATGGAAACACAAAAGACCCCGAATAGCCAAAGCAATCTTGAGAACGAAAGAAGGAACTGGAGGAATCAGGCTCCCTGACTTCAGACTATACTACAAAGCTACAGTTATCAAGACGGTATGGTACTGGCACAAAAACAGAAAGATAGATCAATGGAACAGGATAGAAAGCCCAGAGATAAACCCATGCACATATGGACACCTTATCTTTGATAAAGGTGGCAGTAATGTACAATGGAGAAAGGACAGCCTCTTCAATAAGTGGTGCTGGGAAAACTGGACAGGTACATGTAAAAGTATGAGATTAGATCACTCCCTAACACCATACACAAAAATAAGCTCAAAATGGATTAAAGACCTAAATGTAAGGCCAGAAACTATCAAACTCTTAGAGGAAAACATAGGCAGAACACTCTATGACATAAATCACAGCAAGATCCTTTCTGACCCACCTCCTAGAGTAATGGAAATAAAAACAAAAATAAACAAATGGGACCTAATGAAACTTCAAAGCTTTTACATAGCAAAGGAAACCATAAACAGGACCAAAAGACAACCCTCAGAATGGGAGAAAATATTTGCAAATGAAGCAACCGACAAAGGATTAATCTCCAAAATTTACAAGCAGCTCATGCAGCTCAATAACAAGAAAACAAACAACCCAATCCAAAAATGGGCAGAAGACCTAAATAGACATTTCTCCAAAGAAGATATACAGACTGCCAACAAACACATGAAAGAATGCTCAACATCATTAATCATTAGAGAAATGCAAATCAAAACTACAATGAGATATCATCTCACACCAGTCAGAATGGCCATCATCAAAAAATCTAGAAACAATAAATGCTGGAGAGGGTGTGGAGAAAAGGGAACACTCTTGCACTGCTGGTGGGAATGTGAATTGGTTCAGCCACTATGGAGAACAGTATGGAGGTTCCTTAAAAAACTACAAATAGAACTACCATATGACCCAGCAATCCCACTACTGGGCATATACCCTGAGAAAACCAAAATTCAAAAAGAGTCATGTACCAAAATGTTCATTGCAGCTCTATTTACAATAGCCCGGAGATGGAAACAACCTAAGTGCCCGTCATCGGATGAATGGATAAAGAAGATGTGGCACATATATACAATGGAATATTACTCAGCCATAAAAAGAAACGAAATTGAGCTATTTGTAATGAGGTGGATAGACCTAGAGTCTGTCATACAGAGTGAAGTAAGTCAGAAAGAAAAAGACAAATACCGTATGCTAACACATATATATGGAATTTAAGAAAAAAAATGTCATGAAGAACCTAGGGGTAAAGCAGGAATAAAGACGCAGACCTCCTAGAGAACGGACTTGAGGTTATGGGGAGGGGGAAGGGTGAGCTGTGACAGGGCGAGACAGAGTCATGGGCATATACACACTAACAAACGTAGTAAGGTAGATAGCTAGTGGGAAGCAGCCGCATGGCACAGGGATATTGGCTTGGTGCTTTGTGACAGCCTGGAGGGGTGGGATAGGGAGGGTGGGAGGGAGGGAGACGCAACAGGGAAGACATATGGGAACATATGTTTATGTATGACTGATTCACTTTGTTATAAAGCAGAAACTAACACACCATTGTAAAGCAATTATACCCCAATAAAGATGTTAAAAAAAAAAAAAAAGAAAGAAAGTAAGGAGCAGGCAAGTCCCACCAGCCTCGACCAGAGCTGGCCTCCTTATTATATGTTCTCAAAGTGCCACTGCATTTTCCTTATAGTTCTTATAATTATACACAGTGGGAACACGGAGGCAGAGGAGTTCACGTGGGCAGGACGTGTGTCTAATGTGCTCATCACCACATCCTCAGTGTGGCTGATTTCTAGGTACTGGATGAACAGGTGAATTAATAGGACTGCTTTCCCTGGCAGCAGTGTGTGTGTGTGGTATCAGTTGAACCAGGAAGGAGCACTTAGGACAAGTCATGTAGGTTCACGTTGACGCAACTCAGAATCTGCTGGCCTGGGTTGAAGTCACAACAGCAATAAGGAGACGAAAGTAAAACGTTAGTTACGGGGCTTCCCTGGTAGCGCAGTGGTTGAGAGTCCACCTGCTGATGCAGGGGACACGGGTTCGTGCCCCGGTCCGGGAGCATCCCACGTGCCGCGGAGCAGCTGGGCCTGTGAACCATGGCCGCTGAGCCTGCGCGTCCGGAGCCTGTGCTCCGCAACGGGAGAGACCACAACAGTGAGAGGCCCGCCTACCGCAAAAAAAAAAAAAAAAAAAAAGTTAGTTACGAATTCCCAGGAGAGCAAATGTTTAGCCCTCAAGGACTCAAGTTCAAGTTCCACCACTGCCCAGACTCACATCGCATGACCTTGAGAGGTGCCGTCTCCCTCGCCTGCCATGGGAGGAGGCTGCATCGGGGAACTCACAGCATACTTCCAAGTCTGATGTCCACATGTCTCCACCGGCTAACTCCTGTTGCTCCAACTTTTAAGGACATTTTGAAAATAGCTGAAACTGTGTCCAGAATTTTAGAATATTAGAGGCAGCTACTGAGGGTAAAACTCATGTGGACTAACCACCCACGTCAGAATGGTGCAAAGATGTAGGATATTGGTAATTCAAAAGGGGAGACAGGCCCCCAGTGTTAGGATTAGGGTTTTAATATAATCAGAAGGGTCTCAACCCCTCTCCCACTCTCTTTTACACACACACACCCCCCAAGGTAATCCCGTTACCTACCTGGACAAAAAGAGGAAGAAGACGACAAGGGCTTGGGAGAGGGAATTGCCATTTTCTAGCCTGTCCTTTCCCTCCTCTCCTGTTTTTTTTTTTCTTCAAAACTTAGCTCAGCTGAGCGCTAAGCATCACGGCATCCAAATCACCTGGAGTGAGGGATTGCAAGTTTGTTCAAATGCGGAGTCCTAGGCCCCGCACAGATCTTCAGAATCAGACATTCTGCACGCACTCCTCATGCCCGCTCCCCACCTCCTACGCTTACTAAGTTTTGAGACTCACTGTGTAAATGTTTAACCCAATTTGGGCGCTATTCAAATGTGCCACGTACTTTACACGGTAGCACGAAGCGTCTGAAACTGTCAGTATTCAACCCTTTATGACCTTCAGAAGTGGCAGTTTCATATGGTTCAACCTCATCCATCAGTGTCGTTGATGGAAACCTCAGCACAACCTTCCAGGTAGGCATAATCATTCCTGGTTTACATTTAAGAACACGAGGCTCTCAGGGGTCACGCGTCTTGATGAAGGACACCCAGGCATGGAAGGAAGATGTGGGATTCAAACAGAGGCCTAACGTCTTCACAGCCCACGTCTGCCCCTCTGTTCCTGAACCTTCCACCTCTGCTCCTCAGGACAGCGGGAACACTAGACAGATGTACACTGCGTGGGCCCCAGTGTCCTAGGTTGGCGCCACCATTGGCTCAAAACAGGGCCACGAGTTTGTCCCTCGAGGCCTGGGCTGCACGCGCAAGTTTTCAGAAAGCTTTGTTTCTTGTCAAAAACTCAACTGATGTTTTTCCTGGAATGGAACATGATTGCTGATTAAATATGAAGTGGTTTGAAGCCTAAGTGTCTCTCTTAATAACGTAATGTTTACTCCTGACCAGGAAGGGGTGCCAAGGGGCTGTTGCCCCGGGGTTATTTACATGTCCCAGTCCCCAACACCCCCTTTGCAAGCTGCTTCAGTGACCCTCTTTGGGTTTGATGCCCCCTCCCGCAAGGGATCCATGTCCTGAAGTGGCCCGAGGGCTGGGAGGGAGGGAGCATTGCTGTCCCCAGAAACATCAGCTCTGCTGGCTGAACCCCGAGCCCGATGCTGCCTTGCTCTCGCCTGGAGGAAGGGGACGCAGGAACTTACCCACTCTCTCCTGCCCCTGTAGCTTGGGGCCAGGAGACCCAAATCTGTGACGCTGTGGAGGGAATCCTGGAGGAAGGTGGAAGGAAGAGAGCAACTTTGTCTAGAAGGGGCTCCTATGTTACATCTATCATCCCTTTGAATTCCTCAAAGACCCTTCAGTATGGTCACTCCTGTTGCCATCTTATAAACAAGAAAAATCAAGACCCCCGAAGTTAATACTTTCCCCAAGTCCACACATAACTTGAGCCCAAGACTGATTCCAAAGCCTTTGCTCATTTCCAGAAGGAAGGGGGAGGCAGGAGGGAAAGGGGACTTATTTTATGCCAAGCACTGTGCTAGGTGACTTCCTTTCCAGGATCGTCTCTGTTCCTTCTATCATTCCTGTGAGAAAGATATAATTATGCCCATTTCAGAGGTAAGAAAACAGAGGTTCCAGGTATCAGAGTGTTTGCCAAGGCCATAAGGCAGTAAGTAGCAGAACCAGGCCACAGCCCAGGCTCGCTCCCCACTCCCCTACACCCCTCGGTGACAATGAGCCCCGAAGTCTGGGTCTCTTCCTCACCCTGCCACTAACTGGTGTGTGGTTGGGGGCAAACCACTTGCCTCTCTCAACCTCAGTTTCCCCTTCTGCATCATGAAAAGGCCTCCCAGGTTTATAAATGGGAGACAACGGAGGCCCCTCAGAATTGTTTCTCTGTGTTGGAGAGATGACCTGGCTCCTGGCTGGATTATAAATAAATATTGTTTAAGTAGCTTGTCCTTGAGCTGTCTCTGTAGAGGGAAAACATCTCAGAAGACACCAAAAGAGTTTATGTCGGTCACTAGGGAGAGGCTGGGAGTGGGATGGGGGTGTGGGAGTGTTTGGGAGAAGGAAGAAGCTTCAAGAAAACCTTGGAAAGCCCCTGCAAGGGCTCTCATAGTCACATCACGCAAGCAGGGCAGGAAAAATGCAGGTGAGCTGGGGCTTATGTGAAGTGATTCCACGCTCGCTTAGAAGGAGGGGGCTCTATCCACCTGCCTACAGCAAATGTACTCCGAGGTCATCACCCTCAATCTCTTCACCCTTGTCCATGCCCCCCAACATGTGTCAGAGTCAGGCTTCGTGAACCCCCTGCAAACTTTCAGTCCTGGAGCCAGTTAGGGTAGAGGCTACCATAGACTAACCCCCAGAAAGGAAAGAAACTAATTTGTTGCAGTTCAGCTGTATACCAGGCATATATTCAATGATAAAAGGAACTAACACTGCAGTATTTTTTTTTACATAATAGTAAGAAATAATAGCAATTAAAAAGGACGATAAGAACAAATACAGTAACCAACACTTACGGAGTGCTTCGTGCCAATATGCAGTTCCCTTTGCACGCATTGTTAATCCTTGCAACAACTCAATAAAATATTTACTACTACTGTGTTCATTTCACCAACACAGCCCCCTGAGGCTCAGAGAGGTTTAGTCAGTTATACAAAATCACACAGCAGGTAGCTGGCAGATTGGGACTATGAACCCTGGTCTGGTGGCTGCTCTCCATTACACCTCCTGGGGGAAATGCCTCAACACTCCAGTCTTTCCCTTTATTAATGGTGTCACCTTGGTCAAAGCATTTAACCCCTCTGAATCTCAGTTTCCTTATCTGTAAAACAGAGTTATGTGAGGACCAAGAAAACTAGACCCATTCTCGTATCTAGCCCGTCAATCCACAGTCACATCTGGGGCTCCTTTGTTGTGTCTGAGCTGGGGTCCAGGGTTCAGAAGCTGAATGAGAATGTCCAGCAACAAGGACAAAAGACACAGATGCAGCCAACCAAAAGGCAGCACGCTGAGCATTCTTAGAGAACCGTTTGCCACTGGATAAGAACTGGAAAAATGTTCTTATGAACCTTAGGTGAATTACTATTGTCACTCTTCATTGGCACATTAAAGGCTCATTTCCCCTCTGGTCTCACTGCCTGGGGCTCTCCCTTTCCATCCTGTATTCCTCAGATGGATGTCTGTGCCAACAGAACTTGTACTTGCAAGTTGGTTTCAGAACTTGCGACACGTTGGGCTTTTTTGTCAACCCTTCAGGAGGTTATAGCCTGGAAAATCCCAAAGGTGACTCAGAGACTTTCAGGGAAAGTGACCAAAGTTGAGGCCTCTGAAGCCCCTGGATCCCACTGGCTCTGCAGCTCCCCCCTCCCAGAACAGATCCAGCCAGAGCTGAAGCACACAGACCTCACTCCCTGTGGCAGCCGAGGGTGACGGTGCGCAGCCAGGGGCCTCCACATCCGGGCTCCACTGCCCCTCAGCTCTGTGTCAGTTGTGGATCCCTGGGCAAGGCCGTCCAAGTTCAGTGTCCTCACTGTAAAGTAGGGATAGAATTTCTAGACTCTCCCGTATGCTAACACATATACAGGGAATCTAAAAAAAAAAAAATGGTTCTGAAGAACCTAGGGGCAGGACAGGAATAAAGATGCAGACATAGAGAATGGAGTTTAGGACATGGGGAGGGGGAAGGGTAAGCTGGGACAAAGTGAGAGAGTGGCATGGACATATATACACTACCAAATGTAAAATAGATAGCTAGTGGGAAGCAGCCGCATAGCACAGGGAGATCAGCTCGGTGCCTTGTGTCCACCTAGAGGGGTGGGATAGGGAGGGTGGGAGGGAGGGAGACGCAAGAGGGAGGGGATATGGGGATATATGTATATGTATAGCTGATTCACTTTGTTATAGAGCAGAAATTAACACAACATTGTGAAGCAATTATACTCCAATAAACATGTTAAAAAAAAAAAAAGAATTTCTAGACTCTCTTCCTCCCAAGCCTGCTGTAAAAACTAAACAAGAAAGTACAGTATTGTGCAATGACACACCTGTCACATAGAATCCACTTATCGTCAGTGAGCAGACACTGTGTGTCACCAACTGACCATAATACCTAATGTTGGGACCTCCCTGGAGGTCCAGTGGTTAACACTCCACATTTCCACTGCAGGGGGTGTGGGTTCGATCCCTGGTCGGGGACCTAAGATCCCACATGCTGCACGGCATGGCCAAAAGGTTTTAAAAAAAACCTAATGTTTTCTGGGTACCAGTTATTAACCAAATTAGTTAATAACTCCATACATTAAGTTCCTTATATTAACTAAGTTAACATATGTAAAACTAAGTATGACATATATGAGTTAATATTAACACTTATATATATACAAACTTAGCAAATATACGGAATTACAAAAATACTCAGTTTTACATATATTAACTAATGTAATCCTCACAACAACCCCAAAGGTAGATATTTTCTATATCCCCATTTTACAGATGGCATAACTGCTCAGAGGTTAAGTGACTTGCTTAAGGCTCCACAGACACAGCTGAGAAGTGGAGAGTTGGAAATGAACCCAGGAGGGACAGCCCCAGAGTCTGTGCCCTTAACCTCTACCTCACTCTCCACCAGCGAGATATGGGGTCCACAATCTGGTAGGAAAGAAAGACAGGTAAGCAGGTAACTGCAGTATCATGATTCATGCTGCGGTGACGTGGGGAGTACAAACGGACCTGTGGAGCTAGAGGAGGGGCTCCGACCAAGCCTAGGGGTATCAAGGAGGGCTTCTTGGAGGAAGCAGGTACAGAGTAACAAAGTGATCCTGGCGGAAACTCCAACTGTGGGAAAGCTCTGGGGTGAGAAAGAGGCTGGTCAGTGTGACCAATAGGGAGAAGTGGGCACATCGGGTGCAGGGGTGAGACCAGCTGGGGCAGAGCATACAGGGCCTTGTAAGCAGTATGTATCAGGCAGGGTCACAGCAGGAAAGAGAGCACATTCACTTGAGTGACTTAAGAAAAGTGTAAGAAACTTTACATGAAGTGTGGTCAGGGAGCAGGAAAAGTGAGAATGGGTGCTGCAGTGCTCATGGGCTAGTAGCCAGTGCCACCCTGAAGCCTGAGGGGGCCAGAGCAGGCAGGGTACAGGGAAGACAGTGACAGGAGCTGTGGCCTTTGGCAGAGGGAAACAAACCTCCCCCGGGAACCTGCAGGAGGGAAGCAGGAGGTCAGTGCTCTGACAGCTCGCCTCCTTCCCTCCCATCTGCCGGGTCTGCATTGGCTGAACCCAGCTAGGAACATGAACATGGTGGACCCGTTGGGGGTCAGGGTCCTAGGAGGGGAAGGGAGGATGATGGCCTTGCAGGGGACAATCAGAAGACATCCTGGCCCAGGGCTTTGTTACTTATCCTGAGGACAGCAAGGAGCCAAGGAGTGACACTAGATCTCCGTTTTGGAATGATGACTCTGATCACACGGTGAAGGAAAATATGCAGCGTGTGAGACCAGAAGCAAAGAGGCCAGTTAAGAGGCTGCAGCCAGTGTCCGGTGGGAGGGGTGTGGCCAGGAACCACGGCAGGGGTGTTTAGGATAAAGAGACCTGGACAGGTCACTAGGTAAGAGGCAGACCCTTCCTCTCCCTCCCCCCACCTCCACTGTGCCACACCTGCACAGGCACGTGCACACACACACACATGCACACACCACCAGCTCCTGTCCGAGCACCCTGCTGCAATCACAGGCTGCGTCCTCCATGCCTCTGATTCACATTCGACTGACACCTGTTGAGCATCCCTGGTGTAACTGCCACCAGGCCAGATGTTCTCACCCTGCTGTTTCTTTCACACGCTGCACAGATCTGCGGCCTGGGCACCGTGCTCTCATCTTACAGAAGAGCGACGTGAAGTTCAGATGAATCCAGAGACTCGTTCAAGGCTCCCACAGCACGGACACTGCATAGCCAGGACTTGAACCCAAGTCAGCCTGGTCCTATCTTTCCACCTCCTCTCTCTCTCCTTTCTCTTGCCCTCCCCTCTTCCTGGCAGGAGACCTCCAAGTCTTACACGTTGACCTCCCAGGAGTTTCCTTGCTGAGGGGTGTCCTCCCCTGTAGAGTCCCCAGTAGACAGAGTTGAGTATAAAGGCATCTTCCCACTGCCACAGGAAGCCTCATGCATTGCCGGAGCCTTGCAGACCTGAGGTCCCAACCCCAGAAGGTCTGCTCCCCCAAGTCCCCAGACAGAGGGTGCCGCCTGCTGTGGAGTGGGTGACGATCACTGTGAGGGTTTATATGTGGAGGGTGCTTACTTTATCCAGGCACTACCTGAAGGGCTTTACCTTGAAGCATCACAAACCTCCATGGGGTGTGAACACTGAGTATTCCCATTGTACAGATGAGAAAACTGAGGCACAGCAATTTAAATAAATGACCTAAGGACACAAAGACAGTGAGGAGCAAGGCTGCCACAGAACTCAGGCAAGTGGCTCCATGATCTGTTCACTTCATTTCCTCGTGTGGTTTTTGTCTGAGCTGGAAAGTCCCAAAGCACACCCATAACCACCTCTCATCTTGAAAATGAGCCCCAAGGAGAGGGCGTGACTTGCCCAGTTCAGTGGCAGAGCCTGGACTAGAGCCCCTGACCCCCCGTCCCGTGCTCCTCCTGCCTCCTGGCACTGCCCCTCCTCCAGAAGTTCTGTGTGCCCCTGGCTGGAAATAGGCTGAGCTTCTGAATAACAGCTTGATTATGCTGTGGTGAGCTCTCCCCTCCAGGAAGCCAGTTTACGGGACATGAAAGCCTCTTGCTAACGACCTATATTCCTCACGTTCAAACTGGAGCTTGGTCAGGTACTCCAAGTGACTCCTTGCAGGGGTCATGAAGCTTTTGGCTCGGGAATAACCAAAGCCAAATATTTCCAGAAGCAGGAAAACCCCTAGGGTCCCATTCCTCAGCTCCTCTTCAGCCCACAAGAAGGTTGCCCTACAGCCAATGGAAGATACTTTTTTTCTTCCTGAGACGCTCACGGATAATACTTGGTTAGCCTGGGGTTACCAGCAGCTCCTATATCACCCTTACCCCACAGCTATTCTACAGATGAAAAGCTGTAGGATGGGCATGTCTTTATCCAAAGCCCGTGTTGAACCAGTGGGGAAACCGAGGTCATCAAGGAGATGGGACCAGCTCCACGTTACACAGTGGGGCCAGCAACAGCCAGAAGCCGGCTGGAAACCCCACCCGTCTAACCTGAGCCCTGCTTCTTTCCATCATACCTTGTAGGGTCTGCTCAGCCTGCCCAGAGTAAACCTCTACTGTAAGTGTTTTATATGATTCTCAAAATTCTAAACACTTGTAGATATCCCCTGAAAACTTACTTGTAGAAATAAAGAAAAAAATAGTTCAGGAAATAACTTGTCTCTCTCAGCCCTTACTTAATCTGTTTACTCAGAGTTACCAGGCCAATTACCAAGCTGTCTCCTTCCCTCCCCCAGGGGGCTTGAAGGAGGTAAAGTGAGGACATCACAATGAGTTCAATGCACTAATGTTTGTGCAGTGCTTCAGTTTACATCAGCCTTGTGAGGTGAATGCATGACTATTGCAAGAGAGACAGCATGCCCTGGCCGTGTTTCCACTGGACGCTGGAATGAGAGAACCCTGGGGTTAGACCCCAGTCCCAACACACACAAGCTGTGTGAGCTCAGGGCAGCCATTCATCTTCTCTAAGCCATTATTTTCTCCATTTTACAAAACGGACATCATACCCACCTTGCAGATGAATGAGATAAGGGCCCAGCACATTATAGCGCTCAGTAAATGTTAGCGTTGCTTATCCTTGTATCCTCTGCCAGGGACCACATTACCGAAAAGGTAGTTAACCCTGGGGTTTGCTATCCCATCTCAGGCAGAAAATATAAATGAACATCAGAAGCGTTTGAGAGGTTCCAGAAGACAAATCCATAATGGGAGCTAGATATATTCAGGATGGGCACAGCACTCTGGTTAATCTAATTGGAATGAACCCAGGTCTTACGTGGGAGTTACTGGGAAGATGCACTATTTTTTCCTGCAGGTTCAGGATGTGAACCTGAAGAATGCAGGCCTGGCGGGGCTGGCCGCCATCTTGCCAACGTGGAGGAAAGGACGCCTGAGAGAGGAAGAGAGATGGGATCCTGATGACCTCCTTTGACTCCTCCCTCCAACAAGTTCTACCCCAGACATTTAAATTGTATGCACCAATGCATTCTTTTTGAGTGGGGGAGAGTGTCCATGGCTTGCAAGTAAAAGAATCCTACAGATTCACCCATTGGCCTCAAGGGGTGTTGAAAGATCAGGAGAGACACTAGCCCACTGGGTAAGAAGAGTTGGATGGTCCCATTGGAATGAGATACACAGGACAGTTCAGGCCGTTGTGGAAATGTTCTACTTCTTAAACAGAATAGTATGTATGTAGATTTTTGTATGTTCCTCTTTGGGCCTTGCATGTATGAAAAATCTCACGACACAAATTTTTTTTAAATTCTACCTGCAGAAGTATAGCTTGAAACAACCTTTCTAGAGACAATTTGTCAATACATATCAATTACAATGAACAATTTACCAATTTTATTAAATTACCAATTTAAAATGCACATCTCTTTTAGCCCTAAAATTCCTCTTCTTATCCTAAGAAAATACTAAAATGTGCACAAAGATTTACGGTCCACACTGTTCATCATTTTCAAAAATTAAGAACTTAGGAGTTTTATCAATGAGGAATTGAGAAAATTAACAGTAAATCCTTACAATGGAATATTTATGTAGTCATGAAAAAGAACATAGTAGATTTGTTTATGCATTGACAGGGGAAAATATATATAATATACAGCTAAGCGGAAGGGGTGGGAAAGAACTGTGTATCATTTAGATACTTAGTGTCCAGGCACCACTAAGTGTCCAGAAGATCTCATCACAGTGGCTTAAAATCACAGGGAGTTATTCTCCAATGTTAAAGAAGACCTGGAGAAGGACGATGGGGGCTGGTATGGCTATTCCTTTAAGTTATCAATGCCTCGGCTACTCTCTTCTGGTCCCCAACGTGCGGCTTCCATCCTCAGAGTCCCCTCAAAGCCTAAGATGACTGCTGACACTTTACCTTGACATCTGTTTTGTAGGTCAGAGGGAGGCAGGAAAAAACGCCGAAAAGACACACCTCCCATCTCCATCAGCCTCTCTTAAGCAACCTTCTTGGTGCTGCACAACCTGTCTGCTTATATGCTGTTGGTTAGAACTTAGCCCCCTGCACACACATTGCTGGAACAGAGGCTGAGCAATGTAGTCTTTATTCTGGGTGGCAATGTGCTCAGCTAGAGATCAAGATTCTGCACTAAGGTTTGTGTGTCTGTGTCTGTGTCTGTGTGTGTACATACAATGCAACATATTGGTTTATATGCATACAGAATAAAGTCTGGAAGCACATACACATAACAAAAAAATGGTTATGTCTGGGAAGTCAAATTACAGAGAATTCTTTTACATGCTACTCCATATCATCCTGAATTAACAGAATTATTTTCAACCAACTTACATTATTTTTGAAATCAGGAAAAAAAAACATAAATATACCTCAGTTTTGAAGAAAAAAGAGCTAACGGCGTTAAAGTCCTATAATGTAAACTTCAGTGTGCATTATGTAATTAGGGACGATACTTTATGCCAGGGTTTGAGTATATGATTTATATTCATGCAGTTATTAAGCGTTCTTAGGGCCTTCAGAGCATAGCAGGCATTGAATAAGTGAAAGGCCAAAAACAGAACACAGAAGACATGAAAACCTCCTCTGATCTAAAGAAATTAGAATCTACTGATGATACTCTTATCGTGATTCAGTGAAGACTTCCTTTTACAAACATTTCACCTCCCCATGAGATTCACCAAATGAACATTAATTGAGTGCCTACCAAGGGCCAGGCCCTTTCCATCGTTCTCATTTAATCTTTAACAAAAACTGTGGCAGGCAGATACTACCGTCCCATTTCATAGATGAGGAAGCCAAGCCACGGAGAGGTGAAATAAGTTTTTTGTTCTTGTTTTTTTTAATACGTGGAAGACCCGTGTTTCCTGGACCAAGAATCAGTGTGTTGGGTGTCAGTGTTTTCTGCAAGGGGTGTGACCTCAAACTTTTTAAAGAACCATCCACCTTTTGGGAAAGCATTTCTGAATTGTCCATTATCAACCACTTCTTCTTGGATACCAACATGAAACACCTGTTTGCCAGTTGGAGCTGTCCCTTAATTTGATGCACCTCTGGATCCAGCTGAAACATTACATTGTCTTCCTTCTCCATCAGGTGTACAGTTTTTAAACTACCCCTGGCATTTCAAGCCTTCTGAAAACAGTATATGTGTGGTCCATAGCACAGTACAAGCAGCATCTGATAACAGTTTTCATTGTAGAATGTTTTCAGATACTTGAATTAATCAGATCTTTAATTGAGACCCTGTTGATGATAGCTGGTAAAGCCTTTCCCACCTCACCTCTAGTGTTGACCAAATGTAGCTCAACACTAGATCTCCCTGGCTTCAAAGCTCATCCTTTTCCTACCCCACCGGAGGGTACCTCCCAGCTGAAGCAGCCCCAGCTCCTCCTCCAGAGGCCAGTGGATGATGAATGGCAAGTAATCCTCACCCGAGTTCCCAGTCTCAAACCTTAGGAGCCTCAGAGTCTAAGCTTTCTAAAATTAGGTTGATCTCTTCCTTCCTTACCTCCAGCCAGTTTTAAATATAAGCTCTCCTATCCATCTTCCTTACTTGCTGATGTTTCCTCTGCGCTTTCATGGACCATCAAGACCCAGCAGTATTTTTCCTATTGCCCTCTTAACTTCCTTTGGGAGTCTGACTCGTTACTCATTTTGGACCCGGTGTCTTGTGAACCTGTAAATGGTCTTCCTTACTAACTCAGCTCTGACGCAAGTCAGGAAGAGCCTCCCATGTTTTAGTCACCCCTTAGGGATAGGGCTCTGGATATCATGCAGCCCCTCCAATGTATCTCCAATGAATTTCCCGGAGGCAGCGGGTGTGGTAGAAAGAGCTTGGGCTTTGAACCCAGATGGACTTGGTTTGAATCTTAGCTGCACAATAATTCTGAGTCATGATTTCTTTATTTCTAAAATGCAGGTGACCGTACATCTTCTCCAGGCTGCACATGAGGGTTAATTGAGATAAGTATTTTTTTGCCTGGCACATGGGAATCATTTAATAACTTTTGTTATTTATCTTACCTCCAGTTTTCTTGATTGAAAATGCCCCAAATTCTCATCATATAGCTAAAGAATATTAACATCAATTATAATTAGGTCAACAGTTAACACGGCATAATCATTAAAAGCAGGGGCTCTAGGAAAAACTGCGTGAGTGTGAATCTCAGCTACACCACTTAGTAGCTATGTGACCTTGGGCATTTACTTAAACCCTCTGAACCTTAGTTCTCCCAACAGCAAAGTGAGTTTTACGATGGCACCCACCTCATGGGGTTAGATCACTTAGAATAATGCTTTGCCCATCATAAGCGCTAAATTTGTGTGCGATATTATTGTTGCTACCATGCATTGAGCTCTTGTTAAACGCCACAGTCTCTGTTAAACTCTCATGCATTCTCTCGCATTTTCACAATGACGCAGGTCATACGATCCCCACTTTTTTTTTTTTTTTTTTTTTTTTTTGCGGTACGCGGGCCTCTCACTGCTGTGGCCTCTCCCGTTGCGGAGCACAGGCTCCGGACGCTCAGGCTCAGCAGCCATGGCTCACGGGCCCAGACGCTCCACGGCATGTGGGATCTCCCTGGACGGGGGCACGAACCCGCGTCCCCTGCATCGGCAGGTGGACTCTCAACCACTGTGCCACCAGGGAAGCCCGATCCCCACTTTTGAGCTGGGGAAACTGAGGTTCACCGTGGGAGGATGACTCACCCCAGATCCCAGAGCTCGTAGGTGGAAGAGGTTGGATTCATGACAGGCAATCAACACCAGAGCCCTTTTCACTCGGCTCTGAGGTTACAGCCATCTGACTCCAGCTTATCCAAGAAGCCCTCTTGGCTCTTTCCCAACTTCCTATCCTGATATCTCAGGGACATTTCCACATTAATCTTGGTTTCCTTTGCTATTTATGTTCTGTTACCCTGCCCATGCTGTATCACAAGGGTTGATTAATCAGAAATTGTGTCTCAGTGGTTATGACCCTAAAGGAAATGTACCAGAACCCCTGGAACCATTACTGATCTCAGGTCATGAATGATAGGCTGTTTATCAGAGGGCAGAATGCAGCCCATTGTTGGGATGTAAAGAAAAGATGACCAGGTTAGAGGGCCTCGTATAAGACATAGGCCTCTGGGACCTGCTGAGTAAGCTGGTGCGCATACGGTTCTTGGTAAACAGGATGGTGTTGGCCCAAATTGCTGACACTCAGCTCTGCCATGCTGTGAACTGCGACGCACCAGGAGCAAGGATGCATTGCCACGGAGATAGCAATGCATCCACCTAACAACCAGTAGAAATTAAAATCGTAGCATCTGCCTCTGACGGGGTGCTTCCCATGTGCTAAAGAAGAGGTACACATACCTCCTGGGTGTTAGCTCTTGCCAGGCCCTGCCCTGCCCTTGAAGCTCCGAGAATCCCAAGCAACCCAGCGTTCCCCAGAGGCACCATGCTAATCCCTGCCTCTCTGCCTTTATCCATGCATCCCTTCATTCAGCAAATAGATCCTGACTATCTCCTGTGTGTCTTTTTTGGGTGGAATTGTGTCCCCCCAAAATTCATATCTTAAAGTCCTAACCTCCAGTACCTCCGAATGTGAACTGAATTGGAAATAGGGTCATTGCAGATGTAATTAGTTAAGAGGAGGTCACACTGGAATACAGGGAATTGTGTCCTTATAAAAAGAGAAAATTTGGACACAGGCACACACACACATACACACACACACAGACAGGGGTAATGCCACATGAAGATGAAAGCAGCGAGCAAGGTGATGTGTCTACAAAACAAGGAACACCAAAGATGGCCAGCAAACCACCAGCAGCTAGGAGAAAGACATAGAACAAATGCTTCCTCAGAAGAACCTCAGAAGGAACCAACCCTGCTGACCCCTTGATCTCAGATTTCTAGCCTCCAGAAACATGAGAAAATAAATTTCTGTTGCTTTAGCCACCCAACCTATAGTACCTTGTTACTAATACAGCATCATACCTGAAGGGATGGGGATCTGTCACTGAACAAGACAGGTGAGGTCCCTGCCCACACTGAGCTTACCTTCCAACAGAGAAGACAGACTCTAAGTACACAAAAATAAATATACTATGACTTCAGGTCATGACAAGTGATGTAAATGAAACTAAAGCAGGATAAAGGGATAGAGAGTGACCAAAGTGCTCAGAGAAAATGCCTGTGAGGAGGGGACCTTTTGAGCAGAAGCCTGAAAGAAGTGAGGAATAAGCCATGCAAAGTTACGAAAAAAGAATATTCCACGTTGGTCCCTTTGTCTGGACGGTGGTCTACCTCGCCTGTGCCCTCCCCCAACCCTCCCAGTACCTGGCTGATTCATCCTCCTAGTCTCAGCTCAGCTGCCATCTCTTCCAAGGAGACTTTGCTGACCCACAGACTAAGCTAAATGCTGGGCTCCCAAACACCTGGAGCACATGTGTGTCCCTGAACTCCTTATTTTATAAGTTTTTTGGTTAGTTTTATGTCTCTGTACCTAGATTGTGCTTTCATAGAGGACAGGATTATATCCTATTCCTTTCTGGGTACCCAGAGGTCACCACAGAAACTGGTGAACAACAGGTGTGCAATAAAGTTTAGTGGATGGATGGATGGATGGGTGGATGGATGGATGGACTGATGGACAGATGGGTGGATAGAAGAAGAGGTGAATAGAATTATGTAATTTATTCCTCACTACCACCTTGTGGGATACTTATTATTGTACTCATGGTACTGATGAGGAAATTTGGGTCTCACTGAGGAGGGATACTGGCTATACACACTATTCCCACTGACCACGTTCTAGGCCACAGTTCAACTGGCCCAATTCAAATTGTCAAAGGAGCCAGCTGAGCAACGCCACCAGTTGGGCCCAAGTTCCTTGACGTGCACCGTCCTTTACAAATTACCCTCTGACATTTCCATTTGTTCCTCACGACAGCCTGAAAGTACCCAAATAGGATAATTGTCTTTATCTGACAGATAGGAAATCCTAATTCAGGGAGGTGAGCTGAATTGCCCGGGGTCTCAACAGCCGGCAAGAAGAGCAAGGGCTCCCAGCTCCCTGCTTTTTCTGTTCATGGTGCTGCCACCCCACCTCACGGACCCTCGGAACCATATCTGAGATTCTTGGACCTAAGAGGACTCGGACTTCATCTAGGCCAACCTCTTATAGACAAGGAAGGAGTAGCTCAGGGCTGGCAACCCCTGTGCTCACCATGCTTCCCTCAGGCTGACCCCACTTCACTCGCTCTAAGAAAATACCAGAGAGATGCTACTTTGTCCAAAGACAACAGGAAACACCTGCCCTTTAAAACAAAAGGAACACAATGCAAAACAAAGAGAAAAGGGAACTATTATCTAGACAGAACCCTAAAACCCACTTTTCCCTGAGAACCGCACACTCTTCATCAAAGCCCCTTTCCCTTTAAGACCATAAGCTTTTCTGGAGGAGGACAGAGTAATGATAAATCCACGAACCACAGCGGCCCCTCCATCAGCCCTTTAATGAGAGACACGTGGAGGTGGAGGGGCACGGAGGCATGGATGGACAGGGTTCACACTTGCCGGTGTGGATGGAGAGTGTTGTATCTCTCCAGTGGCTCCACGTTCCTAGCGGGAAATGGTAGGGTGTAGGAGGCCCACTGAAGCCAGCAGCCTGGGGGGCAGCAAAGGTGACTGGTGACTTCACTCCCACCGTCCACGTTTCCCAGCAGCTCTCTGTTCTGTTCTGGGCCTCTGTGCCCAGTTCAAAGTTATGGATTCAACCCAGAGGGGTCGAGGTCAGATCCAGGAGGTGCAGGCAGCCCCAGTCTGCCATGTGAAGAAAATCAAGCTTACAAAGCATTTGGGGGTATAACATCTCAAAAGTGGTCTAAAACTGAAGGCTTCTTACCCCAGGAAGCCTGCTTCCACTCCTGTGTTCTCTCAGCTGGAACAAACTCAGCCCCTTCATTCCATCCTTGGATCGTTCCCATAGTCAAATGATGAGCAAAGGCAGCTGACCCTGCTTGAGAAACGTCTCCCCAGGCGCACTTCCTCCCCATTCCTGGAGCACCTGGACCAGGTCCGGCCTCATCACCTCTTGCATCGGTATTCTTATTGGAGCAGCCCCTCCCTCCCCTGACAACCTACCCCATCTGTTGGCATGATCTTCCTGCACAATTAACCTGATCAGGTCAGACCCCTGCTCCAAATGCCGGGTTCCTGTTTCCCTTGAGATACATCCGGACTCTTCATCAGGGAACACGAGGCTCCGTGTAACTATAACCAACCTCACCTCCTTCTCTCCTACCACCTCCCATTTTTCTCTCCGGCAGCTCTCAACTGCTTGTAGTTACAGCCACACTGTGCCATTTACATCTCCATTCATTTCCTCACGTTATTCCCTTTTCCTGGAATGACTCTCTTCCCTCACCATCTCCCACCCGCTACTGCCCGGCCTTCCCGCTACTCATTCTTTGAGGGCCGGCACAGGTAATCATCTCCTGGAGGAAGTTTTGCCAGTTCTCCCTCACACCAGGCCAGCCACCAAGCTGGGGCAGGTGCCTTCTCCATACTCCCACAGCCCCCTCTTGCTACACGGTGCACCCAGAGTGACAGCCACCTGTTCATGTCCCTTTCTTCTGACTCCTCCTCAGGGGCCAGGGTTCTGTTTTACTCATCTCCACATCACCAGCTGCTGGTCAAAGTCAGAACTCCATAAATGTCTAGGGGATGAATGAATGAATGGTTGATGGACTTGAAGTGACTCATGAAGGAAAGTAAGGAGTCCAGGAGAGTTCCAGGTCAGAGGCTACAACAAGGATATTGATGCTGGATATTGATGCTTTTCATAAGATTGGAAATACAGAACGAATGACGGTTTAGAGAACAAAGGGCTACCCCCATCGGGTAGAGACATCCACTAGGCAGTTAGATCTATGTACATATCTGGAGTTCAGGAAAGAACTTATCTGCATGAGGGGTATCATTTGGGGAATTGCTGCAGTGGGAAAATTGCTCAGAGAAGGGTCTAGAGTGAGAAGAAAACAGGGGAGGAACACTGGTATTAAAACATGGGCAGAGCCGTGCTTTGTGACCACCTAGAGGGGTGGGATAGGGAGGGTGGGAGGGAGACGCAAGAGGGAGGAGATATGGGGATAGGTATAGCTGATTCACTTTGTTCTACAGCAGAAACACACCATTGCAAAGCAATTATACTCCAATAAAGATGTTAAAAAAAAAAAAAACATGGCAGAGAAAGACAGTTCCATGTAAATAACAGAGGAGACAAGGCCAAAGAGGTAGGAGCTACTCCATCAGGATGTGATGTCACCCAGACCAAGGGAGGAGAGCATTCCGAGAAGGGGATGACCAGTGCTTCCAAACACAGCAGTCACTTCTTAAACGATGGGCAAGGCCCTTTATAATCTAGCCCTTGCCTAGATTTCCCACCTCATCCCCTCACACCATAGATTCCAGCCTGTCCGCATGGCTTAGCGTTCCCTGAATATCCTATGGCATTTCACCTTCCGGTACCTTTGTTCATTCATTTCCTCTTCCTGTAAGGTCCATATCCACCTATCCTGAAATTGTCACCACCAGTCAAATGCCATCTTAAGCTTTTCCTCCTATAAAGCTTGCCTAACCTGCTGACCACTCCTTCCTCTAGGCCTCTACTCTTCTGTGAACTTCGCTCTTACACATCACCTGTAAGGCTATATTTTTATTGCCATGCCTCTCTTACCCTCAAGATTGAGTTGTCTGGGGGCACAGGCTGTCTATTTATTTCTACAATGCGGAGAGCAGACACAGGGTCTCGCATAAAGTCAGCAGCTCATATATTTTACTGAATGAGAAAGACTGAACCAAATACTTTGCACGTCAACGTCACTCATAGAACAAATCAGGAGAAGTGCAAAAATCAAGATCCAATTAATTGAGGGTTTTCCTTTGCTGGGTTTTGGTTAACTGAAGTTCCCCTGGGTTAATGCCTAGATTGATGTTATACAGAATGCATTGAGTTTTGCCCTGGCCTATATGAGCTCCTGAATATAGTTGCAAATGAACTCATCTGGGGAGGAGGGATCACCTTCGTGGGGTTACACAGAAACATCCATTTGTGTTGAGGCTGCCAAATTGGCTCTCCCTTGGCCCCACTGCACAGAGAGTGTCTCATAAACGTTAACTAATCATATTAACCATGCTCAAGGGGGTGTCAGTGGTCATAAAAGCTGGATTTTATGGAAGCTTCTCTGTATCTCCTGGTGGGTGGCTACAACTTATACAGGCCTGGTGGCCAGAGGTCTCCATACAGCCTGCATCTAAGAGACCTGTACGCTTGGGTGGCTTGGATCCAATCACAAGCTGGGACGCCCAACCATTGATTGATTGAGGAAGGCCACCCACACTGAGCCTTCTGGAATCCATTGGTGAGTCACGGGCCAAAGGATTATGTCTTCAATATGGGCCATCGGGCCTGATACCAAGGCATTTCCTGCTTATAGCTTAGCAGAGCTGTCCTTAATGAGGGTGATGACCTGTAGGTCCAAGAAATAACCGGATGAGAGGAAAACCCTAGCCTCATTTACACCTCATGGGACATGGCTTCCTAAGCCTTTTCTGTTTGATTCTATATTCTCCAGCAGACCTCAGTTTATACTCATGCTATCATTTATCCGTTGTATTCATTCATTCCATGGATATTAGTTGAACACCTGGGCTAGATAGATGTTAGAAGTACAGAGATGAATAAGACACAGTTCCCAACCTTTTCGGTTAACTGTAGAGAGATAAGTAAGAAACCATTGCCATGCAATGTGTTATGCTTATGTGGCCATAAAGGTATGTACACAGGGAAGAAAGGGGACCATGGAGGTGACATTTGTACTGAGTTTTAAAGGATGAATAGAATTCCAGCTGGCAAGTAAAAAGGAAGAAGTGAGGGTGCCAGGTATCCAGGGGGGTGGAGGAGGCATTTTAAACAATTAGATACAT
This sequence comes from Leucopleurus acutus, assembly GCF_964270905.1. Classification (NCBI taxonomy): domain Eukaryota; kingdom Metazoa; phylum Chordata; class Mammalia; order Artiodactyla; family Delphinidae; genus Leucopleurus; species Leucopleurus acutus. Next base: position 146,042,827 of record NC_139143.1, on the reverse strand, counting down.
AGAATGAGCGGGGTGCTGAAGTGGGGGTCAAGAGCAGGATCTCTGCCTCGATAATTCCAGGGATACCACTCACATCAGAGTCTACAGAGTAAGCAAGTGGTTATACGCCCCTCATGGCCCTCGTCGGGAGGCTTCGGTTCAGTGCCTGACTCTGCTACTAACCAGCTGTGTGACCTTGGGTGATGCTCTTCCTGTTCCTCGCTCCCTTCAAAAGTGGAATCAAGAAACTGAACTGGGGCTTCCCTGGTGGCGCAGTGGTTGAGGGTCCGCCTGCCGATGCAGGGGACACGGGTTTGTGCCCCGGTCCGGGAAGATCTCACATGCTGCGGAGCGGCTGGGCCCGTGAGCCATGGCCGCCGGGCCTGTGTGTCCGGAGCCTGGGCTCCGCAACAGGAGAGGCCACAACAGTGAGAGGCCCGCGTACCGCAAAAAAAAAAAAAAACAAAGAAACTGAACTGGATGGTATCTAAATAATCTCTTCTCTCTAGACTTCTCTATGAGTCTGTGAATCCAGGGTGAGATGAAATGACGTAGGAGTTAAAGCTTGTCATTTCGGGACTGAATTAGGCATTGTCCTTGGAAATGAAAGGCTAATCTTCTCCAAACTCTTGATTTGTGTACATTTTTTGCATAATGTTAGTTAAACATTGATACATAAAATATGAGCACTAAAAGGGAATTTAAAGATCATTTAACCCAAGTGGTTCAGTTTTGAAAAGGTGAGACTGAGGCCCAGAGACAGTAAATGCTCCACCCGAAGGCACATGGTGGGTTAGGTCGGGACTAGGACTCGACCAGGCTCTTCGCCCCACATTTGACCCCAACTCCTTCCAAGACATTATAATTTTCTTGGCCCAAGTTTCAGGTTTATTAAAAAAAAGAAAAAAAAAAAAACAGAAAAAGAAGCAGTATTCTATTAAGAAGCATAATGTTGCTAATGAAGGCTGTCTGCAGATCTTCCCCTGTGCCTCTTGGACACCCTATTCCCACTCTGCTGGCTCCCAAATATCAGAGCATCCAGTTGACCAGACCTGCAGATCTAGGACCACAGCACCCTGCCACCTCATATTTCTTTGAAATACAAGAATTCCAAACCCTTTTCCTCATAAGTAAATTAAATCTATGTATATATTCAAGTCACTTTACAGGTGGCCAAAATATTCCAAGCACCATCCACCCAGATACCCAAATGAGAAACCCGAGTATGATTCTAGCTCCTCTTCTCTCTCCTGTTCTCTCCTCCTAGTTCCAACACATTCCCTCTCTCTAACCTCACTGACCTACTTCATAGCCTCACCCTTTCGTACCTGGACTATTACATTAGTCGCCTAACTAGTCTCCCTCCCTCTCATCCATCTTCTTCCTCCTGCCACCATGATGGTTTTGATTCTGCCCTGCTCAAGGGCAAACTAGGGGCACGCCCACACCTATCCAGTCTTAAGCATGGCATCACACATGGTTGCCATCTTCTCCCACCCACCTTCACTGTTTATCTCTGCCTTTGTACTCCACCAGAGTACGTATAGTTATTATTTATGGTTCTACAGGTATGCTGTGCTACCTCAGGCCTCCACACCTTTACTCAGGCTGTTTCCTATGCCTGGAATGCTTCCCCCATCCTCAAATCCATCTGCCTTGTATCTGCCTCCTGTTCAAGTTTGCTCAGGATACCATAACAAAATACCACAGACTGAGTAGCATAAATAAGAAAAATTTATTTCTTCACTGTTCTAGAGGCTAGAGGTCCACGATCAAGGTGCCAGCAATCTCAGTTTCTGGTGAGAGTGTTCTTCCTGGCTTACAGACAGCTGCCTTCTCTCTGTGTGCTCTTGTGGGCTTTGCTCCATGTGTGTAGGAAGAGAGAGCTCTCTGCTGTCTCTTCTTCTTCTTACAAAGCCACCAATGCTATGGGATGAGGGCCCCACCCTTATGATTTCATTTAACCTAATTGCCTCCCTAAAGGCCCTCTGCCTATATACAATCACATGGAGGGTTAGAGTTCAACATATGAATCTGGCAGACACAATTTGGTCCATAACACCTCCTTTATAGCACTCATCTCTATGTATTATGATGTTTTATTTTCATGTCTTTCTCCTCCATTGGATTCTAAGTTCTTGAGGAAAATTAGAATCGTCTCTGAATCCTTATGTTGGTGAAGGCCTGGTTCAGGTTTTGTGAAGCCCGAGGCTTATAAAATGTGATGGGCCCTCACTAAGGAAGGGATTAAAAGTTAGGTCCGGGGCTTCCCTGGTGGCGCAGTGGTTGAGAGTCCGCCTGCCAATGCAGGGGACACGGGTTCGTGCCCCGGTCCGGGAAGATCCCACATGCCGCGGAGCAGCTGGGCCCGTGAGCCATGGCCGCTGAGCTTGCGCGCCCAGAGCCTGTGCTCCACAACAGGAGAGGCCACAACAGTGAGAGGCCTGCGTACCACAAAAAAAAAAAAAAAAAAGTTAGGTCCGAAGTGACTTGAAAAAGGGCTCATGCAAGTGAGGAGCCCTGGAGCTTCAGCGTCATAGCTTCACAGTCTACTGCCTCTGGGCTAACAATAAAAAGCTTCATTGGGTCCTACAAAGACCACAGGCTGGGGCGCATTCAAATTTCTCATGTGACTCTGGGCAGGTAACTTCATGATCCACACTTCAGCGTTTCTGTGTGTGTAAAATGGGCTTATAATACCTGTCATGAGGTTGTTTTGAGGATGTAAGTAAATAACCTGAAAATACATTAAATATTTATTTACTTGCTCATTGTCTGTGTTTCCAACTACGATGTAAGCTCCTTTCAGAAAAGAGACTCTGCCTTGGTTGTGGCTGAATCTCTTCCAAGATGGTGCCTGGAAATGGGTGGATGCTCCGTAAATATTTGCTGGGTGAAAGAACGCAGTGCCTTGTGGGACCTGAAAGAATGGTGCTCGGTAAGTTCTCCCAGTTGTAACTATTGCTACTATTAATGAGTCTTAGTTAAATGAATAAGGAAGAGACGGAACATACCAATGATCAGAAGACGTAAAACATCACTGATAGCTAGACTCTGGAGAGCGCTACCATTCAAAACCTCTTATTGTCTTAAATGTTTTTAAACTGAGAATAAGAATACATTTGGAAGGAAAGAAGGAAGAAAGGAAGTTGAGGGAGGGAGGGAGGGAAGGAGGAGAGGGAGGGAGAGAGGAAAAGAAAAAGAGAGAGAGACAGACCAATAAATAAATAAAACAAAAGAACACTGAAAACCATTCAGGCAATGAGGAGAGTCAAAATAGGAAAGCCCCAGAAATTTGACATCGTTCCTTCCAGGACCAAGTTAGCTTACATCAGCTCCCTCTGTGCTCTCCAGGGAGTAGGGAGTGTTGCTGGGTGCAGAATGCTCTCCAATCAGCCTTCTAAGAGGGGGCAGGCAACCTCACATCACGTCAGGCCCCAGTCTCTTCCAGCTTGGAGCTGAAAAGCCAGTCCTCCAACTTAGCTCTGAACTCCTCACCCCAATCAATTAAGAGAAATCCCATCAAAAACCCCAAGTAAGTTTGCTTGGCCTGACCTAGCGAAAGACGCATTGCTCCTGCTGGAAGAATCTATCATTTTTAAATGGCTCACACTGATGGTTGAGGAATCCAGGGAGAGAGGCTGAATCCCAGCACCTCAAGAGCCTAGAGGGACCCCCACAGTCACAGAGGGCCCCCTTCATTAGAGATGGGGAAACTGAGGCTCCGAGACAACCAGCTACTTTGTCAGGGTCACAGAGCTTCATTATTACTATCGTTAAAGGGAATCCCTGAGATAGACCTAGCCTCCTACACAGTGCATTTAATTCTCACACTTGACTGTGTCAGTAACTCTGACTCATGGTTCAAGAATAAGACCCTCACCTCAGCTTCACAGATCTTGTTTCCGCTTCTCATTCTGCTTTGCATGCGCTGTGGGAGCTCGGACAGTGACTGCACCTTCCTGGGCTCCAGTCTCATCCTCTGCAATTTGTCTCACACGTGCACTGTCAAGATTAAGTGAGGTAGCGTTTTCTTAAAAGCTGGTACTTTTCATGCTTAAATGCTGATTTCCCACCTTCTCCCTTCCTCCCCCTTGCCCTACCTTCTTTCTCCTTCCCTCCACTCCTCTTTCCTTCCTTTCTCCTTCATAGGTGCTACGATGAAGGCAAAGAAGTAGAACACAGGGTCCTTGCTCAGAGGAAGTTCATCTCCAATCAGGCTTCAGTTTTCACTTCTCTAACACATAAAGGCGGGGATACACAGATGTCCATTCCCTGTCCTCAAGGAGCTTATAGAAAACCAGAGCTAAATACAAGGGGGAGAAAACCCCACAGGAAGCATGACATTTTATAAACATTTTCAAGCGTTCAGAAATCATGAAGAAGGGAGGGAATAGCCACGTCAGGGTCCAGCAGTAAGGTGTCAGAGGGGGAAACCCAAGAGTTACTATAGTTCTCCTTGCCTGATGCAAAAAACAAGCCAAAAAAAAAAAAAATGTTAAAGGGAAGTAGAAGTTCGCCAGTCAGGGCAACTATTTCTGGGCACCGCATTTTCTGAAGAGAATCTGGTGCGTACCAACTACTACATTTTTTTTTAGTCCTCTGGGTCCTATGATTATTGAACCTCGTGGGAAAAAATCTAAACTTACATGAAACTGAAACAAGAGAAAGAAAATGAAAGGAGAAGAGGAAAGAAGAAGGAAGAAAGGAAGGAAACTACCTTGGGCTTTCACTTCTAAGTACTAAGTTCCAGACCAGTTCCCTTTATTTATTCATTCTATGAGTGACAAAAAGGAGGAAAAGGGGTGGGGGAACGGGGTGGGGGGAGGTGGAAGGAAGAAGGAAGGGTGGGAAGAAAATTTGGAGATGAATATTATCTTCTGTTTAAACAAGAGGAAACTAAGGTCAAGAGAAAATGCCTTGCCCAAGGCAGCAGAATCATAAGAAGAAGAACTAGGACTGAAAGCCAGCTCTGTGTGACTGCAAAGCTTGGACTCCCTCAGGACATCACGATCCCCGGGTCAGAGTCCACTTTATCCCCCAAATGATAGCATCAGCGGTAAGGTATGGTCTGAAGAGCCAGGACATCATGGAAGCGGCAGTAAAAAGCACAGAGCAAAGAGCCCTCCCAGGTGCCCAGTGAATCCCACCACTCCTGCAATTATCTCCACAAGATTAACTTCTCCCTGTGCTACTGACCAAGTTAACCCTGGGTGGGTCACTTAACCTCTCTGGCCCAAAGTTGTCTTCTCTGTAAAATGGGTCCATAACATCTTCATCATTTGATGAAAGAGACTGGATTAGCTGAAATCTTGAGCTCCTGTCCAGGTTGAAGTTTTTAGATGTTACTCACATCACAGAATTTCACACCTAGAAAAAAAAGTGTAGAAATTCATATGTCTCAAGCTTGAGAAATGGCTAGACTCTCAGCAGAGATTTCCATTTGGCCCATTTGTCTGTTCTCTTCTGTTGCATAATGATAGAATTTTTAGTTGGTCACAAGACTGCCCAACTAAAGAGATTTCTTGGCCTCCCTTGAAGGAAGCGGTGGCCATATGATCAAACTATAGGTAGTGGATGTGAAAAAAAGTGATGTGTGTAACTTCTGCCCTTAAAAGGAAATGGTAGGCTCTCCCCTTTCCTCCGTGCCTCCTTGCCTCCTTCCTTTTGGATGAAATGCACACTTGATGGCAGGAACTGAGGCTGCCATCTTGGATCACAGGTTGGAAGGCCCATGATGAGGACTATAGAGCAACACGATGGGAAGAGCTCGGGTCCTGATGCTCAAGAAACCATCATTCTATCCCTGGACCGCCTACCTGGACTTCATATATGAGAGAGAAATAAATTCCTACCTTGTTTATGCTACTGTCTTCTGACAAATACATCTTTTTTAAGGAAAAAAAATCACAGATTGTCCAATTTGGGAAACACACTGCACGGAAAGTGAAATGGAAAACATTTTAGACTTATTCATGGTGTTGTCATAGTCATAAATAGAAAGTCAAATGGGGCCACTGAAATCTCACATCTATACATAGAAATGGAGATGGGGGGAGGGTCATTATATTTATATGGAATGGGGAGAGGGCTGGATAACCATTTCAATGGATACACAAAATTATCACAAAACTTTTAAATTGCACTCACCCCTACCCTGAACCCAGGGGCCAGTGGAGCCCAGTTAGAGGAAAAATGATCTAATCCATTCATTTTCAAACCAAATTCCACTCTGACTCCAGGACAATATCTGGTAGCGGGAGAAGTCCAGGGAGGATGAGGCAGGACAAGATGAGATCAGCAGATCTCCAGGCCCCACCACTTGCCTTAACCGCAGCATCACTGCTTTTATCTGTTTTACATACTGAGGTCCCACAGAAGAATTCAAATGACTCTGTTGTTCAGGTTTGAATAAGTTCAACCTCCTGGTTAATAGAGGAAGGAACTACTACCCAGAAAGGGGAATTGACTTGTCTACAGCCACATAGTGAGGAAGAGGACAATTTCCCAGGCCTAGGAATCAGCCTCTTTCACTGAATCAGACCTATTTATTGATCAGGCCAGACCCAGCTTCTAGCCCGGGGATAACCCTCTCTTACCCAAGAGTCAGAGCTTCCCTTTTGTTTGTGATTTTTAAGTGACTCTCTCATCCACACCGGTGCTTCAGCCAGAAGAGAAACAGCCTTTGACCACAGCAGATGCTCATAGCCTGAGAACGAGCCAGTGAATTCCTATACAGGCCCCAGGAAGTCACAGCCCATCCAGCCTGCTCAGCTGACCCAGAGAGGTTGGATCTTTCCTGGTCAGGATGGGCCTTGAGAGTAGAGCAAGGGAAGGCGTCACATTTCCTGTTGCATCAGGACCATGACAAAAGGTGCCTTCTTCTCAGAAGGTAGGATCAGGTGGGTGCCAGGAACAGGCCCCCGAATTCCTAGGCACAAGTGTTAGTCACTCAGATTAAGATTAAAAGTGATTGAGGGGCCTTCCTGGTGGCGCAGTGGTTGAGAGTCCGCCTGCCGATGCAGGGCACACGGGTTCGTGCCCCGGTCCGGGAAGATCCCACATGCCGCGGAGCGGCTGGGCCCGTGAGCCATGGCTGCTGAGCCTGCACGTCCGGAGCCTGTGCTCCGCAACGGGAGAGGCCACAACAGTGAGAGGCCTGCGTACCCCAAGAAAAAAAACAAAAGTGATTGAGAATTCCCTGGTGGTCCAGTGGTTAGGACTTGGTGCTTTCACTGCCAGGCCCAGGTTCAATCCCTGGTCGGGGAACTAAGATCCTGCAAGCCACACAGTCCGGCCAAAAAGAAAAAGATTAAAAGTGATTATTTATTGGAATGATTCGGAAGTTCCCAGTTCTCAAAGGCCTTTTATACACATTATCTTGGTTGGGGGCTCATACAGTGCTAGAGGAGAGGTGGGTCAGAAATCAATATGGCCTCATGATGCCGTCATAGACACTGGAGGCCCATCGGGATCTCACTAGAATGTGAATTCCTCCAGGGAAGGGCACTGGGTTGATTTTGTTCACTATTTCCCTAGTATTTATGGCACTACACTTGGACTGATGCCCACTAACTGTTTGCTTCATAAGTGGAGAAACAGCCTCTGCCTATCTTCCCAACCTCATCTCTCCTCAATCCCCCCATTAATACACCACCCACTTGTCCCTCCAGTCACTGAACCACAGGCAAGTCCCCAAGCGGAGGCAGCATTCTCTCCAGCCTGCGGGGTTTATACACACTCCTCTCTGAGCCTGAAATGGTCTCTGCCACCTTTTCCTTCTACCGGACCTTTCTATCTCAATCTTGACATTCAGGGCTGCTGTGTTCAGATAAGCAAGTTGTTCACCAGGCAAGCGTGATCAACCTAGGAGGCAACTGGGGACACAAAGATCTGCTTGGGCTCTGCGTGCCAAGCTGTACCTCCAGGTATGAGGCTACATTTGTCCAGAAAAGGAGGAGCCTTTTTCAAATTTTCACAGAGCTTCCATAAGGGCTAGGATCCTGTTGACATCAGTTCTTCCAGGGGGCATTTACCCATATCCCAGAGCAGCTTAGAATCCACTCACAGTCTCTAGCCTTGATCATTTCCCCCCAGAAGCTATGAGGTCTCCCACTGCAGAGGTTGTTTTGTTAGAAGTTGTCTCAACCATTAAGACGGTGCCAGGCCCACAGTAGCGCTTCCAGAAATGTGTATGGAATGACAGAATGAGTGAATGAATAACGATGGGCTTAGAGAGGTGAACTGCCTTTTCCAGGGTCACACAGTCAGTCATTGGCAGAGCTGGCTCGAGACCCCCAGACCTCCTGGGATCTGGTCCAGAGCTTCCTTCCACAGTGGAAACCCATCTTTCAAACATCCCTTCTGGAAGCCAAGCCCTCAGAGACACCTGATTTAGCAGTGAAGACAAGCCAGATAAACCTAATTAGTTTTGAGCACTCTCATGAAGCTTATTCACTCGGTCAGTGAGGGTTACTAGTGAACGGAAATATTTGGGGAGACTCATTTTTCCACCCCCAATTCATAATTCTGTCTACTCGTCACTCTTCACCCAGATGTAAGAGGTGCTTACCCAGTTCAAGCAGGCCCCAGGCCTCCAGTGCCACCGTCCTGACCGGGCTTTGCCCCTCGATGCTTATCCTGCAAACTTAAACCAAAAGGGCTTGACCAAGTGGCTTCTCCAAAGGACCCTGGAGCTAAAAGCATCTCACACTTTGGTCTTTGGGGGATAATGTGATCCAGATCCCCTGATGACAAAGCTGCACAGGAGAAAGTGAGGAGGAATGCAGAAAATCACCTCACTGGCCGCCGGGAGACCCAGGTCCCTGTCTTGTTAGGATAGGTAATCCCTCATGGGAGAAGTAAGATTTGACCAGAGCCACTTGGCCTGCAGAAGACGATCCCAAGGCAGAGCTGTCTGGAAGATGTGAAAGACGATCAAGAGACAAGGGGCTTTGACTGCTTCTCTCTCCAAGGTGGGGGCTGTGATAGGAGTAGAGAGAACCCAGGAGTAGTCACCACTGCTCCCTCCACCACTTTATTGCTCTGTGACCTTAGGCAAGTCACTGACGGTCTCTGAACCTCAGTTTCTCATCTGAATACGGGAGATAAAAATACATACGTTGAAAAGGGGTTTTTTTTTTTTGGTCACACCCTTCTTTCCGTATCTGCTTATCACTACTAGAGCAGAGAGGAAAGAGCCTGGGCTCCAGGCTCAGACTTGCAGTGTGATCCTGAGTAAGTTACTTCCTTCAGTCTCAATTTTCTCCTTTGTAAAATACCGTCTACCTCATAGAGTTGTTCCAAGGATTAAAAGAAAGGAATATATATAAAGTACTTGTTTAGTAAGTGCTGAACAAGTGTGAACAACTCTTACATTGTGTCTTACTGCTAAATTACTAATAAAGACAGACCACAGATTAAAGGGCAGAGTACTGGGATTCCAGCCCCAATTTGGGCACTTGCGTTTCGTGATCTTAAATAATTAAATACCCTCTCTGGGCCTCCATTTATTCCCTCAGTAAAATGAAGGGCTGGGGGCTCCCTAAGGGCCTTCCCCCATTACATTCTGTGGATGTTAGAATCTCTTCCCCTTTGGACCTTCTGCTCCCAGGGCCTGAAATGTCCATTGTCAGCGGGTGGAATTCCCTGCTCATCCTGCAGGGCCAGGTTAAATGAACTTCCTCTGGGCATATTTCCCTAAAGGGCACAGAAACAAGCAAGCAAACAAAGTAAGTCATGGTGCCTTCCCTTGCTTTTAGTGGTCGCCTGGAGTCTGCACTTCCGGCTTTACTTAGTTCTCTGGTCCTCTCCCCACCCAGCAAACCCAGTATCCCTGGAGGGCATGGCTCTGGTAGAATAATAGATTATACCTGGGCTTTGAAGGCAGAGCAGGGCCAAACCGAATTCTGTCCCACCTATCTAGATGATATCGGTAAGTCACTTCATCTCTCTAAGACTCAGCTGCCTCATCTTTAGAATGGGAGGCTAATGTCGACATCACAGGTTGTGAGAATTCAATGCAGGAACCACCAAGAGCTGGGACGTGAGAATGAGAGGCAGTCACTCTAAAGGGCTGGAAGTTGCCCTTCTCTTCGGAAACGTCCCCGGGGTGTGGCACGGACGAAGCACGAAATACAGCGTTTGGTGGACAGCACTCTGTGCGTGGCGCTGCTTGGAAATCCAAATCCTCCGGCCGCCAGGCCTCCCTGACAGATAAACTGCCGCCACGAAGAGTTAATGTTCAATCACCCTTCCGACCCCGTGCCTTTCAAAAGGAGGACTGGCTGGAAGCCCTGGACTGTTCCCACTGGGTGCGTGCCTGCCCACCCGAGGAAGTCTGGAGAGGGCGGGGAGTGGGCGGGGAGGCAGGCCAAACAAAATCTGTTTCTGTGATGTCACCGCAAACACTCTCCCAGATAAATGCCCTGCTACAAAGCATCTGCATTGCGTGCCAAAACGTCCGGCTGGGCAGAAAACAAGAAATCAGGTCCCCCGTGGCCCGCACAGTCCCGCCCCGGGCGCCCGCCTCCCAGGCCCGGGACGGAGGGACGGCAGGAGCCCAGCGGCCCAGGGAGAACCGCGGCTGGCTCAGCTCCCGGCCGCCCTCCCCGCCCCCCGGCGACAGGCCCCGCACCGGCTCGCAGGACAACCAATCAGCGCTTCCTTCTCCCCCAGAACCTGAAGGGACCGCCCGGATTCGCCGCTGCTGGAGGAAAGCCGGCGACCAAAACAAACAGAAACGCGAATGCCTAGGAAACGCGCAAAGCGGGCCACGCAGGCGGCAGAGGTAACGCTGAAAGAAACCGCGACTGACCTCCTTGAAGATGTTAGAAGATATTCCACCTGTGAAAACGACGACAGAAATATTGAGGACGGAAGAGGAGGAGAATCGGAGAGTCAGTGCCCTTGGGGGGAAAAAAATAAGACGGCTGACATTTTAAAAAGAAAGTCAATACTCCAAACGCAGCAGTTGGCCCCCCACGGGGAGTTAATTATTCATGGATTGCATCACCCATCCCTGTGCCGTCCTGTCCCTCCTTCCGCAGCTTAAAGTCCAGGCTCCATCATTTTAATGACTCGGCCTCAACTCCCTTGCACCCGCACCCATCAGTGTGCGCACCTGCACATTGCAAGCTGGGTAAATACAACTCTCCCGCCCGCCCTCACCTGCGTCCACCCGGCTGCACGTGGCGGAAGAAGCACACCGCCTGGCTGACTCCTCTCAACAAACTCCTGAAACCAAGCCCAAGTCCTACTGCACTTCCCGAGTGAATTCCGTTCCACTCCTCTAAAGGACCGTTCGACATCTTCTCTCTTGTCGTTCCCAACACCTCCTCCCGCGCCCTTCCTCACGGCTGCTAATCTTGCTTTGATTTTACTGAGGAAATAGACTCAGTCAGAGAGAACTTCCTCCAGCCACCACCCGCTCCTCCATCCCACACGGATATCCGCGCTTGCCCTTCGCCCATCCTCTCTGCCCTCCCTCCCGGCGTCGGCCACGTCGCTCTGCCTTGTCCTTTCACGGGCCTCACGTCTGCTGGTACTCTGTGCCCACGTCCTTCACTGCCCCAAGCCACCGTCCCTCCTCTCCCGCACCATCACTTTCACCTTCCTGGCTAAATCATTCTCCTTGGCACATAAACATTCTGTAATTTCTCCCATCGTTAGAAACAGGAGCGAACCCAAACCAAACAGGTCTTTTGAGGTTCCATATTTTCCTCCCGCTACCTACCCATTTCTCAGCATCCTTTACAGTACAACTTATCAAGGACAGTCTGCGCCCCCGGTTTTCAAACTGGTTTGGTTTACACACCCACAAAAGAATTCTGAAAAATTATGTACTCTAACACACATTTTACACTGACCTCCAAAATTGTTCATTGTAAGTTTACATAGTTGCAAAGAAACTTATGGCAATTTGTAAATATTGAAAATTTGAAATAAAGGTACTAAGTCACTTTTAAATGATCTAGTTGAAAGTGAATATCATAGTGTTCTGATGCCTACATTTACTTTTAAAAATGTATGAAAGAACTCTTCTCAACAATCAGAAATTTTAGTTTCTTTTATTCCTTGAACTCATATTTTCATTCCATTTACCTCTCCTCCAGAATCTTAACCTAATACAGATTATAAGATTGAAAGTCTTTTATTGATCACCATATCATATATCTCTAAAATGTATATAAATGCTATATAAGATGTTTTGTTTCCTCTAACCATATGGTTCTAAGCATTAAAAAATTCCATCTGCATTGAGTTATCATTATAATGATTAGTATACACAATTGATCAAAATAACAAATCTGGATTTTAAAAAATAATTCCTAAACATATAAAGTAAGGAAACATACAAAGTATAGGGAATTTATCTCATAATGGGACATCTGAGAATTTTCTTTAGTATATATATCCACTGGTATATAATATTTATCACTAGAGTGACACAGAGTTAAGCATGAATTCTAGTCCTATTTATCATATTTACAGATGTCAGCACAGAGAACTTAGTGTCAAGAATCAGTTCATGGGGAAAGAGTTTTGTTTATAGGACTGCGACTTCATTCTTTGAACTCCTAAGTTGTATGCCAAAAATCACACAGTGAACTATCATCAAAAATTATTTTTAAGAATATACCATCTGATAACTAGTAAATCAGGAGCTCGGTATAGCTGATTGCAACGTGCCTATCAGATTTTCAAGCAGAGATGTCAAGGGACATCTGTCCTGTGGCAGGAACCGTGGTGCCCCAAGCAGGATCAGGATGTGAGAGGTGGCTGCAGAGGTTGCCCCTGACCCCTGACCGCAGGTGGAATGGGGAGAGCGCTGCCCTCAAGTCAATGACTCAGGTTCTTATCACAGGACCAGCCCTGCTGACAGTGTGACCTGGGACAAATTACAAAACCTCTCAGAGCCTCAGTTTCCCCTTGCCCCTTTCATGCAGGTTCCTAGATTCTGAAAACAGGAGGAACTCTCACTAGGAACACAGACTTTTTGAGTTCTTTCACTTAGGAGAACAAAATAACACAGATTCAGATGCAACTGAATCCCTAGTCACACTCTGAATTTTATTTTATTTTATTTTTTTACTTTTAAATGTAGTAAAATACATATTACATAAAAGTTACCATCTTAACCATTTGCAAGTGTACAGTAATGTTAAGTATATTCACATTGTTGTGCAACCAACTACCAGAACTTTTTCTTCTTGCAAAACTGAAACTCTATACCCATTAAACAACTATCCATTCTTCCCTGCCTGCAGTCCCTGGCAGCCACTATTCTACTTCCTGTTTCTATTTCTTTGACTATTCTACATACCTCATATAAGTGAAATTATGCAGTTTGTGTCTTTTTGTGACTGGCTTACTTCATTTAGCAAACTGTCCTCAATCTTCATCCATGTCAGAATTTTCTTCCTTGCTAAGGCTGAATGATATTCCATTTCAGGAATATACCAACTGTGAATTTTATTTCATGCTGAGATGAAACTTGTTTATTCAAAAAATATTTATTGAGCACCTACTATGTGTATATACATCTGGATATGATGTGCTTGTGAGCCAAACAGATATAAATTTCATAGTCTAGTGTAAGTGTAAAGTGGATTCATTCTCCTGTCCTATCTTTTCATCCATCAACCAAGCCTCTGGGTCAGAATATCAAGTTGGCATCACAATCCCAGTATTCCAATTTGTAGCCCCGAGACCACCTAGTTCCGTCCTCTACACATACAGCACATCTCCAGACCCTTCCTCACAACAACCCAAACCTCTGCCCTGCTTTGATTCACTCCCTTATAATAGCTGCATAGGTGTCTGTATCTCTCATGAGATTGTAAACTTGTTTACAAATAAGGAGCAAGTAAGATTTCTGTATCCCCAGCAGTTTAACAAGGTACTTGGCACATAGAAATGTTCAAGAGTTGTTTATTAATATTTGCTCATAAAGCTGGAAAATCCTTCATTTGTTCAAAATTATTCAAATTCAAAATAATTCAAAAATTACTGCTTGCCTACTATGTGCTAAGCTTTCTTCTAGGAGATTGGACTATCACAAAGAACAAGGCAAGTTTGACCCATACTTTCATGACACGTTCTGGTTAGGGAGTGCAAGAATCAACAATGAGTAAAAACAGTAAAAGAAATAGCAGACAGCGATTAGAATAGGGTGCTTGAGTATCAAGGGCCTGGGTTTGCACTGCTTTATCCTGGAGGGTCAGGGAAGTCGTCTCTGCAGGAGTGTTAGCGGGGCAGAGAACTGATGAGAAGGAGCCCAGCAGGGGAAGGTCACAAGGAAGAGTATTCTAGGCAGGAGGAACAGAGACTGCAGAGGTCCTGAAGCAGGAGAGTTATACTGACGCAGGTTAAAGCCATATTATTCCTAGTTTAGAGATAAGACCATCAAATCTAAGATTCAGTGACTTGTCCACCTCTCACAGAAGTGGTAGCTAGACTGGGAGTTGAGTACAGTCAGAAAGTAATCATATTTAAAGGGTGTGCAGACATTTTTCAAAGCAGTTCAATCCTCTAAGCCATAGAAAAGAAATAGTTTGACTGAACTTGATCCAAAACAAGCCCACGTTTCTCATCCTACACAACCCCGCTGGGCCATCCATCTCATCCACTTCTCACGTCTTTCTCCACCTCTACCATGTCCAAGCTGTTGATTCCTATAGGTCTGTCTTCAGCCCAGATGTCTGTTACGTCTATTCTGAGCTAGAGACCCTAGTCCCCAACTGGAATGCAAGCTCTATTTTGTTTTGTATACTGCTGTCCAAAACCAAAGCATTGCCTGGCACAGAGTAGGTACTCAATTAACATTTGTTGAATGAATGAATGAGTAACTAAATGAACTGCAGGCCTATTTATCCACCTATTTACTGGACACATCTATCTCAACATCTCACAGACAGGTGAAGGTCAGCATATCCCAGAGTTCCTCATCTCTACTACTCTCTCCTCCAAACTGCCCTTTCCCCGTTTTCTCTCTCTCTGAGATCAGTACACACTCCACCTGATTGCCCAAGTCAGACACCTGGGCACCATGTTTGATTTCTTCTCTCTGTTTTCACCCATATCTAATAGGCAATGAAGTCTTCTCAATTCTAACTCTTTATATTTCTAGAATCCGCCCTCCTGCTTGTACATCCCTTCTGGCTTTGCCTTGGCTAAAAATCTTATCGCTTCTCTCCTGGGTTATTATAATAGTCAACTAACTGTCTCATTTCTTTTTTTTTCTCTCCTACATAAACCTCTATTCTATACAATGCCCGTAAGAGTGATCATTTTAAAAAATATTTTTAAATTGTGAAAGCTACATATTCATTCTAAAGATGTCGAAAGTATAGAAAAAACTTGAAAAAGAAAACAGAAATCACCAATATTTCCACTATGCAAAGATAACTATAGTTACTTTTTGGTTTTGGTACAGCTCCTCCCAATAGTTTTGCATATTTATTCAGTTGTTTATTTATTTTAAATCAAAACCAGAATCACTGTGTTTAAGCTTTGAATTCTTCTTTTTGTCTTGGCATTTTCTTTTGAATGCCTCCCTATACCTTGAAATATTGCCAAATGTACTTGAATGCTTTAAAATATTGCATCAACTGGATGTATTGTGATTTATTTAATCGTTTTCCAATTAGTCAACATTTAGATTGTTTCCAATTTCCTTATGTGCCTTCAGCACACATTCTTGTACATAAACTTTTGTCTTTATTTCTAATTATCTCCTTATGATAAATTCCTAGAAGTAACATTAGTAGAGCAAATTATATGTCCATGCTAAGGCTCTTTTGTCAAGTTGCCTCAGAGAAACTTCTTAGAAATGCAAATCTAATCATGTTACTCCCTTTTGAAAACCTCCAGAGATACTAGCTCAGACTTCTTAGGTAGGTATACAAGACTGCATGATTTGGCCTCAACTTACCTCTCTGACTTTATCTGCCATTGCTTTCACATGCGATCCCTTTATTTCAACCACATCAAGCTATATATCAGCTCATGAAATGTGTCAGCCCTTTGGACATGGTTGTGTTCTCTGCAAGAACACCATGCTCCCTTTTCTTTATCTAGCCATCTCCTACTTGTTTCAAAATTTAACATTAAGCAATATCTATATAAAATAGAAAATATCTTCAATTTAAATGCTTGTGGTGAGTTGGGCTCTATACTAAAATATTTCATTTAATCATTATAACCATTTTGCATAAGTATTATGTTATCTCCAACATCCAACTGAAGAAACAGAGGTTCAAGAAGTGAGGGGCTTATGTAGTTAAGTGGCAGACTGGAGATTTAAACCCAAGTCTATCTGACTCTGAACGCATGTTCTTTACAATTTGCTTCCTCTCTGATCTTCCTGTCATTTAGATTCCTCTTTTTTGGGTTTCCAGAGTATCCTGGGCTTACTTTTGTCTTTCTGTTTGTCCATCCATCAGTCTCCCTCGTTAGACTGTAAATTCCTTGAGGACAAGAACTGTGTCTTATTCAAAGTGTAGGGGCTCAGTGAACATTCACTGAATGAATGAGGAATGAATAAACAAACACTGGCTGTACTCTTATAACTCTGACCTCAGTTTTCCTTAATTTCCTTTGCTGTCACTGATGATGATTTTATGAGCTTGTCTCCTTGGGGGATCACCACTCATTTCCTCTGATGTCTTGATTCATGCTGGGGTCCTCCAACTGAGCAGAGGTGACATCATGGTCGTGGAACTCCCCTGCCAATCAAGGTGGACCCCCAGACAGCCTCCCGTGAATCAGGCAGAAAGAGAAAGATGTCGAGTGAGAGTGCCAGTAGAAAGTTTCTGTTTGCCCACACATGCCAGAGTAATGAGAGGGAAGGAAACACAGAAATAGAAGGCAGAGGCTTAATGGGATGGAAAGAGGCCCCGGTGTGAGGCAGGAACTGGCCTTAAAGGATTAAAAAGAAAATGAAAAGTGAAAACTTGACACATAGCTTCTACTGGAGTTAAAGAGATGAGGTCCACAGGAGTCATTGTTCACTGAGGCTGTACCACTGATGTCAAAACTCCTTCCAACCCGTCGTTCCAACACCCTGAATTCAAGGGCAGTGCAGTGCTTACTTAGGTACAATGGATTCCACCCCCCCAACCCCCATAAAAGGCACCTTCCATGGGGCGAGTTTCTGAGAGCTGCTTGGACCACATATTCCACAGTTTGGGCACCAAAGTGGCAATTATCCTTTATTCCCCCTCTCCGCCGTCACCACAAACATCATAGCATCCCCACAAATGCCACCTAAGAGTTTGTGTCACACACTCAGAAGAAGCAGAGTGAACATTCACGTACGTGCATATACTTGGAGACACACACACACACACATTTGCGTGCATGCCCAGAGATACACAATTGTGTATTGGCAAATACATGTACATCCTTGCATATATAATTCACACACACACACACACACACACACACACACACACACACACACTTCCAAATATATACTAAAGAAGGGACTCTCTAGTCATCTATTCAATCAAAAATATTTAATCGAGTACTTACTCTGTGCTAGCCACTGTGCTCCATCCTAAGGAAATGAAGGATAAGACATTGTCATTGCCTGCAAGGAGTTCACAGTCAATAGGTGAGATAGTTGGACATCTAGTCAATTGCAGAGCAAGAGGACAGTGGAAGGCCAGCAAAGCCATCCAACACAACCTCTGGGCTCAGAGTTTTCCCAGGTAGGTGGAGGCAGATCTGATTCTTGACAATAACTAGGAAGAGGTAGCTACATGTGCAAAAGCAAAGTGATATGAGTTTGGGAGAATTGCAAGCAATTCAGCATAGCTGGATTTTAGGGGACAAGGGGAAAGGTAGGTGTATCACAAGAAATAGGGGTTGAGGGATAGGAAAATCCCAGATCATGAAAGGAATCCCATGCTGAAATTCCAAATCTAGCGACATGGCAGACTTCATTAACATAGAACTACCCCTCCCAGAAAAAACACATAGAAATACTGAATAAAATATAACAGTTCTCTCCACTGAATATAGTTCCCTTCCTCTGTTAATACATGGACCAGATCAAAAGGCATTCCATGTATCAGAAATAAAAGGAGAGTATAAAACCAAGGTAATAACTTCTGGCTGAAGTTGAAGTTGGAGAGGCACATAAAAGCCAAATCACACAGTCCTATATATCCATCTAATAGGACTGAACTGTTTTCTGAACTCCTTCTTTAGAAAGTTTAAAAAGAGAATAACATAATTGGATTGCATAGCCCAGGGTCTATGAACCCCCTGGGATTCCTTCCTGGCGGCAGCAAACACAAACCTGCTTTTTAGAGACCAGGATGCATGGGACTCCCATAGACAACAGAAACCCTGCTATAGATAAGCTCACAATAAAAAATTATAAACCACACACACTCAACCTATTTAGTGTGCAAGATGAAAATGAAAATTCAGAGGGATTTTACTTAGTCACACTTATCAGATTGCTAAAATGTTAAAGTCCAACAGTACCAGTTGTTGAAGATGGAAATCAAATAGAAATTACATATGCTGCTAGTGATAGTATAAATTTGATACAACTACTTCTGAGAGCATTTTGGCAATAATATCTGTTAGAGTGGTGACGCATATACTCTACCATCTAGCAATTCCATTTCTCTGTGTATTGGGACTAAAAGGAGAAATACATAAAGGAGTCTATGTCTGCACTGTCTGCAATAGCAACAAATTGGAAACAATCCAAATGTCCATCAACTTTATAATGGATTAATAAGGTATGGTTTACCCATACAGTGATGCTACAGTGTTAAATGAACATTACGGATCTGTGTGCCATCCTGTATAAATTGCAAAAACACGATGTTGAGTGATTAGAGCAGATTATAAAAAACATACTACTTTGATACTATTTATATATATGCTTATTTAACACTCACTAAACAATTCTATATAGGGCTCATGGATGCATACATATGTTGGGTCAAGTAAGAAAACCTGATTTGAAAGGGCACGCACCAAATTCAGGATAACAGTTACCTGGCGGAGAGACTGTGTGGGATGAAGGGACTGGGCTAAAATTGTATCTCAACCGCTTCTTTCTTAACAACAACAATATCTGATCTGGAACAAATAGGGCAATATGCTAATCTCTTATAGTTGAGTGGTAGGCACACGGTTCTCATGTTATTCTCTGTATTATATTACATTTTTTGAAATAAATTTAAAAAGAAGAATAAATACCATGCGAAGGATTTTATTCCCTGAGCAGGTGAGTGGCATGGTCAGATTCGTGTTTAGAAGGTTCCCTTTGGCCGCTGTGTGGAGGAATTCTTACAAGAATGTAGACTGAAGCAGTGATACCTGGTAAAGAGGCTATTGCAGTTGGTTAAAAAAGAGTTAATGGGGCCTCACATAAATAAAGGGAATAAAGGGAAGGGATGAGTTTGAAAGCTATTTAGGAAGTAAAAATTGCCAATATCTTGTCAATCTTTTTATTTTCCTTTGGCATTGAACAAATTTCCTTCTGTTCCCTTTTTCAGTTGAAGTGTGACATAGCAATAGACAAATACATGAATCGAAATGTACTGCTTAATAAATTTTCACAAAGTGACTACCACCCACATTAAGTCCTCTCCCAGTCGATATGCCCCCTAACGGTAATCACAAATCTGACTTCTATCACTATAGATGAGCTTTTTCTGATTTTCTTTTAACGTTGAATTGAATTTATTGAAATAACAGAGGCATTTAGTTATCACACATAATGAGATGTCTAGACGCAGGTGGCTCCAGAGCTGATCCACCTAGGGCACTGGTCAACTGCTCTGTGAGGTTCTGGCTTTTTCCTTATGGCTGGCAAGGTAGCTGCCAGAGCCCCAAACATCATACCCTCACAGCACAATGTCGAAGGAAGGAAGCAGCAATAACCAGGCTAATGAGACATCTCAAGTGCTTTCCTGTTTTCTCAAATACATAGAACATGATCAGCTGAATGGGGGCTGGGAAAGTCAGTGATCCCCTTTTTTAGAATCTGTGATAGGAGATGAGTAGAGAAAAACAAGGTTGAGTATAATTATGACAGTCAAATAATTTCCTTGGTTTCCTACCAGGCCCTTTCAATGCTAGGAATCAAGTGGTACAAATATTTATTTTGGTTCAAGTGTGTTTTTCTGACCAAGGTATAATCATTGCTCTGGAATTTTCTGTTCTTACTGAACTCCTTGAAATGTATTGTTTTTGCTTGCTTGTTTTGGGTTTTTTCTTTTTTTTTTCCCAGTTTTATTGAGATATAATTGACATACAGCACTGTATAAGTTTCAGGTGCACAGTATAATGTTTGACGTCCATATATTGTGAAATGATTACCACAATAAGTTTAGTTAGTATTCATCATCTCTTATAATACAAAAAATATATATTAAGAAAAATATTTGTTCCTTGTGATGAGAACTCAGGATTTATTCTCTTAACCACTTTCCTATATGCCATACAGCAGTGCTAACTACATCATCATGTTGTACATTACACTTCTAGTTCTTATCTTGTAACTGGAAGTCTGTACCTTTTGACCACCTTCATCCAGTTCCACCTCTCCACAACCCCTGCCTCTGGTAACCACAAATCTGATGACTTTTTCTATGAGTTTGGTTTTTCTTTTTGTTATTTTTACATTTCACATATAAGCGAGATCATACAGTATTTGTCTTTTTCTGTCTGACATTTCATTTAGCATAATGCCCTTCAGTTCCATCCATGTTGTTGCAAATGTCAGAATTTCTTCTTTTTTATAGCAGAATAATATTCAATTGTATCTATATTCCACAACTTCTTTTTTTTTTTTTTTTTTTTGCGGTACGCGGGCCTCTCACTGCTGTGGCCTCTCCCGTTGCGGAGCACAGGCTCCGGACGCGCAGGCCCAGCGGCCATGGCTCACGGGCCCAGCCGCTCCACGGCATGTGGGATCCTCCCGGACCGGGGCACGAACCCATTTCCCCTGCATCGGCAGGCGGACTCTCAACCACTGCGCCACCAGGGAAGCCCCTCCACAACTTCTTTATCCATTCATCTGTTGATGGACACTTAGGCTATTTCCATGTCTTGGCTATTGTAAATAATGCTACTATAAACATGGGGTGCAGATATCTCAACACAGGATTTTCATTCCTTTCAGATATATACCCAGAGGTGGAATGGCTGGATCATATAATAGTTCTACTTTTATTTTTTTGAGGAACCTCCATACTGTTTTTCCACAGTGGCTGTCCCAGTTTACCATGCCGCCAGCCGTGCACAAGGGTTCCCTTTACTTCACAGCTGCACCGGCAATTGTTATATCTTGTCTTTTTGATGTTAGTCATTCTAACAGGCATGAGGTGATATCTCATTGTGGTCTTGATTTGCATTTCCCTAATGATTAGTGATGTAGAACATCTTTTCATGTACCTGTTGGCCATTCATATACTTCTTTGGAAAAATGTCTATTCAGGTCCATTGTCCATTTTTACATTGGGTTATTTGTTTTTTGCTATTGAGTTGTATGAGTTCTTTACATTTGGGGATATTAACTCCTTATCAGATATAAGGTTTGCAGATATTTTTTCCCATTCAGTAGGTTGTCTTTTCATTTTGTTAATTGTTTCTTTTGCTGTGAGTTTGCCTGTTTTGAACTTCATAAAAATGAACTCACACAGTATGTATTCTGTTGTGCCTGGCTTCATTCACTCAATATTCTTTCTGTGAAATTCAGTCATATTGTTGTGCATTGCAGGGGTTTGTTCATTTTCATTGCTAAATGGTATTCCTCATGTGAATATTTAATTATACTTTTTAATGATCTTTTTAATTTTCACTTTTTAACTCAATTGTTGATGGGGATTTGAGTTGTTTCCAGTTTTGGTGAGAACACATACATCCCTCTGTTGGGTGTATATTTGGGAGTGGAATTTCTGGGGGATGGGGTATGCATATTATTGGCTTTAGTAGATACTGCCAAAGTTTCCAAAATGGCTGTACCAATTTATATCCCCACTTGCAGTGAATGAAAGTTCAATTGTTTCACCTCCTCACCAACATTTGTACTGTCAGTTTTTTTGTTAAGTTAGACAAGGATGTCACAGTATGTAGTAATATCTCACTGTGATTTTAATTTGCATTCCCCCATGACTAATAAAGGTGAGCACACTTCTGTGTTTATCTACCATTTGTATATCCTCTCTTAGAAAGTTTAAAAAAGATGTTGTCTCTCTTTTTCTTATTCATTATTATTTACAAACTGTTTTGGTATCAAAAGAAAACTACCAAAGCTTCCCTGAGCCTATATTCATCTCTGACATCTGGGGCCACTCATGCCTCATCTTTTCTCCTAAGGAGGTGAGGAGAATCCAAATGTGATGTGTGCACTCAAGTTTTCAGAAAACTGCAAAGGGCTGTTGAAGGCACAATTATCGTCATTGGAAGGGTTGGTTCATGCAGAAGCTGGAATGTTTTTTCAGGGTTGAATGTCCTAGAAGGGATGCTTACCAGAGATACGGAGAGGGTCCACATGGAGGACGTCAAAGTCTGACTCATTCTACTTACGATCCTGCAACACCTCCCCTCCGCCCCTTATCACACTACCGTAATTACTTGTCTCTTCTCCTAGACCTACATCTGGCAGAGCTCTTTTCATTTATGTCATTGGTGTAGATAAGTGGTATACACAGACTTTGGCCCTTGGTAGATCTCAGAAAAACCACCATCAGATAGGACAGAGTCCTCCAAATGACGTCTCTCATAGCTTCCTGTATTCTTTCTTCATAACACTCTTCTTACTTCCTAATTACCTATTTGTGTGATTAGTTGATTTTTTTGCATTCTTCTGTAGCCCATGATTCCCTCGAAGCTGAGACCCTGTCCCTTTTATCCACTGTCCTACCTCATGTGTTAACCAGTGCCCGGTACAGAGTACTTAATTAGTATTAATCAACAAATAACTGAAATAATTTAGATATGAATCCCAGAGCTGCACCATACCATGGCACAGGCCCCATCTTTCCTTAAGTGCCCATGAAATGGCGTTCTCCCTCCTTGAGACTAGTTTCATTCACCAAGTGTTATTGGAAAGGTATAATGGGAAGACAGGGAGACAAGCAGTATGGAATGACCTGATTTGGTCTCCCCGGCTCCCCCACTAACTTGCTGTGTACCCCCCTCCTCCTGCCAGGAAGTTATTTTGTCTATCTGGAACTTTGTTCCCCTAGATTTGAAGGAAAAACTTTGGACTCTGGCCTTAAGCATCTCCCTCGCTGCATTGTGCGGTCCAAAGTTACAACTCCACTTACAGGAAAATGCTGAGTTAGGACAGGGACCTGAGTGAGGCTTGTGTAGCAGCGAAGAGCAGGCTGACCTTGGTGGCAGAAAGGAAGCCACAAGCCACATGGGTCTATTCCCAGGCCCTGAAATCAAATGGGAGTTTGCCTGGCTGCATTTTAAAATTGCTTGAGACCAATGATTCCCTCTTTCTTTCCATTTTCTCTTTTGACTAGGAATGTCTATAACTGTTATTCTATGCCTGTCCCATCACAGAATTTTGGGAGCAGATAACTTATTTCTTAAGTTTCACGGATTCATAGATGGAGAGGAATTGTGCCTCAGGATGGATTAAACCCAGAACCTCATCCTTACCTTATTTAGAGGATGTAGTTTGATAATGAGATTTGAGATTTTGAATTGATGCTATCATGTGTTGAGACTTTGGTGAATGTTGGGATAGGGGGAATATACTTTGCATGTGGGCTGGATGTGAATCTTTGGCGGCCACAGGTAGGCAGAATAATGGTCCCCTCAAAGATGCCCATGTCCTAATCCCCAGAACCTGTGACTATGTTATGTGACATGGCAACAGGGGAATTAAGGAATTAAGGTAGCAGATGGAATTAAGGTAGCAGATGGAATTAAGGTAGCAGATGGAATTAAGGTTGCTAACCAGCTGACTGTAACCTCCAGGAAACGGAGCCCCAGAGACTCCAGAACGAGAAGATAGTACACTTGTGCTGTTTTAAGCCACAAGTTGGTGGTAATTTGTGACAGCAGCAAAATAGGAAATGAATCCAAGCTCTGGCCTGCAGTTTACTCCTCTACGACCTTAAACATCATCTTTGCATTCCTTAGCAGTCTTTATTTCTCAAAATAAGAACTGCTGGAAGGATCAAAAGCGACAAATAGGCCACAGCGCCTGGCACGCAGGTGCTTAAACAATGTGAGCGAACGTCCAGCTTCCCCTCTTCTTCCAGGCTGGGGAGACACAGGGAAGGAAAGCAGGGGGCAAATACCATTCTTAGCGGTGCAGCCTCCTTCCTTTGATGTCGCCGGCTGGGTAAAGGACTCCCTTTGTCACCTCCCGAAGCACACCTTATCTACAGCCCGCTCCTTATCTGCTTTCGGGGACCCACAGCTCCCCCTGCCCCGAGGAAACCCCCCTTTTGAATACAAAAGCTCTTTAGAAGACCCTGAGAGGAGAGCAGGACCGGAGCTCTCTCTGTTCACTCTGCAAACAGGCTCTCAGAGATGAAAGAGCTTGGGGCATCCCTATCGACAGTACCATGGCCGCCATATTTTCCATTGAGAGAATCCCACGGTGATGCTCTGAGGGGAGGCGAGGCCCCTCGAGGAGCACAGCCTTCAAGTCCCCCTCCTCCCACCCACCCAATACCAACCCCCTCAATCATTCTGAGCTTCCAACTCCCTCCTTAGTTGTTATGAGCTTTTATTTAAAAAGCACCTTTAATACAAGTATAGTTTCGCAGATACAAGTTTTCACTTTGTATTCTACAAAAGTCTTTGAATATTATTCTCTTTACAAAATGGAACCTTACAAAAATACTGACAATTTAATGTTTTTATACAGTTTTCTCTAGTTGCAGTTATTTCTTTCATTGTAAAAACAATGTCTAGCACAGAACTACAATATTTTAGTTGATATTAAAAAAAAATGAACTCCATGCTTTTGTAAGCAGCTAATGTAAATAACACAGGTCGAGACACAGTTCATAGTCATAGTGGATATAGCTAAAATTGTTTCAGAAATAATATTTTACATAGTTAACTTTTAATGTTTTATACATTATTTATATAATATTTATATATAAAAATCATAGCTTGCTATAAGTTGAAATGAAAGGACGGCTTCTGTTGTAAGGATGTGCATGTGGTTGACCCATGTGGTTACATTTAGCCCTTTGAAAGGTTTGCATCCGAGATCTGAAAGCATTTCTTCCTTCCTCCTTTCCTCAAAGGTTCAGTAGAAGCGGTCCCTGTCTGCTGCCTCGAGTGGGACCTTGCTTGGAAGGACACTTACGGAGAGAGGATGAGGAAACTCTACGGAGATTTAACCCACGTGTTCTGCCCAGCAGAACCTACCAAGAACTGCCCTAGAGATCAACCCCAAGACAATAGTGCTTTACACAGCTTAGCAAGAGCGGCTCCCCCAGAGACCCCCACTTTATCTGGAAGGGCAGCCTCTGGGATGTGAGACTGTCTGCTACTCTGGCTCATTCAGACTTTGAGTAGCCAAAGGGTTGCTTCACTTTTCATTCTGCCCCCTCCACTCCTTCATCTCTTGCATGGAAGGCTGCTTTCCATCAGCTGATGGCAGACCACATCTTTGCTCGTCTCCGGGCGCTCCCAGGCAATCCCGGTGGGCACCCAGCAAGGGTTTCCAGGAAGAAAGCAGTAACCGAAGCTAACCATCACTACTTGAGCGTGGCAGTGCCCCGGTCATTGATGTACACGACATCAGCATCCTGTAATTGGCATCTCAGCATCACAGGCTGGTGTATCAAGAGAAGACACGGGAGGGCCTGTGCCCTCGAGCGCTTCTGAAATTGTGCTATTTGTGAAATTCACTCATCCACAAAGAGTCACCTAATCGCTAAAGTGAGGGACTGCGGTTGCTGGCCTACGGGCTGAGGAAGTGAGTGATAAGGCTTCACAACTGGGAATTTGGATTCAGGATCTGATCGCTTGACTGAGCAAACGTGCTCTCTTCTTAGAGTTAAAAACAAAAACAAACAAACAAATAAGATTCCTGAACCAAAGTCACAGTGGAGAATCGAGTGGTGTGGACAGAGAGACACAACAGGGGAGCCCCCCATGGCTATTTTCTTGATTCAGTGCTATTTCTGGCGTCGTGTGCTACAAGGTGAATTTGAGCTTTTCCAACAGGCCTGGGATTCCTCAGGTCACAGAGGTGACCGGCAGGCTCTACTCAAATCATCTTAGTGTTTGTTCCGGAACAAGCCTGTGTTCACTAGAACATGAACACTTAAACCAACTGCACATCCAGGATTCCCGCACTTGCTGTTAGTTTGCTGTTGTTTCCATACAGGTGAACACTACCTATTTTGGAAGGCCACAAGGTAAGACTTTTTTTTTTCCTTTTTAAAAATCAGTCGGGCAAAAAGTTTTTCCCTACATTCTACTGTCTGATGAGATAGGAGAGCAGCAAAAACTTGCTGTCAGCAGTCATTTTCCAAAAACAGCTCAGGAGGTGGGTAGTACCTACACCATGTTGTGGTGATTGTTCCTGTCGATAATGTCCACAGGTGAAAGGATGTCCTTCCGGATAGCAGGAGGAGGCAGGGAGAGTGTCGTCTTGGTCTTGAAGAGGTCAGACACGAAGAAAACCTAGAAGCACAAAATCAGAGATTCCAATCAGTCACTGACATCTGAGCCTTGGGGACAGGCAAAGGCAAAGGCAAAGGGAAGACCATAGGAGCATAGACTTTAGAGAAAGGCGTCCCCAAACTGTAGATCTTTGAATACGGAAGGACCAAGGAGACCACAGAGTCCAATTCTTCTTGTACAGAGAGGCAAACTGAGGCCCAGAGAAAGGCAGTGACACGCCCGACGTTGCACAGCCATGGCAGGGGCAGCCCGCGCTTCCGTGGGCTCTCAGTCCAGTGCCCGCTGTGTGCAAGCCCCACTTCCTTATTTCTCAAGGTAAATGAGTAGCCGTGAAAGATAAGTTCTCACACAAAGGAAGCAAGTCATAATTAGTCACCGTCATTAGTCTGTGATACTTTCCCTTTCCTCACAAAGGAATCTAGGGTGTAACCAAAAGAGATCAGCCAGTATGAATTCCTATCAGCAGGCGCTGGAGCAAGGAAGCAGTCGCTATCACCTTTTCCTGAAAGCCCAGTGATGTCAACAATTTGATGGGGGTCGAGAAGCCAGGGTCTCCTGACTGAAGGAGTCAGCAACTAACCCGGTGGAAAGGTCAACACAAATTCTCCTATCGCTTATTCCCAACCTCCTTCCTCCTCCTGAGCATGTGCCCTCACGGAGTCGTTCTTAGAATCGCTGAGAAACGTTTACTTGAACGCTTACCCACAAGGGTATAAGGATGGCTCGGGCAGAGTTCCGGTCTCAATTAGCTTATGATGAAAGATTCAAGAACTTGCTAAGTTACCAGAGTAAGAAAAATTTATGCTTTGTATTAGGTGGCAAAATAAATACACAGATATCCATTGGAGCCATTAAGCAACAGGCGTTTGTACTAAGTAGCCATAAGAGGCAGCTGTCAGTCATGTAATTTAATAGGAAACATATGCCTGAGTTTAGCCACTAGTGTTTTAGTGGCTAAAACACTTCAAAGGTCCTATGGCTAACGGCTCTCTGGATGGAAGAGTCTGTCCTGCAGATGGTCACGCGCTCACTAATAATGACGGCCCTGTGACTTCATTCAGGGCCCATTATAGGCAAGAAAATGAAGTTCTTAATAAGACTGCACCAATACCAAGGCTCTGCAGCCAGGGCCTGGCCACAGAAGTGACTTGGATCCTTTGCTGAACCGATTTCCACAGTGTTCTCTCTGTAGCGATACAGCCATCAGCAAAGTGCAGTCAAAATCACAGCAAGACACAGGTGATGCTGGTCACCCCAGGAGCATGGGGTGACTAGAAGGCAAATGGGAAGCAGAGGCTTATTTACTGGCCACCATAAAATCCTTTGTATTGTATGTTTTGAATTTTTGTACCCATTATATATATATATTACTTAAACATTTCATTACTAGTTTTTGGTTAAAAATATATATATATGCATATATATATACAGAAAGAAGGCTAGGCGATTTCTATCCTACAGCAAGAAAGTGAAATATTAGCCAAGAAATGGAACATTTTAAGACATTTGCAGCCTGAGTGCTATTGAATGTACCATTTTGCAAAGGAAAAAATTAAGCCTTCTGTCACTTTCTTTTCTAAGGAGGTGTGAACAGTGAGAACCGTGGCACAGAAAGGTTTGTCTCGTAGCCAGGGCCAGCTTGAGAACCAGGAGAGAAAAGGTTTGTACCCAACCCTGCCAGGAGGCCCTAGGCTCCCCTGCACGGGAACCCTTTACAAACAGGTGGGGAAGGGGGGGTTTCAGGTGCCCCCAGTATAAGGAAATCTGAACAAACATGATTAAAGTTATAGGAGATCATTAAACTTTTCAACTCTTCTCTGACAGAGCCCATGTCCTCATCTCTACCTGGAAATTACCTTCCCCTTCCTCCTTCACTTTGTCCCCGAGGAAGAGATTTCGGTCAGTCTCCCCATCGCTGGCTCTGAACTCCACTTTCTCCAGCCTAGCAGCGAGCGCCACCAAATAAGGGTTCTTACGAATCTCATTCCTTAGAGATCTTTCTCCCAGCCTGTGTGCCATGTGCTGAGGGCAAAGACGGCAGGGGACACCCTCACACAAACATCCCTCCCTTCAAGATCCCGATACCACCTCCATCTACTGGCTGACTTCCCAATTTAATTTCCTGAGCTCATATCCACTACATGTTAAGAGTTTCCGTTTCCGAACTGCAAGATAGGAATGAAATGAAGGTTAAAGGCAAGAATGTACTTGATAAGAACTAAACCTGCATCTGGCACATAGTTCAATAAAGGCGTTCCTTGTGTGGGTACCAAGGTCGTGTCTGGGCCTAGAGTAAGCCACGTCCTCTCGTGTCTCCAAAACTTTGCCCATCAGTCTTTCTTCCTAATGAGAGGCTTCCTGAGGATGCAGCCCAGCCCTAATCATCCCACATCACCCACAGGCCTTTGCATTGAGCCTTGCACACACCAGGAGCTTATAAAATGTTTGCTGTTGAATTCCTCCACTTCTTTCCACTGGAAGCAAGCACTCTGGCCTTGGATCTTATCGGCAACGGAGAACGCCTACGGATGTCAGGGGGACCACACCCTCCCACGCCACATGCACACACCCCAGCGGCAAGATAAAAAGTGGAGTCGGGTCCAGCAGGATCCCCCCTTAAGCTGTATTTTGCCTTCAGCATGGCCTGAGGTTACGCAAACACTTTTTGGGGGATCATGAAACACGATCCCGTCAAGACTCAAACAGGGCTCCTTCTTCATGCTTGAACAGCAGAATACAAAAAGGACTAGGAAAGGCCAGTTCTATTTCCTGCAGAAGATGATTTCCACCTGGAAAGAAAACCCAGAGGCCCAGGCTGGGAAGGGTCTACACGAATTAGGTGGCTATCCCAGGTCTGAGGGACAAAGCCACTCCCAGCCCACAGCCCCACTGCACAGACCTCCTCTGTGGTGTGAAAGAGCCGATCAGACGACAGTCCTGGCAAACATGAAATCTAGGCGCGAAGCACCAGGGAGAGTTTTAAGTTCTCCTACCCTGAGCATATGCTTTCAATTCCATTTATCTTCTCCTCTACCTTCACAAATTGCTTTTCTGAAAAGTGCAATCAGTAAACACTTATTGAACATCTGCTCCGTGCCAAAGCCCTGAGATGTTAAATATACAGAAGAGAGAGAGTTCTTTGCCCTCCAAGAGCTCACAGGGCAATGAGGGAGAGATCCGGGTAAATAGAGCAGTTACAGTAGTGTTCTGAGGATTATGACAGAGGGAAGCCGGGGTGTTAAAGCAACACAGAGAATGTGGCATCTAACCCAGGCTGAAGTGGAGGGGAGAGGGCCTTAGAAGGCTTCCCCCAAAGGAGGTATATTTGAGCTTAGCTTTGAAGGATAAGTAGGAGTAAGCCAGGTGGTGAATGCCAGGAATGTTATTCTAGGCAAAGGGAGTAGCGCGTGCGAAGGCACGGGAGTGAGGGAGCCCAGCTCGTTCAGGGGCCGCAGGAAGCTCAGTATAGGGAGGGCTGAGCGGTCAGTGAGGCTGGAGGGGGAGCCAGATACTGAGAAGGGGTCTGGCACAGCCCGAGGAGCCACTGTCAAGGCTGAAACAGGGAAGCAGCACGTTGGGAAGACTTGCATTAAGATCATTGATTACCTAAGAAGGAGAAGGCGTCAGAAAGGGAGCCGAGGGCCCGAAGGCAGGGGTCCCAGTCAGGACACTGTTGCAGAATCTAGGAGAGGATGAGTCCTGTAAGATCACCATGCAGTGAAGACAAAGAAGAGATGGGTTTTTGAAACGTTGAGGACACAACTGCCGTTGATGGAGGCGGCATGTATGTGTGCAGGGGGACATAATGCTTTTATTTCTAGTTTTGTTTTTAACTCTAGAAATCTCTCACTTGTTCCCAACGAAACTCTTCAAGTTTGGGTAACTACGCTAGGGGAAAAATGACAGCTCTGCTTTTCTCTGCCTTCTAAAATCCTGGCTCCCTCAAATATTTGCTTGGGAAAGTGGTTCTGACCTTCTCCCGAGTCAGAAAGGCAAGCTCTTCTGTGATCTGAGGGCGTAGTAATCTGATTCAGACAAGCACTCAAGAGAGTGAAGCCCTTCCACCGAGAGCAAACACACAAACTGGGCAACTCCTGGCTGGAGGAATCCTGTTGGCGGTAATGAGATGAGACATGTACAGGAGTCTCCTTCTAAATGGCGACTCTTGTTACTGTGCCATTGGGTCACCACCTCCCACTCTCCATGTAGCACTGATGACAGGCTTTGCTCTTGGTAGTGGGACAGACTTGTCTTTAAATCCAAGTTTTGCCATTTTCAGCAAAATACCTGAATGAGGGATACAATGCCTACCTCAGAGGTTTACTCAAAGGATTATATGATGTCACAAAATGAGCAAGTGGGGCTCGTTAATAAACAGAGCAATGATCGCTGGCTTGCGTGTTCAGTGCCTACCCACATCAAGTCACGTCTCTTCCCCTGCCCCTTGGGTGGAAAGAAAAGAAACAAGAGAAGGAACCAGAAACAAGGAAAATTAGAGAGGGGAAAATTGAAATGATTGAGAATATGGACGAATCGGTGAAAACCTGTATAGATTCAAGCCAGACATAAAGACCACATGAGATGGGAGTTTTCCACAGGGCAGATAGGATATGCTCTCAAAGTCCAATAATTTCTGGGGCTATTTTGGGGAATGAGTCAGCACAATCAAAAAGGAAGATGCTTCCAATGTCTCGTTACCAGCATTCACCAGCTCTGGAGATGCCCAAAGCACACAGCCCAGCCTGGCCTAGGTGCTGCCTGCCTGGAGCTCACCAAGAACCCCTGGCCAGAAACAAAAAGTCTCATCTGCAGCCAGGTTTCCACTCCCATTGCTGCAAATTGCTGAGTCAGCAAGCCCTGAGTGTCATTTTGTTAAGGGCAGATTATGACAACAAAATTGTCCTTTAAATATTTCTGGAGTCCCTGAGTGTCTCAAGTCCTGAGAGTGCGTAAGAGAACTCCTTGAAGACAGGCACCACATCCTTATATATTGAAATTTTTATAAGCCCTCGTTGAGCTTAGACGCCAACACAGAGCACATAAACGTAAGAGTGGAAGAATTTTGGAATCTCAGAATCAGAAGAAAACCGAGCTGTCTATTCCAATGTTTCTCAAAGTATAATCTTCAGATCGTCTATTTCCGAATCAGCAGGGTGCTTCTTGAAAAAGCGGATTCCTGGGCCCACCCAGACCAACTAGAAGTGTGGCCTAGAATCTGCATTGAACAAACACTAGTGGTGTTTGTTATGTAGACGAGTGAGGAGAGCCATCAGTGGACAGTCCATGGAGATGAACAGACGGGCTCAAGCCATAGACCTGCCACTCACTGGCTGTGTGTCTTAGACATCTTGTAATCTCTCTGAGAGCAGCTTCCTTATCTATACACTGGGCTCCATGAGCCCTTCCTTAAGCTGCTCGAATCTGCTCTTTGGTACCCACGCTGAACTTTCAATGAACTTCTGTCTTCGCATGAGGCCTACAGGCTCGAGTGCAGACATAATGCTATAAATGCTATGTCATGCTTCCCCTTTAGGCAATGAGATACTCAAGCGAATGAACTGTGCTCAGAGCCCAGCAAGCGTGGCCTCAATAAATCTAGTCCACCCCACTGTGAGGACAGAAACCATGGGCTGCCCCTGTTGCATACACCCTGATGCCCTGGTCTTGGGATATCCTTTGGGCATCCTGCTCTACCATAACAAACAATCTCATTGATTAAGGAATAATTTTCTTTGCCTTGGGTCTCAGCTCACTCTCATGCCCTACGTATAATAAGTGCCGTCTAAAGAAAAGTCATCTTTGGCAGCCCTGTCTTTTGCCTAAATGGGAGTTACTTGATTGCAATAATTATTTTTTGACCTCAGTAGAGGCCTTTCAGTGATTTTCTGGCACAGGAGCTTGTCAGTGTCCATACTGAGTAATTTCCTGGTATATCTGAAAGGGCACTTGATGAGGTAGAAAGTGTCATACGAGGAGTCAGGCAGCAGGATCTAGTCCCCACATTGCTACTGCTCTATGACCCAGGCCAAGTCAGACTCTCGTCTAGACTTGCATTTATGCAAAATGAAGAGGTTTATGATTTCAGAGGATGGGTCTGCCCTGCATTTGTGTGCTACCATTATTTAAAAATCTACCTTCTCACAGTTTCTGTAAGGCTTAAATGGGAGAATTCACATGAAAACGCTTCACACCTATGAAGAGCTCTTCAAATCCTCCCTCAGTTACCATCATTCATGACCATCACTGCTACTGAGGGTCACAAAGGGAGCTGGTCCCGTAAAAAGAAGGAGGGTTTGGGGCAGCAGAGGAAAGTCGCGGGCACTTGTGGAGGAGAACAGGCGTCTGAGCCCTGTAAGCAGCCTCACAGGAAGGCACTTCTTGGCTAATACAAAGGAGGGTTTCTGGTAAGGAGGACCCAGAGGGCTGACGGCGGTCACTAAGATGCTAGATCCAGTATCAGCTAGAGTTCAGGAACATGGTACCTAAGAATAACAGAGGCTAGAGGAAGGCAGGCGCCTACTTCTAGAAATCCCACCTTTTGAAGCTGAAAGGGTAAAGAGAGCTACTATTATTGACTTCCCCCAAATATTCCACAAGTTCCATCATTCTGAACTTTTTAGGATCACAAGACATACCATGTTCCCATCCATCTCCATGTCTTTGTGTTATTCCTTCTGCATGAAATGCCCTTCCTTATCTTTTGTATCTCAGAAAATATCCAT
Organism: Leucopleurus acutus; assembly: GCF_964270905.1. Lineage (NCBI taxonomy): Eukaryota > Metazoa > Chordata > Mammalia > Artiodactyla > Delphinidae > Leucopleurus > Leucopleurus acutus. The sequence continues at coordinate 146,009,477 of NC_139143.1, read as the reverse complement.
TCATTGCTCGAGATTCTCCTCCTCCAGGAATTCTTCTAGTCTTCCAGCACCCTCAAGAAGAATGAGCTCTCCCCTCTCTCAAGCCCCCCACTGTCCCCAGGACAGGATCCCATCCTAATGGCTGTGCTCTTCTACTGCACTTGTGTGTTTACGTGCCTGTCCCCAATAGCCCAGTGTTTTTCAAACTGCATGTCACAAGTCATTAGTAAGTTTAAAATCAATTTACTGGGCGGTTACTACCAGCATTCTTAAGGGTTAAATTTAAAATGTTAGAACGTATCACATACAGTAAGCATAAGTCTTATTTTGTGAAATATTTTAGTTACGTGTGGGTACCTCTATTGGGTTATAATGTATTTCTTATTATGGATCATGGCTGGGAAACTACTGCACTCTAAGCTCTTTAAGGACCAATTCTTTCCAGCTGCGAATATTTAAAACAAGGCACCATACTTAACACGCAAAACACATCTGATCAATGCCTTGCATGTGTCAAGCATGAGGCACCGTTAATTCACTGAATCCTCAATCCAAAGATCAGGTGATGTTAAGACGTATCATCCCCACATCGCGGGGTGGGAAAAGGCAGCTGAGAGGAAGTGACTTGCCCAATATGCCTAAGTGGCAGGAACACAACTCCCCCTTCTGAGTCTCTGCCTCATCATCTACCCCATTCATCTCAGCAGGGGAATGAGAAAGGAGATTTTAGAAGAACTGTGCAAATTGTCATTATCTACTGGGGGGCAAAGTTTACCCCTGCCTCTGCTTCCTTCTCTCTCCCACACCCAGGGGTTCCTGGCTCCCCTGCCCACCTGAGAGTAGAGGCCCAGGATGACAAGGTCAGCCCCAGGGCTTCTGGGCAAAGAGCTAGGCTTTTGCAGCGCAAGAAATGATTCAGGAGGTCATTTCATCCATTCCCCTGTGCCCAGGCAGTAGTGGAATGAATCCAGTGGAAATAGATGGGAATCTCCTGTTACAGAAGATCTCACAAATTCAGGGCACAGACTACACGTGTTTGGAGTTTACTAGTTTAATCCTTTGAGATAGGATCAAGAGAGCCGAGATCTGGTTCCTACTCCGCCACCATGAGTCCTTGGGTGTGTCCCATCCTCTCTCTGTGCCCCATTTTCCTCTTGGGGGGCTGTCATCACTGAACCCTTCTTCCATTCACATTCTCACTTGTCCTTTCTCCCAGGGTCACCTAACTGCGGCAGAGACAAAGAACATCCTCGCCCTTCCCTACATCCTGGAGGAAGATAGCAGCACACAAAAGAGCAACTGCTGGCTGAGCCACACACCCTGCAAGAGGAAAACCAGGAAAGACTCTGCTGCATGTTTATGAAATTCACGAGCAGCTGCTTCCTCTGCTGCACCCACAGCAATGGCGGCCTGGCCCTGCCCTGACCCCTCCCAGGGCCCCACAATTTGCCATCTGTTGGAGGGTCAGGGAGGAGGTGGACAGATAGTCAAGTTGTCACCAGATAGGAAATGAACCGAGGTCTGTCGCTTCGTCCAGGCCCCTGGGTTACGCCAGGGGTGGGAATGGTGAGCCCAGCTGTAGAGTTCACATCTTGGGAGGGGTGGCTCTGTGTGTGTGTGTGTGTGTGTGTGAGCATGTGCCTGTGTTTGCCTTGGCCTGTCTGTGTATCTGTGATTCTGAGTGCAGGTGACGGAGAGAGGATGGATATCTGTGTCTGGGTACGACTGGGTCTGTCCCCGTGCCTCTGTCCTGTGCACCTCCGTCCACATGTGTGAAGATGTACATCAGTGTGCCTGCCCTTCTGCCCCTGCATGTCCGTGTCTCTGTGTTGAGTTCACAACACTGTGTAGGTTTTTTGTCTGTGTCGGCTGCCATTGCCCTCCTCCTCTGGAAAGCGTTCAGCTAGTAAGCAGTGAGGGAGGGGACCAAACCCTCTCCTGTTTGGCGTGTGATTTTTGTCTAGACACGTCTTTTTGCTGTGACAGGACTTACTCTCAACAGACCCGGGTAAAAGTGCTTGGCTGTCATGGCCTGTTGCCCAAGGCTCTGCAGTGGCTGAGCCAACATTCTGGAGTGATGCACTGTACCCCCTGGGGACTTAAAGACATGTCATGATCCCCAAATAGAGGCCACCTAGGCATTGCATGGAGACGGTTCCATCTGAGAAGGCAGGTCCAGCTCAGTTACTACAAAGTCCAAAGTCGGCTGTGCCTCGGAATCTCTGTGGGAGAAGGTCATGGAGCTAAGGGCCTCCAAGATCAATTCAGATGAGGAAACTAGGCTCAAGAGGAAGTGTCTTGCCTGGGGTCACAGGCTAATTCATCACTCATTCTTTAGCCAGTGCTTATCAAGTAGCTATTGTGTGTCAGCCACTGTATCAGGCACTGATAATGAACAACGAGAGGGTTAAGCCATGGATTCTGCTCTTAAGGCACCCATAGTCTAGCTGGGGAGACAGACATTTGAACAATTACGACAGAACCAGGCTGAATGTCACAGCAGGAAAAACATGCAAAGGACTGTGGGAGCATTGGAAGACAGTTAGGCAATCTGTCGTCAGAAAAGACAGAAGAGAAGGTATGCTAGACTAAACAACAGCCCCCCAAAGATGGCCACGTCCTAATCCCCAGGACCTGTGAATATGTTACCTTACATGGCAAAATGGACTTTGCAGATGTGATTAAGTTAAAGATTTCGAGACGGGGAGGGTATCCTGGATCACCCAGGTGGGCCCAATGTAATCACAGGGGTCCTCGTAAGACAGAGGCAGGAGAGTCAGAATCACAGAAGGAGATGTGAAGATGTAAGCCGAGGTCAGAGAGAACGAAAGAGAGATGAAGATGCTACGCTGCTGGTTTTGAAGACGGGGGAAGGGGCCACGAGCCAAAGAATGCCGGCAGCCTCTGGAAGCTGGAAACGTCGAAGAAACAGACTCTCCCTAGAGCCTCCGGAAGGAATGCAGCCCTACCAACACCTTGATTTTAGCCCGTTGAGACCCATTTTGGAATTCAGAACTCAAGAACTCTAAGAAAATTAATTTGTGTCGTTTTAAGCCACTAAGTTTGTAGTAATCTGTCAGAGCAGCAACGTGGGGAACTAACACAGGTTTCATCAGAGATGGGGTGAAACTGGAACTGTGTGCTCCGTCAAAAGGGGACAGCTGTCTAAGATAAGAGCTCAGGGTGTTGAAAAATCTTGATAAGTTTCATGTGCCTGGAGGTGAAGGGACGTGAGATGGGCAGGAGATGAGGTCTTATAAGAAGAGTCTGGGGTCTTCAGACCTGTCTCTGCTGGACCGCCCTGGGGTCGACCCTCTACCCTCTCCTTGTTACTTCATCCTCCTTAGTCCCTGTTTTCTCATCTTTTTAGTGAGGACAGTGATGGGTATAGGGTTCAAAATAGGATCTTTGGGGGACTGGAGATGGTCTATGTAAAGTGCTTAACATAGTGGCTGGCACGTGAGCTCTCAATGCATGTCAGCAAATATGATTTCCCTGTCGACGGGGGTCCATCGAAGCTTGGCTCAGGAGGTTACCAGGCACAGTGGGAAATGGCTTCTGGGTTCCTTGACCTCTGTGCGATGGCCTTGTACCTCACTGGGCTGCCTTTTCTTGGTCCTCCTAGCCAAGCTCAGGTAATGTCCCTGTGTTAAGATCCATTCATATCAGCCCCATTCACGGGCGAGAAGAGAACTCGGCTTTGCCTGGTATGTGCCAGGACAGCCTTGATTCTTGGGGGCAAGTTCTGCTTTGAGACACAGCAGAGCAGAGACCGCAGGCTCCTGCCTAGGCTGCAAGCTACCCGGTACAACTCTGGAAAAGCACCCGATAAAGCTGCAAAACCCGTGAGGCAGATGCCCTTCAGCCACCTCACGGTCCCCTCCTCCAGCACGCGGTGTCCTCAGACGGCCTCTTGGTTCCCCAGACCCGTCTCTGGCTCAACTCAGGGTCTTGGTCCTTATACCTCCTTTGATGGGAAGTGACCCACTGCCTTCTCTTCCCCAGGCTGAGCTTCCTCAAGCTCCTAGGCTGACTCCAGTGTCTTGCCCTGGCCTCTCAGGTGGCTTAGATGAAACGGCTCCCTCAGCGCTGGAGTGCTGAGCCAGCCAGGACCCCGAGCTTCCATGACCAGGCCGGAAGTCAGGCACTGGGAGAAAAATGAGAAATATCAAGTCCCTACCCTCATGTGTTCACAGCTAAGTGGGACAGGGAAAGATGTGTGTAACCCTTTTCTAAGCCATCCTGACACTGTAAAACAGGCTTTCCAACTGAAAGCAGCAACTGGATCAGCCCGAAGGGTTGGGAAGGCCCCTGACACCCTTAACTTCTGCTCTGTAAGCTGCTGCCTAGGCTGCTTATGCCTCGGGTGACTCCGGCCGCTTCAGCTCCGGTGACCGTGCCCCCTTGCCAAGCACAGAGGGCAAAGCTTTGGAGTCAGTGATCATCCCGGGAGCCGCTGTCAACTAGCTCTGACCTCAGATGACCTGAGTCATCTCTCTGAGCCTCAGTGACCTCATCTGTAAAATGGCCGCGGTATACAACGGCTCCGTGTCCCTAAAAGGAGCCGACGAGTGAAGGACCCAGAGCAGAGCCAGCATAGAGTAGATGCTTGACAAACGCTAGGACCAAATTCCTATCCAGCGCTCCAGCGCACCCGAGCCAAACAGGATAAAAGTCAGACCCTCACTTCCCTTCTCGAAAGCAAACCATGGTCCTCCCGGACACTTCGTCTCATTGTGCGTAGAGAGCGCTCTATAAAAGAGGGGAAGGCTATGAAGGAACCCCCAACCTTTCAATTTTTTTAATTGGGGATTCGGGAGACTTTAATTAGGGCAGTGGCGCCGAGAAGGAAACACCACAGCAGGCCCCCGTGGGCTGACCTCCTGCCTAGAGCAAGGCTCAGAGGGCACGGTCAGCAAAGGGTTACCCTGTCGTGCAAACACCCATCCCCCACTGTCACTTCACATTAAAGGGCCAAGCTTCAGAGAACAAGCTCTCAGTGACAGCTGCTCTCATTAACGGTCTGCTCCCCCAATTTCTCTCCCTTCTAGCCTTGACTTGAAAAGAAAAACGAAAGAAAGCAATGAATAAAGCCCTCAAAACAGCCAGTCCCTAGACTAGGGTTCCTGGGATGAGGCTGGCCGGCAGCTCAGATGCTGCTTTCTTTGTGGTGTCCACTCTGATCGCCCCAACTCCCTGCCCCTCTTCTTGCCTCACCTGCCTGCCTGCCGAAGTGCCCTGGCCAGTCCCCGTGACGGTCCCTCGTTGTACTGTAGCTCCTGTGCTTGGCCTGGCTGTGAGCAACTAGACTGGGATTTTTTTGGAAGTAAGGGCTGTGCCTTATCCGTCCCTCTGCCTTCAAGAGAATGTTCTCAAGAGTACTAGCTTTGTGTTGATTACACACGCATTCACTTACTCTGAGCTACAATCTCTGAGAGGCCTTGGTGACACAGGGAGAATAACATATATGTTAACTAGGGTCCCTGTCCCTGAGAAACAATTGAAAGGGAGACACACGTCCACAATTTCAACACAGGGTGACGCATGCAGGAAAGCAGGGAGGTTATTCCAGGGAGACATGGGGCTGCAGCCAGGCTGAAAAACCAGGAAAGGACCAGCGGCTGGCCTAGATCTCACTTCATGATTCTTACCGGGAATGAGCAAGGGCTAAACTAACAATACAAGCTGCATTTGTGGTACTCGAACACGGATCCCTGATGGACCAGGGTGAGTGCCCCTGAGTAGGGCCCAGGAAGGCACAATGTCAGAGGAGGTGCTCAGTTGTGTTTGCTGAAAAAAAACCCTCAAAATTTTAGCGTGAAATGTAATGTTGTACAGATTTTTAAAAAAAAGTTTCCCTTTTTGACTCTTAAAAACAAAAACTTAGCAGGCAAAAAAAAGCAGAGATTCCTGAAGAGATAGAGCCTCAGAGGTGGAATGCCTCATCCCCCCTCACTGGGAGTCAGGGAGGAAGTACGTGAAGGGGTAGGTCATTTGAGGCCAATCGGAATGTGGTCCATCCCAAGGCCATTCTCTAGGAAGCTCTGTGACTTGATTGTACAAAGCCCTCAGGCTAGGAGAGGGCTTAGCCTTCGCCATACTCCCACCTCCCCAGCCAACACCTAATTTAGGGTCTGACCAAGTCCTGTAAAGGTCACAGCGGGAAGGGTAGATGTTTTCCAAGCAGCTGGGAAGTGCTTCTGAATAGTAAGTAATCACCAAAGCAGCATGTGAGAAACATATGAGTCAGAGACTCAGACTCTTGACATGTGACCTGAGGCAAGTTTCTTCCCCTCTTGAACCCTGACTGCCCTCATGGATGGAGTGAGTGAGTAGAATAATATCTAAGACCTCTTGCTATTGCAACTATGAGCACGAACCTTCCGTATTTCTGCAGAAAAGGATTCACAGAATCTGTTGGATTAAAACTCCCAGGCTGGAAAGAAGCAGGAATTATCCTCATTTCACTGAAGGGCTCCTGGGGCAGGATGGCTCCTCAGACGCCAAGCAGAGAAGAGGACTGAGCTCCCTGGCTTTGGTCACTGAGCTGGAAACATTTAACAAGCAAGCCATCCAGGGCCCTGCTTGTGTGCTGAGGACAAGAGGCTACTTACTATGCAGCAGGCCACCAGGGCTCCTTGAGCAAACCCCGCCAGGACATCACTGGGATGGTGCTTGTGGTCAGACACGCGGGACAGTCCTGTGTAAAAGGCCATCATGATCAGGGTGAACTGCAGGAGGGGCCGGAGCAGGCGGGCCCCTCGCCAAGTGAAGCGGGCCTGCAGGTACAGCTGGAGGGAGGAGACAAAACGAACAGACACTGAGTGACTGGCCGCTCCCCTGCATTCTAGCCCCAGGTTGACACACGTGACATTCCCACACATGGAACCATCTGGAAGAAAGAGCGTTCAACTTGGACTTGACCTCAAGCGCATGTTTTTAAACCTTGAGCCTTAGTTCCTCTGCTAAACACTAAGAAAAATGGAGCTTTTCTAGGGAGGTAAGCTAATAAGAGCCAAGGAAAAGAATTCATGAGAATGGCCTTAGCACGCTGCCTGGCATGGACTAGACCCTCCAGAAACCTGAGTTTCCTTTTATCATCTTCTTGACTGAAACCAATTAAAGAATAGTAACTGGGGTTAGTAAAGGTTTCTTTTTTACAATTGATGACAACTCATTCAATGCACATGTGTGTTTTCCTGGAGATTACGGCTATACATTACCTGCCTCTCAGGAGTGTCATGGAAACACAAGCATGATGACGGGGTGGGGGAGGGTGGTTTATTATGAGAGTCGCAAGGGAATGCTTCTGCTTCAAAAGAAAGCAACTCTACCAAAGAACAAGCTTCTAAGTCACCACTTGGAACCAGGGATTTTGCATTAGAATATGAGGAAACACATAAACCAACCAGACAATGCCAGAGAGCTTTCAAAGAGAGGTTGACAGAGACTGGACTGGGTGGGGTAGAAGAGTAACCTGAAGAAAAATGGAAGAAAAAAACCAAAACGCCGCTCTGGCCGAGGCAAAGAAGTTGCAATGACGTCAGCTGGGCATTGTCCCTTGGAATTATCTTGCTGCAGTTTCCGTTCTAACCTCTGGGCACAGCAGACTTCTCAGGTTCCTGTGGGAACTTGGGAAATGAGGGGGAAGACACAACGGGACGAGGGGAACTTCCGACTACAAATCAAAGCAAGGCACTGGGAGACCAGAGAGAGGGGAAGAGAGCAGAGGGGAGGGGCTGACAGCCTAAAGATAGACCTGGACAGTGGCAAGGGAGTGACTCTGCCCTTCCTGAGACAAATGGACACCTTCCTTTGGGTGGTCAGGATTGACAAGCCAGCAGTAAACCTGAGGAGACAGAAGAGTGGAAGATTCCAGAGTCACTCTTGCCCGCGTAGGAAGAACCTCTAGCACTGAAACCTCGACGACTTGGAAGACAACTGCAAAAAAAAAACCCAGGCCTGGAAAACAGCAGGCAACTTTATAATCACTACGAAATTATATAAATGTATTGTTGGGAAATGTAAGAACGAACAACAAATAAAAAATAATAAAGAGAATGCACTGATGATGTTGGCCACTAAACAAATGATAAAAACCAATCGTTTTATAAAAAATACCCAGTTAAAAATCTAAAAGAAGAGATAAAATCATCATAATGGGGCCTTCCTGGTGGCGCAGTGGTTGAGAGTCCGCCTGCCGATGCAGGGGGCGCGGGTTCGTGCCCCGGTCTGGGAAGATCCCACATGCCGCGGAGCGGCTGGGCCGGTGAGCCATGGCCGCTGAGCCTGCGCATCTGGAGCCTGTGCTCCGCAACGGGAGAGGCCACAACAGCGAGAGGCCCGCATACCGCAAAAAAAAAAAAAAAAAAACCATCATAATGGCCAAGATGATGCTATAAATAGTTATTAGCTTACCAAGAACTGCATAGAGCCTTTATGAAGCCAAGGACATAAAGGACAATTTGAATAGATCACTAGGATTTTTATTTATAAGAACACCCATTTATAAGAACCCTCAACTTATAAACTCAAAAGTTAATATGTAAACTTAATCAGATTCCTAGGAACATCCTAAAAAGCTTTGGAGAAAAAAACCTTAAAAAATTATTCTAAAATTAACCTAAAAGGCCAAACCTGTGGAACTAGCCAATAAATAAATAAATAAATACACTCACACGTACACACACAGCTCAATAAATAAGCCAGGCACTATGATAGGTACTAAGGACACAGAAATGAGAAGTTATAATTCCTGCCCTACGAGCATCCAGTTGGAGGAACATATGAAAACATGTAAGTGCACTTATGGGCTTTATAGAAACTATGAAAGAAGCTGGGGGGACCAAGGTCAGTTACTAAGGGGAAGGTATACTTGACTTGAATCCTAAACACGAATAGGTATTTTCTAGGAGTTAAGGGGATGGTAGTGAGGTAGTGTGTATTCCAGGCAGAGCAAAGGCTTATAAGGCAGCAATCAGAGCGGCAGAGAACTTCTTGAAGTTCTGTAATAGCAGAAAAGGGGGTATGGGGCAGGGGATGGGGGAGGGGTGAAACACAGGGCTACAGAGGCAAGCACAGGCAGCTCGTGAAGGGCACTGGAGGTCAAACTAATGAACGTGGCCTTTATTTAGTAGGTCAGTCTTTCCCAAACCATACTCCATGGAATACTAAGGGTCTTTCTAAAAAAGATTGGTAAATACTAAATGTTTATTTTCATCACTTACAAGACATTATTTTTACAGAGTATCTACCTAATGAATCACAATTGGGAAATGGTACTGTAAGCCATGGTGTAAAATGATTTTAAGCAAGGTACTCAGTACCAGAAAATAATCTGCAGGTCAAAGGCTACTCCCTCATTTCTGCTGAAATGACCCCACAAACAGCAGATTCTACAACCAAGAATCAAAGAAATCTCTTCCTTTTTGAGAGTGAGAATGATGTTGATAGCTCCAACTCAACCCGGTCTTTAAGACAATAGCAAGTTCAGGGAAGAAGGACTAGGCCATATGTAGTGTGACCACCATGGTCTGGCCTTCCTCCAGCCAGTCTTGGCCATGGACAGGGGCGGGGTGGGCAACGGAAAGGGCACAGGTTTTCACCAGAAAAACCTCATTGGGGAATTCCCTGGCGGTCCAGTGGTTAGGACTCCATGCTTTCACTGCTGAGGGTGTGGGTTGGATCCCTGGTCAGGGAACTAAGATCCCTCAAGCTGCGGGGTGCAGCCCCCCCCAAAAAAGAAAAACCTCATTGAGCCTCAGTTTTCACCCATGTGAAATAAGTGTAACAACCACTGTTTCACAGGCTGTAGCACAGATTGGTGCTAAGTGCCTAGCACCACGTACTGCTCAAAAAACAGATGCTTTTATTCTCTAACCATGGTTTTTTTTCTCTTAATTTGGACCTAATAACCTCAAGGTTTTCTCATTTCCCTCAATTTAAAAATCTGCAGGTCCTCAAAAAATGACTTTTCAAAATCCTCCATCTCTCCCTGCCCCCTCCATGTAGACTTTAGGTCACGGGCGCTGGAGATCAGGATGGGACAGAGGAAGGGTGGGTTTCCCAACCGGACGAGGCACACATCTCCCCTTCCACTGACTCAGATACTGAAGGCTGGAGCTTAATATAAGAAAAAAGCAAATACATGAGAGGAACTTGAGGAGGGAGGAAGAGACTTGTCATCAGAATAGCTTCAGAAAGGGAGTGCTCAGGAATAAGAAAGAAGTGAGGGGCCATCTTGGGGGAAAGAATCCCTTCGGGAAGCAGTCAGGCATGGAATGAGTGGGCAGATGGAAGCTCGCGCCCCCAAATCCATCAGTAACTGACACATTTATTGAGAAATGTCTCAAGATCTCAGGGTGGATCCTGGTGTCTGTAGCAGGGGCACAGCAGTAGCAAAGTGAATTTTGGGGTGAGACAGCCCTGATTCCAGTCCCAGCTCTACCACTCACTAACTTCTCTAAGCCTCAGTCTCTTTCTCTGTGAAACCGGCAGGACATCATCTTCCTCTTAGGGTTGCCAGGGTCAAATGACACATCACAGGACCCTGCCTGGCATGAGACAGGGACTCAAGGCACTCTTTATAGAAATCGATGTCACCCTTTCTCTTTGATAGATGAGATTGACTCAATGACTTTGTTGATTTCACCAAAACAAGCGAATTACTAAAGAAAGCGATTGCACAATGACCTTTCACCCAAGGACTACTTTCGATTTGAAAAGTCAGCTGAGGGCAACAGGCTTTGAGGTTGACCAAAGGATCTGATAACACCCTCTGCCCTACCCCAATCTAAGTGCTGAACGGATTGGATTTTGCCAGTTGAAAGCCCAGTTCACAAGAGCCACTCACTCCAGGCCAGAGGCTCGGGCCTCACCAGAATCAGTGAGTACATTCTGGAACACGCTGCTCCCTTGGAAACCTGACCTGGGGATACTATGTAGGTCAGGAGGCTCCATTCATTCCCACTCCACAGGGGGCAGGTAACCCTTACTCAGGAGAGGGAGTCAAACCTTGTGGCCCCAAGGATGTAATGCCCTGTCCTAGACCAAACAGCAAGGAGCCTCTCCCAGAATCAAAGCTCCTGCAGGGGCTTCAGCAAAGTCCCAGGCACCCTGAAACGGGTGGTTAAGAAAGGGGTGAGCGCAGCTGGACAAAACCAGAAAGCCTAAATCAGCTTGACCTCTCCTGGGCATCTGCAGCCCTGAGGTCCTGTCCTCTCTGTCTTTAATTCCCCACCTGTGTGAAGGCCTCTGTGTTCAGAGAATCCACTTCCTGTGCGTCAGCGCGATGCCACAGAAAGTGCCTGACTTGCAAACAGAGCAACTGGATTTGAATCTTTTCTCTGCTACACACCAGCTGTCTGACCCCGGACAAGGCACTCTGCTTCTCTGGATTTCTGCTTTCCCATATGTCACATAAGGAGATTTGTTCACTTAAAAAAAAAAATGCTGTGAGCATCTATTCTGTTCAAAGCTGTGAAAGACACAGACATGCATAAAACAAGTTCCTTCACAAAAAAAAGAATATAATCTTTCAGTCCCTTTCTGGGACTAAGATTTTTCTTCCAGTTGCTAAAATAAAACTGCTGATTGTAGATATGGAGTTTACAATAGAAAGGTGTATGTCTGTCCCCCCCGCCGCCCCCCGATGTATATGAAAGTCCTCGGCACACAGAACTCACTCCAGAAGTGGAGCTCTCTTCTTCCTGGTCTGAGCTTCAAAACTGGGATCCTGTGGAATTCTAACAAAACCTCCTTAGAAAGATCTGGCTGAGTTCAAGCCAGCTTGGGGCTGAACCAGCAAGTCAGACTGGGGTGAGTCTCACTGGTTCTTGCTAAGTCATTTGTGTTTCATTACACAATTTGCATACTGGTGAAACAGGTCTGTACTGTCCTCTGGCTTCATTTCCATTGCTCTTGGGAGCTCTCTGCTAAGAGTGAGAAGGAGGCTTTTGTCCTTCCTCTGTCCCTGCCCTCTTTCTTCCTGGAAGTCTGTCCAGATCGCTGACACCCACGGGAGAAACTTTCTCCCTTCTCCCATCTCCTCCATGGCTCAGGTTCACGTGTCTGGTGACTCTACGTGGTGCAGAACTGGGAAGTTATTCAACTACGTTCAGGACAAAGAGGAGTTTTTAGTTGACTTTTCTCCTCCTTTAGAAGGGAAGCAGATCTTGTTTTCTGCCACTATCAGGGGGAGAAAAAGAAACTACTGGTTTGCTGAGCTCTTCGACACCGAGCGAAGTGCTTTAAATTATATCCCCTGCAATTGTTACAACCATCCTGGTAGGCAGACACCATTGTGCCCATTTTACAGATGAAGAGAGCAAGGCCAAGAGAGGCCATGTCACCTGCTCAAGGTAACAATGGGCCATGATTTCCACTGAGTAAGATTTGCCTCTTTTAAGTCCATGCTCTAACCACAGAACCACCTGGCTTCCTTAGGGAATTAGTGCTTTGCATGTCAAGTATTGGTCTTTTGTATTGGACTTCTGTCTCTGGAGAAGCAATCTGAGGGGACTATACAGGCGTCATGGACTAAAGGACAACCCGAATGGGACACAAGGAACTTCAGGCTTCTCTAATTCACCTGTCACACACTTTTATAGCACGCACGTCTCAAACACAGGTGTATAGCTTTTGTAAGAGTTAGAATAGAAGAGTCTCTGACCTGATCTTAAGCTCAGGAGAGCCTGTAAACTGACTCAGAGCAGAGTTAATAGTCCTTTCCTCTGGGCTCCAATCCCTCAGTCCACCACTATCAGAGAACTTAGCCAACTGCTTTGCAACTATTTAAATATTTTTCAGGCTTTCCTCACAAAATGTGAGCTCTTTTGGTGTCCCCAGGTGCTCACACAAGGTCTGGCACAGAACAGGTACTCAGAAACTGCTGGATGGATGGATGAGGCAGGCAGGAAGAAGAGGAAAAACATCTGGTGCTGTGGTTTATCCCCCCTTGGAAACAACAATCTTGTTCCCGGAAGGGGTTTCACCAGACACTCCCAGGATCTGTGGGCACGTGTCGTGGGCATACCAGACCCGACTGCTCCAGGATTCTAAACATGTTGAACAAAAGCTCAATGACTAACAACCAGAGGCCAGAGAACATGGCTATCAGAGCACAGCCACTTCCCTGGTACCCAACAAAGCCTCTGACACATCCACAGTATTCACGGGCACCACAGTGAAGAGTCCAAAGGCAAACAGTTCAGCAAAGAGGCAGCAAAGGGCTTCCCTACATCACACAGGCCCTTTGTGATCTATCAAGTCAGTGATGAGGAGATGAACAAAGTTCTGATTGGAATGGAAAAGGAGCACGGCCTGGGAGTGTCAAAAGACGCGGGATTCATCCATCCATCCATCCATCCATCCATCCATCATCCATCCATCCATCCATCCATCCATCCGTTCATTCGTTCATCATTCATTGCATACTTAAGTATCAGACACTGGGAAGTGAGAAACAGCAGTGAATCAAGAGACCAAAAACCTCTCCTTCATGAAGCTTATAATTTATCTGGTGGAGATACACAAAGAGTATGTCAGATGGTGAGAAATTGGGGGAAAAAATAAGGCTGCAAAGGGAGTTAGGGAGTATAGGAGGGGGCTTCCAGGAAAGGCTTCTCTGACAAAGTGTCCTGAGGAAGGGGAGGGGCAAGGCGCAGATTCCCAGGAGAGGAGCTCGGCAGTCCGAGAAAGGCCTCACTCGAACTTGCTGCTGCCTAATCTGAGCTGCAGAAGGAGGAGCTGGGGCTGAGAAGACCCCCAGGGTCTTCTCAGCTCTCACTGCACGCTCCACGCCCTGCTTCCTACCAGCCATCAAAGCCCTACTCAACTGAACACCTGCAGATCCCGCATCACCATCCTCCTTTCCACCCGTGCACCTGGCAGTCCTTCCAACCCTCCCACCATCCCGTGACTACCTAAGAGAAGCCTTCCCCGGCTTCTGCTCCCCACTCCAGCTTAGCCAGGGTGCCACAATTCTGAGCTTCCATAATAACCTATACACCCCGGGCCCTCCTGTAGCATGGACAAGACTATCGTCACTGTCCACCTGTTCCTCTAGACTGAACTCCCCAAGGGCCATGCCCATGCCTTGCCGATCGCTATATCCCCACCCCTGGCATGGGGCTTGGTGCATAATAGCCACTCACTAAATACATGCTGAATGATGAATGTTGAAAGCATAGGTGAGTTCCTCGAGGGCAGGGCCCAGGTCTGATTCATCTAGCAGCCCCAGAAGGCAGCAGCATGCCTGGTACAACAGAGGTAACTCCAGGTGTGCTATGTGAATTGGTGCCTGGCTCCTGTGTTGCCATTTTATCCAGACAGCCAGGCCATCCTCAATCCCTGACCATGGAGGCGTGGGGCCAATCCAGATGTGGTCCTCTGGAGTTTAGACCAGGGCTCAAGGGTAGGAAGCACCGTTTATGTTTATATAGGCTGCGGGATTTCTCTGATTAGAATTTGCATTAATCTCTGACAGGCCTTAACCTCATCCTTAAGCTTCCATGCCCAGAGATAATTTGGTGTTTGGAGCATGGTTTTTCCAAGCTATCCATTTTACAAATCAAAACCTAATATGGAGCGCCCCCCAAAGCCACGGGAGGCTCTAGACGGTGGCTGGCACTGAAAGGCCTGGCGAAGGGATGGCTGGCGCTTCTGGTCTGCCACTCTCTGAACTCCACGGGAATCTGGGCAAAACTGTCTCTGAGTGCCTCCCATCTTCTCTTTCAGCACGTGGTCCAAACTGCTTTTAAATAGAACCACAGAGATTGAGAATCAGAAGACACCTTCTAATTCCACTCTTACATTTGACGGATGGGGAAAGCAGGGCCTAGAGAAGAAAAGTGGCAACAACTCTACAAAAACAGACACAATTGTCTCCCCTTGACAGATGAGTATACTGAGGTTCGAAAACCTAAGTAATCAACTCCCAGTTCCACAGCTAGTAATTGGCATGGCCAGAGTCACCCAGGTCTGTCCAACTCTAAAGGCAAACATTGTCAATGCCATGCCCAGCCGGTTCAAACGGGCTTCTTCCCAAGGCTTCAGAGAAGCTGTGGATCACAGGCTGCCTTCATAAAAGCCCACGGGGCTCTGTGGGAGGCCGAGTGCAGCTCCGGCACTTCCTGCAGCCCAATATAAAAGCCCTGTGGGAGGAGTCTAGGGGCTTCTCTGATGGACTGCAGGATTTCCCACTTCCCCAGACAGGAGGCAACGGTGTTCTTCAAAATTCCTTTAGAAAGCTTTGCAAATTGGACTTTCAAAGAGTTGAGATTTCTGTGTAATATCACATAAAAAGGAGCCCTGGTGAAGGGCACTGTCCTCCTTACTTCTTAGCCCTTACCTGCAGAGGTTGTTTTAAGACAAGATAATCTTAGAGCTAAAAGGAGAGCCCTGTGTTTGCACGTTGTATATGTGGGTGTCTGTGAGTTGTGAATGTGTGTGTTTGCAAGAGCTCTGAAGAGTGTGCAGTGTGTGCATGGGGGAGTGTGTGTAAAAATATGCTTCAGAGATGAAGGATGAAGGAGGCTGTCTTCTTTCTTCTTCTTTCGTCCTTTCCTCCCTCCCTCCCTTCCTTCCTTCCTTCCTGGAATATAAAGGCACTATAATTTTTTCCTCCCTCAAAGATGCAAATAAACATTCAATCACAATCTACTCCTCACCCATCACCCCCACAGAGAGCTCTTGCTATAATCATAGCTTCCAGGAGGTGATGGGTGCTGGGGGTAGGGGGGCATCTCACCCATTAAAGCAGATCTGAAGAAAGGCAGGTCACCTTCAAGCGACATTGAAATTAGGGCTGGAGCTTATATTCTGTAAGTTTATCCTGCAGAGGTTTGTTTGGCCTTATTTTTTGTCGTGCAGCACAATGAAAAGAACATACAACGATGCTGGGGTCATGAGGACCAGGCTTCAAATACCTCTTAGATTCAGGTTTGTTTGTTTGTTTGAAACTGAAAACTGTGTAATCAAAACACATCTCATGGGCTTCCCTGGTGGCGCAGTGGTTGAGAGTCCGCCTGCCGATGCAGCGGACACGGGTTCGTGCTCCAGTCTGGGAAGATCCCACATGCCGCGGAGCAGCTGGGCCCGTGAGCCATGGCCACTGAGCCTGCGCGTCTGGAGCCTGTGCTCCGCAACGGGAGAGGCCACAACAGTGAGAGGCCCACATACCGCCAAAAAAAACAAAAAAAAACCCACATCTCACCGGGTTATTGAGAGAATCGAAAGGTATAGCTTGAGTGCGACACAGTGCCTGGCACCTAGAAGGTACCAGAAAACTGTCAGCACTTTTACTTCACAAAACACTGAATTATATTTTGTAAAATTGCTTCCAGCCCTGGGTAAAATATAAATGGAACAGGAAACAAAATATTGCTGCTAAATTGTCCTTCCTAAGAGCAAAGCAAAAACTAAAACAACAACAACAAAAAATGAAGAATGGTGGGAAGTGCTCTCCATGAATTTTTAAAATCCACATTTAATGTTTTTAGAGGTTGGGGCCTACCTCTTAGCTCTGTATCCTAGGTAACAGGAAGCCTGGAGGCCTCCAGACTTGGAAAGGATTGGGGGAAAAAACAAAACAAAACAAAAACAACCTCTCTGCTGTTTTTCCAACTCCTAATTATGCTTTTCAAATAAGTTGAAATCAAAATGTTCTTTTTCCAAACAGCTTATGCTCCTCTGAGCTACATCTGACCTTTCAGCGCCTTCTCGCTCTGAACTCCATCAAAGCAGCCAAAAGCAGGAAGTGCTTTGGCACACGGACCTCATTCAAGGGGGAAGGAACGGCAGTGGGACCATATTTAATTGACAAAGAGAAACAGACCAGCGGCTGTCTGTCTGTGTGGCAGCTGGAGGGGAGCAAGGCGCTTCACCTGCACCATCCCGGCATCTCCAGGAAGCATGGCATGTCGAGGCCAACAGGGGACCTCAGACCATGGCTCTACCACTATCTGAAGGTCCTCCAACACACTACTGATCCTCTCTGGGCCTTGGTCTCTGGATCTGAGCAGTGGGGCCAAGGATTTCCTCCTTCACTGTGCTATTATGAGGTCACATGTGCTCAGGGATGCAGAAGGATTCTGTAAAACTCAAAATCACTCCGTAGTCACACAATGATTTTTAAAGCCCTTCCATCAGTAGAGGGTGGGGAAGGAATGGCACGGAGAACATTACGAGGAATTCGAGCACAAGGCATGGATTTGAGCGACAGTTCTGGTGTCTGCGTAAACTTTGGCAGTTTGCTTTAATTCTCTAAGACTTACTGAGTAATCCTTTCCCACAGTAGAGATAATATTACTTATAACATAAGGCTTCTGAAAGGATCAACTGAGTTCATGGATTTTCAGAAAACGGTGCTTATTACCATAAAATGTTATACAAGTGTCTTTATCACTTAATCATTCCAAAATGGGTGCTCAATCCTTATCAAGCAGCCATGGTAAATATTATTTTTATTTGAAACATGGGAAAAGTCTGGAAAGTGAAACAACTTCTGCTAACTCAGTGGCAGAGCTCAGAATAGAAGCTAATTCTTCTATCTAACCTCTTTTTCAAAGATTTCTCAGTGAAGTCTGTCCCTAACGATTCTGATGGCTCTTTGCACAGACGGGATTGAAGCTGGGGCTGGACTCCACTGGAATCAAAGTACTTACCACCAAATACAGCATGGTGTACATGGAGAAGGAGGCGTGGCCAGAGAAGAAGGACCTCCTGTAAGAGCAAGAGAGGGCAGTGTAAGGGCCGTATTCATATCCCCGGTACATGTCCGTGCATCTTCCCTCCCTAGACAGTGACCCCGAAAGCAGCACTGCCTTGTTCATTTTTGCATCCTTGGTAGTGGATTGCCCGGAACCTAGCGGGCACCCATGAATGTGTGAATAAACGAAACAAAGAAAGAAAGAATGAACGAATGGACTTAGCAATGCTCTATTGTAACTGTTTATTTACCATCTGTCTCAATCATCTGACTGTGAGTTCCTTAAGAATGTGGACTCTGCTTTATTCACCCATCTAAACCGGGGCCCAGCTCTGAACTTGGTACCCTGCTAAGTAGGTGCTCACTGAACTGCCTACAGCAAAGGCATGGACACAGTGCCACGGGAGGTGGGGTCTTACCTGGCTTCCTGGACTTTGCTGTCGTCGCCTCTGCATTTGTAGTTTTGAATGTAGCCCTCGGAGCAGTTGATTTGACTGAAATCAGGGTTGCAGACGCTCAAGAAGTGAGGACGCAGGCGCCCTATGGAGACTTTGGCAATGTCTGTGAAGGACTGGCTGATGGCGCAGCCAAAGAGGAAGCAGCCCACTTGCTTATAGAGGGCTGCCACATAGGGATTCTGAATCGTGGACCGCGACTTCTCCTTCAGGTAGTAGATGCGGTAGAATTCCCCTGTGATGATCTGAAAGACAATGGATGGGGGTTAGGCAGTATCAAGACCCAGCAACAAAAGTGAGGCTGTAAAGGATATTTACTGACCTAAGAGAGATTCAGTATATAACTCCAAGTTATAATCTAGAACATCCCAATTTTCTATTTAAGAAGTATACAGACATAAATAGGCACAGGAGAAAAGATTAATGTGCTAACACAGTCATTTTTTCCTTTTTTTAAAAAGTTCTACATGGCCATATAGTACTTTTGTAACAAGAAAAATATGCAATCGAATATATTTATATGTAAATATATAAGATATAAAAATACATAATATATAAAGATATATTATACACACACACGCATATATTTTAAAACAAAGAGAGAGACAAATAATGACTTAGCTATTGAAGAATCAAGATCATGGTCTGAGGGCCTAAGCACATTTCCGGATTCTGGGATTTGGGGTAAAGGATCACCAACAATGATGTAACTTTACACCGGGCCTCAATCCGTGCCATGTCGAGCCATGGCCGAGGTTTCTGTGGGAAAGGGCGAATGCCCCCAGACCCAGTCCTGGGTTTGAATCCAGGCTCTGCCACCTACCTGGCGTCCTTCTGAAATAACTTAAATCTCTGCAGTTACTGCCGGAAAGGTGGTAACATGGATGGGAAATGCCCTGTTGGGTCACAGAAAGTGATTCTTTCATTTTACTCTTTAGAAGTAGCGCATGATGAAAAGAACACCGGCCTACAAACCAAGAAACTTTTATACAAGGCACTTCAGATCATGCCCTTCCTCCATCCCACAGTGCCCACTCCTTCATGTTCAGGGGCGATTTATCACCACTTTAAAGAGAAAAAAAAAAAAGGGCCACCAACTATTGATTATCTATTGCATACCAGTATTTATTTTTTATACACTTTATTTTATGAACTCCTCAGGACCACCAGGAGGTGGACTGAGGCTGGGGGAGGGAAAGCACCTTAACCCAAACTGTCAGGTTTTATATTAAGAACGGGGGGTGGGCAGCTGACTCAAAACGCCTCTGCTGCCTACACAGCCGAGGACCAGTTCTGCGCTGGTGATGCACCACCACACAGCCTGCTGCCCTCGTCTTAACTCCACGGCACAGCCCTGGCCACTTCCTGGATGCAACCAGAGTCCAGGGACAGCGATGTTCAACTCACCACTCACCACAAAGTCCCTTTCACACTTCCTCACAGGGAAGGCTGATGAGCCACACTTGCCCTTTCAGGGAACAGAGAGCATGTTCACAACCACAAGGGAAGCAACAGACTGACACATCCGGGCAGTCCTTCTCAAAGTGTCCCGTCATTCTTTTACAGCTGGGGAAGGCGTCGAGGCTAGAGATCTGATCCAAGTCCAGGGCTCCCAAGTCTGGGGGGAGGATGGCCATGAAATTCCAGCTGGGCCCAGGGGCGAGCAGGTGCAGTCGTGACAACAGCTACCAGCACTGCTAACATTTATACAGTGATTCTGTGTTCATAAATACTTGATATTTCTAAGTGCTACCCTTTGGTTTCCTAGATCATATTGAGTTTCCTAGATCATATGACTCTATATTAGAGAGAGCTGATCAAAGGCCAGTCTGGTCTGGCATCCTGGCTTAGCCACTCCCTGGGAGAACAGGACGATCCGATGAATGAACAAATGAATGAAAGGGAGCAGGATGGTGGTCCTCACAGTTGTTTTATTGCAAAATTGGAAATGTCATCTAAACATTACTAAGAGTCCTTTGACAACATGCTGCAGAGATTAAAATCTGAGAAGCCTAGCCGGTCATAAATGAAAGGCTCCATTATATATGGAAGAAACTGAGGTCCAAATTAACTCACATCTAAAGATTAGACCCAGGTGTTCTAACCCTCCACCCAGCATTCTTTCCTACCATTCATGGTCTAATTCCCCTTTTGAACCTGTTTATACTTTTACCCTATGTAACCTTACAGGCTAACACATTCCAGATGTTTGTTACCACCATCATGTTCTCTCTTTCTTATTCTTCTTTATTTATAAATCATGCCCACGTGATGTTAGACCTGGGGGGGAAAAGCACTAAACTAGGAGTCAAGAGGCCAGGGCTCGAGTCCCTACTCACTGAGTGACTTGGGATAAGTTAGCTTCTCCATTTGCAAAACGAGGGCACTAGACTCCATGATTCATTCCTTCATAACGGCAAAGACATTTATTCCCAGCTCTCCTGTGCCACCTCCACCAGTAGCCTCCCAATCAAACAAAGGTAATAATTAGTAGCAGAGGAATGGTACTTCCTCGGAGATGACACCATAGGCAAGGAGCAGAACCAAAGCCCCATGAATGATCCCTGCCCTTGGATTGCTCCCGAGTTCCTTGAGCCATCCACTGCCACAGATTAAGAAACTGTTTCTAAATCGGCATGGCCTGAGCGTGATTTCCTATCTGATGCTGAAAAAGAACATGTGGGTTCCCACTGCACATCAGCATCTCTTACATCATTTTATTGATGAATCTCAGGGGAGTCGCCTCTCTGCGTCAGCCATCTTAGGGAGAAAGGGTTTGATTACACCTCAAGGACTGTTTTCAGCTCTAACATCCCTTCATTCTAAAACTGCAGTTTTCAGTGCCACAGTCTCGCAAATAGCAAGCTGCTAATTAAAATGCTTCCTCCTCTCGTGGGAAGATGAAAAAGAGAATATGTGATGGCCCCTCAAATTCCCAATAACAACCCTAATAATACTAGCAATCTTCTATGTTTCTTTAGCAACTTACAGTTTCATTTAATCTGCAACCTGTGAAGACAATATACCCAGTTTACAGGTGGGAATACTAAGGCACTGAGAAATAATGACTTATCTGAAGGATGTGAGGCTAGTAAGCTTACAGTGTTAAGAGCAGAGCCCAGGTATTCTGACTCTCAAGTTGAAAGACACACAGAAGAAATACATCGAGATCATTTTATTATTTCTATTGTTATTAAAAACAATTTCCACTGTAGAATGGCAACTGCGTATTTTCGAGGACAGGACCAGGCTGAAGCCATTTAGCAGACACATGACTCCAGGACCACATGGCTTCTGGGGCAGCCCTGACAGATCCTGGAGTTAATGAGCAACAAATTATGTATTTTCTCCATCCCCTTGTACAGAAGGGTCGGGGAGTCGACAACACAGCCATAAATCATCATTATGAACCAGCCGGGTTTGGCTTCTTGTAATCCTAACCCTTAAAAGACCATTTAATGAAATTCGGGCTGCCCAAATACCTCGCTTCTGCAGAAGAGGCGAGGGCTTAAATTGTTCTCCAACACGTTACACACGTAACTCCGGAGTTCCAGATTTACTGCTTTCGGACTTTATTCATTACTCACAATGTTTTTATTCCCGGGTAATAAAATAAGCTCTCCCCTCCCCCTCCCTCTCCCCCCCGGCAAAGGCTCTGTCCCCACTCCGGCCCATACTCCTGCCCCTGGAGCCCTCATTTCTGCTTCAGTCAGCAAGGTTATGATATGTAAATTTCACGGCTGAGAAAAATGCCTTCAATGTGGATCCCTTTCTGAAACAGCAAGCAACAGATTCTGGGGGTGATGGCAGGCTGCCAGCGAGCAGAGAAGAATTCTCCCCTACCTGCCTTTTAAAGCACTTGGCACGGAATCTGGAAACTAATAAAGTGGGAAAGCATTGCAATTAAGCTACAAGTGGAGAGAAAGGGATCAGTCAATCAGTCCTTGCCCGAGAATGGCCGCAGTCTGGAGGGAGGGAGTCTCCAACTCTCAGACAGCTCCTCTTCCTGTCTTTTCTGGTGTACAAGAGCTCAACTGGCCACATATTCACAAATATTGAACTGTTCCGGAGGGGAAATTTGGAGATACATTAGGAGAGACATTTTGGAAAGAAGAGAGCACATGGTGGTGAAAGAAGCACTGACTGTGGAGCCAGAAAAACCTTGGTCTGAATCCCATCTCTTACCTTGGACCTAGATAAGTGACTTCACCTCTCTGGGCTTAGGTCTCCTTGTCTATGAAATAAGAGTAATATCTTGCCATGTACACACTACTATAGTTAAAATAGATAGCCAACAAGGACCTACTGTATAGCACAGGGAACTCTGCTCAATATTCTGTAATAACCTAAATGTGAAAAGAATTTGAAAAAGAATAGATACATGTATATGAATAACTGAATCACTTTGCTGTACACCTAAAACTAACACAACATTGCTAATCAACTGTGCTCCAATATAAAATAATTTTTTTTTTAAAAAGCTCAAAAAAAAAAGAGTAATCTCTACCTGACAGGATTGCCAGGGGATTCAAGAAGGTGGTATATCAGGGGCTTCCCTGGTGGCACAGTGGTTGAGAGTCCGCCCGACGATGCAGGGGACACAGGTTCGTGCCCCGGTCCGGGAAGATCCCACATGCCGCGGAGCGGCTGGGCCCGTGAGCCATGGCCGCTGAGCCTGCGCATCCGGAGCCTGTGCTCCACAATGGGAGAGGCCACAACAGTGAGAGGTTCGTGTACCGCAAAAAAAAAAAAAAAAGAAGGTGGTATATCAAATGCCTAGCACCTAGCAGAAGAGCCATGCAAACATTGTTTTTTTTTCTGCCCTTGGAAAAAAGAGAAACAAAAAATTAACACAGGCATACCTCATTTTATTGTGCTTTGCAGATATTGTGAGGTCTTTTTTGTTGTTTGTTTTGTTGTTTTTTTTTTTACAAACTGAAGGTTTGTGGCAGCCCTGCGTTAAGCAAGTCTATCGGCACCATTTTTCCAACAGCATTTGCTCAATTCGTGTCTCTGTGTATTACGTTTTGGTGATACTCGTAATATTTCCAATTTTTTCATTATTTCATAATTATTTCATTATTATTATATTTGTTATTGTGATCTGTGTTCAGCGGTCTTTACTGTTACCACTGCAAAAAGCTTATGATTCCCGCAAGCCTCAGATGATTGTCAGCATTTTTTTAGCAATAAAGTGCTTTTTAATTCAGGCATATACATTGATTTGTAGAGATAATACGATTGCACACTTAAAAGACTACGGTTTAGTGTAAACATAACTTTTACATGCACTGGGGAAACAAAATGTCGTGTGACTCGCTTTGTTGCAATATTCACTTTATTGCGATGATCTGCAACCGAACCTGCAATATCTGTAGGAAATGCCTGTACTTTTATACAAGTACATCTTTTCCAAGACAGTTCTAAGAGCCCCTTGGAAAGGAACATTCCACACTAAAGAATGTGGAAGTACCACCCCTCCAGGGTAGAACCAGAAAATATGGGTATGGAGATGTTGGTTTTGACCATTTTATCTAGGATGCCTTTTTCAGGGGAACAAAGCAGAAGGGAAGTCTAAATCCCAGGCAGCGAGGGCTATGTACAACAGTCCCCTCTATAGATTTTCCCAAGAAAAGACTTTTGCACACAGTGTCCCAACAATCCGTCTTTCAGAGCCTGAGAACTCATCTTCTTCCCCTGCTGAGTTCGAAGGACAAACTTCCCTATAGTCTGATCTGCTTGAATGATAACATCTGCACAGCCTGTTATGGCTCACAAAACATTTCCCTATCCACTGTTATCTGCTTCTCACAACACCCCATGGATTACTAAATTATTATCCATACTTTGTGAGTATGACGAAGGCCAGAGAGGCCATTGAATCACCCTCAGGTACAAGGCAATGGGCAGTGGCAGGGCTGTCGCTGCAGCCTGGGCCTCCCGTGTTCTGTCCAATGGCGTCAAGCTAGCGTTCTCTTAGAAGCCCTAGCAGGTGGTGGCAGGACGGATGTCTCCAGGGAGACAGACGTTCCTTGAGCACCTGGGAAGGTCATGTAACCCTGTCAGGCACGTGCACATCTAGATCCCTGCCAGCCACAGAGCACCAAGCTCCCCCTTCACATCTCAGCTCTGTGGATTAATGAACTTCTCTCAGCCCAGAAGAGATTCATTCATTCAACAAACATTAAATGATGGAGAATAATGGAGAATCCTTTTCTTCACATTATCTTTCAGTCCCAAGGGAAAGGAAAAATGTAACGTATCTGGGTCCTGCTTCTAAGGATGGAGATACATGTAGCTGTGTTTTCTTTGAGCTGAATGCTCCATCTACTACAAAAAAAATGCAGTATCTTTCGTGACGAGAAATAACTGATGAGAAATTTAATATCCCATTCTTCTCCCACTAGGTTGGCTTCAACCTCTTGGCAGGAGATCAGTGCCTGACAGATCGGGAAAGGCAATGGGAACCTAAATCTGTCCAAGGCCACCAGTGGAGATTCTGGGCTTTATGGGTAGGTCAAAACTCCAATATCTAGAATAATGGACAGCAAAGAAGCCAGAGAGAGGTCACCATAAAAGCTATGAATGGTTGAAATCAGTAGTGGCTGCCCTAAGACCACAAGCTTTACAAGGGAGGCAGTTTGAAGCGTGAAGCATCGTATTTTCCAAAGTCAGGGACTCACAGCCATGTGTCTCCTAGATGACCAGCTCTGCCTATCCATGCAAGAGTCTCCCGACTGTTCTCTCTGTAACATCGCCTATTGCCTACCTCTCGTTCCTTTTGACCTTGAATTTCCTAACGTCCTTAATATCACCACTGTGCTTTTCTTCCTATTTCTCAAACGCCTTTCTGCTCCCAGTGGCTCCACTTTTGGGTTCTACCAGATAAAGGCAGGTCTTCCTAGGGTTGTATCCTTGCCTTTTCACTGTGATCCCAGCTGCTCCAATAGCTTCAATGATTACCTCTGTGAAGATGACCTTCAAAAGGGCACCTTTCTCTCTCTAGTTTCAGCTTACCATTTACCCCTATCAGTCTTGTTCCAATCTTCTGCCAAATCATCCAACTAGTTAGTTATCAAACCGATGTTATCAGCATGTCAACCTGACCAAGTCACACTCATTGCAACTTCTGCCCCAAACCTCACTTCTCTTCCCTTCATTTCTACTCAAGATGCCACCAAACATAGAACTGCAAAGACAGGAAATCTTAGACCCCTCTGTCTCCTTTACCCCACTGTCATCAAATTCTGTTCATCTCACGTTTGCAAGGTGTCTCACATCCATTCTTGTCTCTCTCTTCCCCTTGTATTACCACCACTGTGGTTCGGGCCTCATCCTTAACCTTGGTTGGAAAATTGACCCAGTAGGCTGAAAATACTTTCGTCAATCTCTAGGCAATTAACTGGAGTAAAAAGTCCTCAGCACTCAAGGAGTTTCACAGTCTTGCAGTTATCTCTTCCTACTTTATCTCTGTCTACTCCCTTACACTCTAGTTCTCCAGCCAAACGGGTCTGGCTCGACTACTCTTGAAAACACCCTATTGTTTCAGTCATGGTGAAGCCATCATCCCCTCTGCCTGGAGTATCAGGATCTCTGATGAAAGTCTCGCCTCTGCTTCAAAGTAGAGCTCAAGTGCCGACTAGTGCACTGGGTTAGAGTTTGGGCTCTTTGACTCAGGAGTCTTGGACAACTGAGCTCTAGGACTCTCAGCCCTCTTATGTGTACAAAGGGGGATGATATGATGACAGTACCAAGAGCTCAAGGGTTGTTGTGATATTAACTGGGACAAGTGCTCCATGAAGGATGATGATGATGGCGACGATGAAGCCTTCACCAATGAAAACAACCTTCAGTGATCTTCCTCTCAACTCCCATAGCACTTTATTTACACCTTAGACCATCTATAGCATTTGGCCTGTTTTGTCCTTGAAGCTCTCACCTCTCTGGGGCCCACCACCCTGCACAGCCCTGACTCTCCTCTAGCTCTCAGACCAATTCTTTAGTCTCCTTGAGGATCTAATGGTACAGTCAGTCTTGTACTTGCCCTGCTTCCCCTTTATACCATAAGCTCCAAGGACAGTATCTATGTCTTGTCTATCAGCTTCTAGGCCAAGAAGAAGCCTAGAAGCTGCCTGCTTGTTCTAAGGAAGGTCTCACCCAGAGATTCTGCACAAACCACTTGCTACAAAACACCATCCCACACTGTCAGCCTCGGGCAGCCATCTGCCCGGTGCTCTAGATGTTTCGTCTTCCTCTATACATTGAGCTCTCTACACCAGGAACTAAAGATTTTCTAGCTCACTAAATAAAGAGCGCTCTGCATAGCCCCTAGCACGGAGGGGGTCTTCAAGGTCAGTTCACGCGCCCGGCTCTGAAGCCAGACAGACCTGGGTTTTCATTCCTGCTCCCCATTCATTAAGCAGAGTAACCTCACACTAGCCACACCCCCCTTGTAAGCCTCAGGACCTTCCCTCATTTGTAAAATGGGGTAAATAATACCTACCCCCTGTAGCTGTTGAAGAGGACTTAAGATAAGGCATATTAGTTTCGGGCCCACTAGATAGTTCATCAATGGTATCCGATCCTCTACCCCATCCCCTAACACTAACTCACGCAAACAGATTTCCCAGCCCCCTAAGCATTATCACTTAGTGGAGAATATCACCACCTTCATATTCGACACATATTCCAAATAAACCTGAACCCTTAAGAGTGATAGTAACTAAGGAAGAATCTCTGCAGAGTATGGGGCGTGGAGGGGAAAGGGAGAAACCTAAATCCTAACCTCCATGCCTGTGTTTGTTACATCGCAAACAGGGCCCCTTCTCCCACCTCACCCCCAGGGGTAAGAAGGTCTCAGAAGAACTCTGTAGCTGTCTGATCCGGGATGACACAGTTGAAGGATTAACAGGGCCACTCTCTGTTGGTGGTCTTGGTAATTGCACAGATGTAGTGGATTGTAAACTGGGGAACTGGGTCTCCCACCAAGGCACCACTGGGCCAGCTCGACTTCATGTTTTTCAGAGTTGAAGACTCGACTAACCTTTAATGAGGAAGCAATCTTGGGGAACCTTGTTTTCTTGGCAGTGCGCTCTCAGATAAAGGGAGATGGGGGGGTGGGGGTTGGGAGGAAGTAATGAAGTCCAGATGTGGGCAAACTGAAGCCTGATCCTGAATAAACAAGTCTCGGAGCTATAAGCTCTTCTTCTTGTCTCTCCAGCTAGAAATGTGCATGTGGTAGAGAGCAGGCCCCCACGTGCATCAGGGACCACAGGGAAGATTTTAGGGAGATAAACAGGACACTTGTCCCTGCTTCCTAGGTCCTCCGACATCTTTTGGCCTAATGCTTGTGAGTTTCTGCCCAAAATGCATGACCTCCTCTGTGATTTTCACAAACATGTATACTGAGCACCCAAGTCTGTGCCTTGCACTAGCAATATAAAATCAAATCAGACCGGTCCCTGCCGTGATGCAGCTAGCAGGATAACGAGGAAACAGACAATCAAACAGACATGACAGTTCAGCACAGTGACTGCAACGATAGCGGTGGGCCCGGGGACCTCTGGGACCTTTGGAAGGTGGGGGGAGGAGGCAGCCAAGGGATGCTTCCTGGAGGAGAGGTGATATTTGCTTGGTGTTTATTTAGTACTTACCATGTGCAGGAGGAAAAGACCTGATCTCTGCCTTGCAGGAACCTGTTATCTAGCTGGGAGACAAGATGTGGACACATTACAAGGCGATGTGTATTGAAGGTGCTATTCGTCTGCTTGAGATGGGGCAGCTTCTGGAAGTTTAGCGACAAGAGACAACACACAGATTGTTGCGCTGAGGTTCAACATGGCATCCCCAGCACCTGCCACGCCCTGGGGGCTTGATAAGTAATTGTGGAAGGGGAGGCAGCCTTTAGAAGGTAGCAGTGGTGTCATTGTTTTTCTTAAAAGCCTTGCCTTGGGATCCAGAGGACTACTGGTCTGGCCCTGCCACTCCTTAGTTATGGAAAAGTCACTTCCTATCTCGACTCCCAGTTGCCTTAGCTGTACCAATCTACCCCCTAGAATCACTACCAAGTACAAGTGAAAGAATATGCATAGGAAGGCTACTTTGTACGCACAGTACAAAGGCTACGGTAGACACTACAGAAAAGAAAAGGCTGATTCTGACTGATGACACACATAATGTCACTTGATTTGATTCCCAGAACTAGCCTATGGCGTTGGTGAACCATTGTCACCAATTTACAGTAAAGGAAGGTATAGCTCTTTTCCAAAGGGGTCCATGGATTGCTCGAAGTTGACGGACAAGTCACAGAACGGATAAGCTCAGAAGTCAGGCCGTGAACCTCAATCAGATGATGACAAAGCCCGAGCTTTTTCTCTAGTTAGGAATATCATGACAGAGGTCAAAATCAATGGGATCTGAGGAAAAGGAGTGTTTTTACGGCCAGAGGGAGAAAGGGATTCACTTGTGATCCATCATGCTTCAACTCCTAGATATTAAGAATCTTCATTAAACCCCTTTCAGGGTCTGACCGAGGCAAGCACTGAGCTCATGTTTATTTAAAAAGAATACGAAGCATTTTTCCATATTAAGATCTTTGCCCATAATTCTCTTCACAGCGCGGTACAAGGCAAATCGAGAGAAGGCTAGATAGGAAATGATATGTACTGCTTTCGCTCCTGATCTCACTGCTGTAGAGTCATTAAACCCTTACAAGGCAGGGATAGGAACCACTGCCTTGTGGATTTAGAAGGAATTCCTATTATGCTATAATTCCAGAATCTGCGATACATCTGAAAAAGAGGTCAAAATGACTAGATTTTTCCACATCTCCTGCCATAGAAAGGTGTCTGCTTTCTCTATAACTTCTGATTCGTGCATCTCTCAACCACACTCTAAACCCCGCTGGCATGCGATTCCTTTGTTGTGGGGACTCCTCAGACTGGAACAAGGGCATCCTAATCAGTAAAGGCTTCTCGTGTTGTTTTAAACAAATCTGACATTCGGTGGGAGGAGACCGGGGCAGCAAGTAGCAGGATGATTAGACTTCCAGCTCTGGGTACCCCCTCCACCCTCCCTGACTGTCATTCACGCCCTCTGATCAGAAGCAGATTCTGGCCGGGGCCAGCCAGGCTCTCTGGCCAGTCACAGTGGGAGAGAGGGGCTGCTATCGTTGTTGAATTCAAGGCGTATAGCTTTTCCAGAATTGAGACTATATATGAATGGGAATTAGTCACTCTTCCTCTGAGCTCTTTGCTTTCCCTTTTCCCCTGAGTGCTCCGGTCCTCAGTGGCAGGTGAGCAGGCAAGCAGACCTCATTAGGAGCCCACCTCTCACACATGCCTCCAGCTGAAATGCAGGGGCAGCTGGATCAGGAGGTAAAAGTTTTCTTGCAAAGAGCACTGGAACGAGAGTCAAGAGACCCGGTTTCTGACGAATAAACTACAAGGAAAGAGCGGGAGATGTGACGAGTGCAAAGGCTGGAAGTCATTTCCTGATTCTACTTACACCGGGTATGAGGTCTTGGCTAAGTCACTTCACAACTTTTTGACTGTTTACTCATTTACAATAAAAATAGTGAACATTTACCTACTGTACTGCGTGTGTCGGGCCCTAAGTTACTTTCCATACTTTAGCTCATTTATTTCTGAAAACCTTCATAAGTAGACATAGAATGTCCATTTCACAGATGAGCCCACTGAAGCGCAGTGAGGTTCGTTAATTTGCTACACGTTCCATAGCAGAGGAGCTCAGGGATGAACCAGCGCTTATGACTTTAACCCCATGAGAAACTGAGACACCAGAAAACCTCGTGTCAGGGTGGCGGGGTTTCTACGAGGGCAAAAGGCTTGAACACGGTCTCAGGTTTCCATGGCACAACAGTAGCCCCTGACAAAGGACACCAATTATTACCACATTTGCTTGGCTGGCCTTTTTCAGAACCAGAGGGAAGCCCGACCAATCCTATTTTGCTAACCCTGTGTGGGAGAAGGAAACATCGCTGCCGCCCGTCCTATATAACCAAGGCCACAGCACATGACCATTTCCAGGAAACCTGGGAGGTCAGGGAGCATTTTAATTAAAACATCCACGTGACATGAGGAGGGAGGCCAGCCACAACTAAGCTCTTCAAAGCAGATTTTTCTTAGAAACACTAGCATCTCGTGAGGAAGAAGGGGCTCTTGGCAAACAGCAGGGAAAGAGCTGCTGACCAGGAATTTTGCTTGAGGAAGGAAGGATGGAAGAGACACGTGGACCTCAAAGAAGCCACTTGAGCACGCTGGGTCCACCCAGCCCACTGCAGCCGAGCATGTGCCCACGGAAGGGACGGCATTTGATTCCCACAGCAATCCCCAGGAGTGAAGTCAAAGAACACTCTCATTTTACAGACGAGGAAAACGAGGCCTAGAAGAACCAGGCATTCACCTAATTCACGTAGCCAGAGGGGCCCAAGGCCTCTGAGGAGTGTCTCTCTCCAGGGCGCCACGTCTAGGAGCAGCCCACTAGGCAAGCCACTGATAATCGCACGTAAAGAGTACGAAGATCACAGAACATCCCTGTCACTGTGCTATTCTTATCTCAAGCCCTCCCGGGTTAGAGTCGGCTTCTAAAAGCATTCAATTAACTGAGCCTCCAAGTGTCAAAAAACACCTGTTCAAACCTTAGCACAAGATACTGTATTAAGTATTTAAACGCTGTTTCCAGGCAAAGCCATTCTTCCTAGAGAACTCAACCCCACACTGTTAATTTGGAGCAAAGAGTAAAATTAGATTTCATATTTCTCAGCTTTTGAACACAGAGATCCTTAGTCCACCTTTAAGAAACTACCGCAGTTGCCAAATGGACGGCTTTTCTTTTCAAGGCTGGAAAGAATTCTACTAGCCTCCCTGCCCCCTCCCCAACGTCAAACTGTCGATTGCGCGCCTCGTTTACGATGTTATTAAAAAACAAACAGGGGTCTCAAAGTTATCACAAACCCCCAGAGTGGGGAAGTCAAAAGAAGAACTTCATGCACTGTGCTCCATGGCCATCGGCAGCTTGCATTTGATGCAGAGAAGGCAACAGTCGCTAACTGCCCATCCCACTGAGCACTTGGATAGGATAGCCAACCTCCAAGCCTAAATCAAGCCTGCAAGATGAACAGAGGTTTGGGAATAGCCAGGTTTAGGCTTGAATTTTTACTTGCTTTACACTTTGAGCATGTCACTGAATCCCTCCAAGCTTCTGATCTTCCATTTGAATGCGGGGGATACTAAGCCCTTATTTCACATGCAGTGTTCTTAATATTAACTCCTTCCTTCTTGGCTTGCTGTTACAGGCCAAAGCTAAGCTTCCAGGCTAGGATGAATACAAAGATGACTCAAGGATTTGAAACAAAGATTTTCGATCTTGGTGGATGTGATGCCTAGCCCTTTGCCCATTTGGCTCAAGTTCAAGGACAAAGAAAAAATTCAGAAAATATTGGAGGTGTGGAATGGATGGCTGTGAAAATGTATGAACTACAAATTATAAGACTGGAACACCCTCAGTTACTCTCCCCCTCCCCTGCCCTAAATGGACACGTCTGAAACAGGACAGTGACCAAGTAAAGCCCAGATAGACCATACCCTGATTCCCATGAGGCTACCATTGCTCCAAGTAATCCTGGACCTTGTCAAGTCGGCGGCACATTCTGGCATCTTCAATGAGGGCTTCATCCTCTAAGGAAAGATCTGGATGTAAGTCTAGATTTTACACTGCAGTATGAGCAGCCTGGCCGGCAATTAAGAGTTTGCCAATTACTTCAATATTCATGATCTCTTTTACTTCTGACTGCAAAGTTTTGAAGCAAGATGGTGACCCCTGATTTTAAAGACGTACAGCACTGGAACGAGATTTTAAAGACGTACAGCTTGGCAGTGGAGG
The DNA here is from genome assembly GCF_964270905.1 of Leucopleurus acutus. Lineage (NCBI taxonomy): Eukaryota > Metazoa > Chordata > Mammalia > Artiodactyla > Delphinidae > Leucopleurus > Leucopleurus acutus. Next base: position 145,977,434 of record NC_139143.1, on the reverse strand, counting down.
GCCAGGTCTAGAACCTAGGTCCCTGGATTGCAAGTCTCATTCTATTTTCACTTTGACACTACAGTCCCTGGATGAGAGAATTAAACAATATGGCAGAGAATGTCAGTGGCATTACCACTGTCAGAGCAGCACCACGAGAGTGTGGAAAGAACACAGAAAAGGCCTGAGATATTTGGTAAGGTATTACCCCCATCCTCTGGGGCTGATTTATAGCACAGTGGCTAAGAGCTCAGACTCTGGGGTAAGGGACAATAGGTTGAAATCCCAACTCCACCACTCATTAACTAAGTGACCTTGGGCAAATTATTTTTACTCTGCGGACCTCAGCTTCTTAATTTGTAGAAGAAAGATAAGAACGATATCTAGACTTTGTTAGATTGTTGTAAGGATAAGGTATGCAAAGCATTGTAGAAGGTTGCTTAGCATACCTTTATAATACTTATATATATATTTAGTATTTTAAAATACTTTTAGTAATAGTATTAACTGCATGAAACAGTGTTAATCAAATGAAATTCTACTTGATCTTCCAAACCTCTACTAGCTCGGATAGTCCACGACGTGCTTTGCGCACGGCGGTCTGGGAGCTTACCGCGAGGATGGCGATGACAATCCCCACGGCGCAGAGCACAGCATCATTGATTGTCTCACCGGTTTTCAGCGGGTACTTGATGCTCTCGTCATTGCAGTAAAACCCCCGGTGGTAAGGCTTGATGGTGCTTGTCTCAATGATGATGAAGGGCAGGCCCGCTGGACCAGACGGAACCATCATCGCATACACCAGAAAAAAACAAGAGACAGGGAAAAACGTCAGTGCGAGGAGGCCAAAGAAGAATGACCTACAGCAAAGACCACCCCAGATAACAACATCGATGGCAATGGTAATTCCTTGCATTTGATCTACAGCCTACAGAGAGGCTTCTCTACATGCACCCCCTTCCCTCCTTTAGTGGCCACTAAGAAGGGTGTGGTGTGATCCTCTTGCCTTGTCCAAGAGCACAGAGGGAGGCGGTGGAAGTGGCAGGGCAGGAGCTTTGCCACTGCTCTACAACATCCTGCTAAAAATCAAAGCCCGATTTGTAATTATTACTAACAAAGCCCCAAATCTAATGATGTGTCACGATGCCTCCAAGTGCCTTCCTCTCTTAAGTCAATCATTTCCCCCTTGAGAAGCTCATGCCAAGACTCTGTGGCTTGGAATTCTGAAGACTCTGGAATCAGACAGACAACCTGAATTTGCACCCCAGATCCACCACTTCCTAGCAATGGGACATCTGGTTCTCTCTCCATCTTCCTGAGCCTCAGTTTCCCCACAAATGAATTGAGGTGATGACTAAAAGGGAATAGGAAACAAAGCACATAAAACTCCTAGTACAGTGTTCGCGCATAGTAGCTGCTTAGCGAACGCCATTTCCAGTGCTTTTCTTTCACTGTTCAAAGAGTCTTTGACAAGACTGAGCAGAGCTGAGCTGGGCCCTCCTGCCTACAGACCTGGAGCAGAGCCCAAGGGCATCAGGGGTACCGAGGCACTCTTGCAGCTGCTGCTAGTTTATCAATGTCCAGCTCAGTTGCCATTCTCTTAAAGGTCATGGAAAATGGATTCCATCACCTGCCAGGAAAGGCCCTCATAAGCCTGAAGCAAAAAGTGAAGGCCAACAATATCTCTTTCTTGGACACGGCGGCAGCTTCCAAATTGGTCTCCTGGCCTTCTGTGCCTCTTACCCACATCCACCAGTTTGCTTCCTGACCGTAAGTATGTCGTGGCCACGCTCAAGCTTCTTCAATGTTTCCCCATTGCACAGGACAAGATGACATCCGTAAGTATGACCTCCAGAGTTCCCCACGACCTGAACCTCCTTGATACACCCTCCAACAAAACAGGACACAGAGCCTCTGTCTCGGTTCACGCTCTTCTTTAGGCTGGAAAGACACTTCCTCCCCTATATCCAAATTCAATACCTAGTCCCAAGGCCACGTCACAATGGTGAGTAAAAGGTAAAGTAAAAGTGCAAGGTAAGCCACTGAATGTCAGGCTAAGGAAGACCATGAAAGCCACCTTGTCGATGATAACAGCCCACCACTGCTGTGCACTAACAACAGGTGACGTATTTTGCAACCATTTTTGCATTGACTCTTCCAACAACCCTGAGCAGTCATTTTAAAGTCACTTAAGCACTACTATCACTCATCTGCCAGTGGAGAGAACAGAGGCTCAGAACGAATGCTTAGCTCACTCAGGGTCTCTCAATCCACCCCAAAGTGCCTAAATCCCTAATTTAACTTTGCAAATTGGTTTCATCCATATATGAATTTCATTAGTGGAAAAAAAGAACCCACGATAAGCAGCCGTTTAAAAGATAAGATTCCATTTTCATGTTTTTCAAAAAGAATTAAGCTCCTGTCATGTGGCTCGAAGGCCCGGACGGCCTCTTAAAGAAAAAAATATATATATACCATGAACTCTGCAGTTTTTCAATGACTTTGGTCCAGACTGGCAGCAATAAAAATGCTCACTTTCTAAAAAGTGTATTTATGTATCACTGTGCATACACACATGGATTTATTTGGTTTTATTCTTTGGATTTATTTGAATTCTACGGCTATTTATTTTGTGACCCCCCCCAACTGCTTCCTGCTAGAACAACAATTTACTTTATCAAATTCATACTGGTGCTTTGAAAAGAAAGCCCAGCCGCACACCGCAGCGCTGTGCCTGACCTTCGGAGAGTAAACACAGAGGGGCCCTGGAAGGCAACAACTATTAGCTCTGCGATGGAGAAAAGGAAGAAAGGGAAACAGGGAATCCATGTTCTGGCTTCGAGATGGCAAGTGCGGTTAGCTGATCTTCTTGGGTTGGGGGCTGGGAGAGAAAAGATATCACGTGGGCCTGAGCCGTCTTCATTCCACTGCCTAAACATTTTGAAATGTGGCCAAGTTGGCTATGAAAAGGAGCTGTGAAGCCAGCAGCATGATATTAATAGTCCACTTTTAAAGTTCCACACATCGTGATAAACACCGTTAGCTTCACATCTGAGCCCGGTCACAGTCTCTGTGGTGCCAAGGAGCCAGAGCGTTGCTAATAAAAGGAAGGGAACAGACCCCAAGTTCCTTACATTTGTGCTCCGCTCCTAAGGCCCCCAGCTTCTATTTTTACTAGTGTTCACATGATAGGCCTGTAAAACATATGTTCCTAAGGACAATAAAACACATATAAAAGAGCTGTGGAGTCAGACTGAACTCGGTTAATGATCTCAACTCTGCTCCCTACTACTCGAGTAAGTTACTTTTCATCTCCAAAAGCCCCCTCTCATCTGCTCAACGGGAAAAACAAAATCTTGCTTTGGGATTGCTGGGAGGATATAATAATGTATTCATTCGTTCAACAAATATTTATTGAGTCTTAAATATGCCTACTAAGTACGAGGACTACAAAGATGACACAAGTCCTGCCCTCAGGAAGTTTACAATGTAGTAGGGGAAGACACACATCATGGAATAAAACCAGTACAGGAAGTTGCTTTCGTTGGAAGAAACCAGGCAGCAGCACGGGGTAGTGTCAGCACCGAGTCTGGCACACACTGTGGACACTCAGAAACGCTAAAAGGAAGAAGGAGGGGAAAGTCCCACAGAGAAGGTTAGGAAAGAAAATCTGTCTGGTCAGTTCCTCTGTACTCTTAACCTGGGAACAATCCAAATCCTTTTCCTTCCTTCCTTGTCCAAGGCTTGGGGAGGGTTTCCGGTTCCAATTATGTGGATGATGGCCACAAACAGACAAGAAGTTGGATCGGAATATGGTCCATTTTATTTTCTTGAAAGGCGTGGAGACGGCATTTAGAAAACCCGGTGGCCTTTTCTGTCTCCCCTACAAACTTGTGGTATGATTGGGGGTGATGCCAGTCAAATCCTGACTTGGCTCCGGGAAAAGAATAACCTCAGATCCCCTTCAGTTGATGGGAAAAGCATGAACATGTCCCCCCAATGGGACAGCCAGTCCTCAAGAGACATAACACCATGCCTTGCCTCTCCACGACAGAGACGAGGCGTTCTTTTCCAAAACGGGATCTCCATTTCCAGCGTTGGCACCATCTTCATTACCAATCACTGCAGTCCCTGATCATTTCATTATAAGACCATTCCCAGGGCTAGCCACTGGGAATCAAGGGGTAAGTACATCAAAGTACAGTGCCTGCCCTCAAGAGGTGCATCGTGTTGTAAGATCATGAAAACAAGTGCACTAAAACATTTTTAGTGTGAGGACTGATGGATGTAGAGAGTACAGCGTGGGCACAGAAGAACACTCTACTACAGACACTAAAGATGGCCCAGATGGGAGGCTTAATTTGACCCTCATGTGAGTCGGAGGTTTTTCTGGGGTCCAGGGGTTAAATACACTCATAAAAACAGTGTAGTTTAGGGATCGCAATAGACCATCGACAAAACTGATGGCCATTGCCATCACGAGAATACAGTTTTAAGTTTGGCTACAGAGCTGGGAGAGATACACAAGGTACCGAGGACCCCCACATAAACTGTGGCAGATCTGACAAACCTGCTGCCTGTTCTGTTCTCAGCACTGATGGGACTACTGAGCTGGAGTCCCAACCTTCCAGTGGCCCAAAGGCCAACAGGAGGAGCAGTCATAACAGCTGACACGTTAAGTCACCCTAAGGTTCAAAGGGATTAAAGTGACTTACCAGCATCCCTCTGTCCACGGTAAGTGTGGACAGGGCTCAAATGCTCTGACTCCTGGGTGCTTTCTACAGTAAATGAGTCACTTAAAAGAGAGGGAAGGAAGCACCTATGAGTTTAATACATTAATTGCAGCCCAGCAAATCTCATGGGCTTTGAAGAAGAAAATGCTTTGTTTGGAACAGTCAAGGCAGCAGCACTGGCTCCTGCTCTCTGAACATTCACTGTGCACCACACACGACAGTACTGAATATAATGAAGACTCCAAGGCCAATATCCCAGAATTTAGATTTATTTATAATGAAAGGTACATTACAAGCTTTCTGCAAAGCAGAACCAAAATGTATGTAAATACACACACACACACACACACACACACACACACACACACACACACACACACGCCCCATCTGGTGATGCTAGACCTCAACTCAAGCATTTCTCCTTCTTTTAATCAAGGATCAATTAACTTCCTAAACCTCCAGGGACCTCTTGGGATGTGTAGGCTGCAGAGGAGGCGAAATACGAACTCACTGACAAACACTTAATGGGCAGAAAATCAAAGCATGAAGAAAAGCCCCTGTGTTGGGTTCAGGCCTTTGAAAGTTCTTGGGCTTCGAAAAACGAACACTTGGGCAGGTTGGGCGGTTTGGGGGTGGGGTGTAAGAAAACATGGGATAAGTTTCCGTGGCCCACCCATTGATAAAGTCATGTGGGAAGTGTTACCAAAGTGACCCAGCCCCAGAGCCCTGCTCCCTCCAGCCACAGCTTCAAGTTTGTGCAAAATTAAACACAGCCTCCTGCTCTCAGAGTGCTTTTTAGAAAGCTCTTGTGAGGGTAGGAAAAGAGTGGGGGTGGGAGAGTGAATGAGAAATTTTTGCACTTTTGCATGACCGAAATCGGAGCATCGGGGAGAGATTTTCCCATCGCTCCTGTGGACCATGTCCTTCAAGTACCTTTTCCAGAGTTGTCCAACTTTCTACTTCACCCGAGCTGTAGTTACCTTAAAATAAGCCAAGTTCAGCATCTGTGTGAGTGATAATTAAACTAATATCTGCAGAAAGCCTACATATCTGCTCACAAAGTAATACTGGATATAGAATCTGTGTGTAGGTATCAAGCACAGTCTAGTTGCTCAAATGATTCTGTGACAGGAATTTATGCATCTTATCTACGGTTATAGAGTTCTACCAACTTTACTGTTTTACTCACTTTATAAGTGAAAAATTAAGGCTCAGAAAGTTTAAGTAGCTCATCTGAAATCAAAGCAAGCAAATAGCACCAATTTGGACCAGATGTGAGAAGCGTAGGTGGACGCCACCGGGCTTCTGATTTCAAGGAGTTTAGAATCGAATTAGGAATTCATGTATTTTCATCACCACAACAGCTCTGAAAAGTTACAGGCCATTACTTTCATTTGTACCCAACAGAAAACTGAAACCAGTAGTTTTGTAACGTGGCCAAGGTTCCCAAGTGAGTCAGTTGGTTGCTGGGATTTGAACCCAGGTCTGTCTTTTTTTGGGCTTATGTTTTCTTACTCCATGACCTGACCCTCCCTTTCTTTATAAATGTCTTCCCTGTTAAAATATGACCAACTGATTTTTTTTTTAATCACTTAAGGCCAGAATGGTCAACCCAGCTACTACTTAGAGGTTCAAAATACAAATATTTATGTTGCTTGTAAGTGACAAGGTTTCTATTTAAAGTAATTAATTGCTACTTGTCTTAGAAGTGTGCAAACTTTCTTTGGTTTACGATATTTGTCCAGATTTCTAGACTGGCCACAATCCAGATGAGACAAAACTAAGTTTACTATGAAGGCATTTCCCACCTTTGAAAGAGGCTGCCATGAAACGCGCTCGCTGTTGGCTGGTGTGAACATGCAGTATTCTGGGTCTAGAGGTTCTCTTTGATAAATGCTCAGTCCTTCGGTACTGGAAAGTTCAGGCCCTTTCTTTACAAAACGAAGACTGTCAGAACTTAAAGCAACCACATGGTAGAAATGAAGAAAGGAATGGCAGATCCAATCCTGGTCCCTGGGTTTCCTGAGCCCAAGTCCTTGGTCTTAGCTGGATTCCACAAGCATGTATAGACAGTTCCTGAGTTTAGTTTCTGGGCACTGTGTGAGGTGCTCAGGACACAACCTTGAGCACTGTTTCTGAGTTCCTCAACTTTGGAAAAATCTCAGATTCCATGACAAAGAGACACCTGTCTTTAGTCTAATCGCGGGTATGAAAAAGGACTTAGAATGATCTTTCTTATTTGAAAGGGCTTAAAATAAACACATTTTATCCTTTAAAATAAAGAACTTCAGCCACCTTAAAACCCCCAGCTCTGGCTGTTTCGGCTTTGGTGCAGTTGGATTTTTAAAGGGCTGCCATATCTACCAAGAACTAAAAACTCAACCAACGGCCCATGATTCATACCTTTCACTGAGAGAATTCCAGACCTCTTTGGTTGCCATTATGTATTTCACAAACAAGATATTTTATTTCTAGTACTACACAACTACTAGAGTCTGAAGGACTAATGATTCCTCTGCTCCAGGTAAAACTGGGTCACTTCCCAAGACCTCCTTCCTCTCTTTTCTTCCCTCTTTTAAAAGGGTGAGAGTAAATTTACATTCATTGGGCACTTATTATGTGCCAGGAGGTTTGGATATATCAACTGATTTAACTCTCCAAACAACCCTCTAAATTAATTTTCAGTATATAGCCAAAGCACTGAGGGTCAGAGATTATAATTTGCCTCAGTGCCCACTATGCTGATAAGAGGTGTAACCAGAGTATGCAATAGAATACTCTGACTCTAAAGTTCATTCAGAGACAGGGCCAGTTAGCCTTTATTCTTAAGTAGACATGAACTCTGTCTATGCAGATAATTCACAAAGCTACAAAGCTCCGGAAAGTGTAGGTTGACCTTGAACAAGGATAAAAAGCAAGGCTCCTCCTCCTTAGATGCTGAGATGGATTTGTACAGATCCGGCCACTCTCCTGCCTCAGTCTCCCTAATGACCCAGATGTGTTCATTTGCAATACACTGCCCAGAACTAGTACAGAGAAAGAATCACATGTGCGCACAGGGTTTTACAGCTCTTACATAAATGATCACCTCTGATCTTCCTGACAACTCTGGGAAGTAATGTTTTTAACATCTGGATTAAAGTACCACTGGCAGACTCTGATTCAAGACCTAAATATAAATATCTTTTCTACAAAGGAGTCTACTCAGCACGTAACCCACTCTGGCAGAGTTACTTTTTTCCAATTTAACCAGGAACTTTGGAGTCAGGCAGACAGGATTCCACTTCTATCACCTGTCATGCTTACTGTGTGACCTCGGGCATGTCAGTTTACCTCCCTGAACTCCACCTGCATCATTGTGCAATAGGCCTTTGTGTAATAGTTCCCAACATAAAGAGTGGACTGGAAGGACTAACTGGGACAATTTATAAAACAACCAGTAACCGCTGGGCTCCATAAATGTTAATTCTTGCTTCTGTATGTGACAGGAAGCCATGGAAAGCTTTTAAGCAGGGATAAGATGTGATCAGAGTTCTGTCGAAAGCCACGGGCCCACCAGCCTCTTCCCCAGTGCAATCTGATCCCACGGGAAAAACATGCTCATAAAATCCTTTAATTCCAGGGACTTCTAGGGATTGTGTAAACAGAAGGGGCTTCGATAGTGGTTAGCAGGACCTGGCACCCTGACACAGAGAAGAAATATCACAGCAGGAACCCTGCCCCGTATTCTCAAAGATCACAGGAGGCTGAATGGGAGGTAAGTCTATAATAAGGGTGAAAAAACATTTCTTCTTATTTTTCCAACAGTTAAACATGCATTCATCAGCACTGTGCTCCCATCCAAGCCATGCTATCCAGGTGTACACAAAACACCAGGTTCACGTGGCGGTAAAATAAACAATATGGGGACTGGCAGGACATCAGACACCTGGGAGGGTCAAAGCTCGAGATAGTCAAAAGGCAAGACCGGAGCCAGACGCAGTGCCAAAAATGAAGAGCTGGAGCATTACTGGAGGCCTTACAAGAACAACGTCACGCTGATAGGAAATCCAAGGCCGTCAGGGTATTCCAAGTTAACCCATCAGGCTACACGGTCCTACCAAGTTCTAGGTTGAAGGTGACACATTGGCAGTGCATGGCCGAACCTGGCCTGCAGAGATGTTCCGCTTGGCCCACCCAGTGTTTAAGATTTTTAAAATTCGTTGTCAACATTTCATAACAAGAGGTCTCACATAACATTCAGATCTCAGCTTCTTAAGCCAGTTCTACCGCCCTGTGGCAATCAATGCAGGCAGTGGTAACTGGCTGCACAGATTCTCCAGGGCACCACCATGCCCTGCTGTCTCCCTGAACCAAGGCTGTGTCTCAGTTCCATTCCCATTGAGCTTGTACCGTCAATCTTCCTATACCTGGTCTACTTCAGTCATTTATGTTAACCACCTGGCCCCTGGAGACGTCTGGCTTTTCCATCCGTACTCTAGAGAACATAAAGTCCTTGGCTGACGCCATAAAAATAGAAATAATGAACTCTTGATTCAACAATGTCCTCCATGATAGGTGATGGCTACATTAGACATATATGGATGAGTATGTGCATGTGCGTATGTCTTAAACTTAACCAAAGACTGTGCCTCCTATCAACGTTTTCAAATCCAAAACTTGTGTCAAGTCATCACTGCAAGGCAGTTAATAACATTTGCATTTCAGACATGAGGAAACTGAGGCTCAGAAGCTACGTGACTTGCCAAAGTTCTCACGGTTAGTAAAATGAATGAGGGTTGCTCTTGAACTGTTGGTGGGAATGTAGATTGATACAGCCACTGGAGAACAGTATGGAGGTTCCTTAAAAAACTAAAAAAAGAACTACCATACGACCCAGCAATCCCACTACTGGGCATATACCCTGAGAAAACCATAATTCAAAAAGAGTCATGCACCACAATGTTCATTGCAGCTCTATTTATAATAGCAGGACATGGAAGCAACTTAAGTGTCCATTGACAGTTGAATGGATAAAGAAGATGTGGTACATATATACAATGGAATATTACTCAGCCATAAAAAGAAATGAAACTGAGTTATTTGTAGTGAGGTGGATGGACCTAGAGTGAAGTAAGTCAGAAAGAGAAAAACAAATGCCGTATGCTAACACATATATATGGAATCTAAAAAAAAAAAAAGGTTATGAAGAACCTAGGGGCAGGACAGGAATAATGATGCAGACATAGAGAATGGACTTGAGGACACGGGGAGGGGGAAGAGTAAGCTGGGACGAAGTGAGAGAGTGGCGTGGACATATATACACTACCAAACGTAAAATCGATAGCTAGTGGGAAGCAGCGCAGCCACATAGCACAGGGAGATCAGCTCAGTGTTTTGTGACCACCTAGAGGGGTGGGATAGGGAGGGTGGGAGGGAGACACAAGAGGGAGGAAATACGGGCATATATGTATATGTGTAGCTGATTCACTTTGCTATAAAGCAGAAACTAACACAACATTGTAAAGCAATTATACTCCAACAAAGATGTTTAAAAAGAAAAAAAAAATGAATGAGGGTTGGAAGCCAAAGCTTGTTGAACTACAAAGGCCTTAGCAAGTTTATTCCATGAAGCTGGTGGTAGGGCCAGAATGAATCTGCCTTACTGGCCACTTAAACAATGTGGACGTGTTAATAAATTACATGGTTATGCTTCAGAAGAAAGAAGTGGGCCCAACTTATACACGTCTATGTGATAGAGTGTTCTATTTTTCAAGGCAATAGTATTAAAATGAAAACAAAGCCTCTTTCTGATAGAAGCTCATTCATTCTAAAAAGTCAAAGCCGAGTGAGAAGGAATTTACAAATTAAAATCCACTAGATAATTGTTGGTATTACAAACCTTACTCTTGTGGAGTCAGGAACATTTCAGTAATACGCTGGTAAAATTTTGGAACTACAGGAGACCTGAGGTGTCATTTATTCCATTTACTTGATGGGAAGGCTGAGACCCACCACCCCCTATCACTGTAATGAATCTTTTCTGTTAAGTCTCCTCACTAGCTGACAGTCTCTTCAGAAAAGGGTCCATATTTTATTCATTTCTGTATCCCCAGCACAAAGAATAATTCCTGGCACTTAGTGGGTGCTCAGCGCATGGGTACTGAATAATTGTATAGGAAACAGACTAAAATTCCCAGGATATGGCTCCGCCTCCAGTACACTCTATGACCCGCCCCCCCGTCTTAGATTCTCCCCAACACCTCCCCCTGTTTCTGAATTTAATCTAATCTCTCTCATATCCCCAAATCCTGTTTTTTTAACACAATCTCCCAAAGCAACACAGTACCACATACCCTCACAAAGAGCAGACAATTGCACCAGGAGTAAATTATGGAGAACCCAACCAGCTTCAAGTCTCAGAGGAGTGGTTGAACTGGATGATCTTTAAGACACTTAATCTTCAGAGTTCCCCAGACATTTAGGTAGTGAAACTATCAGAACATACTTGGAAGGGGTAAACTGAGGAGTGATTCAGTGCCACACCCACCCTACCTCACAGGCCAAGGGCTAAAGGATCATTTTCAGCACACCCCGACCTAACCCATTTGCTGTGATCCTCTTGGGAATCTCTGCCGTGAAGAAAGTTCCCAGTAAGAGGAAGAGCATAGATTTCAAGAAAGCAACAGACCTGGATTTGAAAACCGGGTTTGCCACTTATCATGTAGGCAATCTTCAGCAAATTGCTTAACTTCTCTGAGCCCCAACTGTAAGAAGAGGATGCCAAGAGCCACTCTGAAGAGCTGTGAGGATGAAATACCATATGGTAGGTATTTAACAAAGGTTCGTTCCCTGCGCTCCCAGTCTGAAAATCGACTCTCCGGGACTGTTTCCATGCCAATCAACCGGCTTGACTGGTTTCCTCAAGAAGGTCACCTGACCAACCTGGACACGGCTGTGTCAGCTCAGACAAGGACTGTCACTCGAGCTGCACAAGACTGGAGCAATTCCAGTGCGTGGTGGAGAAGACAGCCCTCACCCCAGGAGCATACTCCCCACTCCCAGTCCTGTCAATGTTCCTTTTGTAAAACACAGAAACCTTCTTCAAATCTGACAGCTGCCACCTGCACAAATAATTCGGGGATGTAATTTTGTAACTGAATACAAGCCCTGAAAGCTGAAAAGTTTGAAGTCCAAAATAATCCCTTTGACCTTCTGCCTAAACACTCACTAATCACTTTTTAATTTGTAGTTTATTTCCTCTCTCTGTGCTGTCCTTCTAGGCTATATTTTCATTTTAGACATATCCCGGGAGTGAATGGCATTACAGAACACCTGATTAAAGTACAAGTCAAACTTCTCTCCCAGACATCTGAGGCTTGGTGCATACCCCACTGAGTTCTCCAAGTTGCAATGGGTGGCCAGAAAGTGAAGGAGAAAAAGCCTGCTTTGATGGAGGAAACTCCACACTGAGAGAATTATGAGCTACAAAAATTAATAGGAAGTGGTCCCTGCCCTCTAAGAAGGCATACTCTGGGGACAACTGCCCATGATGCCACATGACGGGAACTTCCACGCAGGCATTTCTAAAATATTAAGGGAGCATGGAAGATGCCCTTTAGCACATGACTCAGCAGCCAATAGGTATGCAATACCGGTTTATAGACTAGCTCAATAAATGCATTTCAAAGATTCCTTGCTGTTATTTGAATGCTAATGATGTATTTAAAGCAATACAAAAAAAAGAAAAATCCAGAACTGGGAAGTCTCCCCCACCCCCAAAAAACTGCTTCAGAGTTTCACCCTCATCCCCTACCCACCTCTTACTCTTGAGGCAAAGTGAGAAAAGTAGTTTGAGGGAGCCTAACTAATTCCTAACACACAGATGCTGAAAAGATGCTAAAAAGGAAAAGCTGAGAGGTAGAAATGTCGTTCAATTCAGAAGAAATTTCTTCCTTGGAGGAAAAAGGTTTCTAACTTAATCATCACTAGGATCGCTATAAATTATAGTAAGTTGAAGGCAGATAGATATATTGGGGTCATTCTACTTTGTTCTAATAAATTAGCCAACCTTTCACCTACTGAGCAAGAAAGAATCTCAAGTAGTCTGAGCTGGGTCAGCTCAGCCAATATTCTGGAAGGAAAATGATCTCCACACTAGTTTTCGATTCAGTGAAGTAATGCCTGGTAGCGATAAGATAGCACAAGTGAGTTTGGGGAATTTAGTCAAAGTTTCTCTAGCCAAGGCCACCTTAAAAACAAATGCTAACCAATGGTAACTGATAATAAAAGCTTGTATTCATCAGCATTAACTCTGCTGCTAACTAACTATATCATTGCACTGCTGCTCTCTTGGGCTCTATTTCTTCATGTGCAAAATGAAAGAGGTGGTCTTACCAGGTGTCTTATGGACCTTCCAAAGTTTTCACCCTTATCCAAGGAGTGCAGGGCATCTTCTGAACAAACTGAAGGCTTTCTTTCCATGGCATCTTTACAGAGCAGATGGGCATCACCTCCTGCCCACTATCCCAGCTGGGGTAACTGGGGAGCAGGCTACTTTAAGTTTGTGAAGGTAGCCTGGCCAAGCAAAGCCTTCCAGGGTTCAAAGATGCTCATTTATAAAGAACAGCCCCAGAAAACATCCCCAAATCTGCAAACCTTCAGATACAAACCAAATTCATGATCGGCAGCTCTTGGCTCAAAGAAGTAGGTATCTATCAGCAATACTGCAGTGTGGGTTAGAGGCGGGGGGGCGGGGGGGGGGGGAATTAGCATCAGTTACTCCTGCAAACTGGATACTATTCTAGGCACTTTGAGCTGGCTCTCATTTATCCCTCCCAATAATCCTTTCCAGTAAGCAGTACCAGCTCGATTTTGCAAAGGCCAGAACAGAAGATGAGAAATAAGGTCACAGAGCAGCTGGGCAGAAACGCCGCCGGGTCAGGCTGGCTTTGCACAGTGCCCTGCAGCCATCCCATTTCCTACGTTTAGGTGCCTTTGCCTGGACCTCAGAAGGGGTACTTCTCGTAAATGGGTCAGCCCTCCTGAGATAGAGACCCTTGTGCTCTGGGGCCGCCCTTGGTGGCTCTGGCTGTGAGCCCCGCCCCTTCCCCACCAGGATCAGCGAAACAAAATGTGGTCATCCAGATGCACGTGGGAGAGCGGGCTGCAGGGAAGAACTCCTAGGTGGCTTGCTATAGGAGCCCTATTGTTCCAGAGGGAAGCTCTTTTGCCAGAACTCTCCAGGAAGCCACTGCTCCATGATGCATTTTTCAGCTGTGGAGAGAAAAGGGTAGTTCCTGGGATGTTTATTCCACGGTTCTGGAAGCCAGGCCCTTAATCCTTGCAAAGCAGCAAGGAGCCAGCTTCTCTCCAAGGGACAGAACGTCTAGAGCCCTTCTTCCAAATAAAAACATAAAAACTCCTCAACATCCCCTTTGCAACCTCTCAAAGTGAATGAATCAGGAAAAGGGGGAGGAGAAGGTATTGAAGCCCAAGGAGGGGGCTTTGAGGCCTTCCCTGCAGCCCTCCTCTCCTCATGACCCTGCCCACCTGACCTCTCTATTGCGGTAAATTACAAAGCCCGCACTGTTCTCTCTGCCTATCCTCTCCTGCCTGTCCATCGGCATCACCACCCCCGACACACACATACACTTTCTTAAAAGGGCGGAATGCCAAATAACATTATTCTCCTTCACCATAGTATCGCCATGAGAGCTGCCTGGTATGTCTGCCTGAAAAATGGAAGGTTTTCATTGAAACCTCGGCCTCCCCTACAGCTCTCCCTTTGTGGAAATGGACTTGGAAAAAAATGGAAGGAGGCCCCCCTGGAACCTAATTGGGCCGACAAGAGCAGAGGGCAAGGCCCCTGGAATTGTTCAAAGGCTCCAGGCATACCTGACTGCGCCCTTGGAAGCCAGTCAGAGGCCTTCGCACTCCTGCAAAGCCACCCTCTGTGGCCCCGCTCGGTCCCTCCGTGCAGCAAGGCTCTCTGTGATGGCAGCCTCACTCCTGAGCAGGGACCCCATTATATGATCTGAGGAGGGAGATGGGCACTTACAGTACATATATTACCCAGGGATGCAAACAAGTATTCCCGCGCAGGATGTGAGTCTCAGAAAAACTCTTACACTGCCCAGATTCATCAACTGAGCACCAAGAAAAATTAAAAAGGGTCTTCCAGCTTTGGTTTGGTTCAGTGGTAGTTTGCAGCGAGCAGACCCAGGTGCGAGTCCCTCCGCTCTCCGCCAGGTGTAGTGGTGTGACCCTGGACTAGTGAGTTCTCAGGATCTCCACGTCCTCATTGGCAAAACACGTCATGTCATGCAGTTTGGAAGGGCTGCTGTGAGGATTTCCTGAGACGGTGTGTCACTCAGCCCAGCTCTAGCAGATGCGCTCTTAATGTTTCTTCCTTCCCCTGCAAGCGCACCAAGGGGAGGGGGACAGATTCCTAAGGATAGGACAGGATCCATGAGAAATCATGTCTCCTATCATGCCCCAAGGACGGCTGAGAGCAGAGCTGCATATATGGGCTCCAGCCTGTCCGTCAAGATGACAGAATGGGTCTTGGGGAATTAATTATTGAACAAACTCGCCCTTCACAAATCCCATCCAAAGGAGTGGTTTGATGCCTTTTGGTACACTGACTATACAAAATCCTGAAAGAGCAGCGCACTTCAAAAGCCTCACAAAAACCCAGGCCTGGGTTTGGCAGGAGCTCCTCAGCCACTGGGTTTTTCTGTGTGTGGTTTATAATAACATGCAAACCTGATGCCAGGTCCTAATCTATTAAGGGACTGCCAATTAGCAGGAGGCTTAGAGCTGCAGGTTTGAGCACTGGGGAGGAGGTCTAATTAGGCTTGCAAATCACTTCTATCCATCGCCCCTCTCCATCTGACCCAGGCTATACTGGCCAATTGTTCTGCATATAGCCTTTCTGTATTCCTTCGCACACAGCTCTTTGTGTGTGTGTTTGTTTTAAGGTTCCAGGCCTGAAGGCCAGTGCTTATTTTCATGTCTGTCTTTAAGGGTGACATGGGGGATCGAACGTTACCCTCTGGATACTGACTCTCCGATTTGGCCAATCATCCAAACCATCAGGGGCACTTATTAAAAAACACATTCCAGGCACTGCCCAGAACCCACTCAATAACTCAATCAGAAGTTCTGCGGCGAGGGCCTGAGAATTCTCCTTTTATAATAAGACCTTGAGATGATTCTATCCCAAGGCGATCTGGGAATCACTACTCTAAAAAGTCAAGACCATTTCACGTTTGAATTCAGGGGGTTTTACAATGGAATTTTTATATGCATACACCAAATAAACAAAATTTTTAAAGCATATTGAATATCGAAGGTTTACTGAGTGTCTATTTTGTGCTGGGAGTGGGAAATACTGAGATGAATAAACCAGGGCTCCTGCCCTCAAAGAGCTCCCTATTTAGGGGGCTGCTAACATTCCCATAGAAACCCCATCTTTCCTACTAGGGCTCCACACCTGTAAGCCTCCTCTCACTTTCTCTTCTGCCTCGTTGTGAACCTAGCTTTCCAATGTCTTTGCCAAAACAGCTCTGAAAAAGAAACAGAACGATTTCAGACACCAAACATCAGAGGCCTATCTTAGAAAGGGAGAAAAAAAAACCTACGAAACATATGGTTTCAAGATACAGGAGAAAATATGTGGTTTAGGACTGCCTGGTCTGAGATAGAAGCAGAGTGGGGAGTAACATTAGGGGGCCTCTGTGCGGCAGAATAAGCCCAGGGCTGGGTCTTGGAGCCCAACATTGGATTCTTCGGTGACTTCAGAAAGTCCCTTTTCCTCGCCAAGCCCCCTTATCTATTAAAGAGAGGAGCCTGCACTACTCGGTTATATCCCAAAGCATATTTGGCACAAACTGTTCTCCCTGGACACTTCATCAGAGTTCACTTTTGAGTTTCAACAGGGAGATGTACAACCTAGAAGAACCACAGTTCTCCAGAGCCCTTGCTAAGAAAAGCTAGCCTAAATGGTCTCTAACCAGCTCCAAAATTATGTTTTGAGGGTATGGCTTTCCAACAAGACTGATTTCCTAGCCAGCAGGGATGGTGTTTCCTATTCATCCTCTACACATTGCTGGGTGCACAGCAGATACTCAAAATAAAGGAATACGTGTGGGGTAGACAGTATGGCCAAGTTGTGTTTGAGAGAGAGCACCCTGGCGGCCATGGGGAAGAGGGACTGGAGAACAGGACTTTACATCTAAAGCTCTCTGCTCAGTGACACATGACAAGCATCTTCCCAAGGAAAAACCTTCTGCATTCTCTAGACACATCCCCATCCACCCTGAATAAGAGGTATGAAAGCCTCTCACAGCCTGGACGCCAAGCTAGGTCCAGGACAGCACAACTCAAATAAACACTGCCTGCTCTCCAGGAGAGGCTGGGCCTGTTCCCCTCCTTGCTTCCTACACCTCTCTGAAACTCATTGCTAGTCTCAGACTCTCTCAGTTATCTTAACGCACAGCACTATTCAAAAGCATTACTAGGCGTAGACGAGAAGTATGAGGCTAAAGGGGGTGGCAATCCATCTGTTGGCTACTGAAGCACATGGCAACAAGTAGCATGGTATAGCTCCACGTGTGTGTATTCTGGAGTCAGATACACCTGGGTCCTGTCTCCACCTTAAACATGCCAGTTAAATTCTCATAGGGATATGACATAAAAAAGATACCGTGTGAGAAAATGTTTCACACCATGCCTAGCACACTGAAATGCTCAATCGGTGTTACTCGTATCATGAATATGGGATGGTGTGTCTTCTGTAAGAAGGAGAGAGACAAGTGTTATCTTGGCCAATAAAGAAGTCTACTACGTACTTCACAAAGAGTTACTGATTACGTATCATAAACGTCACCAAGCCTTTGGGTTTTTTATGAGATGGGAGCGGGTGACTAACAATACAGACTATCAAGAAAAGCACGGGCTTTGGGGATTAAATGGATTTGCTTTTGAAGTTTGCATCTGCCTCTCTTTAGTCCTGTGACGTTGGGTAAGCTGCTAACCTCTCCAGGCCATCTGTAACGTGGGGCCAGTGGAGGGGTTACTCTGAAGTTTAGAGGTACAGTACCATATACAGAGTGCACTCAATTCATGAAGCTATGGTTATGGCCCCCACAAAATACATTGGAATGAAGCAAGATGACCAGGGTAGCCCTATGTCCCCACGTGGCAGTTCTTCCTTTCCTTTAAAGCAGGCAAGGGCATCAGCATATGTAGAGTTTTCTACAATTCCAATGTCTTTTCAATGTTTGATTATTTCCAGCTAAAGGAAAATAACTGGGGATTTTCTCAGCACTTCATGTTGGTTTGAATGGAATGTCACTTGGATCACTTGGATCTTCCTTAGTTCACACCACACTATGGAAACTATGTGTTCACTTTCTTTTCATTCATTTTTGTCCAATAGATATTTATTATGCACCTACAATGAACAAATCACAGATGTAAGAGCAACTGGGGAGATGCAGTGATCATAAGTTAAATCGTTTTCTTTTTTAATTCATGTGGGGAAATTAAGAAGAGTAGTGATTTGCCCAAGTGCACTCAGTGACAAAGAGACACAAGTACAGGTATCCATGAGCTGTATAACTGCACCATGACTGGCTACATTAGTCGGTTATTGTTATGCTGGTTCTAGCCTTCCCTAGGGCCTAATGGTGTGTGTGTGTGTGTGTGTGTGTGTGTGTGTGTGTGTGTACATATATATATATATATATATATATATATGGGGTGCAAGTGTGTGTGTGTACATGTGAGTGTTTGTGTGTGGCTTGCCATAATCACTAATGCAGGAGAAGGAAAATGAAGAACTAAAAGGAATCTACAAAAAAGAGAGACAAACAAGATAAAAATTGGTGACCAATATCTAATACTGATTGGTTTTGCTATAAAGTGTGATCCAGTTGCCAGGGAATTGATGGGATGCTATAAAGCCTACAGGTCACTGTATTATAAATACCAGTACTTATCTGGTACTTTCAGATAAGAATGGAAGAGTCTGTGCAACAGGCTTAGCAAACGCTTTAGAGCAATAAAACATTTTAACTAAGTATAATGTGCTGCACTTAACTTCATTTTTAAATAACATGATTTACACAGGTTTCAAATAGTCAAACTCAGTTAAATTTAGCAGTTAATAACCATCAAACATTGTCTCACGCTAATTAAATTCAGATCAAAGAATTGTTTTTCCCTTTGTTCATGGTATTTTCAAGTCATGGGGAGAAGACAGGATGTGATGATAATGTATCACTCCAGATTCACTCAGGCCAGAATTCAAATCTCCAGCTACTTGGCCTGGGTCTCAATTTCTTCATATACAAATGCGGGGTGTTAAGAACTGAATTATGCCCCACCTCAAAAATTTCATATATTGGAATTCTAACCCCCAGGACCTCCGAGTATGACCTTATTTGGAAGTGGGGTCTTTACAGTAGTAATCAAATTACAGTGACGACATTAGGGTCAGTCCTAATCTAATATGGCTGGTGACCTGCTGCAAAGGGGATATTTGGACAGAGAGACACGCATACAGAGCAGACAGGGAGAATGCCATGAGAACATGAAGACGGCCATCTACAAGCCAAAGAGAGCCGTCAGGAACAGATCCTTGCCCCACAGCCCACAGGAGGAATCGCCCTGCATCACCTTGACTTCAGGCTTCTATCTCCGTAGCTCTGAGACAATACATTTCTGCTCTTTAAGCTATCCAGTCTATGGTACTGTCACAGCCATCCAAGCAAAACAGGGGCAATAGTACCATTCCCAGGATGAAGAGAAGAGAAAGGGAGTGGAAGAGAAATCTATGTGTGATTAAAGGGTGATGCTTAATTCTGAATGATCATAAAGGGTCATATGGTCAAGCAAAGACAAAATAATTTTCATTATGGTGACTATTAGCAACATAGAAGATTGTATGTAGGACTTCCCTGGTGGCACAGTGGTTAAGAATCTGCCTGCCAATGCAGAGACACGGGTTCGAGCCCTGGTCCGGGAAGATCCCACATGCCGCGGAGCAACTAAGCCCGTGTGCCACAACTACTGAGCCTGAGCTCTAGAGCCCGCAAGTCACAACTACTGAGCCTGCTTGCCACTACTACTGAAGCCCACGCGCCTAGAGCCCATGCTCTGCAACAAGAGAAGCCACGACAATGAGAAGCCAGCGTACAACAACAAAGAGTAGCCCCCGCTCACCGCAACTAGAGAAAGTCCGCACACAGCAATGAAGATCCAACACAGCCAAAAATAAATAAATAAATAAATAAATAAATAAATAAAATAGAAAAAAATAGAAAATTGTATGTAGGACTTCCCTGGTGGCGCAGTGGTTAAGGATCCTCCTGCCAATGCAGGGGACACAGGTTTGAGCCCTGATCCGGGAAGATTCCCACATGCCACAGAGCAGCTAAGCCTGTGCACCACAACTACTGAGCCTGTGCTCCACAGCCAACGAGCCACAACTACTGAGTCTGCATGTCACAACTACTGAGCCCACGCGCCTAGAGCCTGTGCTCTGCCACAAGAGAAGCCACTGCAGTGAGAAGCCTGCGCACCGCAACGAAGAGTAGCCCCCGCTCACCGCAACTAGAAAAAAGCTGGCGCGCAGCAACGAAGACCCAGCACAGCCAAAAATCAAATAAATAAAATAAATAAATTTAAAAAAAAAAGAAATGGAGAAGTAAAAAAAGAAGGTCCCTGCCTCAGATTTCACTGTCAAGGTTCCACATAAACCCTCACTTATTCTCTATACCTCTCCAAATATACGAATGCAGTATTTTCCCCAAATTGTAATCTACCATACAAATACTCTTAATTCAAAGAGCAAGAGAGAAAAAAAACAAAAACTAAAGAGCAAGAGAAAAGCTACGTGTGTGGCCTGGTATCCGTAAACACGCCAGAAAGTTTTCTTCTAAATGTTGTTCAATCAACCAATCAGACATTGTCACTTCTCTGATTAAGTCTTGTCATCAAAAACACCACCTTCAGTGGGAATCAAGACATCCCTACATCTGATGACAACATCCAACTAATATTAGGGGAACCTGTATGCAGATTCAAGGCCCTGGCACCTCTGAATTCAAGAATGTTTGCATTGGTTGAGCAAGCCTACGTCTGTAAAACTACTGTGTAGGAACAATCAATAGTAAACTGGCACATAACGCTACAAGGCAGAGACAGAGTAAGCTTGGATTCTTGACTCTTGGAAGACACGAACACATGGGCTACATTATCGATACACATTTGGGGGCACAGAGCAAACATCTAAGATCACTAATACATGAAAGGTTGTCCCTTTTTGCCTCACATCTTTGAGCCCTTTCTGTTCCAGAAAAATCAGTTTTCCAAATGTACAACCCAAAGCCACCGCGCTTCTTCTATGGCGACGGGTTCCAGCTCCCAGGCTCTCCAGCGTAAGTTCTCTTGCCCGTGGTTCTGCCAAACCCACCCTTTTCCTTCTGTTGTTCCTACTCTTGTGTTTCCACTCCCCTCCCTCTGTCTCACCAAGCCTTTGACAGGAAGTGGGTCTTTTCTGGTCACGGAAGTTTGTGCTTAATAGGTGAAGTTTAGATACATCAAAATGAAGAACTGGGAATTCCCTGGTGGTCCAGTGGTTATGACTCGGTTCACTGCCAGGGCCCAGGTTCAATCCCAGGTCAGGAACTAAGATCCCACAAGCCGCATGGCCAGAAAAAAGAAAAAGGAACAGGAAAAGAACAGGAAAAAAAAAAAAAACCACGAAGAATAGAATCCATCAGAATTTAAATTATTTTCTCTTCCTTAAGCTCCATCACTGAGCCTTCCCCCGTGCTTAAAGCCCTTCTCTACCTGAACTGGACTCCTTCTGTTGTCAGTGTGCTGCTGTTTGGAATACCTGTAAAGGTGAGTATTCGAAGTTTCACTGCAGGGAAGGTCAAATGTAAAATCCTGTGTGCGTGATGGAGGAGAGGAAAGTCATGTGTGCGTGAACACATTGGGAAGTACTTCAAGTTTTGGTTAACTAAATGTTGAGCTCCTTGAGCGGGAATTGTGCTGTTTAACTTTATACCTCCATCAAGCTAGCACGTAGCAGGTGATCAGTAAATATTGCAATTAAGTGAGTGAATGAATGAATTCATGAATGTGGTTGCTTTGGGTCTTGAAAGAAAACCACTGGTCTTCAGGTGAGGCATCTTGCTAGAATGGGAACGTCCCCATGTACCTTGGAGGCTCATTTTCCTTTTCTGCTCAAAGACATACCATGTCGTTAAGCCCACATTTTAGAGGCATGACGATGAAGCAGACAGAGGAAAGATGACAGCTTCCGAAACCAACTTTCGAGGCTTTGGAAAGAAAGTCTCACTGTATGGAGAAACTTTATACTTCCTCCCATCGGTCTCATAGTGCCTCTTCTCCTCAGCGAGTCCTAGGGCGCTTTTCCAATCCCACACTGCTCTGTGCTGAAGCCAAAGCCCAGTTTCCTGCTTCAAAAGGCCCTTTGTTTGGACTCTATTTCCAAATCAGCGCATCCTGAGCTTGAACCATCTTGCTTTTGAGAACTCTGACGTCTTGGCAGCAGAAGCCTTTGCCAGCAGGTTTGTGGTCCTCACAGCTTTCAAAATCCTCAATGTGAGGGTATGTCTATAGCTAAAAACTCTTTTCATGAGAGGAGGGGCAGAGAAAGTATTATTTGAAGAGTTGCAAAAACAACTGCAAATTGACTCTTTAGTCTTTAATTGCTACCAGAAGACTGAGAACTTCTTGTTCCATTGTATTCAATTAAGATGATCGTTTTAATGAACTTTAAATGATATTGGTTCATAGGCTCTGCTCAATCTCTTGGGCAAGTTTTGCCTCAGAACACTGGAATGCATTAAAGACAAATTTCCAATGCATTCTCTCCAAATTGGAAAACACCTTCCTTTAGCAAGCGCAGACAGAAAGGTAGCTACATCTGTACAGCTACTCAATGATTCCCTGGAAGGACTCCAAAGTTACTTTTGGCAGATCAGGTAAACTGCATCTAATCCATACCGTGTACACTGCACATCCTATCAATCCAGGTAGCACTCTCTCTTATTCCTTGTGAAGCTTGCCAACTGTGACAGAAAAGTTTCTAAACAAAAAGGTTTTAGAGAGTAGGGTAGAGATTAATGTGGAAGAGCCTACTGTCTGTATCTCCCAATCTTGGGACACTCTGTCAGATAGGAACTGTTGTCCTTCTTTTACAGATGAGGAAACTGAAGTTCAGAAAGGTTACAACCCTGGCCTCGGGTTGTAAGCTAGCAAATGGTAGAGCCAGGATTTGAGTCCAGAACTGTCCCCCAGGACACATCCTCTTTCCGTTGTGCCATATCGCCTCTGAAAGTTTAAAACTTTCTAACTCTTGAGATTAAACTGTGGGAACTTCTTAGGGTGAATCTCTTTATCTCTCCTCTTGTGTCGCAACCCTGTACAGGATTCAGCAATTCAACACGGATCAAGACATCTAACCGTGAAGCAATGTCCTAAGTGTGGAGTCTTTTATATTTGATGACCTCAGCAGAGCTTAAAGATCATCTAACTCAACTGCCCCATTATTTAGGGAAGGAAAGTTAACCCAACAGAAAGTAAGTGATTGAAGGTCGCTACCTAGTGTCACAGCTGGAAGGACTTGAAATGAGGAGGTGGAAGTTCCCCAAGGTTGGGGTAGTGAGGGTACAGGATGAGCAGGAACCAGACTAGAGATGAATACTCTTTCCCATAGGCAGAGAAGAAGGGGAGGGTGCTCTGAAGAGCAAAGGCATGAGCCAGAGCCAGAAGGCAGACATCTGTGGGGTGTGTCCAGGAAACAACCGATACGGATGAAGGTGGATGCCAATCAGAAGACCTGTGTATTCAAAGTAAGGCTGGCAGGAACTACAGCTGTTAACGGCAGCTGCTTCTGGGGAGTGGAATTTGGAGGGAGGGTGGGAGGGTTATCCACTTTTAACATAATCATATTTTGGGAATATTTTTTTACTGTAAGAGTATATTGCTGTGCTTTGGGATGTTATGTGAAGGTTTAAAAGGCTTTATGACACATGGGGTCATTATCTGATTTGCATAATAACCAAATCCACGGCATAAAGGGATGCTTTAAAATATGGCATATGTTGGATTTAAACTTGAACCTGCACAAGGTAAGGGTTTTAGTTGCTCTGGATTTTACTCATTTTCTAAGAGACTGAGCTTCTCTGAGCCTAGTTTTCCCATCTATTCAATGGGAGCGGGCAGGGGAAAACGACTGATGCTTAGGCCCCTCCACTCCTGCATTCTAAGGTTATTCTAAAGGGTGGTCATTGTACCAATGGTTAGAGCTGAGGCACGGGAACCACTCTGCTCAAGAAAGGTCTTCAGCGCAATGCCTTCTTTGACAATGGTGCCTAAGAGCATTCTCCTGAGTTGCCCATCCAAACGACTGTGACGAGACTGTCCTCAGGCCCCCCAGTTCGATCCTGTTACCTCTGTACCGTGTCTGTGTTGTATTTCTAGAGCTGCATCTGACCAGTGTCTCCTCCAGAAGACCCTAGAAGAACTACATCCAATTCATCATTAGACCCCAACAGCAAGCACAGTACTTGGTACATGAAAGGTGCTCAACGAATATTGCCTGAAGTGACGTATCACCACCACTTATTCAGGAGCTTTTAATTATGAAACTGATTGATATGATTATTAATGTTAATAACAACTTACCAGCAGAGTACCAAACATAGCCAATGCTCGGTTAAATATATAGAAAGGTAGATTTTACATTAACATAATATTCTGAACAATTAGAACTGCTATAAAATTTACCATCACTGAAGTTATTAAGCAGAGGCTTGACACTAACCAAGAAAAGATGGTTTAGAGGGACGGCCCCAGTTGTGGGTGAAAGTGGGAAGATTGATTAAATGGTCTTGAAGCCTGAGTTTTGAAATAAGATACACAGATCTGGGGTTAATTCCTAGTAACTAACCTCTTCATGCCTCAGTTTTATCATTTATAAAATTGGAGTAATCCACCCATTCCACAAGGATATCACAGGGATCGAATAAAACACATTAGGTGCTCCGTACTGTTAGTTCCTTTCTCTTCTGAATCAGACATTTTGGTACTACAATCTCAGCCCTCTCAAAATTATGAAAAGCAGGATTAACCCAGATTAATACCTAAAAAGGTAAACACACAAATGTGCAGTGTCCTAGTATACAAGGGGATTGTTTTTAAGTTTTTCCAATGGTAAAAGCTATGAACCAAATACTTTTGAAGGGACAGAATTAAGAAAAAGTACAGCAATATGATCAAACAGAAAAGATTTGAAAGGAGAAAATCCTTCCCTTCCTCCTTCAATGTGAACTTTAAAATATTTTAAGGAACGGAGGTAGAGATTTCAGAGGAAATGCCGAGTTGGACAAAAGAACAAGAGAATTCTCCATGCTGGAAGACTTAACTGTCCCATTTCACAGATGAGACAACAGTGTCACAGAGAGGAAAAGTTACTTGGCTAAAGTGACCCAGTAAGTTAATAAGAAAGTTAAGACATAAACCTAGATTTCGTAACTCTCGCTTGGGCATCTTTCCCCAACAGGAGGCGTCTGCTCTCCTCATTCAGAGCCTCTCCTTAAGGCACGACTAGGATGAGAAAAACCACTCATCCTAAAATACAGCCCTGGCTTTTAGGGTAAGTTCAATTTTTTTTTTTTAATGGAAGCTATTATGGTTAGTACAAATTCAGTCTGTTGACCAAGTTCAAAACACTGCATGAAATGCAAAATCGAACTTAAAATATCTAGCTGCCTTTAATTAGCTACATACTCCCCATCTCTCAGGTTAGTTAATACTTTATTATGGGCTGTTATAAACTCTAGAAAGCGAAGGCTTTTTTCCATTCCATCACACTGATTGGCAGGAAGTATGTCTTAAGCATCCAGTGTTTAGCTTTATAATTATACTTAATAATAATTCAGCCATTTATAGAAAGAAGAGATACTGTGCCCATGGCTACCTTAGGACTACGGTAGGATAAGCAACAAAAATTTTATTTTTCTTTTTGCTTCTTGTCTATATTTACTAAAATAATGTTTTATTGACATTTTCTTCAATGTCTTGACTTTAATAAAAATTTTCAAGCACCTGTTATATACAAGGGAATCATAATCTATTAAGATGGAACTGTACAAAACCATAAAACAAGCCAAAAAATTTGACACAAGAAAGGTCAATACAAAGTGCTATGATAGCCCAGAGAGGGGCTAACTCTGCCCAGAGCAAATCAGAAAAGTCTTCACAGAGGAGGTGGCACTTGAATTGATTCTAAGAGGTGAGTAACACGTATCAAGCAAAGAGAAATGATTTGGTGGGAAAGTTCCTGGAAGAGCCACAGAATGGAGATGTCTGGGACAAGGGCATAAAGGGGGGAAGCGGAGGGGGATGGGAAGGGAATGGGGAGCAGAAAGGGTTGGTTGGGGCCAGATTCTGAAGGGTCTCAAATATACTAATAAGTTTTATTCTGTAGTCCACGAGAGGTCATAAAAATCATGAAGAGAAGGGCCTACGTGATCCGAATTACAGTTTTGAGAAAAGATTCCTGTATAGTTAATGCATAAATAATATACGGGGGCACACTATCCCCCTAAAAATAAGATCTGTAAAGGAATGTTTTCAGATCTAGGTGTATGACAGCATGCACTTAAAGTGGGATAGAAATAGGGAGAATGGAGGAGAGCAGATTCAGAAGACACTCTCTCTCTCTCTCTCTCTCTCTCTCTCTCTCTCTATATATATATATATATATATATATATATAGTACAAATATGACTTCACAGTTTCAAAGCATTTTCCTATATATATATGTGATACCATACCCTTGGTCTCAATAGCTCCATGAGGCAGGCAGGGAATGAATCATCATCTCCATTTTACCATTCCTGAAGTGGCAGTGATATGCCAGGGATCACCCAGCTAATACAGCAAAGTTGGGAACACAGCCCAGGATCAGTGTGGAGCTGCCTCTTAAACTTTCTAAGACTTTTTAAAATTTCATTTAATGATCAGCTCAAGACACCTGGCCATGTTTTCTCCAGGAATGAATGTGTGTCCATCTTCTCATCTTCTCTCCTACACTTTGAGGGCAGGATCTGCCTCTAGTATTTCTTTGTTATCTCTTTGTATTTATCTCAATAAATACCGAAGGACAGATAAGATGGACAGCTGAGTCCCAGGACTGTTCTCATCTGTAGTTTCCCCGACCACAGAGAATGATAAATAGGCAATCATCCATTTTCCCCTTGCTTCTGTGAGCATTTCCCATTCATCACCAGTCCACAGTGGAGGAACAGCGCTTGCCGTGACTCCTGTGATCTAAGCTGCCTCCTGCCAGCTGCTCTGCATTCTAAGTGTGAAGGATCTGGACAAAATGCGCTTGCTCTCAGGCCTGTTTAACTTTTCCATCGGTCTGTGTTTGTCAAAGCTTCATGCCAACTCTGTCAGAAAAAGAAATGCCACAAAACTTCTTTGAGGAAAGGGAAAAAAAGACCTACTTTATACACTTGCCCTCATGCAAATCACACTCCCATTCAAATCCCAGCTGAATAGGAGTCCTGCAATAGCCTGGGAAATACACAGAGCCTCTAACCCAAGTGTAGGCTGCTTCACTCAAATTGTTGCATTTCCCTGCCCTTTTAACTCCTTTGGAGAAAACCCATAGGAAGAATTAACAATACAAATCCGAAGTCGCTATCCCCCAGTCATTCCATTTCTGTACGAAATCGGCAAAGTAGTCCCCTGCCACGGTTTTCTGCCCTTTTCTTCTCAGGCTCTACAGAATTGGAGTTGGGATGCTCTGTGAGCATATTTTCAATCAAAGTGGATGCATGGTCCCAGCTACCAGCTCCAAATAGATTCTAGCAAAGCAGTTCCCCTGGAATCTTAGTAAACAGTCTCTGCGAGTGATGAAGTAGCTGAATTATTAATACAATGTGTTACGCCACCCACCAAAAAGAGTTGAGACAGGCAGAGCCGACCAGGTTCTGAGGAAACTGAAATGAACTCTAACCCCCTCCTCCTCCATAGGTTGTTGTGAAATTCAAGCCAGTTAACAAACCCCTTGCATGATTGCCTGCCAGGGATGTACAGCAAAGTTCATGCCCTTCCCCCTTCCAGCCCAGACGTTTTGAGTCTAATATCTATCCTCTAGGAATTTACAAAGAAACAGGCAATACTAAAGGGGCAAAAGGCTTTAACCCCCAAATCACACTTGAACACTTTACAAGGTCTAGTCATTTCATTTTAAAATTTTCTGGCTGGCTTGCTCGCTTCATATGCTTATTATTGAAAATAGCAGTCAGTGCAAATTTCAATGCGAGTCTTCACTGTGGGAGGAAAGAGGAGACATAGGTGCTGGCTGGTTCTTGTCCCAGGCATTCCACCATTTTCCAGATGCAGGATCCCCAGCAAGTTCCTCGACCTTTCCCAAGGGCAACTGCCACATCTGTAAAATCAGTTACAGCGATATCTCCCCTCCACTGTTGTAGGCTTTGATGAGATGCGTGAATGTGCCTGACTATAGTGCAAGGGTTCAAAACTGTTCCTTTCCCAGACTTTTTCCTGTTGACACTTGGAGAATGATATCCTGGGTAGGGTGGTTTGAGTGTTTTGTTTTGCGGGCTTTTCAGGGCTGGGGAGCTGAAGAAAGAGCTAGAATGAGAAAAATGAATTGAGGCAAGAAGAATATTTACATTCAAATTCTCAGATGCATATGCTATCATTTGGTAGAACTGTTCAATGAAAGGGATTATTAATTAATAATAAATGTTTGGATTTCACAGCTGAGGTCAACACAACCACAAATATCCAATTTAAAGCAAAATTATAATTAAAGGCTCTTCAACTCCATCAGTGGCCTTCGGAAAATTAAACCCTAAAATCAAGAGGGCTTATTTTCCCCTGGGATTGAAAGCCCTGTATTTTGAATACTCTGACTCAAGAAGTATACTTTAATTTCCCAGCCAGCCCCAGAGAATTCTACATTCACACAATGCCTACAGTATAGACCGTCCAAAGCAAAGGTTTACTAGAGTGAGTGGGACCCATCATCCCTCCTGCCAGGGCATTGGAGCCACTCTCTCCAGACAGATTTAAATGAGAAAACTGCTATACAAAAGATTCAAGTATAATAGCCCCTCACCTTATTTTCAGGAGATACTTACAAGAGCTCCAGTGGATGCCTGAAACTGTGGGTACCGAACCCTGTATGTACCATGAATTTTCCTGTACATACATCGTTATGATAAAGTTTAATTTAAATTAGGCACAGGAAGAGATTAACAACAATGACTAATAAAATAGAATTACGATAATATACTGTAATAAAAGTTATGTGAATGTTGTCTCTCTCTCAAAATATCTGCTTGTACTGTAGTCTCCCTTCTTCTTGTGATGATGCAAGATGATAAAATGCCTACATGATGAGATAAAGTGAAGTAATGACGTAGGTATTGTGACACAGCGTTAGGCTACTACTGACCTTCTGATGATACGTCAGAAGAAGGACCATATGCATCGGGTGATCCTGGATCATCAAGTCATAACAACGTGGATGGTTGGATGTCAGTAGCTGACCATGTCACCAGTTGGGGATCCTAGCGAGAGATTTGATCACGCTACTCAGACGGCATGCAAGTTAAAACTTATGAATTGTTTATTTCTGGAATTTTCCATTTAATATTTTTGGACTGAGGGTAACTGAGAACATGGAAAGGGCAACAGCAGATAAGGGAGGACTACTGTAAGTTGGTGACACCTTTGGAAATAGTCTTAAATCTCAGCCTGCCGGAAGTTCCTCCCTTTGATTGCGAAACATGTGGCTGCTTCAAAAGAAGACACTAGGCATTTAATCAAAATATCCACTAAGGCGAAGATGACAGCAGGACACATGCAAGGATGAGAAAGAATGTATTAGGCCGTTCCTCCCTAGAAGCCTACGAAAGCCAAAATGACCAAAACAGCTACTTTGGGCCAGTGTCTAATGAAATCCACTGTGTGGCTGGAAGCACTCCTGCCACTTCCTGTCAGTGGTTGCTAACTTTACAACAATGTGGGTCATTTGTGGGGAAGAGGCTACTGGGGGAAGTTCTATTTACTGCATTTAATGAAGATGCCGCATCCACAGCCACTAACCAGAGAAGCTCACAATTTCTCAGTGTGACCCAACGGTTACACCAAACCACCAAGACAGCAGACAGAGCCCACGGGACAAACAGGGTCACTAACAGAGACCCATTCCTGCTCCCTGATATGAGTGACAAAGGCCTTGTTCAAGTCTCTCCTTCCTTTAAGAAGCCTTCCCAGGATCCAGCGGGCTTCCTCTGCCCTAAATCCAGAGCTGCTTGTCCATTCTAGAACGTCCAACCTTTTCACCATCAAAGATGCCTTGCAGTTCCTTCTCGACCCTCTGTGACATCTATAAGATGTCTTTATTTACCAGGTAAACTATATTTAAATCATTTCTCCACTTCTGTTAATCAAAGCATGGGAAGTGTCAATCACATCCCCTGATGAGTGGAAATAACCAGCGAGACCAGAGTGATCTGCCAGTGTCATTCCACATTCAGATCACAAGCACAGAACGCCAGTGCTGTGACCAGTCCAGGCAGAGGCTGCTGTTCTCAGTTAGTCTAGGCAAGTTAATCATTGAAAAACGTACAGGACATGTTAGGTATTTTTGAAGTCCTAAAAAGAGCACGAGATGCCCTGTGATTGCCCTAACAGACCTTGGCAGGTCCAGAGAACCCAGGGTGAGAATCATGAGTCCAACTCATTTTGGACAATTCATCACGCGTTGCTGATGTGAAAGCTGGCAGGGAATAGTGGGGAAAACTTGGGCTTCAGGCCTCAAAGCAAGAGGGAGGGGATATGGGGATATATGCATACATATAACTGATTCACTTTGTTATACAGCAGAAACTAACACAACATTGTAAAGCAATTATACTCCAATAAAGATGTTAAAAAAAAAAATGGCCTCATGAGACAGACTTTTCAGGTCTGACCCCAACTCAAACTCACCTGCTGTGTAACTTCTGGTGAATTATTTTTTAACATCTCTGAACCTCAGTTCTGTCAATGGAGATAATAGTAATGAAGACTTCATAGGCTCATTGGGAGAATTAAATAAGAGAACGCATGCATACTGCTTTGCCCAGTGAGAGGTACATACTTGCAATACTTGTTAGCAATTGTCATCATTTAGTCAGGCTTGCTTGAGTCCAAATCCCAGGCCTAACACATATTAGCTGTGTGAACTTGAGCAAATCATTTACCCTCTCTGAGTTGCAAAACCGGTTATTGACATCTACCTTATTTTGTTATTGGAAAGATTAAGTGAGATATCAACCAGAACTCCTAATAATAAAGGTTGAGGGCCTTTTCCTCACCTTCTTGTATTCTATGTGGTTTAATTTTTCACGCACTTATAGCTTCATCTTCACTGTAATTTTCAGCTTGACACTCCAACCAGTTTCTAAAGATCTGTGTTTGTGTCTTATACCCTTTAATATCACCCAGCATCCAGCACATGAATCTAAAAGATGCACAGTAATTTTAGTTTTTGAGATGATAATCATGTATAACAGCCACATCTCCAGGGGGGAAAGGGGATGGGAAAAAAAAAAAAAATCAACCTTATCAGGAACTACAGTTCTATTTCATGGTCTTAAAAATATTGTAAAGCTAATCCAAGGAATAGAGATTTTTAATGTTTGTACTTTTAATTGTTTTCAGGGCACTCTGAAGATCTAAGGCTGCTTTTCATTTTGCTGAAGCAGGAATCTGCTTGTCACACACCCTGGTTTGTGGAAGTACGTTACTCAGCGGGTGAGGGGCTCTAGCTGACCACCCAGCATCTATTCCTCAGGCAGCTTTATTGTTCTCTGCCCACTCATCGTAAACCCACTGACACTGCTAAACTGACTGAAAACTCTGTTTCTTTGTGAAATATTCTCTGACAAACAAAGCGGCACTAGAGTGGTTTCATGAATATGTTAATTCCAAAGGTCTTCGGTAAACCTTTTGTATTTTTTCCATACATATTTTAATTAATCTTAAGATACTTCCAAAATGGTGTAGGCACTATGGAAAATAGTTTGGCAGTTCCTCAAAAAGTCAAGCACAGGAACCATATCGTCCCGCATTTCCACTCCTAGGTAAATATAACCATGAGAATTGAAAATCTATGTCCAATAGCGCAGGGAGATCAGCTCGGTGCTTTGTGGCCACCTAGAGGGGTGGGATAGGGAGGGTGCGAGGGAGACGCAAGAGGGAGGGGATATGGGGACATATGTATACGTATAGCTGATTCACTTTGTTATACAGCAGAAACTAACACACCATTGTAAAGCAATTATACTCCAATAAAGATGTTAAAAAAAAAAGTAGATGAAGTACTAATACCTGCTGAACACACGTGCTGAACATACATGCTACGATACGGATGAACCTTGAAAATATTATGCTGAGTCAAAGGCAAAGAAACAGAAAGTGGATCAGTGGTTGCCATGGGATGGGGGAGGAGGAGGGTAAATGTGGAGTGACAGTTAATGGTACAGTTGTTTTGTTGCTGCAGTGATAAAAATGTTCTAAAATTGATTGTGGTGATGGTTGCTCAACTCTGAATATACTAAAAGCCAGTGCATTGAACACTTTAAGTGAATCAATGTTACGGTACATAAATTAGATCTCAGCAAAACTGTTTTAAAAATACCATTATAACTCAAGGAAAACCGTTTCTCTAAACCAAGAGGATTACCAATGGCCCATTTATTTTAAGGGGCTTTGAGAAATTTAAAAATTCCAGAGCAAAATATATATTAATTAAATAAATTATGTATATAAAAAACTTATAGCCTCATCTTTCTAATAAGGCTATGAACATAAAGAAGCATTTACTAATCCTATAATACAGGCTTCATAGGTCTCTACGAACACTGCCTTTAAAGTGTTCGTGGAGAGAGAGGCATCACCATGGTTCAGAGGCTCCCAACCAGGAGATCAGGAACCACCCCCCCACCACCATCCCCCTCACCCCCCCAATCTCCTTTAATCTCCTTGTCACCCATCCTTCTCCTCTCTGTCCCCTGTACCTCAGGTTCATTTCTAATCTGCCTCCCAAATGATTTCCCTCCTTGGCCTCCAATTTCCCTCCCCTCAAACACAAATCAGATTAAATTAATCCCCTCTTAAAAACTGCACATGAATATGTTAATGTCAAACATTGCCTGTAAAACTTTGGTAATTTTTTTTTTCCTTACACATTTTAACTAACCTTACGGTACTTCTAAAATGGTGCAGCTGCTATGGAAAAACAGTTTGGCAGGTCCTTAGAAAATTAAACATGGAGTTACCGTATGACCCAGCAATTCCACTCCTAGGTATATACTGTGTTTGGTTTCTGTATGAAATTTTCCATAATGAAAAGAAAAATGAAAACGAAAATACAACCTCATTCGCTGGTCCTCCAAATTAAAGTTCAAGTCCCTTAGCGGCCTGCCATTTATAGCTCCCCTTTTTAATCTGGCTCCTAACTATCTCTCCAGCCTCATCCCCAACATTCTCTTTCCCCACCAACTCAATGCAAATACACAGCACTTACACTCCAGCCTCCAACCACCCACCCTTCCCCAAAACGTTCTTGTTTCTAAGTCTCAGCATCCGCTGCTCCCTCTGCTGCAATACCCTTTCCCACTCCATGTAATGAAGGCTATTATTTCTCTAACAAGACCCAGCTCCAAGCCCTCAGGCAAACTCATTGCTTTTCACTGTGCAGCCATAGCCCCTCCCTTACCATGCCCAAATCAGCAGCACTAAGTGTGTAAAATTACACAAAAGTCTGTTACCCTTTCCCAACGTGGGAAATCATAAAGCACAAGGAACCCCACCCACCAACCCCAGCCCAGGGGAAGAAGGGACTAAGGGGTGTTGCACATAGTAGATGCTCAAGAAACAACTGCAGAAGACAAGACATACCTGAAAGACAGGTACAAACATAGACTTAATTAAATAGGCTCTCTAGAAATTATACTGATTGATGCTAATTTGGGGGCCAGATATAAAGAAACCATCAGTGAGAAGAGCTTCCTTCGTGTCAATATAATCATGTGTATTATGTGCTTTAGGGATACATAAACAGGAACAAAAGCATACTGCTTATTATGACAAGGCGCTTACACTGATTTGCATTTCTCTGCAAAACTCTCTAAGCATATAATTTTGTTAATTTGTGACAAACCTCAAAAACACACTTCCCACCAATACTCTGATTGCAGTGTATACTCTCAAAGCACACAGAAATCATCAAGTTCCTTTCATAAGGTGCCAACTGGATCTTATGTGTGTTGTTTGGTTTGGTTTGGTTTAAATTTGGGAATTCTGATGCAGATCATAATTTATAATTTAACTTGGACCTAAAGGAAGAATAGTTTCACAAGGATGTTTCAGAAACTGACCTAGCCTTCTTTTGAATGTTGGGACCACCAACTCATGCATGACCTTGAGAAAATTATTTCATCTGAGACTCAGTTTCCTCCTCAGTCAAAAACAAACACTTCGAAAACGTGGGCTTCTCTTTCTTCTCTCCTGGGACACGTCATTTGAAAAAGATGGTGCCTGTTCAAGTTCAAATCAGTCAGCAGTGATCTTTGGTAATAAGCACCTTCTAGAACAAGGGCCAGTGGAAGAAAAGTGATCTATCAAAAAAACTGCCTAGTCCTTCAAATTTGCCCCATGTGTCTCTGCCCTCACTAAACTATCATCCTCTGATTTGGGTTAAAAGTTAAACCTGTTTGTCTTGTTCCTCTTTTAATTGACCCAGGAAAGAGAAAAATGAGAATAGGGCTCTCTGGAGAACTACCTCATAAATGATAATCAAGTTTCGAACTGACACGTACGCACCAGAAAAGCAAAATGGTATAAAGGCAAGACCTTGGTTCTAGGTCCTGCCCTTTCGCTATCACCAGACAATTACTAACCAGTCCAAGCATCCAAGTCTTCCTACGTGAATCAAGGGCACTGACTAGGACGTGGTGACAATGACAACAGCAGCTGGTGAGTGCACAGCGCCACACACTATACCAGGCATCGCCTCACAACTTCACAACACATATTATCCCATTTTACAAATGAGAAAACCGAGGCCTCAGAGACAGTCACAACTTGCCTAACCACGTACAGCTAATAACCCTAAGCAAACTCCCACCTATCTGTCTCCAAAGCCTGTGCTTCCCCCTTGGACCTCCCACCTGTCCCCTGTTGAAAGAGGGCTATTTTTCTGACTGAGATAAAAAATGACTTGGTATTGTTGATAATGAAATCCCCAAGGTACTTTCAAATTCTAAAGCATCCATGAATCTAGGCACTAAAGAATTGCTCCGATGGAATTTTCTTTATTACGTCCACCGAGAGGCTCAGTCAGCACACTCCAAGCTGTTCTGCAACTATTTCTATTGGGCCCTGCAGAACATATTTGTACATATTTGGACTCAAAAAAATGGAAATAAATGAAATGGAATGGAATAGAAAAGAGGGAGTCTTCACTGCATTAACTGCATTGAAAAGTGGGCAGCAAGGTAAGCCGACGAGAGTTCTGGAAAATTTAGTGACTACTTATTAGCTGGGCACCGTTGTGCAAGTTACTTAACCTCTCTGAACTGCAGTTTCCTCCCCTCTAAAAGGAATCTACTATCTATATTACATGGTTGACCTGAACAATAAATATGTTCACTACCACAGTGATTCCCTTCCTCAAGAGATATGGACAGCGCCCTGGATGACAAGCATTTTGATTATTTTCAATCATGTTGCTCTTTTTAGTTATTTTTTCTTCCTCTGGGCTTTCAAAAGACACATATAAGAGTTGACACTAAAATAGGCCATTTGTCCAAATTCCCTCCCCGACAAAGGTGTATCTGTCTCTCCCTTAAGATGATATAGCCATGTCCCTTCCAGAGGGGAAGAAGGTAACCACCAAAGACTCTTGAGGTTCCTGCACTGTGACTTTTCCCAAACCTGCCACTG
This sequence comes from Leucopleurus acutus, assembly GCF_964270905.1. Classification (NCBI taxonomy): domain Eukaryota; kingdom Metazoa; phylum Chordata; class Mammalia; order Artiodactyla; family Delphinidae; genus Leucopleurus; species Leucopleurus acutus. The sequence continues at coordinate 145,941,657 of NC_139143.1, read as the reverse complement.
CTTTTCTCTGGCTGATAGAAAACATTTGTGTTCCCTCTGTCTGGTTTTTTCTTGGGATTCTCTTCACCACTGTTTCCCCTAATATATTTCAGGCAACTTTGCTGCCAAAATATCAAATTCATAGAACCATCGAGGAGTAAGGACACCGGGAAGGAAAGGAAAATGCTACTATTACTGTGAATAATAATAGCTACCTAATACCCGATAACGACTTAGTGCTTTTTACCTCTTCGAAGTGCTTTCAGATTTGTGATCTCATCTGAGCCTCACCATATACGAGGGTCACAGGTTTGCTTTTGTATTTTACAGATGAGGAAACTGAGGCCTGAAAGGTTAAATAATTTTTGCCCATGTCACATGTGTAGATGACTTTATGTCAGGATTCAAACCCAGACCTGGGTGAATCCGAAGCTTGTGTTGTTGCTACAATACTTTGCCAAGCTAACTTTGACCTTTTAAAGGGTCTCTTTAGAACCCTCATTCATTCCTTTCACTGTTTACTCATATACAAACTTCAATATCTCAAAAGAAAATATTTATAGAGTTAACACTTCATTTATCCAAAGTGGTCACTCGGCCTACAACACTACAGAGAACTCAGTTTACAAATAAATAAAAATCCCAGTCTCTTAGCAGTTAGGAGACACCAGCAAGTCCTTGCACTAAAAATCAGACCTTCAGGCCAGCACCCAGAGGTAATTTTTCCTTTGGAAAGGATTCTAACAATCTAAATATTTTTTTTTAATTGGAGTATAGTTGATTTACAATGTTGTGTTAGTTTCAGGTGTAAAGTGATTCGGTTACACATATACCTATATTCATTCTTTTTTATATTCTTTTCTCATATAGGTTATCACAGAATATTGAGTTGAGTTCCCTATGCTATACAGTATGTCCTTGTTGGTTATCTATCTTATATACAGTAGTGTGTGTACGGTTACCCCAAGCTCCTGATTTATCCCTCCCCTCCACGTTTCCCCTTTGGTAACCATAAGTTTGTTTTCCATAGCGGCAAGCCTGTTTCTGTTTTGTAAATAAGTTCATTTATATCATTTTTTAAAATTAGACTTCACCTATGAGAGATATGTGATATCTGTCTTTGATATTTGATATGATATTTGTCTTTCTCTGTCTGACTTCACTTAGTATGATAATCTCTAGGTATCTTGAATATCTTTATTGGAAAAGACAGGTGTACTGGCCACAAACAGAAAGAAAAGTACAGACAACCTAACAATTCAAAACGTGCCAGAACATGCGATCCCTCTACATAAACCAACTGCCCTTTAAGACATTAGCTATTAAACAACACAGTGATTCTCAAATTGGCCTGATAAGAATCACCAGAAGCTTTTATAAAACACAGAATCCTAGGCCCTGGTCCAGAGCCTAGTGAATTTGAATCTCCTGGGAAGGAGCCTGAGAAATCTGCATGTCATACCAGATGGGTCTCCTTATTAGCTGAGTTGGCGAAGTACTGACACAGTAGGCATCCCCCAAATTATCACTCCTCAAATAATGTGTACCAGGTTGACATGACACCTAGGGCAGGGTGTCTCCATAAACATGACTGCCTACACGGGGAAGAAGCCCTCAACTATGGTATCATTAGCATCATGCTATGAACAGGGCTTGCCAGCCCAAACAACTGCACAGGAAGGGGGAAAGAAAGAATCTCAAATTGACAGGAAGTCAAAAGGGCTAAAAGTGGAAAAGGCCACCAACTCTGGCTTTAACAGTCTCCCACAAAGGCAGCTATAACCCTATGGTATATCTCAAGTATAAGAGAAAGGGATGGAAGAGCTAAGGAGAAAAAAAAAAAAAGAAAAACAAAAGAAACTAGCCAATCCAGACAATAAAGGTTTTCAACCATCCTGGAAGAGTCAGCAGGGTTGACTCTGCATGGGTTGGAAGGAGGCACTCAGTAGATATCTGGGGAGGGGGACAAGGAAGAGACAGGGGACAGAGCAGAGAAGCTCCACATGGATTTACCAAATCTCTGCATTTGTGCTACAGCCGTGCACTGCCATTTGTGCTTTCTTTGGAACCACTGTCTCATGGGGTAAAAAGGCGTCCTCAAAATTTGGGAATTACTTAGTGTTAGAACGACCCCAAATCAAAACGATACCTTGGGGAGACAAGACCGTATCACTGACCAGAAGAGTTGAACCACCTTTATCCATCTGCTTTGGTGCAAATGACTAACTGGAAAATGTGAAGAGGCAGGACTTTCTGCAAACCGAGCTTTAGAATTTTCTAATGATCTGAGTTTCAGGGTTCTTCAGATGAGGGAAGAAAAGGGGGATGGACTCCAGTCATGCTCACTGAGGATTAGAGATCAACTCAAATTGACTTCAGTGTGTACCTCAGTTTTCTCATCTATAAAATGGAGATAATCTCTTCATCAGAGTTGAAGTGAAAAGGACATAAGCTCATTCATCTGAAAAAGAGGCTAACAGGGCTTAGAAAGACAGTAGATGCTCATTCCTCCTTGCCTGGGAATATCGTCTGCTGCTCTCTTGTAACCTGGTAGAGCAGAAGGAGTGCATAAAAAAACAGAAGGCCATACGTTTATGCAACTGAAAGGAAAACAAAATCGATTTCAGAAAAACTACTATGCAAAGATTCATAACTGTGTTTATAAAAGCAATAATCGGCAAAGATGCTATTTTCTGAGACATAAACCTCCGTTGGTGATTCTCTGACAACAGATTCCTTTGGTCCTCAAAGGAGAGTGGGCTTCTGTTTTTTCACCAAGAATTTAACGTTCCAAAAGGTATGTGAAACAAGTTAAACTGCTTGCATATTTCCACTTACATAACACGTATATTGCACATCAGCTTTTATTTTTTCCAGACACAAGGAGAGGAAGCTTGGTATATATTCCTGTGAGAGAATAAACAGAAAAATGTCTCCCTTTTTCATATATTAGGGCCTTGTAATCCAGACCATATGATCAATACACTATATAAAAATTAAATCATACTGACAGTCCCAGGCAGAAAGTGAACCAAGTAGAAACAATTTTTTAGGACTGTGATGTGTGGAATATTAAAATCACATGTTGTGTTAATAATTTTCTTTTAGAAGCCAAATAGAGTTCTCCTGCATAAATTTCTCAAGTAAATGTTTACCTTACAGTGTTTCCTATTAAGGGTGGTCGAGAGGCATTAAATTAGTGATATTGTAATTTGGCCTATGCATGGGGGAGACACATTGAAAATGACTTGGTTGACATTATGTTAATGGCAAGGCACATACCTTAAAACGGATAGCTATGTGCTCCTTATGGTAAAATACATGGTCCTGGTATCTTATTAACTTTTTTTTTTTTCAGTAAACAAAAATCATTTGCTCAAAGAGGCCAATAGTGAGTAAACTTAACACACAGCTAGGTATAGAATATTAGCTTTGAAGGGGACACAGGGAGAGTTGGGGCAGATGAAGAGCTGTAATGTGCAAACACACACCTTACTTAACACCTTCAATGTACAACAGTATCTTGGGATTTCTGTGTCCCCCGCTAAACTATAGCTGATAGGTGTGTCTTTTTGCAAATTCCTTCACACTTTTTCCTTTGATAAGATACACCATCTCGTGGGACTGCCTTCTGAAATCAGAAGAGTGGAAAGAGGAGGGGAGTACAATAAAACTGTCCGAAGGCTGTCAAGTGTGTTCTAGCTCTGCTTTCCTAATCACCAAGTAGGAGGTAGGAGGGTACAGGGAACAGACAGTCTAGAAAGAATTCACCCTACCACCAGGGAACAAAACACATCAGTGAACACTGGGAAGCCCCAGACAAGTTTACAGCAAACAGCTTCAATGTGTTTGTGTTCCTGGTACTCCCCCAGGACCAGGGAAGGTCTCTTAAACATTCAATAGCTGGGCAAGGGGACTTTTAAGTACTCATCTCTGCACTGTGCATAATAAGCCAGTGGCCTTCAGGAAGGTAGGCCCCCCAGTGACAATTCCTTTACATAACATCTTAATGCTGAATTGATACGAGGAGGTGGGAATGGGATTTGCCACCTGAACTACAGTCACCTTTCTTCCCTTCCGTAGAGCACAATTTGACCTTCAGCTGTCTCTGCATATCTAAAGGGGGCCATTCTTATATTTAAGCTCCAAGAGTCCTTTCTTTCTTTGACTCTCAGAATTTACTATGGACAGTCAAGCCAAGGACAGATGGACCTCAGTAAGGATCCTGCTACAGAGCCATGAACACAGGGTCATTGGACTCCAGCCCAAGAAGTCTCTGGTTTGCACACTCTGCATGGACAACTCCATTTCAAAGGGACTTGAGCTTCCGTGCAGGAGTTCTATTTTAAGGGGAACAGGGAACACAGATGTTTCTTCAGTTAGCAGAGTTGGCAGAACAGCTCCTGGACCAAATCCGAGTTCTTAATGCAGGAAGGGGCCTTAGAGAGGATCTAGCTCAAGCCACTCACTCAACTGATGAGGAAACTGAGGCCAGAGAGGCAGTTAGGTGGCACCCCCGGCAAGTGGCAGAGTGGTGGTGTCCTGATGACAAGTCCTGCACGCTTCCCATAACACCATGATTCGCTTAAAAAAAAAAATCTACACTTACTTCAATCTTGGAACTCCTGTAGATTCTTGCCAATAGCCACCCCCTGCCCCGGGGGCGAGTTCATAAATCCTCCTTTCCCTCCCACTCCGTTCCATTTACTCCTGCTCTTCCAGCTGTGCTTCCAACTAGTTTGGAAAACAGAAGCGGGCTACAGCCTCAGCTTTCTGGGAATACAATTAATTGTGGTCCCGATGCATGAACCGTGGCTAGCTTTCCCAGTGCCTCAGTTGCCTCATCGGTGAAATGGACCTCCTCGCCCGTGTTGCACCGAGTCAGGGAGAGGCAGTACTCCCTGGCACACAGTAGGCGCCTAAAAAGTGACTGCTGGATCGGTACCCAGCATCACGCCCCTCGAGAGCACCCTCCCAACCCCCGGGGGGCGTTCAGGATAGCGGCATGAGAAAAGGCCCAGGCAGCCCCGGCGGAAGGGCTGGATGTTTACATTCGGCCGGGGGAAGGCAGCGTTCTACAGGCTGGAGCCCAGCGCTCCAGGAGATCCATCTTACTTGGATGGAGGGCAACCAACTCTACGCCGGCTCCGGGTCCTGGTTCCACCGATTTCCCCTATCCTAACAGGCCGGGCCCACGCCTTTCGTGGGATTCTGGCCGGGCTTCCAAGCGGAGGTCGGCTTTTAGGATCCGGTGTCCAAGTGGCCCGCGAAAGCCTACAGCGCTCCCAACACTCCTTTACAGGCCGGGGAGGCGGCGGGAACGGGGAGGGCGGGGACCCGGGGGCCGGGAGCGGCGCGAAGGCTCCGCGAGAAGCCTGCGGGCGGCCCCCGGGGCGGACTGCGCGGCGCAGCCGGGAGACGCGGCCCGGCGCGCAGCCCCGGTCGGGCTGGGACGCGCGCCGGGCGCCGAGGGCCGGAGGGACAACGGGGCTGGGCTCACCCATGAAGAGGCAGAAGAGGTCCAGGCAGATGAGCAGCACCCGCTTGCTGCCGCCCTTCCTCGGGTTGTTGTTGAGCGCCGGGCTGCCGCCGTTCTTGCTCTCCGCGACGATCGCCTTGTCGTACTTGTAGTTTTGCATGGCGCTGGTCAAGACGCCCCGCGACAGCAGTCACACACCCAGACGCCCGGGTCGCCTCCCGGCCGAGGCTGCTCGGGGCGCGGCGGGAGAGTGCGGCCCCGCTGCCCGCTTCCAACGGCAGGCGGTGGTGCTTTCTGCTCCCCTGGGGCTCCTCTGCTTTTCCTGCCTCAATCCCGAATCGTTCGAAAGTCCAGAGGGGAGAGAGACAACTCCCGAGCAGAAACTTCTGCAGCGCCGCGCTGCCCCGGACGCGCGGGGCTCCCGTTTCTGTGTGCAAAGCAGCGAGCGGGCAGCGCGGGCCCTCGACCACCCTCCTCCGCGGCTGGTTGCTTAATGAATGGGAGCTGCGCGGAGCCCAGCTGCGCGGAGCCCAGCCACGCCGAAGCGCTGCCGCAACTCTAACTTTCCTCCTCCTCCTGCTGCTGCTGCTGCTGCCGCCGCAGCTGCCGTTGTGATCGCCTGGATTTGTTTTCGGCAGTTTTATTTCAAGAGGTCCTTTAAAAAGAGAGAGGGACCTCCTTACTTGGCTCAGAAGAGATTCCGAAAGCACAGCCCCTTCCTTAAGCAGCCGAAGACGTAGGATAATTAAGGCCACATTTTCCCCCACCCCTTTCCAAAAAAAAAAATCCTAAAAGGAAAAGTTACTCTCAAACCAGAGAATCCGGGAGCCCCTAGCGTTCAGAAACACTAAATTGTCACAAAAGGAAAAATAAATAAATAAATAAAAGAATAAAAAGAAACTTTTTCTTGCCGGCCTTGGGTCAGGTAAAAGTTCAGGCTGTGCAGCTCAAAAGCATTTCTCCTCCCTGACACATTTGGGGCTTTCAAGTCTTTATTTTGATTTGAATCATATTATCCCGAAAATACTCAAAGAAAAAAAAAATTTTTTTAAAGATCTTAACACCCAGCACCGGGTACTGGGGTAGGTTCTGAGGATACGAACAGGAAAAGGACTGCACGACTAGACCCTGTGGACTGGAACCTTGGCCGTGGCTCTGTGCCTTGGTTTCCTCATATGTAAACTGGAGATAATAACTGTTTCTCCTAAATAGAGTAATTGTGAAGACTTAAATACCTAACCCATGTAACGCCTAGAACAGTGCCAGGTATATAGGTGTTAACTATGACTTTTATTCCTGTTTCCAGGGTGCACGAGTCCCAAGCCCTACAACCCCCTGCTAGTTCAGCTGGCCCCCAGCCTGCTTGTACAACTATGGGGGGTAGTTTTGGGGGCAATCTAATGCTTTGCCTTAGAGGTTGTCATGTGCTTTTAAATTAATTATTTTATGTGAATTAATTTTTCTTCCAGGTAGACTATAATCATTTCCAAGGCAAGGGCCTTTCCTTCTATCTTCTGTAGTGCCTAGCAGAAAACTGGGCACACAGTACAATAAATAGGCATTTCTTCCAGATGTCTCTTTTTGTACATCCAGAAACAGAAATAGTTGTAGCTTTTTTATATGTTATATTGTTCATGGTCTTTTTTTATCCTGACTTGTTATGGGGTTCAGTAACCCTATATCCAGCCACCACCAGCCACTTGACCTTTCTCCAATAGTCCTTTCCCACTCCACACCCCGTCTTCCTTTTCCCTCTGCCTGTAATGCACATCCATCCCTTCTCTAACTAGCAAAATTCTTCTCTTGCTTTAGGGTACTCTGAAATGTCACCTTCTCTCGGAGCCCTTTCTTGATCTCTAGACAGAATTAACTTCACTTTCAACACTTTATTTATAACACTCTTGTGGCACTCATCACAGTCTGATTTGGCGTTATACTTAGTAAAGACTAGTCCACTCTACAGATTATCAGCTCCAAAGCATCTCCCAGGTACCTCGCACAGAGTCTGACGCCTGCAGAATTAAGCTTAAGTCCAGACTGCACAGCAACCATTGGGCTGGCAAAGAAAGGCAAAATCGCTGTCTTCTGGAAGCAAGAGTAATTGAATCTCTGAGACAGTTTTGGAGCTGCAGTATCTAGCGGCAGATCAGACACAGCATTCTCAATCAAATAGCAGCAAGTCAAAGCCAGGGAAACCAGAAGAACAAATTCCTTAGACGGCTTTACCATGAGAAATACCTTCTCTTGACATGTTAAAATAGCAGAAACAATACAAAACCGATTTCACCATTATTGACATTCTGAAAGGAATTCTGGGCTCCTGGTGTCTTCCCTGTTGCCCACTCAGCACTCCTTGTCATGATTATCACCCTTGAAGTTCTAAGTCACCAAGCCACATCTTTGGAATCCCAAACGAAAAGTAAGAGCAAACCCCTGAAACTTCAGGAGCCCACTCTGATCTTTCCCTCCTTTGAGTTTCAAAAGTCCTAGGGCATCTGTGCCACTGACAGCCATGAATATTCCACTGTAGAGTCCTCTGTTCTATTATTTGAATTTTATAGTCACCTCCCTTTACATTTCCTGTCTGTTTTTCCTTCTCTTTGAAATGACTTTTATTAATTTAAGAACAGGCATTTTTAAAAGCCAGACTTTTACTGTAGTTAAATGGTATTATAACTCAGCAGTCACTGTTGGGCTCTTTAAAGTTACTGGGCAAGATGGATGGTAAACTTCAGCTGGCACTGGATTGAATACTAGGAACCTTTTTGGCTTCAAAGGTTCCCTGGATTAAATTCAGCTACTTATTAAGAAAGATAAAAATCTATTGTTCCAGGAGCGAATAAAAGGGAAAATAAATGGATGTTTAAATAAGAGCTTTATATTTCAAATTACAAGGCTCTGGGGGCTATTTTTTCATAACAAAAAGATCATAGTGTTAATTGGTGCATGTAGTTGGGTGCAAACAATGATTACATTTGGATAACTCTTCAAGGGAACAGAACACTACAGATACTCATTAAAATGGACTTGAACTAGTCATAAATATAGTGTCAATATCATTCTTTATGTAATAGGAAATAAAACAGCCTCCCCAGATGCATCTGAAGGCCTCTTTGCTTTAAATCCTAAAATTGAAGAGTCCAATTAGCAAGTAAAATGCAACAGAACAGACTGGGTAGTTTAGAATGGTGTCATTTCAAAGTAATTACATAATTTAAATTCCTGGTAAACATAGCCCACCAGAATGCACACCTGAAAATGACATCCATTTCACTCAACTAGTCTGTATAAAAACTATAACATCAGCGGGGATAAATGCCTTTTTAAGATTAACTTATTATGTGTGGCAACAACAGCACATCATTCTTAAATAACTGATACCTCCCAAGAGATTTAAAAGGCCTTCATTTCTAAGATCTCTCGTTACCTCATAATTTTATTTCTCTTTTTAACCCCTAACATTTAATAATTAATCATTTTTTATTTTTTGAAAAGGCATGAATTGGCTCTGGAAATACTTAAGGGAAAGGTAACTGAGTTCCTTTACATAAAATTGTGTAGTCCAAAGGTCAGAGCCCAAATTTCCCAAGCCATTGAAATTCACTTAAAGAAACCTAAGTTTGGGCTAACAAGTACCCACTTATCCAAGTTCTTTAAAAGTGTTCCATTCCATCTCTCGTTTTTACTAAACAAAACTTGTTGGCTTGCTGCTCTAAGTGTTGAATTCAATATCACGAGTGCTCCCACTGGACTGAATAGAGGCCTCCAGAGTAACACTCTGGAGAAAAGGCGGGAAGGAGCAGAAGCTTTGAGGTCTGAACATCTTGATGTGCTGTTTGATCTGAGATATGCTCAACAACCTCTCTGAACCTGAATTGCCTCAACTTTTAAATGGGACTGACATTTTTCTCTGGTTCTGGGGACTAAAACATTAATAATGAAATAATACATTTGAAAATACCTAGTACACAATAGGTAGTTGACAAATGTTAATTGAATGTTAATATTTTAAATGAGCACTTTGTTTCTACAATATACCTGTTTTAAACACAGATATTAAAAGTTATTCAGTATAGATTAAGGATTAAAGTCTTGGTGGTTCTTGTATCAGACTGCCTAGGTTGCAAACAAAGATGTGGCAGAGATCTAAAAAGGTGTTTATCCAGTACTAACTCTGAATGTACCATTTAATTTTATTCATTTTTCCCTAGATGCAAAAACACCTTCAGCATCTCTATATCTATCTTTTTTTGAAATGTGCAATTTCTTGAGAATTCTGAAGGTATTGAATCAAACAAGCTTATTTCTTTTAGACAATTTAGTTACAGATTATTTTCTTCAGGATTGTTTGTGAAACTCAAGAAAAGCTATTTACTTAAACTAATAATTTTGTACAAGTGGGAGTACTTTCATTTTAAAGGCACTTTCACAGGTATTATTTTATTCTTACAGTTCACCAAAGTAGGTGGGGGCGGGTTGCTATCATTAGCCCATTTTATAGATGACAAAACTGAGGCGAGCCCATTTAACTGGATAGAAATGGTTTTCCTTGAAGGTAAAATGGAAATGATTCTAACATTAGCTCATGCGGAGTAAAATAGAACCCTTCACAGTTTATAAAGGCATTTATATTCACTGATCTCATTTCAGGTAGATAAGGCAGAGATTATTATCTTCATTTTAGAAATGAAGGTAATGAATTTTTGAAAGATAAGAGATTTGCTTAAAATTGGAGGTAAGGAGATTCCTGAAGGGCTAGAATTCCAGATCTCTTAATTTCTAAACTAAAATTCTTTTCTGTACATCTTCAAAAGTGCTCAGAAATTTCTGCTGCTCAACCATGGTTTCACAGAGTAATTTAAAGGGACTGCAGAATTAGCCTCGCGTCTTTACTAAAAAGACGGAGAAGTTTTATGTTGTTTTGTATTTTCTTATAGACTTGGAAAGGAACAACATTGCTGCACCTTGTGTCACTGAAAAGCAAGAATTGGGTTCATTGTGTGTCAAGCAGTTATTTGTTACAAAAAGGGAGCTTGAGAACACAAAACAGTAGTATTACTGTACAGTAGCCTCAGTTCATGTCAATATGTTTACCTTTCTACAAGCAGTCATCTTTTCTTTAGCTAGAAATTATAGCAGTTAAGAGCTAACTTTATGATAATTCAAAGAGTGAATGCAGTTCATTAATTTTTTTTAAAAAAAGCAGTCTAGAATGGACAGAGGAACTTGCAAATAAAGATGTGGCAGTTCGTCTCCAGAATGGGTAATACTGGAGCATGGCTGATAACTCAAAAGGAGACTGATGCTGCCACCTTGTGTCGCTGTAGAAAAATGCTGGGACTCCCAAAGTGAAAATTGTCATAGCTGGGGGATGGGGAATGGCTGTAATGGGAATTCAGAATTTTTATATCATATGTGAAATAATAATAGCCCAGAGTTTTTGATATTTTCCTTATCCAGTATTTATCATTCATGTGACAAGTATATATTGAGTATCTGATATGTACCAAACAATTTTAGGAGCTAGGGATATGTCAATGAACAAAGCAGACAAGAATTACTGTCCTCATTGAGGACGGATAATTAGGTCTCTAATTATCTCATATGTATGGACTCATTAAACAACTCTATGAGGAAGGTTTTGCCGTTTTACAGATAATGTTACTGGGGCACAGGGAAGTTAAGAAACTAGTCTAAGATTATGAGGTTACTGAGTGGTAAAGCCTGGATTTGAACCTGGGCTGTCTGATACAAGAGCCATTGAGACTTTAATCATTAATCCACACTGAATAACTTTGTCCTCTGTCTAAGGTACACAAGGGAAAGATCAGTGGTTTCTCCAAGTGACACTTTAGCTGTGTGTGTCTGGGAAGAAGGGTAGAAGATGTGAAGAGTTTTGTGTTTGTGTGTGGGTATACACATACATATACATTTATGTGCATTTACTGAATTCATATGTATACATATTCTGTATACCTATTCACATACATTATGTGTGTATTTATTCACTGTATATACATGTGTGTTTATTCATTCGTTTAATCACTCACACATTTTCATGAGCACCTGTTCTACACTAGAATTCATGCTAGATGCTAGAGATAATCAAATGAAAAGCTTATGGTCCCTTTCCTCAAATGACTCATTTTTAGTAGGAGAAGAACATAACCAAATACTGGCAATATTATCCTGACTCTCATCACATTTTATTATAAAGACTTAATTGGTTTCTTCAAAAGCCTGTACTCGGGCTTCCCTGGTGGCGCAGTGGTTGAGAGTCAGCCTGCTGATGCAGGGGACACGGGTTCATGCCCCGGTCCGGGAGGTTCCCACATGCTGCAGAGCGGCTGGGCCCGTGAGCCATGGCCGCTGAGACTGCGCGTCAGCAGCCTGTGCTCCGCAACGGGAGAGGTCACAACAGTGAGAGGCCCGCGTACCGCAAAAAAAAAAACAAAACAAAAAAACAGCATGTAATCTTCAGACAAAAGCCAAACCTTTGTGCTTAGCGTGGTACATAATAAGTCGTCAAAAAGTAGTTGTTGAATAAAAGGCTAGCAGAGAGTTATAAGTTCCACATAGGGCCATGAGGGAAAGTTTCACAAAGCAGATAAGGCAGGGCTGCATACTAAGGCTAGAAAAGACATGTAATAACTTGAATACATAGAAACAAAAGAGTTAAACCATTCATAAAACTTAATCCCAGAAGGATCATTGATATAAACATGAACGATAAAATACAGCTTTTAGAATCGAACAAAGGAGAACCTATTCATGACTGTGGGGTAAGCAAAGATTTCCTATATGGGAATAAAATACAATAATGACAAAAGAAGAGGTACAAGTTGGAATATTTTAAAATTAAGAACTTATATTTATGAAGTACATCCGAGGTCACCAAACTACGGCCTGTAGGTTAAATGCGGCCCACTACACGTCTTTGTATAGCCTGTGAGCTCAAAATGGTTTTTACGTTTTCACATGGTTGAAAAAACTCTAAAGAAGAATGTTTCATGATATGTGAAATGTATATGAAATGCAAAATTTTGGTGCCTATAAATAAAGCTTTATTGGAACGCAGCCGTGCTTATTCATTTAATTGTATGGCTATCTACAGCTGCTTTTGTGCTACAAAGACAGAGTTGAGTAGTTGCAACAGAGATCACATGGCCTACAAAGTCTAAAATATTTTCTATCTGGCCCTTTACGGAAAAAGTTTGATGACAGCCAAAATACACAGGTAAGAAAGTGAAAAGGCAATTAGGACAGATTAGGAAAAGATGTATATCTGCAAACAGGATTTATATCCAGAATGTATAAGGAACTACAAATCAATCAAAAATACAGACAACCCCCCAAATTTTTAAAGGTTCAGGGGAGAGGAGCGAGTCTTGAATAGGCACTTCATGAAGGAGGATGTATGAACGACCAATAAGCATAGGACAAGGTGCTCAACATAATTAGACATTAGGGAAATGCAAATTAAAACCACTGTATATCTATCAGAATGGCTACAATTAAAAATCCTGACAGGGCTTCCCAGGTGGCGCAGTGGTTGAGAGTCCGCCTGCTGATGCAGGGGACACGGGTTTGTGCCCCGGTCCGGGGGGATCCCACATGCCGCGGAGCGGCTGGGCCCGTGAGCCATGGCCGCTGAGCCTGCGCGTCCGGAGCCTGTGCTCCGCAGCGGGAGAGGCCGCAGCAGTGAGAGGCCTGCATACCACAAAAAAAAAAACCAAAAATCCTGACAATATCAAGTGTTGATGAGGATGTGGACCAACAGGAGTGAAAACTGGTATAGTTGCTTTGAAAAATTCTTTGGCAATATCTACTAAAATTAAACATATGCATATCCTATGACCCAGCAGTCCCACTCCTATGGATATGCCCAACAAAGATAAAGGCATATGTCTATCAAAAGACTTGTACAAGAAGGTTCAAAGCAACTAATAAAGTTCACAAACAGAAGCAACACAAATGCCCATCAAAAATAGAATGACTAAATAAATTAGGATATATCATACAGTGGAATACTATGCAGCAGTGAAAAAGAATGACCTGCATCTACACAGAGGAACATGGATGAATCTCTCAGGCATAATGTTGAAAAGGAGAAATTGACACACAGAAGCCCTAAGAAACTAATACCTTGAGTTACTGAGTATATTATTTTCTTCAGTCCAACAAAAACTTTTCTTTCTTTTAAATGTTAGAGGATGGGGAAATGGGATACAGAAGGCAGAGACAGGAAGATGCGGGACCTTTGCACTGAATGTTCCCTCTGTTGTAATGTTCCCCTCCTTCAGCCCTTTATTCACCATGACCATATCTCTCCTGATGCCATTAATTTATTTTTCTCCATAGAATTTATGCATCTTACTTGTTTCTTTCCTGTCTTCCTCCACCAGACTTCAAGCTCTATTAGAATAAGAACTTTTGTCTTTTTTCACCTTGTGTATCCTTAGCACCTGGCACTTAGCAAATATTTGTTGAATTAGTAAATAGTCAACTTAGTAACTAATTGAATTACTAAATAATCAAACAAGTGAGTAAATGAATGAATGACCAGCTGGGATGGCACACACGAACGCTTCGGGAAGAGTTAATGATAAGTTTAGATATTGTCAAGTCAGAGTCCTCACGGGAGGAGCCCTGCTTTATTGATGATATTCATCAGATAAAAGACACAGCTGTGGAGTTTCATCTCTTAGCAGCCAGTGTCCCAGACCAACCCAACTCTCCTTTTCTCAGGAACTATGGTGTCTGCTTCACTGTTTAAGCTGAATTCCATATTTGCTAATTGCGTTCTATCTTCCCAGCCTGGACTGTGCCTCCTCTCTTAGACATTCCTTTATCCATTGTCCCCTCTTCGGCAATGTTAACCGGGCTTTATCTCCCATCTTACATTGTTGGGCGGTATAGTGGGCTTTCCAGTAGGAGAGGGTGTCTCGGGTTAATCTAATCTGGATAAAAGCTAAAAGTTTGATTAAGACAAAATTCAGGTGGAAAAATAAGGAAAGAAATTTTAGTCTCATTCTTTGAACATCTATTACACACTGGCGTCTTTCATGTATATTATCTCATCTCTTCATGTTAACCCTGTGAGATAATAGTAATAGTTACCACTTATATCGGGCTTAATATGCCAAGCCCAAAGCACTTTGCTTGTATTATCTAATGCAGCAGTCCCCAACTTTTTGGCACCAGGGACCGGTTTCGTGGAAGACAATTTTCCCACCGACGGGGTTGGGGGGAGATTCAGGTGGTAATGCAAACGATGGGGAGTGGCAAATGAAGCTTCGCCGCTCACCTCCTGCTGTGAAGCCCTGTTCCTAAGAGGCCATGGACCGATACCAGTCCACGGCCCAGGGCTTGGGGATCCCTGATCTAATGCATGTACTATTTAATGCCCCTAGGAGATAGGTGCTTTTATTAATGAGATTCGAAGAGGTTAAGTAACTTGCCCAAAGTCACACAGCAATAGTCATGGTGGAGCCAGGATCCAAAACAGACAGTTGGGGTCCAAAGTCTGTGCTCTTAACCAACAAGCTGTAATAACCCAATAGGCTATTATTTGACTATTAGAGGGTATTGCTATCTCCTGATGAAGGAATCAGGAAAAAATAATTTTACTCAATGTCACAGTGCTAGTAAATGGCAGAGCCAATATCTGAACCCAATTTAGACTTTATATCAAACTACCTATGTACATAGACGCTTTGTTGTTTTCAGATGCATCTCAAATTTAGCATGTCCGGAAATATACTATCCCAAACCACTCTTCCTCTAGGGGTCTCCACCTAAGTAAATAGAATCTCCATCTACCAATATCCTTCATGCCCTACATCCAACCAGTCACCAACTTTCATTGCTTCTCCCTCCAAAGTAGATCACAAACTCTATCTCTTATCTCTGCCTCAACATCAACCATCCTTTCTTCCTTATCTATTGCAATAACCTTTTAATTGCTCTGGTTCTACATTTGCCCACTTCTAACTCTCCACACAACAGCCAGAATGATTTTTGAAATGGGAATTTGCTTATGTCACTTACCTGCTTAAATCCTTTTTAAACTTTGAGGCTTATGATAAAATTTAAAATCCTTCATAATGTGGCCCTTAACTAACTCTCCAGCTTATTTCCCACCTTGTTCATACACTCTAGGGGCACTGGCTTTCCCTGTATTCCTCAAAGATACTAAGTTCCTTCCCAATTTGGAGTCTTTACATATACTGCTCCTCTTATTATGTTCTTTCCTCCCTTCTATTACCTTCCATTTTTTAACAGCTTTATAAAGATGTAATTCACACACCAAAAAATATGCCCATTTAAAGTGTACAGTTCAATGGTTTTAGTATATTCACAGAGACGAGCAACCATGACCACAATCAATTTTAGAACATTTTATCATCCTCAAAAGAAAGCTGAAAAAATATATATGTATATGTATATATATATAATCAATTTTAGAACATTTTTATCATCCTCAAAAGAAACCTGAAAAAAAAGAATATATATATATATAACTGAATCACTTTGCTGTACAGCATAAATTAACACAACATTGTAAATCAACTGTAGTTCAATAAGATAAAATTTTAAAAAAGAAACCTGTACCCATTAGCAGTCACCTCCCTATTTCCTCCAATCCCTCCAGTGCTAAATAGTCACTAACCTATTTTCTGTCTCTATGGATTTGTTTATTCCGGATATTTCATATAAATGGAGTCGTATAATATATGGTCTTTTTTGACTGGCTTCTTTCAATTGGGTAATGTTTTCAAGGTTCATCTAAGTTGTAGCATGTATTAGTACTTCACTTTTTTTTTCTTACCAAGTATTATTCCACTGTATGGGTACACCACATTTTTGTTTATACACCCATTGGGTGACATTCGGGTTGCTTCCACTTCTTGGTTATTATGACTACAGCTGCTCTAAACATTTGTTCCACGGAGGGACTTTAGCCTTTACTCAGAATGAAGTGGAAGACTATTTCAGAGCTGGGGCCAGAGGAGTGATGATCTGACTTGACTTTTAAAAGAATCATTCTGGATGTTTTGAGAGTAGACTGGATGTGGGCAAAGGTAGAAGCAGGACGTCTAGTTTAGAGACTATTGCAGTAATCCAAGAGGAAGACAGTTGTGGGTCAATTTAAGGCAGTGTTGGTAAAGAAGGTGATGACAGAGGTCAGATTCTGGAGATATTTTGAAGGTAGAACCAACAGGATTTGCTGACAAAATGGATGTGTGGTAGGAGAAAAAGTGAAACGTCAAAGATGACTTGGAGTCTTTTAGCCTGGGTAACTAGAAGGATGGAGTTGCCATCCCTAGAGGTAAGAAGAACTGAGAGGGAAGCAGGTATGGGGAGAGAAGATGAGGAGTTCAGTATTGGACATGGAAAATTTGAAATATCTATTAGTTGTTCAGGATGTCAAGTAGACAGATATAGATTATAGATATCATTTTATTTGCCCTTGTATCATCAAATAACATACTACTAATTTAATTTTTTACTCATTCAGTGAACAATTAGTGAAAGCCTAGATGTTTAAGGCACACCTGTAGATATCCGATAAAGATAATCTAACTCTGTTTATGCCTCTGACAGTATTCTACATACTGCCAGTGAAAGCAGCATGGGGTGTGGAGACAAGAATGTTAGTTCTGTCTCTGTTGCAATTGATTATGTGACTTTGGGCAAGTATCTTCATTTGTTTGTGCTTCAATTTCTTCAACTTTAAAATGGGGGGTTGGATTTCCCTGGTGGTCCAGTGGTTAAGAATCCGCCTGCCAATGCAGGGGACACGGGATCCATCCCTGGTTAGGGAAGATCCCACATTACCACAGAACAACTAAGCCCATGTGCCACAACTACTGAAGCCCGCGCACCTAGACCCCGTGCTCCACAACGAAGAGTAGCCCCTGCTCGCCGCAACTAGAGAAAGACCGCGT
The DNA here is from genome assembly GCF_964270905.1 of Leucopleurus acutus. Lineage (NCBI taxonomy): Eukaryota > Metazoa > Chordata > Mammalia > Artiodactyla > Delphinidae > Leucopleurus > Leucopleurus acutus. Next base: position 145,924,248 of record NC_139143.1, on the reverse strand, counting down.
GCAGCAATAAAGACCCAGCGCAGCCAAAAATAAATTTTAAAATAATGGGGGGTGTGCAAGATGATAGCCAAGATCCCTCCCCCACCCCAGCCCTAAAAATCCTTCCATTTGCTTACCTTAATTGAAACCTAGTTTTCCCCAGTTTACAACATTTCCTTAAACTTTGCTGAGGAAGGCAGCTACTTTTCCTTCTGTTAATTCACTGAACAAAGAAAAAGAAGTTGGTCTATATATTCCTGACTCTCCATGGCCACTTCCATACCTTTGTTTCTCTTTCATAAATTTAACAATCTCTTCTTTAAAAAACAAACAAATGAATCCTTTTATTCTTATTACAAAAGTAGTACATATTCAATGTAGACTAAAATTTAAAATTATGTTGCATCTTCTTTTCCTTTGCTAATTTCTTTTTTTTTTAATATTTAAATTTATACCTTTTTTACATCTTTATTGGAGTATAATTGCTTTACACTGCTGGGTTACTTGCTGCTGTATAACAAAGTGAATCAGCTATATGTATACATATATCCCCATATCCTCTCCATCTTGTGTCTCCCTCCCACCCTCCCTATCCCACCCTTCTAGGTGGTCACAAAGCACCGAGCTGATTTCCCTGTGCTATGCGGCTGATTCCCACTAGCTATCTATTTTACATTTGGTAGTGTATATATGTCAATGCCACTCACTCTCTCACTTCGTCCCTACTTCCCCTTCCCCTTCCCCATGTCCTCAAGTTCATTCTCCACATCTGCATCTTTATTCCTGTCCTGCCCCTACATTCTTCAGAACCTTTTGTTTTTTTTAGATTCCATATATATGTGTTAGCTATACAGTATTTGTTTTTCTCTTTCTGACTTACTTCACTCTAGGTCCATCCACCTCACTACAAATAACTCAATTTCATTTCTTTTTATGGAGTAATATTCCATTGTATATATGTGCCACATCTTCTTTATCCATTCATCTATTGATGGACACTTCAGTTGCTTCCATGTCCTGGCTCTTGTACATAGGACTGCAATGAACATTGTGGTACATGACTCTTTTTGAATTATGGCTCTCTCAGGGTATATGCCCAGTAGTGGGACCTGGGTCATATGGTAGTTCTATTTTTAGTTTTTTAATGCACTTTCATACTGTTCTCCATAGTGGTTGTATCAATTTACATTCCCACCAAGAGTGCAAGAAGGTTCCCTTTTCTCCACACCCTCTCCATCATTTATTGTTCGTAGATGTTTTGATGATGGCCATTCTGACTCGTATGAGGTGATATCCCATTGTAGTCTGGATTTGCATTTCTCTAATGATTAGTGGTGTTGAGCATCCTTTCATATGTTTGTTGGCAATCTGTATATCTTCTTTGGAGAAATGTCTGTTTAGGTCTTCTGCCCATTTTTGGATTGAGTTGTTTGTTTTTTAATATTGAGGTGCATGAGCTGCTTGTAAATTTTGGAGATTAATCCTTTGTCAGTTGCTTTGTTTGCAAATATTTTCTCCCATTCTGAGGGTTGTCTTTTGGTTTTGTTTATGGTTTCCTTTGCTGTGCAAAAGCTTTGAAGTTTCATTAGGTCCCATTTGTTTATTTTTGTTTTCATTTCCATTTCTCTAGGAGGTGGGTCAAAAAGGATCTTGCTGTGACTTATGTCATAGAGTGCTCTGCCTATGTTTTCCTCTAAGAGTTTTATAGTGTATGGTCTTATATTTAGTTCTCAAATCCATTTTGAGTTTATTTCTGTGTATGGTGTTAAGGAGTGTTCTAATTTCATTCTTTTACATGTAGCTGTCCAGTTTTCCCAGCAACACTTATTGAAGAGGCTGTCTTTTCTCCATTGTGTATTCTTGCTTCCTTTATCAAAGATGAGGTGACCATATATGCGTGGGTTTATCTCTGGGCTTTCTATCCTGTTCCATTGATCTATCTTTCTCTTTTTGTGCCAGTACCATACTGTCTTGATTACTGTAGCTTTGTAGTATAGTCTGAAGTCAGGGAGCCTGATTCCTCCATCTCTGTTTTTCATTCTCAAGATTGCTTTGGCTATTTGGGGTCTTTTGTGTTTCCATACAAATTCTGAAAATTTTTGTTCTGGTTCTGTGAAAAATGCCATTGGTAGTTTGATAGGGATTGCATTGAATTTGTACATTGTTTTGGGTAGTATAGTCATGTTCACAAAGTTGATTATTCCAATCCAAGAACATGGTATATCCCTCCATCTGTTTGTATCATATTTAATTTCTTTCATCAGTGTCTTGTAGTTTTCTGCATACAGGTCTTTTGTCTCCTTAGGTAGGTTTATTCCTAGGTATTTTATTCTTTTTGTTGCAGTGGTAATTGGGAGTGTTTCCTTAATTTCTCTTTTGGATTTCTCATTGTTAGTGTATAGGAATGCAAGAGATTTCTGTTCATTAATTTTGTATCCTGCTACTCTACCAAATTCATTGATTAGCTCTAGTAGTTTTCTGGTAGCATCTTTAGGATTCTCTATGGTTTTTTTCTCTATGTTTTTTTCTTATCATGTCATCTGCAAACAGTGACAGCTTTACTTCTTCTTTCCAATTTGGATTCCTTTTTGTCTCTGATTGCTGTGGCTAAAACTTCCAAAACTATGTTGAATAATAGTGGTGACAGTGGGCAACCTTGTCTTGTTCCTGATCTTAGAGGAAATGCTTTCAGATTTTCACCATTGAGAATGATGTTTGCTGTGGGTTTGTCATATATGGCCTTTATTATGTTGAGGCAAGTTCCCTCTATGCCTAGTTTCTGGAGAGTTTTTATCATAAATGGGTGTTGAATTTTGTTGAAAGCTTTTTCTGCCTCTATGGAGACTATCATATGGTTTTTATTCTTCAATTTGTTAATATGGTGTATCACATTGATTGATTTGCGTATATTGAAGAATTTTGAATTCCTGGGATAAACCCCATTTGATCATGGTGTGTGATCCTTTTAATGTGCTGCTGGATTCTGTTTGCTGTATTTTGTTGAGGATTTTTGCATCTATGTTCATCAGTGATATCAGCCTGTAGTTTTCTCTTTATTGTAACATCTGTGTCTGATTTTGGTATCAGGATGATGGTGGCCTCATAGAACAAGTTTGGGAGTGTTCCTCCCTCTGCTATATTTTGGAAGAGTTTGAGAAGGATAGGTGTTAGCTCTTCTCTAAAAGTTTGATAGAATCGCCTGTGAAGCCATCTGGTCCGGGGCTTTTATTTGTTGGAAGATTTTTAATCACAGTTTCAATTTCAGTGCTTGTGATTGGTCTGTTTATATTTTCTATTTCTCTCCTGGTTCAGTCTCAGAAGGTTGTGCTTTTTTAAGAATTTGTCCATTTCTTCTAGGTTGTCTATTTCATTGGCATATAGTTGCTTGTAGTAATCTCTCATGATCCTTCGTATTTCTGCAATGTCAGTTAATACTTCTCCTTTTTCATTTCTAATTCTGTTGATTTGAGTCTTCTCCCTTTCTTTCTTAATGAGTCTGGCTAACTGTTTATCAATTTTGTTTATCTTCTCAAAGAACCAGCTTTTAGTTTTATTGATCTTTGCTATTGTTTCCTTCATTTCTTTTTCATTTGTTTCTGATCTGATCTTTATGATTTCTTTCCTTCTGCTAACTTTGGGGTTGTTTTGTTCTTCTTTCTCTAATTGCTTTAGGTGTAAGGTTAGGTTGTTTATTTGAGATGTTTCTTGTTTCTTGAGGTATGATTGTATTGCTATAAACTTCCCTCTCAGAACTACTTTCGCTGCATCCCATAGGTTTTGGGTAGTCGTGTTTTCATTGTCATTTGTTCTAGGTATTTTTTAATTTCCTCTTTCATTTCTTCAGTGATCTCTTGGTTATTCAGTAGCATATTGTTTAGCCTCCATATGTTTGTATTTTTTACGGTGTTTTTCCTGTAATTAGTCTTATAGTGTTGTGGTCAGAAAATATATTTGATATGATTTCAATTTTCTTAAATTTACCAAGGCTTGATTTGTGACCCAAGATATGATCTATCCTGGAGAATGTTCTATGAGCCCTTGAGGAGAAAGTATATTCTGTTGTTTTTGGATGGAATGTCCTATAAATATCAATTAAGTCCATCTTGTTTAATGTATCATTTAAAGCTTGTTTTTCCTTATTTATTTTCATTTTGGTTGATCTGTCCATTGGTGAAAGTGGGGTGTTAAAGTCCCCTACTATTATTGTGTTACTGTCGATTTCCCCTTTTACAGCTGTTAGTATTTGCCTTATGTATTGAGGTGCCCCTATGTTGGATGCATAAATATTTACAATTGTTATATCTTCTTCTTGGATTTATCCCTTGATAATTATGTAGTGTCCTTCTTTGTCTCTTATAATAGTCTTTATTTTAAAGTCTACTTTGTCTGATATGAGAATTGCTACTCCAGCTTTCTCTTGATTTCCATTTGCATGGAATATCTTTTTCCATCCCCTCACTTTCAGTCTGTATGTGTCCCTAGGTCTGAAGTGTGTCTCTTGTAGACAGCATATAGATGGGTCTTGTTTTTGTATCCATTCAGCCAGTCTATGTCTTTTGGTTGGAGCATTTAATCCATTTACACTTACGGTAGTTATTGATATGTATGTTCCTATTACCATTTTCTTAATTGTTTGGGGTTTGTTTCTGTAGGTTTTTTCTTTTCTTGTGTTTCCTGCCTAGACAACTTCCTTTAGCATTTGTTGTAAAGCTGGTTTGGTGGTGCTGAATTCTCTTAGCTTTTTCTTGTCTGTAAAGGTTTCTTGTCTGTAAAGGTTTTAATTTCTCTGTCAAATCTGAATGAGATTCTTGCTGGGTAGAGTAATCTTGGTTGTAGGTTTTTCTCTTTCATCACTTTAAATATGTCCTGCCACTCCCTTCTGGCTTGCAGAGTTTCTGCTGAAAGATCAGCTGTTAACCTTATGGAGATTCCCTTGTATGTTATTTGTTGCTTTTCCCTTGCTGCTTTTAATATTTTTTCTTTGTATTTGATTTTTGATAGTTTGATTAATTTGTGTCTTGGTGTGTTTCTCCTTGGATTTACCCTGTATGGGACTCTCTGCACCTCCTGGACTTCATTGACTATTTCCTTTCCCATATTAGGGAAGTTTTCATGTATAATCTCTTCAAATATTTTCTCAGTCCATTTCTTTTTCTCTTCTTCTTCTGGGACCCCTATAATTCGAATGTTGGTGCATTTAACGTTGTCGCAGAGGTGTCTGGGACTGTCCTCAATTCTTTCCATTATTCTTTTTTTATTTGCTCTGTGGTAGTTATTTCCACTCTTTTATCTTCAAGGTCACTTATCCATTCTTCTGCCTCTGTTATTCTGCTATTGATTCCTTCTAGAGAATTTTAAATTTCATTTATTGTATTGTTCATCATTGTTTGTTTGCTCTTTAGTTCTTTTAGGTCCTTGTTAAATGTTTCTTGTATTTTCTCCATTCTACTTCCAAGATTCTGGATCATCTTTACTATCATTACTCTGAATTCTTTTTCAGGTAGACTGCCTATTTCCTCTTCATTTGTTTGGTCTGGTGGGTTTTTACCTTGCTCCTTCATCTGCTGCGTATTTCTCTGTCTTCTCATTTTGCTTAACTTACTGTGTTTGGGGTCTCCTTTTCCCAGGCTGCAGGTTTGTAGTTCCTATTGTTTTTGGTGTCTGCCCCCAATGGTTGAGGTTGGTTCAGTGGGTTGTGTAGGCTTCCTGGTGGAGGGGACTTGTGCCTGTGTTCTGGTGGATGAGGCTGGATCTTGTCTTTCTGGTGGGATGGACCGTGTCCGGTGGTGTGTTTTGGGGTGTCTGTGAATTTAGTATGATTTTAGGCAGCCTCTCTGTTAATTGGTGGGGTTATGTTCCTGTCTTGCTAGTTGTTTGGCATGGGGTGTCCAGCACTGGAGCTTTCTGGTCGTTGAGTGTAGCAGGGTCTTAGTGTTGAGATGGAGATTTCTGGGAGAGCTCTTGTCAATTGACATTACATGGGGCCAGGAGGTCTCTGGTGGACCAATGTCCTGAACTTGGCTCTCCCACCTCAGAGGCTCAGGCTTGACACCTGGCCAGAGCACCAAGACCCTGTCAGCCACATGGCACTATATTAAATTCTCCCAGTGATATCTTGTTCTTGAATAGTTGTTTGTTGTACTGCTTCTCTTTCCCAGAAGAGAATGTAAAATCCTTGAGTGATGTTTCCTAGTCTCCCTGATACCTGCTGGTCTTGGAAGGTCTCCTGGGAGGCGGGGAGGCAGCTGTTCATCAATTCACTCAGGCTGGGGAGGAGTACAGCAGCCACGACTGGGGTGTATACAAAGTGCCTGTGGTGGCAGAGACCAGCAGGCAGTTGCAACAGTCTCCTTTGCTAATGTCTTGTAACACTGTGCTCACAGCTCTGGTATCATCTGTAAATTTTGTCTGCTATTATAGTTACTTGTGTACTAGGAGATTGTACATCTCATGAGGTCAGTGATTGTGTCATACACATTTTTACAGTTCTCATAGTGTTCAGTTCATTGCCTTGTCGATAACAGACATCCCAAAAATGTATACTGAATTAATGAGCGAGTCAATCAACCAACTATAACAAAATAAAATTTAAAACATTTAATATACAGGGGCTTCCCTGGTGGTGCAGTGGTTAAGAATCCGCCTGCTAGTGCAAGGGACAGGGGTTCAAGCCCTGGGCTGGGAATATCCCACATGCCACAGAGCAACTAAGCCTGTGCACCACAACTACTGAGCTACCGAGCCTGTGCTCTAGATCCCACAAGCCACAACTACTGAACCCCCGTGCCACAAATACTGAAGCCTGTGCGCCTAGAGCCCGTGCTCCACAACAAGAGAAGCCACTGCAGTAAGAAGCCTGCAAACCACAACAAAGAGTAGCCCCTGCTCACTGCAACTAGAGAAAAGCCCACGCACAGCAACGAAAACCCAACATAGCCAAAAATAAAATAAAATAAATAAAAAACATTTAATATACAATAAATAAAATTTCCCAGAAAGACCATTCTGACATCTGTGGGTAGTTTTTCTGCTCTTTTTGAGTTTTTATGTAATATCATTAAACCCCCTTTGATTTTATATATACCTATGAGATCACTGGAATTATCTCTGGCACAGGCAAGATATTTCTAATTTTTGAAAAAAGTAGCATAATGGAAATATCACAGCAAGTAGAATCAGCAATTTGAATTCCAATCAGTCACTAAGTAGCTGTGTGAGTTTGGGCAAGTTCCTGTCTCTTCTTAAGCCTCAGTTCCCAGTGTGAGAAAGCGAGAATTGCAGACCTTATATTCTGGGCTGATGTGGGAATACAATGAGATAATTAATGTGGAAATTCTTTGCAAACTGAAATGACCATATTAAAAAAGTCATCTTTAAAAAAATTAACTTCTGAGAAGATATACTATTATTACATTATTTTTACTGTTAAAAGGATCATAATTCTTCAATGGAATAGATTAGCTGACGCCTAGTTTAATGCTAAGATTTGATAGGGATTTTACTAGAGAGGCATGTTTTGTAATTTTCAAATAAGGGGACAGAGAAATATGTCCATAAAGATTTTGGAAATGTATAAAATCTTAGGGCCACCACACGTGACTACACAATTCCAGGATCTCCATCCACGTGGACATATATGAAGGCCTCTGGTCTTGTATAGATAGCATAGCAGTCCTGGTAGTCAGCCATGTGGTTAAAAAGCATGGAGAGCCTTAGAATGGAGCACCAGATAAATTCTGTGGATATTTTCAGAGATATATTTATAATTTATAGATGTTTAAGCCTCAAGGAAAAAAGGTGTTGGGGGGAGATAAAGACCATCTCTAATTTTTATGGGGTAAAATCTTGAGGTAAGAAAGACTTAAGACAGCTTGGGGCTCAATATGATTGTTTGACAAGAGGAATTGTTTTAAGCAAGACATTGAATCACTGTCAAATATGTTTCATTCCAGCCAATGGGGAAAAACTTATAAAGCCCTTTGTGAGCCAAATTCAGAGCTATGAATGCTGGAAGGGGAAGACCCTTATCCATTCCCAGTGATACCAGGAAGGGAAGCAGCAGCAGTTTTGGAATGAGCCCAGCAAGTGTCAGAGAAGCAGGGAGACCTGGAGTAGCTGTAGCATCAGAAACAAAACTTCATCCAGGACCCCATGGGAAAGGCAGCCACTTGGGGGCTTGGGATCCCAGTGACCTCACTGAGAAAGTTTAACAATATTAAAGGTGGTCCCACAGTAACAAAAAGAAAGGGTTAACACAAAGGGACTTGTCACTCAATCTTTTATAAGAATGATAAGCCTGTTCATCGTTTTTTATTTTAAGTCTTTTTTTTTTACAGTATTATTTAAATTCAAATTTTCCATTTTTTAACCCAATTCGTAATATAGTCATAAAGAATATATTATCTCACAGTTGAATCTGGGCAAAGTATTTTGTCTATTTCCCTAATCTGTGAGTTGGAGTAAAGGTTAAAGGTCACTGCCTCAAGGTAATCACACATAAAAGTTTGTGTTCTTTCCTTGAGTATTCCTTCTAGGTCATAATCAGTAGTTATTCAGGTTTCAGGATTTGATACAGATACGCTCTCTTAAAATAGGGCAGGGGGCTTCCCTGGTGGTGCAGTGGTTGAGAGTCCGCCTGCTGATGCAAGGGACACGGGTTCGTGCCCTGGTCTGGGAAGATCCCACATGCCACTGAGCGGCTGTGCCCGTGAGCCATGGCCGATGAGCCTGTGCTTCCGGAGCCTGTGCTCCGCAGCGGGAGGGGCCACAGCAGTGGGAAGCCCACACACCGAAAAAAAAAAACTAAAATAAAATAAAATAATAAAAAAAATAAATTAAATAGGGCAGGAAACAGAAAACAGGAGAAAATATTAGGACTAATGTTTGAGGAAGTGCCTTAACCCTTAATAGGCATGTTTCTGTATTTTTTTTTTATTTGAAGGATAATGGATGTCTTCCTTGAATTACCTAAATGATTCATTTGATTGAACTCGATATTATGATAGTACAGAGTCAGGATGAACTATTTACTAGCACGCGTGACCACGGGCAATTGACTTCAGCTCTCTGTCCCTAGAGTTTCCTGATCCGTAGAATGAGGAGACTAGCTCTGCTTTGAAGTGTTCCTAGGCAGACTAAATAAAGAATGTATATAAAGTCCCAAATAACATGCTCCATTCACAGTAAGTGTTTTATATTTCAGCAGTGTAATGGGAGGACTCCCTAGAAACTACATTCTGTCATGAAGGATTAATGCTTCACATTCGATAACTAACTGAAATTTCTAAAATGTATAGACAAATGAGAAAGGAAACTTAGTATTCTAAACCAGGCAAACAGATTCATCAAAACAGAAAGAGAGCTAAGGAGGAAAACAAGACTGTGAGTTCATGTAGACCAATAAAAATCTTCCTCTGAAAAAGCCTGGGAGGCTGTTGAAATTCTTCCTAGGCTTTGTCATCTGACCTCTAGATTATTTGATTGTATCTAAATAGGAAGAAGGATGATAGAATCTACACTCCTCCCCTCTGCAATTTACAAGTTGCAAAACTGGTCTGTGACCACCTTTGCCAGCAAATAAGGTATCTCAGCAGAATTAATTCTTTAATGCATAAACATCATCAAATTTTAGAGCCATAAGAACTCTTAGTTGTCGTTTGGACCTCATTTTATAAGAAGGAAGTTATTTTAGGAAGACTAAGGAACTTGCTTAAAATAGAGAAAGACCAAGATCCCAGATTTGGGGTGATCTGATTTTTGTTCTTCTGTTTTCTTTGTTTTTGTTTTTCAGTTTAAATGAATTGAATTTTTTAAAAATCCCAGATCTTCTCATTCCTGGTCCTGGGCATTTTTCACCACACCACATTGATTTTGTTCCTGTTTTGTTTTGTTTTACATGTAAAGGATTCTGTTTCACCAAAGAAACTGAGGGGAAAAGAGACTTTACATTCATATACCTATTCCTCTGCCTCCTAATCCATAACTCTTATACATGTGGTTTTCAATCAGAGATATTTAGAAACATAGGATGATATGTTTTAGTAGTAGTGCTAAAATAACTTAGCACTCTTTTTAAAAAGACATCAAAATTGATACCTGGCACCATAACATCACAATGTCTAGATTCCAGTGAAAAATTGCAAAGAAGCAAAAAAACGTGCAAAGAAGCAGGAAAATGTGACCCATAACTAGGAGAAAAATAATATAAACAACTCAGAAATGACAGATGTAGGCAGGAGCTTTAAAACAGTTCAAGAATTTAAAGGAAAATATAAATACAATGCAGGGGAAATTAAAAATTTGAAAAAGAGTAGAATGGAAATTCTACAGTTGAAAAATACAATATCCCAAATTTTAAAAATTCACTGAATGGATTTAACAGCGTAGGTACTACAGAAGAAAAGATGAGTGACTCTGAAGACATAGTAAACTGAAATATCGCTAAGTGAAACACAGAGAAAAAAGACTGAAAAACAGTGAGCAGTTACAATGGCTTGTGGGATAACACAGACATATCTCGTTTTATTGCACTTTGCTTTATTGTGTTTTGCAGATATGCATATTTTACAAATTGAAGGTTTGTGGCAACCCTGCACCTATTGGTGCCATTTTCCCAACAGCATTTGCTCACTTTGTGTCTCTGTGTCACATTTTGTCAATTCTCCCAGTATTTCAAAACTTTTTCATTATTATTATATTTGTCATGGTAATCTGTGTTCACTCAACTTTGATATTACTTTTGTAATTGTTTTGACATTTATTAGCAATAAAGTATTTTTAATTAAGATATAGACATTGTGTTTTTAGACATAATGTGATTGCACATTTAGTAGGCTACAGTATAGTGTAAACATAACTTTTATATGCACTGAGAAACCAAAACATTTGTGTGACTCACTTTATTGCAATACTTTATTGCAGTGGTCTGGAACTGAATCTAGAGTATCTCAAAAATATGCCTATTTGCCATGTAATATATATGTAATTTGAATCCCAGAAGAGGAATAAAGCCTGAAAAATCTCCAAATTTGATGAAAACTATAAATCCACAGATCCACGAAATTCAACAAATAGCAAGCAGAATACACACACACACACATACACACACACACACAACAAAGGCACATCATAAACAAATTACTGAGCACCAGTGTAAAAAGAAAATCTAAATGCAACCAGAGGAAAATAAACATATGAGACATTGTCAGAAAAAATTCTAGCCAGAAAAACATATAACAATATACTGAAAGTTTCTTGGGAAGATGTCAATCTGGAATTTTATACCCAGGAAAAATATCCTTTAACAATGAAAGTGAAATATAGATTCTTTCAGACAAGAACATGAAATTTATTGCCAACTGACCTGCACTACAAGAAATAATATAGGAAGTTCTTCAGGCTAAAGGAAACTCATCTCAGTGGATTGGGGCATGGATTGTCCCTGATCCAAGGTTGTGGCCAATTGCTAAAACCCATAAGTGGTAGCTTGAAAGAATGTTCTGGTGAAGGGGATTCCTTGGTTGGTGTAATGATTCAAGCATGGGAGTGGGAGGAGATGCATACAGAGACAATGTAATTGGCTAGTTGTTACTAAGCTATATCTTACAGGTTCTCCCTCCTACAGAGGGATAATGGAAAAAGCTGAGGGCAATTAACAATGGAAAATTAATTGTGAAGGCCAGAGATCCTTTGTGGTATCTTAGAAAGGGCCCTGCATCACCTGCAGTGAGAAGCAGAAAAAGTTAAAACCAAAAAGAACTAGAGAGAGTTCCTAACTTCAAAGACAATCAAAGACAATTGAACACATAACCAAAGAACGTCCATCATGCCCATGTCAGTGATCTGGCTGGGAAAGCCTAGGATCCTGACCCATGGAATAGAGATAACTGCATATCCCCTGAAGATTTTTGCTCCCCAGACTTATCCAAACCCTCAGAACCCACAGAGGTGGCCTACCCTTCCTCACTTAGAGCCAGCATGCTCTTCATAGAGGAAGACACTCGAAGGATCTCTTCTTGACGGGGCACCTGGACCCAGCTGCCAAGCCAGTCGTTCCACAGAGTAACGGCATAAGCCAGCTGAGTTCATGTTGAGCCTGGTAAGAGAGGATAAGGTTAGTACTCCAAATGCACTGTGAGAATTCATAAGCATGTTCCAGGTGGAGCCAGGGGTTACCTGTGGTACTGGATTTTAGAACATTTTATCAAAGGAACATAAACCTGAATAAGCGAGAGTTTATTAACTCGGTGGGAACTCTCTTGAGATATTGAATGTAACTCTCTTTTGAGATATTGGATGTAACACCCTTCTAAGACACTCAAGCGACAGTGCAAACTCACTGCATGGGTGGCTGCAGGAAGTAATGGCTTATGCCAAGATAAATAAAAATGCTTGAATTTCTGTGTATATGGTGGGCAGAGAGGATAAAAAGTTCAGGCAATGGACACGCTGGGGTAGACATACCATGTAAGGCTAAAAGACCCACCAGAAGACTTTGTTCCATGGAAGTCCCAAAGATCATGCAATTTACCAAGGCAATCAGGTATACACCAGTGAGAGAGGCACCTGCATCACCAAGAAGTTTAGTGGTGGCTTTCCTCTAAAGGGCAGGTCTGACAGTAAGAGAGGTATGAGAACTTAGCTCATTGTTAGGAAAGGGGATGAGGCCAACAGGTAGTGTTTAACCACCAGAAGTCAAAGGCTCACAATGATCATAATGGGCAAAGTTGATGTAGCATCTAAGATACTGACCCACAGAATTGTAGAGATGGTTAATAGAACACAGTGTCCCTGGAGGCAAAACAGATGGGCAGTCGAAAAAAGGTACTGCTTTATGCCTCTAATAAAAACAAAGCAAGAATAGATAAACAGGGAGCTGAAAACAGTGGCCTCAATAAAAGTTGATGCTTCCTTGATCAGTCTCTGACCTGTGGCAGATACCAAACGTGGAGTCCAATTTTTTCAGTCTGGGTCCAACCAGGAGATAGAAACCACACTGTGATTTAAACAAGGGAAGTTCAATATAAAACTTATCAAGCAATGATAAAAGAGTAAGTATAAGATATAAATATACCTTGGGGCTGAGGGAGAGTAACCAAGAAAGGACAAACAAGTACAGGAGTTCAGACCTCACTGGAGAATGTGTAGCTGCAGTCCACTAGATGACGAAAAATTCTCTGATTTCCCAGACCACAGCTGGTCCACAGTTGCTGGGAAAGCAGGAGACAACCCTCTGGAACATAGGCAAGCCAAAACCAGTTGGCATGCACAGGTTGTAGGAGAAAGCTACTTCCCTGAGTAAGGGAGCTGAGAGTTAGCTTGAGTTTGTCATTTTTTTCGCTGTATGTGCTGAAGTGCTCTCAAAAGAATCCATGCCAGGGCTTCCCTGGTGGCGCAGTGGTTAAGAGTCCGCCTGTCGATGCAGGGGACGCGGGCTTGTGCCCCGGTCCGGGAGGATCCCACATGCCGCGGAGTGGCTGGGCCCGTGAGCCATGGCCGCTGAGCCTGCGCGTCCGGAGCCTGTGCTCTGCAACGGGAGAGGCCACAACAGTGAGAGGCCCGCATACCACAGAAAAAAAAAAAAGAATCCACGCCATACCACAGTCCTTAGAGTCGTCTGACAGTCACAGTGGTCAAACATAGTAGACACTCAAGTTTCCAAGGCACATGCTCCATCTGGCATTTCGTCACAATCGACCACAGCTGGATTAATTGTGATGCCATTGCATGTCATGGGTTCCTAGCATCCCATTTCCCATTACCAACGTGCTCAGCACTGCACTCAAGCCCATGAGCTACCCAATCCCCAAATCCTAAATTTCTGGGACCATTCCCATTCTATATCAGTCTAAGTCCAATTAAGAGACGGAAACCACACCATAATTTGAAGAGGGAACGTTCAATATGAAGAATAATTAAGCTATGATAAAAGAGTAAGTACAAGACATTAGTACCCTAAGGCTGAGGGAAGGTACCCAAGAAAAGACAACTTGTAAAGTGGGAGGTCTCTCCTGAAGACTGGGTTCAGATCTTGTTGGAAAAGGTATAGCTGCGACACACTGACTGGCAGGGACATGTGCTGATTTTCCCAGGCCAGGGCTGGACCAGTTTCTGGGCAAGCAGGGAGACGACCCTTTGGGAGTGAGGATGGCCTGCAGGGGGAGACAGGGTGCCAGTGGAGATGTCATGTCTGGAGAGCACAGCGTCTGTATCAGGAAAGCCACACCATTGCCAGGGATGTAGAAGAAAAACCTCTGGGGGGAGGGGTGGAGGCCAGCAGGAGGTGGGGTGCTGGTGCAGGCAGTATGCTTTGAGGGTACAATGTCTGTGTGGAGAGGGCTATAGGAAGATCATCAAGCTAGGCTGGGGCCGTTCATTCATCTTAGTGATGCAGGTGCCTCTCTCACTGGTGTATACCTGATGGCCTTCGTAAATGGAGCAAGGCTGGGGCAGAGGACGGCACTGAGCAGCCAGAAATAGTGAAAGAAGCCCTTTCCTCCAGCAATGCCTCTCTAGCACTCTCTACTGAGAAAGCTGGAAGGGTGGGATAGGGAGTGTGGGAGGGAGGGAGACGCAAGAGGGAAGAGATATGGGAACATATGTATATGTATAACTGATTCACTTTGTTATAAACCAGAAATTAACACACCATTGTAAAGCAATTATACCCCAATAAAGATGTAAAAAAAAAAAAAAGAGAAAGCTTAGCATTTTGCTCACTGTAAAGAACAAATGCTTAAAAGGAAGGATTCCATCCATTTTCATAGAGTACGTATTAATGTGTAAATTTAAAGCTGGAAGGTAATAAGTTGATAACTAGTATACCACTGAATAAAGAGGTGATTGTCTTCAGGAAGAAGGATCCTGAAATACCACACTAGGTATATACTCAGATGTCCCAGACCTTTCCCAAAGGGACCTAGGGCCATTTGCTTGGGTGACTGTACAGTGAGGAAAGAGAAATACCAACACATTTTTTAAACTATTGGAAAAGGGTCTGACTTTTGACATCGATTCTGTGATGGTTAATTTTATGTGTCAGTTTGGCTAGGCTGTGGTGCCCAGATGTTTGGCCAAATACTAGTCTAGATGTTGCTGTGAAGGCATTTTTCAGATGTGACTAACATTCAAATTAGAAGACTTTGAGCAAAGAAGATTACCCTCCAAAGTCTGAATGGGCCTCATCCAATCAGCTTAGGCCTTAAGAATAAAAAAGATAGGTCCTCTGTAGGAAAAAGTAATTCTTCCTCTAGACTGCCTTTGGACTTGATCTACAATAGCAACACTTGCCTGTGTGTCCAGCCTGCCAGCCTGCCTTGCAGGATTCAGACTTACCAGTCCCTATAATTACATGAACCAATTCCTTCAAATCTCTCTTTCTCTCCGTACACACACACACACACACACACACACACACACACACACACACACCGTATTGGTTTTGTTTCTCTGGAAAACCCAGGCTAATATAGATACCTAGAAACCTGATGTCATCCTAAACATCTGTACAGTGGATGCGAGAGTGAGCCAAGCAGTAAGTGGATTCTTGGCCAAAGTCTGACTTAAAATCTATATACTAGGCCTGTGCACCCACCCTGTGGTTATTTCCCCCATCCTTGAATGTATAATTGAGATTGACATACTTGGCATTTGGAATAACCCTCAGCCTGTGGGGTAAGGGATATGAAGGTAAGGAAGGCCAAGTGGAAGCCTCTGAAGCTTCCCCATCCCCACCTTTTAATCAAGATAGAAACAACACTGTATCCCAGGGAGGATGGAGTGGATTAGTACCACTCTTAAGGATCTCAAGGATGAGGGGGTGATGATCCCTACGATATCTCCATGTGTCCAGACAGTCTGGCCTCTGCAGAAACCAGATGATAGATTCTAGAGAATGACTACTATGAGCTCAACCAAGTAATAACCCTAATTTCAACTAACAGACTGGACATAAACCTTTATAAGAGCACATTAATTATGGCCTTAGGTGTATGGTATGTGATCATTAACTTGAAGGATGTATTCTTTTCTATTCCAATCAAGAAAAAGGACCAGAATCAGTTCACATGGAATGGACAACTACGTACATTCACAATTTTGTCCCCAGAGCTACCTTACCTCTTCTGCTTTCTGACGTTAATACAGTCAAGAGAGATAAGGGCTTTCCTTTCCGGATGTTCCACAAAACATCACGTTGATCCATTGCAGTGATGACATCATGCTGATTTGGCAGGATGAATAAGAAGTAGCTAGCACACTAGTTATTCATGTTCTCCAGGAGGTGGGAGATATATCCCATGATAATTAAGGGGACTGCTATTTCGGTAAAGTTTTTTTTTTTTTTTTAGAAGATGTTGGGGGTAGGAGTTTATTAATTAATTTATTTATTTTTGCTGTGTTGGGTCTTCGTATCTGTGCAAGGGCTTTCTCTAGTTGTGGCAAGCGGGGGCCGCTCTTAATCGCAGTGTGCGGGCCTCTCACTATCACGGCCTCTCTTGTTGCGGAGCACAGGCTCCAGATGCACAGGCTCAGTGGTTGTGGCTCACGGGCCTAGTTGCTCCGCGGCATGTGGGATCCTCCCAGACCAGGGCTCAAACCCGTGTCCCCTGCATTAGCAGGCAGATTCTCAACCACTGCACCACCAGGGAAGCCCTTGGTAAAGTTTTTAAAGCTCCAGTGGTCAGGTACTTGCCAGAACAACTCTTCCAGAGCAAAAGACAAATTGATGCATCTTGCACCTTTCTATAAAGATGGAAGCACAATGCCTGGTAGGTCTTTAGGTTCTGAAGGTAGTACAGTCCACACCTAGGAATACCACCCATATGTTGGTGTCATGAAAGTCTGTCAGCCTTGAGTTGGGCCTGGAATACGAAAGGGCTCTGCAGAAGATCCAGGCTGTAGGGCAAGCAGTTCTGCCACTTGGGTCAGACATTTGGTAGATCCTATGTGTTGGAAATAGTGGTGGAAAAAATTTCCATGTAGAGTTTGTGGAAAGTTCTAGTTGTAGATTCACAATGCAGGCCCTAGGGCTTCTGAAACAAAGATACTCTATTCACAGCAAAGAACTATGTGCCTTTTGAGAAATGGCTCCTGACATGTTACCGGCTCCTGCTAGATGTGGAATGACTTAGGTCACTAAGGACTTAAGGACCAGGTGTTCAGAACTGCCTGCCATGACTTGGGCTCTGTCAGACCCACCAACTTATAAATTTGGGCAATCCCAATAGTAATCCATCATAAGATGAAAGTGTTACATCTGAGATCAAGCATAAGCAGAACCAAAGGGCACAAGTAAACTGTATAACTGGGTATCCCAAACATCCAAAGAACCCTGGAGGAGATATTCCCTAGGGACTGCATGACACAAGGAGTGGACTGTAGTGGTCATAGTGGTGCACCACTTAGCTCTCCCTTCAAGAAGGAACTTGTTGTCCAGCCACAGTTGCAAAGAGTGAAGTCAGTTGACAGCTTCCAGTTTCAGTGCCTTCAGGATTCATTTTGGCTTTTGAACCGAGAACTTCCTCTTTCCAGGCAACACCAAGCCAATGACTAAACACAGTGGAGGTGTGTTATGGACTGAATGTTCATGTCCCACTTCTACCAATTCATATGTTGAAGCCCTAACCTTCAATGTGATGATGCTATGGTCTGAATGTTTGTGTGCCTCCCAAATTCATATGTTGAAATACTAATGCCCAGGGTGATGATATTAGTAGGTGGGGCCTCTGGCAGATGCTTCGGTCAAAAAGGAGAGGTTCTTCAGTCCTCTGAAGATTAGTGTTCTTATAAAAGAGTTCACTAGCCCCTCCTGCCATGTGAGGACACAGCACAAAGTCTATGACACAGAAGTGGGCCCTCAAGCAACCATGCTGGCACCCTGGCCTCAAGACTTCCATCCTCCAGAACTGTGAGAAATAAATCACTGTTATTTACAAGCTACCCATTCTGTGGTATGCTGTTAGAGCAGCCAGAACAGACTAAGACAGATGGTACTTGGAGATGGGGACTTTGAAGTTAATTAAGGTTAGATTAGATCATGAGGGTGGGGCCCTGATGGTGTGATTTGTGGCCTTCTAAGAAAAGGAAACTAAAAGGACATGTGAGGATGTTGAGAGAAGGCAGCAGTCTGCAAGCCAGAAAGAGAGCTCTCACCAGGGACTGAACCCTGTCCAACTTTGATCTTGGGCTTCCCAACCTCCAGAACTATGAGAAAATAAATGTCTGTTATTTAAGTCACCCAGTCTAATGGCCTTTTGTTATGACAGCCTGAGCAGACTAAGGCAATATACTACAACCTGGCCATTTATGTCCAACCAGAACACTGAATCTTTGCTCTAGAGCTCCTCATTGGATTGATTAAGACTTTGTCAGCTCTACATTTCAGTCTTATGCCCCTGCTTTATTGGTAACTATTCAAGATATATATGGTTTGCAGTTTTGTTTTTTCATATAAGCAAATACTAATATATATAGCTGTATCCTCCCCTCCCATTTTTAGATAAGTGGTAACATACTATATGTTTTCTCCTCCTTGCTTTTTACACTTAACACTATATCCTGAAGGTAACACCATAGTAATATATGTCTTTATTCCTTTCTTTTTACATTTGCTTGGTACTCTATTACATGAATGTGCTATAGCATGCTCATCTAATTCCCTGTTGATGACACTGGGTTGTTTTCAGTATTTTGTCATCAGTTTATCTTTAGGATAGAGTCTTAGAAGCATAATCGCCAAGTTGAAGAGCAAATAAATATGTAATTTTGCAAGATATTAACTGGCATTCATTCTTTAATTTGCCATGAAATCCATTTCTGCTCTTTAATTTACCATCTTCCCACAAATAACCTCTCTCTATCTAGTCGAGCAAGTCAGACTTTTGGAAATTTCCTCCAACCTTCCTTTTATTCCCTGCCACTGTCAAAATAGGTATAAAATTAAAATAATTTTGCTTTCCAGGTAGGTTTCAAATTGGGTTCTGACTTTGAATCCCTAAAGCCACTGCTTTCATTCAAACCCTTGTAAACTGTTTGGACATGTTGTCTCTTACATCATATTATTGGTGTCTTGGTGCCTAGGATGGAGTGTACAGTAGGCATTTGACTTAGTTGGAAAGTTGGAGAATGCTTGCATTAAAAAGATGATTTCTAAAATTATACCGGAAGACTGAACAGACATTAACTAGAGAAAGGGCATTCTAGGCAGAGGGAAAAGCATATCCTAAGGTACTGTGGTAGGAGGGCGCATAAATATTGTGAGGAACTGAAAGAAAGCCAATGAGTTAGAAGCACAAAGCGAAATAAAATAAACTGAAGAGGTAGGCAGAGGCTAGAACATGCAGAATTTGTAGGCTAGATTATGGATTCCTTGTTTTATTCTAAAATATATAGAAACAATTTAAAGATTTTAAGCAACCGGGTGACTCAATCAGATTTGGAAATTTGAAACATTATTCTGGCTACTGGGTCAACAAGAACTGGAGTAATCTAGGCAAGAGATACCAGATTGGTAGCAGTGGTGGCGGCAGAGCAGACAGATTCAAGAAGTATTTTTAAATAGATTTAATTGCAATTAAATGAATTAAAATACTTAAAAACTCTACAAATAGACACGCTTGCTGATGGACTGGTTAAGGGGGTACTTCCCCCTTAACCACGTTTCTGCTTATATGACTAGATGGTCAGTCACACCAATCACTGAAACAGAGAACACCAAAAGACAACCAGGTTGGGCAGAGTGGAAGGTGGGCTGGAAATAGTGAGTTGCTTTTTTGGACATACTGAGCCTGCAGTGCATTTGAGATTCCAAGATAAGATAGTAAGCACAAAATGGAAATAAAGGTCAGAGGAGTGTTCTTCGTTGATGAGATGTACTTGTGAGTCATCTGCAAATAACATAATTTGAAATCAGGGGTGTATATGAGAATGCCTAAGTATTTAATGAGGAGGGAAGAGGCCTAGGCCAAGTCCTGAGGACTCACAGCATTAACAACCAGAAAGAGGAGGAGAGCACAAATGCAATAGAAAAATGGCAGCGTGTAAGTGGGGTTAAAAGGAGGCCAGGGAAAGAGAATGTTTAAAGGAGAGAATGCTGAGTTGTGTTGACTGCTGCTTGAGGCTGAGTTACAATGAAGCCATCAATAAAGATCATTAGATTGAGCAACAGAGAAGTCCTAGGTAACCTTTATAAGGGCAGTTTTAGTGAAGTGGTAGACGTGGAAGCCCAATTAAAGTGGGTTGAGGGGTGGACAGCAGGTGAGAGAGCAGAGACAGCTTCCCTGTAGACTGAGAAACGAAGCACAGAAGCAGTAAACGACTACGTGCAGTAAGGGGTTGTCTTTGGAAGATGGGAGAGCATTTTGAATGCAGTCGAGTGAGAGAGATGATGGTTGCAAGGAGGAGGGAGAAATAACAAGGAACCAAGCCTGGGAGAAGGCCAGAGGGAATCAGATCTGTATTGAGGAACTGGCTGCCAACAGGAGAAGGGGCACTTCATCAGATGAAATGGGAGAGAAGGAAGAGATGTGGGCAGGGTTTTTTGACCTAGTGATAAGATTACGACAGAGGGCCCATCTGATGGTTTCTATTTTCCCCATTCAATATGAAGAGAGGTTATCAGTTGAAGGTGATAGCAACGGGGATAGGAAGTTGGAAGGTAGAGATTCTATGAAACAGATATCTCAGAGAATATGAAAGTGAGCTTATGAGAGAAATGTAGCCTTATGGTTGGAAGGTGCTGACAGCTCATTTTACTTGTCAATTGGCAACATTACTGTTCTTCTCAATTTAACTTCCTAGCTTGTAAAATTAATCCAAATTGATCTCTGCAAGAGTTTGGTCTGAATTAACCAGATGATGGTTTCAATTTTCCACTTTATTTATGTCCTAGCCTGGATCTCCCAGAAGCAGAGCCTGAAGCAGAGGGCTTAGGTGCTCTTATTGTGTTAAGGAGTGCAATCCCAAGGAAGAAGAGTGAAGGGCATTCTTAGGAAAGAATGCAGTAGAAGAGAGGAAGATTTTAGCCATTGGCTATAATCTGTGAGATCCTTGGTTCACCCCCTGTGCTTCCAGGTCTTATATGTCTGGATGTCTGCACTCTAGTAGGGTCCAGAAGGGGCTGTAATACAAAGAAACCCTGGGATGGGAAGGGAGAGGCACCAGGCAGGGCCAGGAGGTGAAGTGCTTCCAACCTGGGCCTGTGTGAAGTTTGTCAGAGCCCATGCAGAGCTGGTTGGCCCCATAGCAGCTAGAATAAGAGACAGGTACATCCAAAGAAGTATCTGATACAACTGGGAATATGGCTTCCTTGATTTGACTAAACTCACCTAATACTTTATTTTTTTTTAAGATTTATTTATTATTTACTTATTTAATTTATTTATTCTTTTTATTTTTGGCTGCGTCGGGTCTAAGTTGTGGCACGTGGGATCTTTCGTTGCTGGCGCACGGGCTTCTCTCTAGTTGTGGCGTGCAGGTTTTCTCTTCTCTAGTTGTACACAGCCTCCAGGGCGTGCAGGCTCTCTAGTTGTGGCACGCGAGCTCAGTAGTTGTGGCACGTGGGCTTAGTTGCCCAATGGCATGTGGGATCTTAGTTCCCTGACCAGGAATCCCTGACCGGGTCTCCTGCATTGTAAGGCGGATACTTGACCACTGGACCACCAGGGAGTCCCTAAACTCACCTAATTCTTTAGAAACACAGACAAAAATGCAAATCAACTAGTCTGTTTCTAAAGTCATGATAAAATCCTCTAATCCGGATGATGAGCTGACTAGAGATTTTTAAGACACTTTCAAGGTAGCAGGAGGATTTCAGATTTGCATTGGGCAGAAAACAACTTTAAAATTGTTATTTTAATAGGACAAAAGAGTCTTATGGATTCTGAAGGCTGACTTTTTCCCCCTTAATCATAAAGCACTCTGTCCTGCCATCTAGCGTTCACTAGCTTATCAGAGGGAAATTTGTAAGGGGTTGCTTATCTGTTTCCCAGTGGCGGCACTACCAGCATTTTGTGGCAGGACAATTTCCAGTTATGAGGGGCCACCCCAGGCATTTAGGAATATTTGTGTCTCTGCCTCCACCCCACCTCCTCACCAAATAGCAATAACCAACCCCAGTTATTGTGAGGACTGAAAACACTCCCACACGCTTTCAAATGTACCACTGCAGTAGGGGGTGACCGTGAGTCCCCACTTTTCAGATGAGGAAACCAGGGCATAGAGAAGCTAAGCGACAAGGTCATGTTACAGAAAAGCAGTGGGGCAGGTGCTCAGTCAACACAAGTCCTTTTCTAACTTCCCCCTTTCCCTCTACAAAGGGTCTTGAAGTAACTTAAGCATTCTTAGTGCATTTGTACAATGACACGATTTATAAAACAAATTATTTTCACATGGCTGTATTTCATAAAGTGAGGTTCAATTGTAAGATTATCAGGGTAACAAAAATAAGACAGTTGAGAGATCAAAGTCACAAAGTACAAAGATAATTGAAAGTTTGAGAAAGAACTTGTGAGAGGAAATTTTAAGCAAACTTGGCTATTGAGTCTAAAAATTAGAATAAGGATTTGATAATGGCCTTCTGGCATATGAAGGGTTTCACACAGAGAATGATGTGTTTATGCGACATACTACATAGTCTGAGATAATGAATTCATGGTGATTGTATTGGGGTATTGTTTGTACAGCACTTAAAAGCTTATCGAGCACTTTCATATACATTATCTCATTTAGTCAAGTTAAAATGTCAATGCTATTTATATGTATCTTGTTATGTACATATGTAAAAGACTAGGAAAAAAACAAACATTACTGATAAAAATGAGAAAAAGGGCTATAGAATACAAATATATCTAATGACCAGGTTTTAATTAGATAGGAAGATAGGAGTTCATATGAGCCCATGCCTGACCACCTAATATCTAGGTAATGTAGGGAACTGATTAATTTAGTTGAAGGTATAGGTATGTATTACAAGACTTAACTAGCTGAACAAACCAATAAAACATCAATCAAAGTGAAATCAAGTTCAAAGAGAAAGTATATATGCTTGACATATTGCCAGTTATCTATGAAAAGAAACCAGAAAACAGTTAAATAGGGACACAGAATTACAGGGAATGCATGAGGCACAACAAAGAGACAGGACAAAGAAGATGATATAAGAGAAAAGCCTGAAAAAACAAGAGATTTGAGAACTTATGAGAACAAAACTACATGTAAGCTGCAACCATCTAATTCATTATTCATGAAGAATTGTCCATCCAACTACCCACGTTTGTTAGCCTGAATAACTAGAAATGGGCACCTGGTATGAGGTAAGAATGATTCACTCTGCATTGTGGATATTTGTTTTCATAGTCACAGTATCTGACCAACTTTTAAATCAAGGAATTCTCTTCTGTGATGGTGCTGTTACACCTTCCTCCTTGCATTATTCATTCCACAGAGAGAGCACCCACTGTGTGCCAGACACTATTCTAGGCACTGGGGATATAGTAGAGAACAGGATAAATATATTCTTACCCTCATGGCGATTACTTTCTCATGTGTATAAGAAGCAGGGGAGGGGAGAAATAGAAGATAGATACACAAAATAAAGAAGTAAAAGAAGTGCAGCATGTAAATAGTGTTACAGAATTAGTAAAGCAGGAAAGGAGGTTAGGGACTATTGGGGCAACAAAGAAAAAACAACATTTGTTGCTTAGGATAATATATTAGGTGAAAAGAGCAGGACTGAAAACTGCATGTAAGTACATTGCCTATTTTTATGTAAAAATATATTTTAAAAAGATGTATAGAAAACAGAATCAAAGGAAATATTCTTGAATATTAAAGTGATTATCTTTTTGGTTGGTGAATCTCAAAGTGCATCTCTTTATTCTTTGCTATTTTATTAGTTTTTCTATGATTAGCATATATTACTTTTATAAATCAGAAACAATAAAAATTTTAAGATATTTTTCTAAATATCTTTTTTCTATTGCCACTGAATATAATGGTTTATGTTCCAGCATAATATATTTGTGTTAGATGTATAGAAGAATCATTTACTCAAGGGATAAAATAAAACCTTCCCGAAATGTCCTGTATTATCTATCACTACTCACATTTCTGTTAAAATGTTATTAATTTTTACAGTTCTGAACCATATACCCCGGACTTCTCTCCCCTCATGCACTTACTGCTTAAACCACTCATAAGATGCTTATCATCTATTTTCTTGTATCAGTAGCCTCCCCTTGAGAAGCAGTATGATAATCTCTAGGTCCATCCATGTCGCTGCAAATAGCATTATTTCATTCTATTTTATGGCTGAGTAAAATTCTATTGTGTATATATACCACATCGTATTTATTCATTCATCTGTGGATGGACATTTAGATTGCTTCCATATCTTGGCTATTGTAAATAATGCGGCTAGGAACATTGGGGTGCATGTATCTTTTTGAATTAGAGTTTTTGTCTTTTCCAGATATATGTCCAGCAGTAAGATCGTTGGGTCATATGGCAGCTCCATTTTTATTTATTTATTTATTTTTGCGGTACGTGGGCCTCTCACTGTTGCGGCCTCTCTCATTGCGGAGCACAGGCTCCAGACGTGCAGGCTCAGCGGCCATGGCTCACGGGCCCAGCTGTTCTGCGGCATGTGGGATCTTCTGGACCGGGGCACGAACCCGTGTTCCCTGCATCGGCAGGCGGACTCTCATCCACTAAGCCACCAGGGAAGTCCCATTTTTAGTTTTTTAAGGAACTTCCATATTGTTTCCCATAGTGGCTGCACCAATTTACATTCCCACCAACAGTGTAGGAGGGTTCCCTTTTCTCCACACCCTCTCCAGCATGATTTGTAGACTTTCTGATCAATGTGAGGTGATACTTCATTGTGATTTTGATTTGCATTTCTCTAATAATCAGCGATGTTTGGCGTCTTTTCATATGCGTGTTGGCCATCTGTATACCTTTTTTGGAGAAATGTCTGTTTAGGTCTTCTGGCCATTTTTTTGATTGGGTTGTTTGTTTGTTTTTTCTTGTTTGTTTGGTTTTTTTGCGGTAGGCGGGCCTCTCACTGTCGTGGCCTCTCCCATTGCGGAGCACAGGCTCCGGACATGCAGGTTCAGCGGCCATGGCTCACGGGCCCAGCCACGTGGGATCCTCCCGGACCAGGGCACGAACCTGTGTCCCCTGCATCGGCAGGTGGACTATCAACCACTGCGTCACCAGGGAAGCCCTGTTTTTTTGATATTGAGCTGTATGAGCTCTTTGTATATTTTGGAAATTAAGCCCTTGTCAGTCACATCCTTTGCAAATATTTTCTCCCAACCTGTAGGATGTCTTTTTGTTCTGTTGATGAATGTTACTCATTATTATTCTAAATGTAATTTTCCAAAAGGCAGGGACCATGTTTTATATTTCTCTATATTCTTAGCTACAGCTAAGCACATGGTAAATGCATCCATCCATTTTATTTCCCTAGGACCTAACATGTGGGAAACAGGTGAGATTTGGGGTGGCAGTGGGGGAGAATTAAATGCCAGTTTTAATTAAAAATTAAATGCAGTTTTATATGTTATGTTTTTAATCCACTCTATTATTCTGTGAGGTAGATAGCAGATATGAAAGATGAGGCTCTGAGAATTTAAACAACTTGCCCGAGATCACCCGGCTTTTAAGTGCAAATTAAATCCATGTTTGTTTGACTCTTTCCATTGTACTGTGCGTTTGAAATAAACGCGAAAAGCTGGATGAGTGAATTTGAGAAGGATCTAGAATTGTCTTTTGGCTCCTCCTGTGTTTATCTATTTACCACCGTATTCCCAGAACTTCTCACAGTGCCTACTTCACAGGAAGAGTTCCATAATTATTTTTTAAATGAATGAATAAATAAATGAAGAAAAGGACCAAGGAACAAATCAAGGAATGAATGGACAATATAGCCACTCAAAAAGTCTCCTACATCCAGTATATGACATATTTATGACAAATTCTTCTATTCCGTACCTACAGAAAGTGGAAGAAGTAATTCATTACCTATTTGCTACATGTACAAATTCAGACCAACTGGTACACAACCACCTTTGGCTTTACTTTTATAACATGAAGAAGTAATAAGTGTCCAGCTGTGCCACCATAAGCTTCATTTATTTGTCTGTGGGTTCACTTGGAATAAGCAAAGGAATTCAAATAAATCTGTGTAGTGTATCCCAAACATATGTTTTCTTTCTGATTCAAGGAAAACACACATTTGTTTGTATTTTAGATAATTGTGTTCAACTCCCACCCTGCCCCACTCCAAAAAAAAAAAAATCAGCTGCAAGCTGGTAAGGGTCTACAGGGACTCGGGACTCCTGGAGGGACTATTACAGATACTTCTTTGGATTGAAAGTAGTCTCCCACTTCCTCTTAATAGAAGCATGGGGGAAACACCATAAGCTTAACATAAAATGGATTTGTTTATAATAAGATGTCATCATGATAAAAACACATTAATACATCTGCAGGGTACAATGAAAAACTAGTGAAAAAATCAGCTGTAAAAATCATACACATTTCGATGAAAAATACCGGATAGCTCAGGGACGAGCCAATACATGTCTTTGTGAAGGAAGTTTATATCCCACTTGTGCTTATAAAACATTTATCAATTTATAAAAATATGCTTTCTTGCATGATTTTAGAGGATATAAAAATACTCACACTGGAAGTGGCATAATATCACTATGTTTTATATGGTTACATTTTCTCCATTCACACATACAAATCTTCAACATTATAATTAATTTTGGAACGCTGAGGTTGTTCTGAGATAGCCACATAACTCAGAATCACACATACTTTGTAGTGAGAAGAGCAGAAATATAAATGAGTGTTAGTTGTAGATGATTTTCAAGTTTTGTGATGTATTGCTAATGCACAGCATTCAGCAAGAAGTCTTTCTTAGTGTTAGAATTACAACCTTGCTACAAATGAGGAAATTGCTCATGTTTGGTATGATTCTTATTTTTATTATCACACATATTCCAGTGTATAATTATATGGCATTGTATTCTAAACATGGCTTTTTGATTTTGTTTCCTGTGGCCATTGGTGGATAATGAAAACCGTCTGAAGCATTTAATAAGGCTAAAGTTCTATTTTATTACAGTGAAGCTCCCTTACCTCATGTAATTTTCTGCATTGCATTAGATTAATGGCAATAAACTTTATTGTAAAAATGAATTGCTGTCCTTTTGAATTTTATAATCTAAGGAGAATCATTACAGATACATAGCTATTAATTATTTATACATTCATACAGATATATAGACATACCTGTAGATTATTGCCTGGCTCCGAATATTTGCATCCTAATATTTACATACACTTTGGTACTAAAAAGTTGACATTCTATTAAGGGTGATCAAATGGAGCACATTCCACAATCTGTATATAACATTAGCTTGTTTTTTTGTATTGAAAATCACTTCAGATATCTTGCCTTTTGTTTTCACATATGTGTGCTCATAAGTTTGACTCTTTTTTTTTTTTTCTTTTTGCGGTACGTGGGCCTCTCACTGTTGTGGCCTCTCCCGTTGCGGGGCACAGGCTCGGGACGCGCAGGCTCAGCGGCCATGGCTCACGGGCCCAGCCGCTCCGCGGCACGTAGGATCTTCCTGGACCAGGGCACGAACCCGTGTCCCCTGCATCGGCAGGCAGACTCTCAACCACTGCACCACCAGGGAAGCCCAGTTTGACTCATATCAATCTTATTTGCTGCAGTAACAAACAGCCTCAAATTGCAGTGGCTTATACTAATAAAGGTTTATTTCATACTCATAGGTCTGTGAGTTGCCTACAGCTTTTATGTGCTCTGTGCGTTTTCTCAGTCTAGGACTATCTGAGGAAATCTCTTCTTTTGGCAGAGGTCAGAAGCTCAAGAGGGCTTGTCAAATTGTGCAAGCATACTTAACACCTCTGCAAAGAAGGGTTGTATGTCCCATCTGCCCACGTTCCATTGGCTGAAGCAAGTCACATGGCTAAGTCCCTGGGGAAGTACATTCCTCCCATTGTGAGGGAAGGGGGATTGGAGAGTTAATATTAACACACTCTATCATGACTACCGATTATAAAGTTAAGTCATATCCCTGAGTTACAAAAAGAGTTAAATACTAAAAAATCATTGCAAATGTAAGTAAAAGTTTAATATTTTTTTGAACAGCTACTTACCAAGGACATTATTGTTTGGGAGCCAGAGTGGAAGTTGAGAGAAAAAGTCCAGTACATTAATTAAATCTAAGAAAGTACAAAACAAAACACATTCATTCCTCTTTGGGGCTTCTTTAGCACCTGTGCTTACCTCTATCATGCTGCTTATCACTGCGCTTTCTGATTGTTCATTTCTAAGACAGGAGCACTACTGATTGTCTTTGTATACCCGAGGCCGAGTAAAATTCCTGGCAGGGTAAGCACTCAATGACTGTTTGTTGAATGACTAAATGAATCCATGCACACATAACCCAGAAAACATTGTTCTATTGTTTCTTTTTTTAAGTGTGAAGTTATTTATATTTTCTGACATGGGAGAAGTAACATATTTGCTTTTCTACTCCCCATTTATTTTTCTACCTGGGACTTTTCATGTTTCCTTCCCTCAGTGAGGTTATTTTATTTTACTTTATTTTATCTCTTTTCCTTTTATTTATTTATTTCTTAAATTTAATTTTATTTATTTTTAATACAGTAGGTTCTTATTAGTTATCAATTTTACACATATTACTGTATATATGTCAATCCCAATCTCCCAATTCATCCCACCACCATGCCCACCCCCCACCCCCACTTTCCCTCCTTGGTGTCCATATGTTCGTTCTCTACATTTGTGTCTCTATTTCTGCCCTGCAAACTGATTCATCTGTACCATTTTTCTAGATTCCACATATATGCGTTAATATAGGATACTTGTTTTTCTCTTTCTGACTTACTTCACTCTGTATGACAGTCTCTAGATTCAACCACGTCTCTACAAATGACCCAATGTCGTTCCTTTTTATGGCTGAGTAATATTCCATTGTATATATGTACCATATCTTCTTTATCCATTCATCTGTCGATGGGCATTTAGGTTGCTTCCATGACCTAGCTACTGTAAATAGTGCTGCAATGAACATTGGGGTGCATGTGTCTTTTTGAATTATGGTTTTCTCAGGGTATATGTCCAGTAGTGGGGTTGATGGATCATATGGTAATTCGATTTTTAGTTTTTTAAGGAACCCTCCATATTGTTCTCCAGAGTGGCTGTATCAGTTTACATTCCCACCAACAGTGCAAGAGGGCTCCCTTTTTTCCACACCCTCTCCAGCATTTGTTGTTTATAGATTTTCTGATGATGCCCATTCTAACTGGTATGAGGTGATAACTCATTGTAGTGTTGATTTACATTTCTGTAATAATTAGTGATGCTGAGCAGCTTTTCATGTGCCTCTTGGCCATCTGTATGTCTTCTTTGGAGAAATGGCGATTTAGGTCTTCTGCCCATTTTTGGATTGGGTTGTTTGTTTTCTTATTATTGAACTTCATTAGCTGTTTATATATTTTGGAGGTTAATCCTTTGTCCGTTGATTCATTTGCAAATATTTTCTCCCATTCTGAGGGTTGTTTTCTCATATTGTTTAGAGTTTCCTTTGCTGTGCAAAAGCTTTTAAGTTTCATTAGGCCCCACTTGTTTATTTTTGTTTTTATTTCCATTACTCTAGGAGGTGGGTCAAAAAAGATCTTGCTGTGATTTATGTCAAGGAGTGTTCTTCCTATGTTTTCCTCTAAGAGTTTTATAGTGTCTGGTCTTACATGTAGGTCTCTAATCCATTTTGAGTTTATTTTTGTGTATCATGTTAGGGAATGTTCTAATTTCATTCTTTTACATGTAGCTGTCCAGTTTTGCCAGCACCACTTATTGAAGAAACTGTCTTTTCTCCATTGTATATCCTTGTCTCCTTTGTCATAGATAAGTTGACAATAGGTGCGTGGGTTTATCTCTGGGCTTTCTATCCTGTTCCATTGATCTATATTTCTGTTTTTGTGCCAGGACCATACTGTCTTGATTACTGTATCTTTGTAGTATACTCTGAAGTCAGGGAGTCTGATTCCTCCACCTCCGTTTTTTTCCCTCAAGATTGCTTTGGCTATTCGGGGTCTTTTGTGTCTCCATAAAAATTTTAAGATTTTTTTTCTAGTTCTGTAAAAACTGCCATTGGTAATTTGATAGAGATTGCATTGAATCTGTAGATTGCTTTGAGTAGTATAGTCATTTTCACAATATTGATTCTTCCAATGCAAGAACATGGTATGTCTCTCCATCTGTTTGTGTCATCTTTGATTTCTTTCATGAGTGTCTTATAGTTTTCTGAGTACAGGTCTTTTGTCTCCTTAGGTAGGTTTATTCCTAGGTATTCTATTCTTTCTTGTTGCAATGATGAATGGGATTGTTTCCTTAATTTCTCTTTCTGATTTTTCGTTTCAGTATATAGAAACGCAAGAGATTTCTGTGCATTAATTTTGTAGCCTGCAACTTTACCAAATTCATTGATAAACTCTACTAGTTTTCTGGTGGCATCTTTAGGGTTATCTATGTATAGTATCATGTCATCTGCAAACAGTGACAGTTTTATGTCTTCTTTTCCAATTTGTATTACTTTTATTTCTCTTTCTTCTCTGATTGCTCTGTCTAAGAATTCCAAAACTATGTTGAATAATAGTGGTGAGAGCAGACATCCTTGTCTTGTTCCTGATCTTAGAGGAAATGCTTTAAGTTTTCACCATTGAGAATGATGTTTGCTGTGGGTTTTTTGTATATGGCCTTTATTATGTTGAGGTAGGTTCCTTCTATGCCCACTTTATGGAGAGTTTTTATCATAAATGGGTGTTGAATTTTGTCAAAAGCTTTTTCTGCATCTATTGAGATGATCATATGGTTTTTGCTCTTCAATTTGTTAATATGGTGTATCATATTGATTGATTTGTGTATATTGAAGAATCCTTGCATCCCTGGGATAAATCCCACTTGATCATGGTGTATGATCCTTTTAATGTGGATTCTGTTTCCTAGTATTTTAAAAAAATATATTTATTTTATTTATTTATTTTTGAGTCTTCGTTGTTGGGTGCAGGCTTTATCTAGTTGCAGCGAGCAGAGGCTACTCTTTCTTGCAGTGCGCAGGCTTCTCTTTGTGGTGGCTTCTCTTATGGCGGAGCACAGGCTCTAGGCACGCAGGCTTCAGTAGTTACGGACACGGCATGTGGGCTCAGTGGTTATGGCATGCAGGCTCAGTAGTTGTGGCTTGTGGGCTCTAGAGGGCAGGCTCCTGTAGTTGTGGCACACAGGCTTAGTTGCTCCATGGCATGTGGGGTCTTCCTGGACCAGGGCTCAAACCCGTGTCCCCTGCATTGACAGGCAGA
Organism: Leucopleurus acutus; assembly: GCF_964270905.1. Taxonomy (NCBI): domain Eukaryota; kingdom Metazoa; phylum Chordata; class Mammalia; order Artiodactyla; family Delphinidae; genus Leucopleurus; species Leucopleurus acutus. Next base: position 145,892,847 of record NC_139143.1, on the reverse strand, counting down.
TTCTTAACCACTGTGCTACCAGGGAAGCCCTGTTTGCTAGTATTTTGTTGAGGATTTTTGCATCTATGTTCATCAGTGATATTGGTCTCTAATTATCTTTTTTTGTAGTATCTTTGTCTGGTTTTGGTATCAGAGTGATGGTGGCCTCGTAGAATGAGTTTGGGAGTGTTCCTTCCTCTGCAATTTTTTGGAAGAATTTGAGAAGGATGGGTGTTAGCTCTACTCTAAATGTTTGATAGAATTCACCTGTGAAGCCATCTGGTCCTGGACTTTTGTTTGTTGGAAGATTTTAAATCATAGTTTCAATTTCATTACTTGTGGTTGGTCTGTTCATATTTTCTATTTCTTCCTCGTTCAGTCTTGGAAGGTTATACCTTTCTAAGAATTTGTCCATTTTTTCCAGGTTGTCCATTTTATTGGCATAGAATTGCTTGTAGTAGTCTCTTATGATGCTTTGTATTTCTGCGGTGTCCATTGTAACTTCTCATTTTTCATTTCTAATTTTACTGATTTAAGTCCTCTCCCTCTTTTTCTTGATGAGTCTGGCTAAAGGTTTATCAATTTAGTTTATCTTCTCAAAGAACCAGCTTTCAGTTTGATTGATATTTGCTATTGTTGTCTTTGTTTCTATTTCATTTATTTCTGCTCTGATCTTTATGATTTCTTTCCTTCTACTAACTTTGGGTTTTGTTTGTTCTGCGTTCTCTAGTTCTTTTAGGTGTAAGGTTAGATTGTTTACTTGAGATTTTTCTTGTTTCTTGACGTAGGCTTGTATTGCTATAAACTGCCCTCTTAGAACTGCTTTTGCTGCATCCCGTAAGTTTTGGATTGCGTTTTTCATCGTCATTTGTTTCTAGGTATTTTTTGATTTCTTCTTTGATTTCTTCAGTGATCTCTTGGTTATTTAGTAACGTATTGTTTAGTCTCCATGTGTTTGTGTTTTTTACGTTTTTTCCCCACAACTGATTTCTAATCTCATAGCGTTGTGGTCGGAAAAGATGCTTGATATGACTTCAATTTTCTTAAATTTACCCAGGCTTGATTTGTGACCTAAGATGTGATCTACCCTGGAGACTGTTCCATGTATATTTGAAAAGAAAGTGGTGTAATCTGCTGTTTTTGGATGGAATGTCCTATAAATATCAATTAAATCTATCTGGTCGATTGTGTCATTTAAAGCTTGTGTTTCCTTTTTAATTTTCTGTCTGGATGATCTGTCCATTGGTGTTAGTGAAGTGTTAAAGTCCCCCACTATTATTGTGTTCCTATCAATATCCTCTTTTATAGCTGTTAGCATTTGCCTTGTGTATTGATGTGCTTCTATATTGGGTGCGTATATAATTGTTATATATTCTTCTTGGATTGATCCCTTGATCATTATGTAGTGTCCTTCCTTGTCTCTTATAACATTCTTAATTTTAAAGTCTCTTTTATCTGATGAGTATTGCTACTCCAGCTTTCTTTTGATTTCCATTTGCATGGAATATCTTTTTCCATTCCCTCACTTTCAGTCTGCATGTGTCCCTAGGTCTGAAGTGGATCTCTTGTAGACAGCATATAAATGGGTCTTGTTTTTGTAGCCTTTCAGTGAGCCTGTGTCTTTTGGTTGCAGCACTTAATCCATTCACATTTAAGGTAATTATCATTTTGTATGTTCCTATTACCATTTTCTTAATTGTTCTGGGTTTGTTTTCATAGATCCTTTTCTTCTCTTGTGTACCCCACTTAGAGAAGTTCCTTTAGCATTTGTTGTATAGCTGGTTTGGTGGTGCTGCATGTGAGAGAGAGAAAGACATCTGTGTTTTTATACATTTAGGAAATATCTTTAGGGTATTCACTATGTATTAATGAATATCAGTTCTTGAACTGAGTTCTTGCCACATTTATTTCTTTTGTGATTTGCTTACTGGGAAAACCTTCAGAGAGTCACATTATATAGTTATGAGCCTTTCAGAAGGACTATTACCATACTAGCACAGTTAAAAAGATTTCAAGTAGGTTGTATAATGCAGTGCCTTCACAGTAAATATCAGACAACAATAAAGGAATGAGAAAGCTATGATAATTCAAAAGAAATGAAAATGGAAATAGCAGAATGCCAACTGGTTTCTATTACTATTCAACACAAATAATAAACTTTTCAATTTCTATAAAATTATTGTTAAACTCACTTGGCTCAATTGTGTATTTTTAAACTTCACACTGAAGTATTTTCAAATGAAGTTCATAAAAAATTGCATCTTTGCAAGTCATCAAGAAATAATATAGAGATATCATCTTTACAGTTCCCCACGACTTTCCAATTCTGTGGCTGGTTTTTGATAGACTATGTATGTGGCAAGAGTAGAAAATATTTCAATGTAGCTACAGAAAAAGAAACAGAATTTGCTCTTGATATTTACAAATGCATATCATCTTACTGTGGAAAACTTAATTGCTCATGACAAAACTTTTGACCTCCCAGAGGGATGATTTCTCAGTTCAAGTGACCTTGGGTTTTCTTTCCTTATAGGTTAAAATGTGAATAACAGTTTAGAGACTAAATGAATAATCCAAAGCACAGAGCAAAGCCAGCTTGCCGCATGAAATATCAGATGTATAAGGAATATTCAGAAGAAAATTTTAATTTTGGAACTTAGACATATCATGGCAGGGATACTAAAGTCATTAAAAATAGTTAACATTTGAAATCTCAAAATCTTTGCTGACTGCTGAGAAATATTAGCAATACAATAAGATTGTTGTTTTTACTTGATGATTGATTCTATTCTAAGGATGTTATCAAATACAGACTCAGCTAAGACTCATGACATAAACCTATGATATACAGCTTCCAACAGCAAAGGAATGAGCATGTACAAATTCTTGTAGGGATTTATTTCTTAATTTATATTTGAGAAATATTTCTAACAGATGGGAAAAAGTAAGGAGCTATTCATAAAACCTTTGGATTATTCCCACTAAAATGCTCCATTTATTGAAGAGGAAACAAGGTGTTGAATGTACTTTTAACCAAACTGAGAATTCATTTCTCCAATTTATAAAAGCTATTCATTCCTTCTACCAATCCAAACATTTCCTCATCTGATACCACTCAATATGCTTGACTTCTTAAATCAAGCTCAGGAAGAGAAAAAAAAAAATTCCTTTCCAAAGCTGATGAATTCTAGTGAGGGACAAGGTTGGGGATTACTTGGGGTGACAAAAAACTTGCCAGATTGGCATGTTCCTGGTTTATTTGATACTATGGCAACCTTTTACTCAGGCAAAAGCCTGGAGCTTGCTAGGGGGTGCCCAAAATTTTTAGAATGAATTTTGGACCTGTGAGGATGAGCCAGATGTTTTTGAGACCTTTAGACTGTGGATGGAACAGAAATGGAAAACAAGAGTAAACATCAAAAATGTAGAATTAACTGGCAAACTAAGAGGGAAAGTAAGGAACCACTGGTGAGCTGGTGAGCATGTATTTACGACCAATGCAGAGAGCACTTTCAGCAATAACTCAGAGTTGAAGCTGAATTTTGGATTCAAGGAACATAATCAATGTCAGGATTTAGAAGATTTATTACAGACAGGTTTGATTAATTCTCTCAAAAAACAAAAACAAAAAAAACCCAAAACCTCTTTGCCTTCCAGCTTGTTTTCACTAAGCAATCACCATATCATTTAGTTTTTGTCCTGCGGGCATCATAAAAACATCATTAGATTTTAGAATGAAGAAGTAAAGAAAAGGGTGGAAAAAATGTATAATCACAGTCTCTCTCTGTCTTTTTTTTTTTTTTTTTTTACAGGTCTATGTTTCTAAGTGTATTCATGTTAAATGTAATGAAAGTAGGTAACAAAAATCGGGTAACTTCTTTCTTATGTAACTAAAGCGAGTTTGGTGAAAGAAATATAATGAGCTGCCGTTTTCATCCACGAGTTAAAAGATAAGTAACTTGTCTTTAAATTGTTTCCTGGGTATAAGTCTTCTCCTTGAGAAGGTAAGAGCCTTCAGGGCATTGTTCATGAGATACTTCTTTTGTATCTAGCACGGTAGGCATTAAAAAATCCTAGAGGCTTGAATCATACTCTGAAAAATTAGCATTTAACTTACTCCAAAAATCCCTCTAATGATTCAACTTTATAATAAGCCAAATAACTAACTGAAAAAAAGTCATGTTAAAAGTAGTTGTAAATTTGAGAAAAGTGAATTAGATCAGCTAAAAAAGTGCCTCCAATTTAAAAAAAATTAATTGTTCCTCAAACAGCCTTTGAAAGTTTGTAGAAGGCTTGACATGTACTTTATAAAATGTGAGGAAGATACTTAAGGTGCTTTTTTTTAATTCCTTAGGAGGAAAACCTTAAAGCCCTATTTCTAAGAATATAGTTAAAGATAGCTTTGAATTCTTTTTTTTTTTTTTCCTGGAACAACTCATGAGAAATGTTGTGATAAGTTTTTCATTATACATCATAATTGTTAGCATTTCCCTATGTCTGTAGCTAAGTACGCCTGAAATTCTACACAACTTATTACATAATCTATGTGAGATATCAGGTAGATCAAGTAATGAAAGAGTAAAGGAGAAGGATCACCGTGGAGATGCCAACCACAGGCTCACTTTCCGAATTCTGGCAAGGGCACCAAAGTGTCAAATTTGCACAGGGTTCTCCCCACGACATGGCTTGTTCTCCCTTCTCCCTTTATCTCAGTAACAGGAGAAGCCTTCTGGGGCACTAGGATGATGACAGAAAAAGAAAAAAAACAAAGTGGGAGAAATAAAAGCTGCCTCCAATCTTTGGAAAAGTAGATGTTCCCTGCGAAGGTAACCCAAGTGGTAGAAGAAAGCAGAAAAGACAGGTACAGTTGACTTGGGTTATTCAGTTATGGCTTGCAGGGATACTGCTTATGACTACTTGTGGATGATGTCCTTAGTATGTTGCTGAGTCCTTTCCCTGAGAAATCTGTTGCAAGCTCTTCATTGCCAGGGGCTGTGGACTAAAAGAACAAAATCACCTCGTCAATTGTTAGAGTCGTCACAGTGAGGAGAAAATAAAAATCCTTCCTCCTTAATTTTGAGAATCAGGATGGCAGCAGAGGGCGCCAGATGGACAAACAGTGCTGAAGATCACTGGGAGATGGAAATGAGTGTGGGTCACATGGGTTCCACAGAGAATAGAGGTCAGAACTCAATAAAACCTCAGGGTAAACTCAGTTCCTGAAACATTTCTACTTGTTTCCAAGACTAGCATGACCTGGGGAAAGAAGCATCATTTTTAAAAGTAAAACTATTGTTTTCTTGAGAATTTAGTTTATGAAGGACATTATTGTCTTCCCCTAACCTGCACAAATAATTATTTCTGGCTCTAAATAGTAATAGGTTAAATGAGTGGACTTATTTTGTACAAAAGACAAAGTCTGAATTCCATCTGAACTTGGTAGTAGAAATAATGCTCCTTCCTTCCTTTTCTTATTCATTCAGCAATCATTTAAAGAATACCTACAATGTGTAAGCTTCAGTGGAGCAAAAGATAATCATAGTTACTAATGACGGTGTAAATGCAGTAGAATAATTGTTTATTTGAACAAAATAAACCATATCAGATCCAAGAGTGTTGATTTACATTCCTCTCCAGTGGGAAAGGGTAGAATTATACCAAGTGCTCTAGGAATTGGTAGGGGTGTGTGCTACCCAAGTGCAGCAGTACATAGAAGAGTTGAGAATCACAACGTATGCGCATACAATGAAGAATAAAAGTTTTCTTGTTCTTAGGCTTTCGTAGATACTGTATATCAATAATATCCTAGAAAGTGATAATTACACAGAAGAGATATAGCTACAGTTTAATAGGATGCCAGAGGAAAAGGTTAATTCTAGCCAAGAGTGATTAGGGAATTCTTTGTGAAGGTGGAAAAAGATGGGCATGATTACATGATATAAGACTTTAAAAGGTAAGATAGCTCTTTAATTATTAAGTAATACATTCTTAAAACATTTATTGAGAACCTAGGTGCTTAGGATACAAAGATAAACAGGATAAAACCCACGCCCTTGAATATTTCAGGCAGGGAGAAATGTTTTTCTCTCTCAAAAAGGGAGAAAAAACAATCCCACAGAACAAATACAGTGTTATATCACAACACAGTGCTAGAACAGAAGTGATAGAGGGCCTTATAGGAATAAACCAAAAGGAGCCTTTAGTGCTGCCTAGGAGGGGATAGGTAAATTGAGATAAAGTTTTGCCTGAACTGAGATTTCATTCATTTGTTACTCATGCCTACTATGTTCACAGTGCCTGCTCTCAAGGACTTAATAGTCAAATGGTGGCCCAGACATAAATAGATAAGTACAGTGATGGATCTAATTAAGTGTAATTTACACAGCATTATTACATGCAAGTGGTCAAATGCATCTGGGAGGTTGAAGAAAGCCTGCATAGAGGAGGTGAATTTTGAAACTATGTCTTTTAGGCAGACGGATTGAGAGTACCAAGGACTAAAGAAGTTACAGACAATGAGAACAATGGAGAATGAGTACAGAGGCTTACTATAGCTTGGTGTGTACACAGAATGGAAAGAAATTTGATATGAATAGAGCTTTGAGTAAGGAAGATGAGGTTGGCAGAGACCAGGTAGAGGGCCTTGAACGCAGAGTTAAAGACTTTGAATTTGACTCTGTAGACCAGTACTTTGCAAACTGCATTCCACTAAGTCCTTGAGTTCCAAGGAAGTACCTCAGGAAGATGAAGGGCAAAAGGGCAGATTTTAGAGGTCCATGAATTCCAGTATAGAGTTTTAAACATTAATTTTTAGGCAATGTAAAGTCTTTGAATATTTTGAAGGAAGTAAGTGATAGACTAAGAACGGTTTTTGGAAGATTCATCTATCACAATACCATCATCCAGAATTGCCCCATTTATCTCCTAATGTATAAATAAGCACCACTAAATCCTATTCATTCTTTCTCTTAAATATCTCTCAAATTCATCCATTCCTCTCCTTCCCTACAGGAACTGCCAGTGGTTCAGGTCCTTATTATTTTTCCTCTGGTTAAATACAAGAGCCTTTTAACTTCCTGCTCTATACTCTTCAGTCAGTCTTACCCACAGCTTTGTCACATCACTCACTGCACCATTTTGAAATTTATTAATTTAAATGTATATGTTTTCCATTAGGGTTTAAGTTCCTTGAAAGCAGGTATGGGTGTTCCTGAAGGAATGTCAAAATGGGATCCACAGCTAAATGTTCTATAGTATTCATTCTGTCACACACCATCCTTTTTTCTTTTTCTACACGATCATTCCTATCAACATACAAGCATGTTGAGTTTTTCTTCACCCTAAAAAAATCTACCCTTGCCTCCACATCCCCGCTTTGCTACTGCCCCCTTCATAGCAAAACAAAACTTTCTCTGCTCCCTTTCATGGCAAACATTAAAAGAATTGTATAGAATCACCTCTCTACTTCTTCACTGCAACTTTCTCATAAACTCAGTCCACTTTTTATCTCCATCATTCCACTACAAAGCCATTTGTCAAGGTCATCAAATCCAACTGTCAACTCTTCCTTCTCATCTCACTTGATCTTTTGGTAGCATGAGACATGGTTGATAAGTGTCTTGAAAGAGTTGACAATAGTTTCTTAAATTTCCTCCCACTTTAGTGGATATTCCTTTTCAGGATCTTTTGCTAACGCCTCTTCCTTTTACATATCCTTAAACCTGGGATATCTCAGTCTGAGAATCTCTTCCTTTTGCTGTTTCTATTTACTTCCTAAGGTATCTCCAGTCCTATTGTATATATGCTGATGATTTTGAAACTTACATTTTCAGTCTGGACCTCTCTCCTGAAGTTCACACACTTGCGGTCAGCTACCTACTTGACATATCCTTTCAAATTTCAATTAAACCTCTCACACTCACAATGATCAAAACAGAATTTTGTCCCCCATCATTCCCTTCTTCCCAACTTATTTCTCATGAAGTCTTTTGCATGACAGTCTATGGCACCCTTGTTCATCTAGTTGTACGGGCCAAAACCCCCAAGTCTTTGATCCCTCTTTGGTGATTCTTCTTACACCTCCCATCCAACACTGGCAAATCCGCATGGTGCTAACATCAAAATATGTGCCAAATCTGAATGCCTCTCACCATCTTCATTGTAACCACTGTGGTGTAAGCTACTATCAGCACTCAACTGATCTACTACAATGGGCTCTTAATTAGTTTTTCTTCCACTTTTGTCCCCTTAGACTCTTTCCCACACAGCCAAATAGAGAGATCCTTTATGTTTATAATTCATATCATATCATTCCCCTGTTCAAAAATGTTCCAAAAATATGTGATTACACTTTAAAAGAAAATCCATAGTTTTTAACATAGCCTACTCTAGATGATCCGGCTCCAGGCATTTTAATTGCAAACCCTGCCATTCTCATTCTTGTACTTACCACTCTGAATACAGTGACTTTCTTGCTATTCCTCCAAAATGGTATTTGTACTGTCTCAGGGCCTTTGCACTTCCTCTTCTTTCTGTCTGGAATGCTCTTATCCCAGATATTTCAATGACCCCTTCCTTCACAGAATTCTCAGGTCTCTGCTCAAATGTTACATTCTCAGAAAGACTTTCTCTGACAACCTATATAAAATGCCTATTCAACCCTCCCCCTTTCCCCACTTTCATCTTTGTATTCATTTACTCTGCTTATTTTCCTTTACAGCACTTGTCACTAACAGTACATTATATTATATATTTGTTTGATTGTTTATTGCCTGGCTTTTCCACTAGAATGTGACAAAGACTCTCTCCTTGACCTAACTCTTGTCAGGCTCCTCTGAGCCCAAATAGGCCCCATCCTTGGGCACATCTTCAAGAGCCCAGTTTAAACAGGAATCCTGCTAAGTCAGTTTAGCCAAAATAATCACCCTTGATATCCAGCAAAATTCCTCATCCTCACCATCACCTTGGCCTTCCTCTGGCAAGGATCCTGTTACGTTAGTTTAACAAAGAATTACCCTACCCTCTTAGTAATTTTCTACCCACCAATACTCCCACCCTGCTCCTTGGCTGTAAACCCCAACTATTCTTTGTTGTATTCAGAGTTGAGCCCAATCCAATTTCTCTCACCTCCTGCAAAACCCTATTACAGTAGTCCCTATACCTATAACAATAGTCCTGAATAAAGGATGACTTAGCTTCTTTAAAATTGGCATGAATATTTTTTTCTTTAACCAATGTTAACACTACGAGTGGTAAACAAGAAAGACACCAGGTTGTCTTGTTCATTACCATATCCCCAGAATCTAGAATAGTGCCTAGCACACAGTAGGCATTCAATACATCTTTTTTCAATGAATGAATATATTTAGAACAAGGAACAATATACTCAAAGACTCTGGGAATCTTTAATTAGTGAAATAGCTAGTTTTATACCACTTTTAAAACATTTCAGTATTTTAAAAATGAGAGTGAAAAGTTTATTAATGAACCTTTAAAAAAATTATTAACACATTTAATTTCATAAAATCAGAACCTCAGAGTTAAGAGCCCTTAAAGGGCACCTAGTGAAAGCTCACATTCTAATTAAAAAAGAAATGGAAATCTCTGGCAATTTTTAAAGGTCTTTATTCTCGGAGGGAGAGTTATTTTATTATTTACAGAGCATTTGCAAAATTTGAAATTAGCTAATTGATCTTAAGTTTGCACTAATTAATCATGTTAAAGCTTTGTAGTTAATGTTCACAGGATTGAACCTAAAAGCCAAAGCATTAACACCTGCTGGAGGTCATTAAAAGTGTATTATAAAAGACTTCAAATAATGTATATACTGTATAGTTTTGTCAAGGGTTGTTTTAATTCCAAAGCACAGCCATAACAAAGATGATAATCGTTTCAAGGTGACATTGGTATCTCTTTATTCAAACCTCACTAGTTTAAAAGCACAGTATAGATAGGCACTGAATCCATGCCAGGGGAGAAATAATTGATTTAACTGATTTAAAAGTATGTTTGAGCTTTTTCAGACAAGCTGTCAACACACACATCAAAGCAAGATTCTAAAAATGCTGTTAGATCCATAATGTTTATACAGCAAAGCGAACAACCTTTGTTATTCCAATTAATGAATCTGCTCACGGAGGAAATCTGATCCAAAATGTTTTATTTTTTTCTCAACTACGCTGAAAAAATGTTGACTCATATTGAAGCAATTTAGAAACGTACTAGGCCACAAAATGGAAATGGATTACATTAAGCTTAATATTTGTTACTAGGCTATCTGCTAAAAATAACATCGCAAAGTTTTACACTTCCTTGAAAGGGTTTTAACGGTTGTCACATGTATTGTATCTACTAATCTTTTTGGAGAATGTTGGGCCAGGTAATATCATTCTCTCAAACTTACAAACCAGTAATAATAAATGTCAAGAGGTAAAATGTATGCAGGGAAAACAATGTAGCAAGATCAGTTTGTTGAGATACCTTGGACTATAGCCTATAGCACTTCACAGTAATCTCCCTTTTTCCTTTGATAAAATGGGGAGTGGGATTTGGGAATTGAATTGCCTAACAGTTGAAAAGAACTTGAAAAATAATCTACTTCAACACTACTAGTTTTACCAATGAGATGTAAATGATCTGTTTAAGGACACACTGTTAAGTGACTAAGCTGAGACATGAACTCAGGATTTTGTTTCTAAATGCTATGCTTACTATAACACCATACTACCTCTTATGATCAAGAATAATTATTGAGCTAAGTCCAACAAGGTTTATGATATTCCACAGGTAAAATGACCCACTATTTCAGCAAATAAATGACATTTTTTAAAAAGAGGGAAGAAAAAAATCATAGATTAAAAGAGATATAAGATCCATCTCAACAAAGTGCTAACTGTAGACTTTTAAAAATCTTGTTTAGAATAAACTAAATGTACAATTACATTCTTAGACAATCAAGGGAAATTGAACACAGAGTGGGTGTTTTATAATAGTAAGGAACTATTGTTAATTTTGTTAGATATGATAGTGGTAGTATGGTTATGCTAAAAAGAAGTCCTATCTGTTAGAGGTATATACTGAAGTATTTACCAGTGACATAGCAAACAATATGTTTGCTATAAAACACCTTAGGAATCAAACAAATTAAAAAGTGCAAAGATAGACTGGTAAATGTTAACGATATTGATAATCATTAAGGGTGGGAGTTATTTATCCTACTTTGGTGTATGTTTGAAATTTTTCATAATAAAAATTAAAAAGAAGGAATTATTGAACTTATACCTCATATAAGACACCATCGACACACTTCATTAATCACTGAGTGCCCAACTTTCTTTTTATTTTAAACTGGAGAACGATAATAGGAAGATCTTATCATGACTCTCTAAGGTCCTATATGTTCTAGGTTCTGCCTATCACCAACCTCACTAACGAGTGTGACACAGAGATGGGAAATTCTACTTTGTATTTAACATATGTATGCATGAAATGAAACATTAATTTTGACTTATTTTTAAAAATACTTTTCCCAGAGACTGGTTCAAGATGGCAGAGTAGAAGGATGTGCGCTCACTCCCTCTTGTGAGAGCACCAGAATAACAACTAACTGCTGAACAATCATCGACAGGAAGACACTGGAACTCACCAAAAAATATACCCCACGTCCAAAGACAAAGGCGAAGCTGCAATGAGACGGTAGGAGGGGTGCAATCACAATAAAATGAAATCCCATAACTGCTGGGTGGGTGACTCACACACTGAAGAACACTTATACCACAGAAGTCCACCCACTGGAGTGAACGTTCTGAGCCCCACATCAGGCTTCCCAATCTGGGGGTCCAGCAATGGGAGGAAGAACTCCTAGAGAATCAGACTTCGAAGGCTAGTGGGATTTGATTGCAGCACTTCGACAGGACTGGGGGAAACAGAGACTCCACTCTTAGAGGGCACACACTAAGTAGTGTGTGCATCAGGGAAGGAGTAGTAACCCCATAGGAGACTGAATCAGACCTACCTGCTAGTGTTGGAGGGTCTCTTGCAGAGGCAGGGGGTGGCTGTGGCTCACTGTGGGGACAAGGACACTGGCAGCGGAAATTCTGGGAAGTACTCCTTGGCGTGAGCCCTGCCAGAGTCCACCATTAGCCCCACCAAAGAGTGGGGTAGGCTCCAGTGCTGAGTCACCTCAGGCCAAACAACCAACAGGGAGGGAACACATCCCCACCCATCATCAGACAAGCGGATTAAAGTTTTACTGAGCTCTGCCCACCACAGCAACAGCCAGCTCTACCCACCACAAGTCCCTCCCATCAGGAAGCTTGCACAAGCCTCTTAGATAGCCTCATCCACCAGAGGGCAGACAGCAGAACAAGAAGAACTACAATCCTGCAGTCTGTGGAACAAAAACCACATTCAAAGAAAGAGAGACAAAATGAAAAGGCAGAGGACTATGTACCAGAGGAAGGAACAAGAAAAAACCCCAGAGAAACAGCTAAATAAAGTAGAGAAAGGAAACCTTTCAGAAAAAGAATTCAGAATAATGATAGTGATGATGATCCAGGACCTTGGAAAAAGAATGGAGGCAAAGATCAAGAAGATGCAAGAAATGTTTAACAAACACCTAGAAGAATTAAACAACAAACACCTAGAAGAATTAAAGAACAAACAAACAGAGATGAACAATGCAATAACTAAAATGAAAAATACACTAGAAGGAATCAATAGCAGAATAACTGAGGAAGAAGAACGGATAAGTGACCTGGAGGACAGAACGGTGGAATTCACTGCTGTGGAAGAGAATAAAGAAAAACGAGGGCTTCCCTGGTGGCGCAGTGGTTGGGAGTCCGCCTGCCAATGCAGGGGACACGGGTTCGTGACCCAGTCCGGGAAGATCCCACATGCTGCGGAGTGGCTGGGCCCGTGAGCCATGGCCGCTGAGCCTGCGTGTCTGGAGCCTGTGCTCCGCAACGGGAGAGGCCACGACAGTGAGAGGCCCGCGTACCGAAAAAAAAAAAAAAAAAAAAAAAAAAAAAGAAAAACGAATGAAAAGAAATGAAGACAGCCTCAGAGACCTCTGGGACAACATTAAATACAACATTCGCATTATAGGGGTCCCAGAAGGAGAAGAGAGAGAGAAAGGACCCAAGAAAATATTTGAAGACATTATAGTCAAAAACTTCCTTAACATGGGAAAGGAAATAGCCACCCAAATCCAGGAAGGACAGAGAGTCCCAGGCAGGATAAACCCAAGGAGAAATACACAAAGACACATAGTAATAAAATTGACAAAAATTAAAGACAAAGAAAAACTATTGAGAGCAGCAAGGAAAAAATGACAAATAACATACAAGGGAACTCCCATAAGGTTAACAGCTGATTTCTCAGCAGAAACTCTGCAAGCCAGAAGGGAGTGGCACGATATATTTAAAGAGATGAAAGGGAAGAACCTACAACGAAGATTACTCTACCCAGCAGGATCTCATTCAGATTCGGCAGAGAAATCAAAAGCTTTACAGACAAGCAAAAGCTAAGGGAATTCAGCACCACCAAACCAGCTCTACAACGAATGCTAAAGGAACTTCTCTGAGTGTGGAACACAAAAGAAGAAAAGGACCTACAAAAACAAACCCAAAACAATGAAGAAAATGGTAATATGAACATACATAATGACAATTACCTTAATTGTGAACGGATTAAGTGCTCCAACCAAAAGACACAGGCTCGCTGAAAGGATACAAAAACAAGACCCCTATATATGCTCTCTACAAGAGACCCACTTCAGACCTAGGGACACATACAGACTGAAAGTGAGGGGATGGAAAAAGATATTCCTTGCAAAAGGAAATCAAAAGAAAGCTGGAGTAGCAATACTCATATCAGATAAAAGAGACTTTAAAATAAAGAATATTATAAGAGACAAGGAAGGACACTACATAATGATCAAGGGATCAATCCAAGAAGAATATATAACAATTATAAATACTTATGCACCCAACATAGGAGCACCTCAATACATAAGGCAAATGCTAACAGTTATATAAGAGGATATTGGTAGGAACACAATAATAGTGGGGGACTTTAACACTTCACTTACACCAATGGACAGATCATCCAAAATGAAAATAAATAAGGAAACACAAGCTTTGTCCGTTTGGGATGGGATGAATTGGGAGATTGGGATTGACATATATACACTAATATGTATAAAATAGATAACTAGTAAGAACCTGCTGTATAAAAAATAAATAAAATTAAATTAAAAAATAAAAAAATTGCTCTTCCCTGTATTCTGTTCCTTGGTTCTACAATTTGGTAATCATTTTCTTTATTTCAATTCAATAAATATTTCTTCAATAACATACCAGGTCTGTTAGGCCCTAGGAATAGTAGATGGGGTATGTCATTTTCACATGTATGTGAAATATTAATTTATATATGAAAATATGTGAAAGACATACGAAGTATTCATATATATAACAACAGAATTGATAGATGCTGTATTAACTATATGAAAAAAGCACTATGGGAATCCGAAAGAGGAAGATGTGAAGTGAAACTTGATCAATCATGTTAGAGGAAGAATGGAATTATCTTTCTTCTCTCTATAAAAATATAAAATATGAAGAAGCAATCAAAGAAAACATAGCCAAAAAAATGTAGAAAATAAGTATTATAGAGACATGTGGAATAGCTAATTTATAAAAATATTGTTATTTTTCTGGATTTAGGGATGTTTGTATTATTTGTTAGCTTCAAAAATTTTGTAGATAGTGGTTTTTTTTTTCATTTCAAATATTCACTTTCATGCCCAATTTTGTATTTTTTAATTAAAGAGGTTCCCCCTCACCCTATAAGCTTCAGGTGCCCCACCAGCTAAATCCACTGGAGGTTCTGTAATTTGCTAGGATATGTCAGTGCTAAGGATATATCCATCAGTGAGCAAAAATAGAGGGGCGAAAACTCTCCTGTGAAGCTTACATTCTAGCTGTGAGAGACAGACAAAACAAAAATGTAATAAACAAGGAAATTAAACAGCACGTCAGAAGGTAAGTGCCTCGGAAAAAGGAGAAGGTTAAGGGGATGAGAGTGCAGGGCAGGGAGCATTGGGGGTCGTCAGAGTAGGTAAGCCTCATGGAGAAGCAAAGAATTGAAGGATCTGGTAATTGATAATATCAATGGAGTCTAGTTAAGTATGTAAGTTTAGTGGTGCTTCATTATTCTATTACTCAGGCCCCCAATTTAGAATATTTGAAGTAAAATAATTCCAAAGTCACAATAGTAGGAGGGTAAAGCAGTAACAGTTGGACTGGGGTTAAGAATTGAATAGCTGCGTGGGACATTAATCTTAGAGACTGGTACTGAACAACAGAGGGACACTAAAACATCACTGGAAAATAATAAAATGGGGAATATTGTATTTACCAGAACTTCTTTGGAGCGGGGAGGTGAGACCCCCAAGTGGCACAGCTCTTAAGGAGATTCAGTCTGATGAACCGTCAGGTTGTATTGCGGGGTAGGGTGAGACAAATATGGACCCATATCTGAAATATTCAGGGCAACAGAAGACTGAGTGCTGCCACCAAGAGTTGTCCTTTCCCTCCCTCCTCACCCACCTAGCATTCGATCTTTCCTCTAAATAAAAGTCGGGAAAACAGTCAAAAATGTAAGTTTACAGTATATATTGTTAGTCTGCCCTAAAAATGATAAAAAAATGAGAATTGGACTTTAATTGTGAAAAATGTAAACGTTCTTAGTGCATCACATATTCTTTTTTATATAGGTAGCTGTTGTATAGTAGAAAGACAAATGGACAAGTCAGAACTGGATATGAGTTCTGACTCTGCCATTTAGCTGATTAGCCTTGGGCAAATCAGAAAGGGAAAAACTAAGATTTATCATCTATGAAACGGGGATAATAATAAGTTTCTTTTATGACAATTAGTGAGATAACTGTGTTTAAATGAACTTTTTAATCAACAAAGTATCAACCCACTTGTTTGGCATAATAATAAAGCTACAAGGTAGTTCATAGTTGCTAGGTAAGGATCACAGTTATGAGGTGTATAATAGTTCAAGTTGCAATTATCAACCAATAGTTAAGACCGTGCTGAATGCTTTAAAATCTCTATTTATAGGCTGTCTTCATATAGCTTCAAGAAAGCAATCTAACACTCTTTAACATCTTTTACTAAGACGTTATAACAAGAGACACATACTTCTTGTACCTCAAAAGTAGAAGACGTATTTTTTCTTACTAACTTGAATGAATACTGAAGGAATGACCCTTAACCAAATGAAGGTTCAGTATCAAAAATAACTGGCTATTTTCCCCGAATTGTCGGCTAGGTAGAGTGATTCTTAAATGATACTTCTTGTAAGCAAGAAAGATGATCCCAAGAATGAACAAAAATAGCCTCTGTTCAACAGCTGTGATGTCTATAATTTATAAGCTGTGATCATCTCTCATTGGATTGTCTTGGTGTCCAAGCAAGAATGGATGCATGTTTGTCATTTGTATATTTATCACTTCTCAGAAAACAAATTTTTGTTGCATCTTATTCTTTCTGATCAATACATTTTTCTCTTTACCTATAAATAGTGAAATGAGACTTACTGTTTGGGGAATGTGACCTTGAAACTCTACTGTCAGACACTAAGTTAAAAATGTTCAACTAATCCTTAAACATTTATTCCCAATCACTAAAGCACTAAAAGACAGGCAACACTGAAGAATAGGGCATGCAAGTTAGGAAAGAAAGAAGTAAAGAAGGAAGGGAGGGAGGAGGAAGCAATAATCACTTCATTTACTATACCTCGGCAGTCTTTAAATGCTCTGCCTGGATGTCACGCTTCTAGTTACCTCTTACCGGTTTTCTCCCCCCTTCAATCTTTACCTTTAATTTGTGTCCTTATATTGCTCTTGCTTTTCATAATTCTTTGTCCCTTAGGTATCTTACTTCCCATGCTCACCACATTCAGTTTCCCTCTCCATTTCTTTCACTGTTTCCCTCTTGTGCAGCTCTACCACAAACTATTCCTACTCTATATATTTATGTAAGTATGCGCTAAAATACAATCGAGCAAATATTGGGACTGATTGACCGGAGAACTTTGTGCAAACTAGTTAAAATTGAGAGCTCTGGGAGAGAGGGTCTCCTCCATCTCTAGGACAAAATAATTGAGAATTAGAAAGTACGAAGAGGAGGACCACTGAAGCCAGCACAGAATCGGGTTCTCTATTGCGCCGTGACCTGTATCAAAACACTCAGCCCGTGACTCAAGAAACTTCCTTGTGGCTCTCCTCCGACTGACCTTCGATCAATGCCCTTCCCCACCGTCTCCAGCCCCACTTCCCTTGCACCCACACGCTGCTTTTCACGTCCCTCTCTCCTCACACTTCAGGCCTGTTTCTTCTCCAGATTCAACTTCCATCTCTACATTCGCTAAGATTCGGCCCAAATCTCACCCTCTCTTTTCCACTCCCTCCGGTTCTCCTGCTTACGGGCCCCCTAACCCGGCTCCCGCCCTTGGGCCCCTCCCCCAGGTAGCTGGGCGCCTTCTCGCCCCTCACCCCTCCCGCGCACACCTGTCTGCCTCCGACCCTCCCCGCACGGAGCTCGGGCCCTCCCTCCACTCCTCCCGCAGCGCTCGGCTTCCCGCGCCCACCCCGGCCGCCCGCCTCGGGGTCTGGGCGCGCACACGGCCCCCGCCCCGCCCACCTGCTCTTGGGGGCCACCCCCGCCCCCGCCCCCGCCTCGCCTGGTCCCCGGCGTCTTGGGCCCCCGCCCCCCCGCGGGCCCGCTGAACTGTGGGTAGGCGGCGGCGGCAGCACAGAAGAGCTCGCGGCGGCGGCGGCGGCGGCTGCGGCGGCGGCGGCGCGGGCGGCGGCGCGAGGTTGCGCGCCCCGAACATGGCTGAGAAGCAGAAGCACGACGGGCGGGTGAAGATCGGACACTACGTGCTGGGGGACACGCTGGGCGTCGGCACCTTCGGCAAAGTGAAGAGTTGAGTACGCGCCGAGGCCGCCGCGCCGAGCTGCCAACCTCGCGGGAGGCCAAGCCCTGGAGCCCCGGAGCCCCGGAGCCCGGGAGCCCCGGGCCGCGGGCGGGCGGCTGGCAGCGGGTGCCGGGGCCTGGCGGCAGGTGGAGTGGCCCCGCCCGGGCCGCGCGGAGCCTGGGGACCCCGGGAGGGCAGCGTGCAGCGCCTCGCCCCGCGGCAGCTGTGGGCGCCGGGCGAGGGGGCGCGGGCTGGGGCGCGGGCGTCGCGGGGTCCAGGGCCGGCGCCCACCGCGCTTCTCCCCGCCGACCTCAGTGCCTTCCTCTGTGAAGCCGGGAGACTGTGCTGTAGGGCGAGGTGCCTTCCAGCTGGGAGGCTGTACGGATAGGACTGGGGAATGACCCACGTTCCTGATGGTGGAGTTTCCATTTCGTGCCAGGTGCCCAGTTAGGTGCTTCACGTGTGATCTCCTTTAATCCTTATAGAAGGTGCAGGTGTTATCTTCACCTTAAACGTGAGAAAACGGGGACCCCTGGGGTATAGGAACGTGCTCAAGGTCACACTGAAATTGGCAGAACCGTGATGAAGGTCTAAAATGTCCTCTAATTTTGGCCAGGCTGGGCGGTTCCTGACATTCCGATTCTTTCGTGCTCTCAGACTCTGGGTTGGGTGGGGATGACAGTTTAGGGGATGCTCCCGGGGCAATGAGCGGGGTGGGTCTTTCTGATGCCTGTGTGAAACGCTGGAATGCAGCTGGCTTGGGTCAGGGCTTAATCAGAACTGGGAGGTCTGAAGGTTGGTTGGTGTTTGTAAAATGGTTCTAGGAAGGCTTCTGGGATGGGGAGGACGGTGATGGGGATCTTGGATTATGTAGGGCTGAGGCCAGAACTGCTAAGACATGCTCTGCTGAGGTCTGTATTCTTGGTGATGGGATCCCATTTTGGGTGTAGTAAAACAGGCTGGTTTTGAAATTTCTTTACTTCTTACTAGTTAAGTATTGAACTTTCCTGTTTTTCTTGTTAATAAGGGTCACGTGGGATTTAATTAATTTGTCCTCTCTCCAGAACTAGAACGAGAAGTATTAAAAATACTTCTCTTTTGATTGTTGCAAATCCAATATTATAAGTAAAATGTTTGCTTTTTTTTTTCTTTTTGCAGGGGAAATATTAGGTAGGCACTTTGGAGATTTTACTGAGGCCTCTATTTCCTTAAAAAATCATATTTTAACCTTAAATCAAGGCTGTTAAATGGATAGAAGAGACTCGTTCATTCCTGTGGCAAGGATCGGCTCTTACTTACTTCCACGTGTCTGATACCCTATGGTTTGTTCAGAAAACACTTATTGAGTGCCTACAATGTGCCAGGCATTGTTCTAGGTAATGGGGATACCCTAGGAACAAAATCAGATTAAAATCTCTCCTTTTGTGAAGCTTCTCTTCCAGTAGGGGAAGACAAACAATAATTGCAATATGTATATAAAATATTCAATATACAGTATTTTTAGTGCTATTGAGAAAAATGAATCAGAGAAGGGAGGATAGGGAGTTTAGTGAGGTTAGCAATTTTCAATAAGGTTGTCAGGCAAGGCCTCACAGACAGGGTGGTATTTGTGTAAAGACCTCAAGTTGGTAAAATTCTTTGAAGTCCCGTGAGGGCTGTGAAGTCCTGGCTTAGGTTTGAAAGACATCATAAAGTGGACAGTTAGGAGAATATATTTAGAATGAATATAGGAGGATCCAGGAATTGGATTAATGCCTGTGACATTACTAAGGACTATTGTGTTTTGACGTTATACCCTCAAACCTTTGCCATCTAGACATGTACACTCTCCAGGTTATATAATGTACCCTACGCCCTTTCAAACTGTGTTAAAATTTTGTCCTTTTAAATTCTTCTGTAATCTGAATGTTGGCTAAAACACCCATCAGATCAATCGGTCCATTGTCATAGGACAACTTAAATATCTTTTGTATATATTCTTGAGCTGCTTCTAGGCACTTCTTAAAATATAAACCAACAGAAGTTACTTTGATTTATGAGAAATCCTTTTCTTGGAGGACCCCTTCCCAGTGAGCAACCAACTGGAGGGGTGTTCCTAACACTATATTAGCACTTCTCCAAAGTTAGTCTGTGGTTTCCCATCCAAGGTTAGAATTAGTACAATTGCTTAATAAAAATTATATAAGTTGCTGCAGTCTAAAGTTATTCATTTACAGTTGACCCTGGAAAAACACGAGTTTGAACTGCACAGGTGTACTCCTATAGCAGACTTTTTTCACTAAAGACATACTACAGTGTTATACAGTCCCAGGTTGGTTGACTCCTAGAATGCGGAATCATGGATACTGCAGGCTGACTGTAAAGTTAAATACAGGTTTTCAACTGCTTGGGGTTCAGTGCCCCTAACTCCAGTGTTGTTCAGGGTCACTTGTAATTCTTTAAGGGACTAGAAACAAAAGCACATGCATTTTAAACACAGCTTTATTCAGATGTATTTTACATATCATAAAATTAACCCATTCCAAGTGTACAATTCAGTGATTTTCAGTAACTACCGCATGGTACAGCCATCATCATAAATCGATTTTAGAACATTTTCATCACCGCAGTAAGATTCCTCTACCACTTATAGTTAACCCTAAGCCCTAGGAAACTGCTAATCTGTTTTCTGTCTGGATAAATCTGCTTTCTCTGGACATTTCTTATAAATGAGATCATTCAACGTGGAGTCTCTCATGTCTGACTTCTTTAACAATGCCTTTGAGGTTCATGCATGACATGGCATGTGTCAGTAGTTTGTTCCTTTTTATTGCTAAATAATATTCCGTTGCATGAGTATGCCGCATTCTGCCTCTGCAGTCACCCGTTGGTGGCCATTGTTTTCCATTTGGGGCTATTACAAATAATGCCACCACAAACGTTCACATGCAAATGTTTGTGTGGACATATGTTCTCGGACACATTGGGTAGATAGACCTAAGAGCAGAATTGTTGGGTCATATCATGGTTTTATTTTTAGCTTTGGGGGAAACTGCAGACTTTTCCAAAGTGGTTGTACCATTTTACAATCCCACCAACAATGTATGAGGGTTCTTATTTCTCCAAATCCTAAGATTTGTTTATTGTCTTATTATAGCTGTTCTAGGAGGAGTGAAATGGTATCTCCTTGGGTGAAATGTCTGTTCATATATTTAGTTCATTTGTTGAGTTGTTTGTTGTAAGTTGAGTTTATAAGAATCTTTTTTTATAAATTCTGGATACAAGTCCCTTACTGCAAATATTTTCTCCAGGTCAGTTGTTTGACTTTTCATTTTCTTAATGGTGTCTTTTAAAGTATAAATGTTTTGAATTTTTATGAGGTCCAGTTTATTGACTTTTTTCCTTCTATGGATGATGCTTTTGGTGTTATATTTAAGAAATCTTTGCTTTGGGTTTCAAGGATTTGCTTGTATTTTTTTTTTTAAATAAATGTTTTATTAGCTCTTACATTTACGTCTATGACCCATTTTGAGTTAAAATTTGAATATGGTGTAAGATGAGGTTCTAAGGCCAACGTTTTGAATATGGATATCCAATTGTCCCAGCACCGTTTGTTGGAAATACATGCATTTTTATTTGGTATAGAGTTAGACTTTGTAAATTTAATTTATACTAAAAAACTTAGTAGTAAATGATTTAGTTTTATATGGCTATAAAAACATGGAAATGGAGGAGTGATGAATATTTTATGTGCCTTCTCTCTTAACTGTTGTTATTTACAGATATTGAAAGTTTAACTTCAGTTGTTGATGTATCAATTTACAGACCAAAGTTAGGTACAGTAAACAAAAATGGAAATAACTAGTTTTCATTTAATAGTACTGGTTTCAAGCTATTTTTCAAAAGCATATGGAAATCCTTCTATTTGTTGATAAATAATTGAAGGCTTATTTAAAATATTTTAAACTGATTTTTCTCCATTGTTCTAGTGTAAGAGTACAAGGGGAGTGCTTATGGAAACAGATTATGTGGGCTGACAGGGTTTAGAAGTAATGCTTTTTATCTACTTAATTTTTTTTCTGTATATTGATTGTTTTGGTTCTTACTCTTTGCAGGGTAAGGTAGAACTTCTGTTTAAGAGCTCTTGTAATTAGACTTGCTCGGTTCTTATCTAAATAATGAACGTGATAGAAATTCTAGAATAGATCTGGTGTTTGTGTTATACACTGGTTGGAGAAAAAAATGTTTTTAATATAATGGTAATTATTTGTTTAAAAAGAAGCCTGTATTTTTGAGGTGAGGGCTGATAGATTTGATTTATGAAATAATTACTCTTCATTGGAATTGTACAACATAGGATCCTTTGTAGTCAAAGTAGCCTTTTCTAGTCAACAAGGTCTCATCAAGGCATTACTTTTTCTGTTTTTCAGATAGTTATGTGCATGGCTCACAGAACTGGCTTGCAAGAAATTAAGTAAATATTTTATTAATACCCCACTTATTTTTTAGATAACAGGAAAGATAAGCAAATGGAAAAATTTTTATTAATTTTTTTAAACAAGTAGTGTTACTTTTTTGAAATGTAAGTAGCAAGTCCTAAATGGTAAATTAGATTTTGGACAGCTACCTGGTCAGTTGGTGGGCCTCAGAGTTACACCTATGGTATTTGGGGCCCACACTGGCATTGTTTTTGACTCTCATGTAGTATCAAGGCCCTAAACACTCTCTGGGCTTTGTTTTCTTCTTCTCCTAAAGCACGGCACTAGAACATGAAATTTGTGAGGTCTTTTACAACTTATTTTTTAAAGATTTAATTTCAAAAAATGGGAACGTTTAATTGTTTCCTCTGGCTTAATGGAAATTTGAATTACCGAAGACCAGAGCTGAAATAAAGATGTAATATAAAGCAAAAGAAAAGGGAAACACATTTGTAACACTTTAGTGATAAAAGCTACAACTTGAATCAGTTCTTACTATGTTTACTATATATGCAATTGATTTTTATTTATTCCCCAGAGTAATCCTGCATTTGATATTATCTCCATTTTACTAATGTAGATATTGAGAATCAGCTACTTTAAGTAATTTGCCCAAGGTCATGGTGCTAGTAAGTGGCAGAAATGGCAAATTCAGGGTTCTCTGATGCAAGTCTCTGGTATATGGAATGGAAAGTAAAAATGCATAGTGTGATATCTTGTGAGTTTCAAACCTACAAGGATATAAGTTTTACATGTCCATAGATATTTATCAAGGATTAAGAAAATAAGATTTAAATGTATTTATTTTAATCCAAATTTACAGCCAATAACAGTATTTTTGAAACTCCATATGGATGGTTAAAAATTATATTTTCATATAAATTTTACTCTGGTGCCTTAATCCATTCCATTTTTTACATGATAAAGTTACTGAATTCTGACAGTTTTAACCCAAATTTTAAAAAATACCAGGTATTTCAGGGTTCCTCCCCATTATGAAAATAACCTTGACTAAAGATTACCAGTAACCTTTAGTAAACAGACTAAAGAGAATTTGTAAAAAAATAACTTGATGTCCTAGGAAGGAAGAACATTGGTTTAGGAAGGCATTAACTGGGGATTTTTAATTCCATACCACAGCCAGTTATATGAATTTAGGAAAACCATTAAACTTCTCTGAGCCTGTTTCCTCCTTTGTAAAATGGCAATAACAACACTTGGCCTACCTGCTTTCTAGAATTTTTTTGAGGATTAAATGAGTTGAGGCACTAAAATGGCTTTAAAAAATAAATTGCCGTACAAATAGATGGCACTGTTGTGGAGATGACTAGATTACACGGCCATTGTGAGTGAATCCTGCACCCTGTGTGAGGTGTTAATAAGTGTTTGCTGATTGCAATTCTGATTGCAACATTGAGACAGAGCTTTTATAATCTGCCCCTATTTTTTGGTTGCCTGCATTGGAAAGTTCCCAATGACTAATTCATTTGTGCTATATGATAATTATTAATGTTTATATTAAAAATGCAGTATCTTTTTTGGTTAAGCCATGAAATTTGTTTTTTCACAAATATGGAAAATGAATAAAATAAAAATGAAGTGGAAATAACTGAATGTTCATGTAAGTTGCTAGCTGAACTGATTTTACTTTTGAAAATATGCAAATTCTAAACAACTGTTAAACAATACTTCCAAATAATGAAGCTATATATTTTCTGAAATACTAGAACATTAGTGTTGGAATGAAAATCAATTCATCGTATCTCTCAAAACAATTAAGTGAACAGTGTGCTATTTAGGGTTTTGTTTTTTGTTTTTGCTGATCTATATATTGTTTTTTATGATTTCAACATAGGTAATTTTGTCCTTAGTGCTGCATGGATTTTGTTCATTTTGTGTAATCCATTGACTCTCAAAAGATATTTTTCCATAGGAAACAATGTTATAAATGATGGATAGATTTCAGGTGAAGTCCACAAAGGCAACATGGTATATAGTATAGAGAGCACTGGATTTTAAAAGGCCTGGTGTGGAAGTTTGCTGTTATATAAGCCAGCTATGCGGCCTTAAGCCAAAGTTACTTGATCTCTGAAAAAGGGAATAAGACTGTATGTTCTTTTATACTGTTGAGAGTAGTACAGGAGAAAATGTAGGTGAAAAGATACAAGTACTTAACTTTTAAGTACTTTATATATACTTGGGTCCTATTATGTACTTAAACCTGTAATTTGCTGAACTCTGAGAATAATCTGTGATCTGGTTCTGAGACCAGAATTTATTTGATAATGATGAGGAAGAGTTTACTATCTCCTGTTTTATTTTTCCCTGGTCTTCTTTCCTATTTCATTTGAATATGTTCATTAATCTAATTCTCTAGACACTGCTCACTTATCACCATCTTCTGTACACCATGCGTATGCATGCAATGCCTATATGCAAACATGTAACAGATGTATATTCCAGGTCTCATGGTAGTGATCGTAGAACTCTTGGAAGAAGGAGGCAAAGCTGGAACAGGGAGGAGGATGTGAGCAGCAGTTGGCAGTTTTTACGTGTGGCTTGTTGTCAAGGTTCTACTTACAGTAGAACCAAAATAATACATGCAGTTCATTTTTTGTAGAACTATGGAAAATGCAGACTCTGAACTAAAAATGCCTTTCTACAAACTTTCTCCTAACATATTTATGTAAATTAGAAAGGATTTTTGTAATTGATCATATACTGAGGAAATTACTTCAGTTCTGTGGCCTCTCTCCCTTTCCCATGCTGACACAGCACTGCTTTATCTAGGTTTTTTTTGTTTTTTGTTTTGTTTGTTTGTCTGTTTTTTGTAAGAACATGCAAAAATATTCACTTACCTCGTGGTCCATGTTAGCCTTCCTTAAAGCATTTCGTACTGTTTTGTAATGATAACACTGCCCCATTTATTCTGAGATTCCTGTGGTTTCCTTGATAGAGAAAATATTTTATAGAGAAAGCAGTTAATTTTTTGAAGCTAGGTAGGTGATTTAATTGGATCTAACAGAAGATCTAATCTCAAATCCTTTAAGAGATAATGAGAAAGTGGGGGCACAAGACCCCTAAAGTACTGAATGGATTATGAAAGTGAGAGCCAGTCTCCCTAGTATATTTATTAGATGCAAATATAAGAGCAAACACTTTGAATCAAGTTGAATAGATTTTTATCTCTTATTTAAACCACTGAAATGCATGTGCAAAGTAATGTGTTTATTTTGAAAGGTGGTGAACCATTTTATTTTTAGTTTGGTGTTATTAAGGAAAGAATTTGAGGCAGCTCTTATCTCTGCTAATAATAGAAACCTTCACCCCTTCAAGGGAACAGTATTCTTGCTTAAGTGGTGTCTTATGGTTAACAGTGTTTGCCTCTGATAAATTTTACTGTATTTCTTTTGGTGGTGCTTTAGTTTTTAAAGTGTTAATAATTCTTTTTTTAATTTGCCCTTAGTTTTTTTAAACAGCCTTTTATATAATCATCAAATCTTGCTGTAATGTCTCTTATCCTGAATGTTTATGTATCAATTTATTAAAATAGTTTTTTTAGAATCTTTTTTCTTCATAGTATTTTGTACATTTTACACGCTATTAAAAACATAATGAGCAGTATGTTCTCATTTAACATCTCTAAATTATAAATTAATTATAAATTAATTATAAGTTATCTAGCTATCATAATTGAAAATAATGGAATTAAAATTTTAAATATACCATAAATTTTTCTAAATTCTTAACTTTACTTGATAGATACCATAAGTATTAGTTATTTAATTTTTGTTTTTAATGTGTTGGAGCTTAACTTGGTACCATATGTATTCCATAATTGACTTCAGTTCTTCCAGATTTAGTTAATGAAATAATAGAACGACTATATATTAAGCATCTACCATGTTTAGTCATACTGGATTTTAAGCAAACTATTTTTACCAGTGTTAAAAATGTGGCAATGATACTACAACAGATGATTTACTAATTTAAAATAAAGAGGAAAATATTCATCACAGAATTTACTTAAACGATTCTTCTCTCACATTTGAATTCTAAGTCAAATATGATATGATGAATCCACCTTTTACTCAGATTTATACCAGGCCCTCTTAGTGCTCTACTAATTCACAGTTGGATAGTATAACAGTTATACTATATGCTGTAAATTTGCTTTTAGTAAGAAATTTGACTTTGTGTCTTATGGTAGCTTTTCGGATAAGATAAAGAAATGTGCTCTGAATGTCTTATTGCTGATGAACAACTATTCCCAAAGAATTTAGGAGTCATTCTAAAGGGAAATCTTTGTCGTTTATTCTATTTAATAGGTATAGTAAGATTTCCTATTTGGGGTAGTGCAAAGCTAGATGAGATAATTAATAGACAAAGAATCAGAATTTAAATTTGTATCGACTGCTTGAATTGCTAGGTAGAATTTAATAGGGATAAGTGTCAAATCTAGCACTTGGTTAAAAACAGAAACAAAAAACAGGTGCATAAAAGAGTAGAACAGTTGATAGCGGTTCCTAAGATGTTGAAGTTCTGTCTGACCATGAGTTTTGGAAATATATATTATGAGTGCTTAAATGTAAAAATTGTTATTGGATAGAAAATAGACATATGGTGGCCATATTAGTTGATAGCTGTAGAGGTAGTATAGTTCTGTACTTCATATTAAGCCAAATTTTGAATATTGGGTTTAGTTCTTGGTTCCACAATTTGGAAAAAATCTTAGCCAATTATGTTTCATTCAGAGAATGATCATTATAACTAGGGGAGTTCAAAAAGTATGCCATATGAGGTATGGTAAAGAATATTTTTCATACTATGAGAAAACCTATTTTAAGTGTGATAGCTGTTTTTAGACAATTAAAGTACCATCATCTGGAAAAAGGAGTCCCCATATTCAGTGATGCTTTGGAGGATAGAACTGTGACTATTGAGTGAATGTTTTAAGGAGGCAAATTATAATCCAGAACAATGAGGATCTTTCTATCAAGGAGACTGTCTAGGAATGCTACAACTTATACCACACGTCAGTTTTATTTCTGTTATTGACATACTTGCTTGGGTATCAGATGGCTACCAAGATCGTTGCCATAAAATTTCTAGTTTGAATGGAAAGTTGGCGTAGATAATCTATAAAGTTCTTTTTAACTTTAATATTCTGTTATTGCATATACATTTTTTTTTCCAGTGTGATTGACTTCCATATCTGGCTATGATTTCTAACTTGCATCAAATCAATTTTCTAGTTACAAACAATTAGAAAATCTAGAGAAAATTAAAAATCTGAAGGCAGTTAGGACTTGAGTGATCACTATCCCTGGGAGAAGAAAAATGCATTGGAGGGAGTCTGACATTTTATTTGGCTTTTCTCTTTGAGTCATTTGCCAATTTGTAAAAATGGTAACTGTAAGAAGCCAAACAGAGAGCAGTGGCTAAAAGGCACTGCAGAGTTTGAATCCTGGGGAGAACAACAGCTGGAGTTCATAACTTATCAAGGAGGAGAGTCCCAGGTAACCATTTGGGTTTTGGTTGCAACCCCCTGAAGACTGAAATCCTTAGAATCAGCTTAATCCTAGACTTATTAAGATGATCTGCCTCCTATCTTTATTCTCTGTAGGGAAATAAAATCAGGTGGACCCTCTACCGTTTTTCACACACAATGTTTAACATTCCAGGAGACAAGGCCAAGACAATAGAAAAAAACCCCTAGGAATTCAGATATTAAAGTTATCAGACATGGACGTTAAAATAACTGTGATTGGAGTTATGTCAGCGTCATGGTGGTGTGCGTTGTTCCTTTTTTCTCTGCCCTTCAATTTACATCTAACTGGACATGCATAACAACAACAACAACAAAAAACGCTTCTGCATAGCATACCAGGACACTCAAGAAATCCATCCACCTGTGTACCTGAAAGTGGGTAGATTGGACTGCGGAAGAGGCTGTGGAGTGAGGGAATGGTGGCAGCAGGTCTAGCCATGGGCCAGCACAGACCCTTTTGGCAGAGGAGGTGCGGGTGAAGGTGGTCAGTGGGGTCTGCCCACCTCTGCATGCTGCCCCTGCAGGAGCTTGTTGCTCTCTCTGAGGAACGACCTCAGTGACTGGGGGAGCGAAGGGAAGGGGAATTAGGCAGACAAAGAAAACTGAAGGAAAGCATCTCCCGCTGTTGGTCCTAGGATTCTGGCAAGAGGACTGCCCACGGTTGCTGGCTGCCCATCCCCCCCAGCCCCAAACTTGGGCATCCCTCTACTAGGATGTGGGCACACCCAAAGTCTGAAGTGCTTAATATACAGCTCCCTCACTGTGCCGCCAGCCACCCTCCCCTCTTTCATTTTTCTCCGACAGTTTTTGTTTTGTTTTGTTTTTATTGCACCACTCCCAACTCCCAACCTTAGGGATGAGTTAGCACTGGTAAGAGAAATGAAAAACCTGTGCTATAGCGCCATCTTCTTGAAAACAAGAGGAAGTCTTCTAATTACCAATGTACTGAACTGTTAGGAGCAAAGTAAACAAAGCCTTGCCTAAATAAAGGTGTTGCTACTTCACATGTGGCAGCAAAGGCTCTTTTCATCACACACCATGGAAAAAAATCATTGTAATATGGTATCACAAAAAGAAAATGACAGTTTTCTAGCAACCAAACCCAAGGACATGGAATATTGTGATCTGAGAAAGAGTTGAAATTAGCTGTTATGAGGAAATTCAATGAGCTACAGGAAAACTTAGGCAATACAGTGATCTCAGGAATAAAATTAACAAACAGAAGGAGTACTTTACCAAAGAGACTGAAATTCTAAAAAGGAACCAAACAGAAATTCTGTAGCTGAAGAACTCAATAAGTGGGATGAAGAATTAGAATGCAGTGGAAATAGAGCAGATCAGATGGAAGAAGGAATTAGTGAGCTCAAGGACAGGAATATAGAGATGATTGAGGTGGCAGAGGAGAGAGAAATAAGATTTTTTAAAAGTGAAGAAACCCTGCCAGAACTCTTGGCCTTCATCTGATGAGCCAAAAGAAGGAGAAGAGAGAGAAAAGGGAGCAGAGGGTATATTAAAGAAATAATATCTGAGAACTTCCCAGACCTGGAGAGGGAACTAGATATACAAGTCCACAAAGCTAATAGAACCACTAATTATTTCAACACAAAAAGACATTCTACAAGACAGATTATATTAAACTTGTCAAAGGTCACTGATAACTTTAAAAGGTGACAAGGAAAAATAGTAGCCTACAAGATTACCCTCATTAGGCTATCAGCGATTTCTTAGGAGAAACTCTTATAGGCCAGGAGAGAGTGGAATGACATATTCAAAATATTGAAAGATAAAAGCTGCCAACCAAGAATATTCAGTTTGGCAAAATGATCCTTCATATATGAAGGAGAAATAAAGGCTTTCCCAGAGAAACAAAAGCTGAGGCAGTTCACCACTAGACCTGCCTTACAGGAAATGTTGAAAAGAGCTCTTCAAGCTGAAATGAAAGATGAAAGTACACAAAGCTCTGATTAAGATGTTAGACAGAAAACTAACCTTTTTTAGAATAGTATATTAAACTCTTAATTAGAGTATAAAGTTTAAAGGAAAAGAACTGTAGCTGCCACAACTTGTAATCACCGCATAAAAAGATAATTTGTGATGTCAAAAATGTAAAAGAGGAAGAGTAAAAGCATGGAACCTTCATAGGCAAATGAAGATAAATTGCTATCAGCAGAAAAAGGACTATTTTATCTATGAAACGTTTCATGTAAATTTCATGGTACCCACAAAGCAGAAATCTAGAATGGAGATTGAAACATTAAAAAAAAAAGGGGAGGGACTTCCCTGGCAATCCAGTGGTAAAGAATCCACCTTCCAATGCAGGGGACACAGGTTCGATCCCTGGTTGGGGAACTAAGGGATCCATGGAGCATCCATCCATGCCATGGAGCAGCTAAGCCCGCGTGCCACAACTATTGAGCTCATGCGCCTCAACAAGAGAGCCCGCGTGCCACACACCACAGAGCCCACTCTCTCTGGAGCCCTCATGCCACAATTACAGAGCTCAGGTGCCCTGGAGCCCGTGCACCACAACTAGAGAGAAGCCCAGGAGCTGCAACTAGAGAGAAACCGAGCAGACCATGCACCGTAATAAAAAGATCCTGTATGCCTCAACAGAGATCGTGTGTGCTGCAACTAAGATCCAACGCAGCCACAAAAAACAAGGAAAATAAATATTTTTTTAAAAATGGGAGACTGAGCAAATCACCATGAAAAATCACCAACTTATAAAGGTAGATAGAAACAGAAGGAAAAAGAAACAGTGGTGAGATAAAAATAACAGAAGCTAAAAATAAAATGGCAGTAGTAAATTCTTACATATCAGATAATCACCCTAAATGTAAATGGATTGAACTCACCAATCCAAAGGCACAGTGTGGCTGGATGGATTAAAAAAAAAAAAGACCCAATTATATGTGACCTACAGGAGACTCTTTAGCTCTGAAGACACACAAAGGCTCAAAGTGAAAGGATGGATGATGATATTCCAAGTAAATGGCAACCCAAAGAAGGTGGGCGTAACCATACTTATATCAGACAAAATAGACTTCAAGTCAAAAAGTGTAAGAAGAGAGAAGGTCACTGTATAATGATAAAGGGGCCAGTATATCAAGAAGATATAACAATCATATATGCTCCTAACATGCAAGCACCAAAATGTATTAAGCAAATAATAACAGATCTTAAGGGAGAAATAAACAATAATACAATAATTGTAGGGGACTTCAGTATTCTACTATCAACAGTGGATCATACAAACAAATTCAACAAGGAAATGTTGGAATTGAATCATACTTTAAAACAAATGGACATGTACAGAACATTCTATCCAACAGCAGCAGAATACACATTCTTCTCAAGTGCACATGGAACATTCTCCAGGATAGATCATATGATAGGCTACAGAACAAATCTTAACACATCTAAGATTGAAATCATACCATCTTCTCTGATCACAATGGTATGAAACTAGAAATCAACAAGAAGAAGATAGTGAAAAGATCTAAAAATATATGAAAACTAAACAACACACTTATAAGAAACCATTGGGTCAAAGAAATCAAAAGGGAAATAAAAAGTCTTGAGACAAATGAAAATGGAAATCAGTATATCAAATATTGTGGGATGCAGCAAAAGCAGTTCTGAGAGGAAAGTTTATAGCAATATACACATATACTAAGAAATTAGATCTCAAATAAACAACCTAACTTCATACCTCAAGGAATTCAAAAAAAAAGAGCAAATTAAGCCCAAAGTTAGTAGAAGGAAGGAAATAATAAAGATCAGAAAGGAAAACAATGAAATAGAGACCAGAAAAACAATAGAAAGGATCAGTGGAACTGAGAGCTGGTTCTTTGAAAAGATAAACAAAATTGACAAACCTTTAGCTAGACTAAGAAAAATAAGACTCAAGTAAAATTAGAAATGAAAGAGGAGACATTACAGATGACTACAGAAATATAGAATCATAAGAGACTGTTATGAATAGTTATATGTCAGCAGATTACATAGAAGAAATTGATGCATTTTTAGAAACACAGAACCTACCGAGACTGAATCAGTACTGGAATCCTAGCTAGAGCAGTTAGGCAAGACAAAGGAATAAAAGGCATCCAAATTGGGAAGAAAGAAGTAAAATTATCACTTTTTGCTGATGATATGATCTTACATAAAAATCCTAGAGTCAGTCAAGAAACTGTTGGAATGAATCAACAATTTCAGTAAAGTGGCAGGATACAAAATCAATATACGGAAGTCAATTACATTTCTTTTCACTAATGATGAAGCATCTGAAATAAAGAAATAAAGGAGACTCTCCCAGTCATGATAGCATCATAAACAATAAATGCTTAGGAATAAACTTATCCAAGGAAATGAAAGATCTATACAGTGTGAAAACTGAGCCTTTGCTGAAAGAAATCGAAGACACAAATGGAAATACATCTTGTGTTTATGGGTTGGAAGAATTAATAGTGTTAAAATGGCCGTACTATCCAAAGCCATCTGCAAATTCCATATAGTCACCATCAAAATGCCAAAACCTTCTTCACAGAAATAGAAGAAAAAAATCTTAAAGTTTATGTGGACCCACAAAAGACTCTGAATGGCCAAAGAAATCCTGAGGAAAAAAATAAAGCTGAAGGTATCATACTTAGGAATTTGAATCAAAACAATATTTTACTGGCATAAAAATAAGCACATTGACCAATGACACAAAATAGAGAGCCCAGAATTAAATTCCAGCATGTATTGTCAACTAATTTTCAACAAGGGAGCCAAGAATACCCAGTGGGGAAATGATAGTCTCTTCAATAAATGGTGCTGAGAAAACTGAAGAAACGCATGCAGGACAATGAAATTGGAACCCTCTTTCACAAAAATTAACCCGAAATGGATCAAAGACTTAAACAAAAGACCTGATATTATAAAACTCCTAGAAGAAAATGTAAGGAAGAAGCTCATTGATTTTGGTTTTGGCAATGATTTTTGGACATGATGCCGAAAGCACAAGCAACAAAAGCAAAAATCAGCAAATGGGACTACATCAAACTCAATAGCTTCTGCAGAGCAAAAGAAACAGTTAACAAAATGAGATAACAGATTTGAAAAAATGTTCATAGATGTTCTCACTCCAGATGAACAATAGAAACTTCCAGAAACACCCCCAAAGCTTCTTAAATCATCTGTAGGTTTATAGAATGGGAGAAAATTTTTGCAAACCACATATGGGATAATGGGTTAATATCCAAAATATATAAAGAATGCAGTCTCCTTAATAAGAAAACAAACAATTCAGTGAAAAAATGGGCAGAAGAACTAAATAGACATTTTTCCAAAGAGGACATGAAAATGGACAACAGACATGAAAAGATGCTCAACATTGCTAATCATCAGGGAAATGCAAATCAGAACCACAATGAGATATCACTTCACACCTGTTATAATGGCTGTCATCAAGAAGACAAGAGACAACAGGTGCTGGTGAAGATGTGGTGAAAATGGAACCTTTATACTTGTTAGTGGGAATGTAACTTGGTCCAACCACTGTGGAAAATGATACGGAGGTTCCTCAAAACATTAAAAATGGATCTACCATATGATCCAGCAATTCCTCTTCTAGGTATATTCCCAAAGGAAAAGAGAACAGGATTTTAATGAGATATATACAATCCAATTTTTATTACAGCATTATTCACCATAGCAAAAATATGGAAACAGCCCAAATGCTCATCAATAGATGAATGACTGAAAAATTGTGGTACATGTACACAATGAAATATTATTCAGCCATGGGAGAGGAGGATATCCTCCAATTTGTGACAATATGAGCGTATTATGCTAAGTGAGATAAGTCAGAGAAAGACAAGTATTGTATCATGTCATTTATATGTGGAATATAAAATGTTAAACCTGTAAAAAACAGAGTAAAGTGGTTGTTACCAGAGGATTGGAAGGGGGGATAAGAGTGATGGTATTTAAGGGTACAAACTTGTAATGAATAGTAAATAAGCCATAGAGATCTAATTCACATTATAATTAATATAGACAATGATACTCTAATTATATAATGTAATAAATATTGCTGTGTTGACAAACATATTACAACATGTAAGTGTATCAAAGTAACATGCTATACATCTTAAATTTACACAATATTGCATGTCAAATTTATTCAATTAAAAAATAATTGTGATTAGTATGTTCAAGGTGGAGAATTTTAGCAGAGACCGGGAATCTATAAAAATAACCCAAGGAAAACTCAGTGCACCCCTTGTGCAGGGCTTAGAAGCTGCATGCATTTGATGTGGTTACTGTTTGAGACTTCTGAATACTGGAGTAGATTGTATCCATCTACAACCTAGTCTCCCTGTGTGATTGATTAAGGGTCTGGGAAGCAGCGACTGATCTTTTAAGGACTCCTGATAAAGATGTGTTTGATTTTGCCATGCTGATAGACTGTTTCCCGTCCTAAGTCCTTCCAAAAAGCTAAGTCTTCAGATTACTACCTGTTGTGTCCTGTGAGTATGAATGTCATTTTGAACCCAAGACCATTGATGATCTTGCAGAGTAGGCACTTCCACAGTTCCAGAAGAGGAGGGGAGAGGGAGTGGGGCAGAAGCAATATCTGAAGAGATAATGGGAGAAAGTTTTCCAAAATCGATAAAGACATCAAGCCACAGATTCAGAAGATACATGAACCCTAAGCAGAATAAATACAAGAAAACCATTCCTAGGCACATCATTGGAAAACTGCTCAAAACTGTTTTTTTGTTTTTGTTTGGTTTTGTTTTTGCTTGAGACTCTCCTATAATGGAGTGGACTTCATCTGTCTATGCAGAGATGGGGGAAAATGTTCAGAGAAAATGTTAAAGTAGCCAAAGGATAAAAAAAAAAGGCATATTGTTTTCCAAGGAACAAAAATAAGCAGACTTTCTCAACAAAAACAATGAAAGCAAGGAAGCGGTGGAGTGATATCTTCAGAGAGGTGAAAGAAACAAACTGCTAACCTATAATTTTGTACCCAATAAAAATATTCTTCAAAATTAAAGGCACAATACATTTTCAGGTAAGCATAAACTGAGAGAATATGTCTCCAGCAGACCTACAGTAAAGGGAACACCAAAGGGGATTCTTCAGGCAGAAAAATAGGTGATGCTTTCCCAGATGGAAGCAAGAGTACAAGAAGAAATGAAGACCGTTGGAAAGGGTAAATATGTGGGTAACTAAATAGATATTGACTATGTAAAGTAATAACATCTTGCGGGATTTAAAATACATGTAGGATTAAAATACAACAACAGAAAAGTAGGAGAGGAAGCATAGAGTTAAAGTGTTCTAAAGTCCATGCATTGTCTAAGAAATGGTGAAAACATTATATTAGATTCTATTAATGTCCAAGATGAATGTTGTAATCTCTAGGGTAGCCACTAAAAGGAACACTTGGAGAGACCTTTAAATTATTCCACAAGTCTACTTTCAGAAGAAATTCTATGGAACATAAAATGATATTCAGTAAATATATTCAAAAACAAAAATTATTCAGGTAGGGGCAGTTGATGGGCATAGAAGGGGAGATGTTTGAAGACAGGAAAAGGAAGGAGAGTGAACAAGAGGGAGACAAAGCATGTAGAATAAGAGAAACACACAAAGAGAATAGACACGTAAGGACCAGTGTTGGAAAGAGAAGAGAGGGGATGATTTAAGAATCTTTGGGAGTGTTTCTGGAAGATTCTGTTGTTCATCTGGAGTGAGAAACATCTATGAACATTTTTTCAAATTTGTTATCTCTGACCTGAATGCTAATACTTTCTCCAGCAGTTTTAAATAATCTCTTCTATACCAGAAAACTTTTTCCCTGACTCTATGTAAATGATTCATCTTAAATGATTCTGTAAAAAGTAAGTTGATTCTCCTATGGAATTCTTGATTGACTTAAGTTTTAAAGAAGTACTTTAAAATTATAGTCCAAGCCAGTATAAACACAGGTTTCAAAAATAAAGCAGAATACAGCATATCATGTAATCAGTTCTCAAAGAAGGTAGCTTCAGAACAAGTCTTTGCTAAAAAAGAAAAATCACATCCTCAGGCCCTTCCTGATCTGTTCAAATTAGTTTTCCCTCCTTCACCCCAGTCATTCTTGTTATTCCCAGTACTCTGCTTGATTTTCATTTTCTTATCGTTCTATCACCATTATTATATGTTCGTTTATTGTTTATATTCTCCTCCAGAATACAAGTTCCATTTATACCTGCATTTTCAGCATCTGGAGCAATGGCTAGTACACATTAGACCCTCAGAAGATATTTGTTGATTGAGTGAATGAACAAATGAATGTTCAGGCCAACAGGGAGTAAAAACAACTAAGAGAAGAAGGTCTTCAATGATATGTGAGTTTGTTCTCTCAGTAAAAATCTAGTGCATGTTGCATATTGTATTATGGGATTATTTCAGTCTGCAGTTTATTTTCTTGACATTAGGCAGTTCTTAAAGAACAACTTTCATGTATCTGATCCATAGCAAAGGCCACAGCCCTACCCCAGCCTGCATTTGAGCTGAACATAGCAATTCTTCTTCCTTGATTCTTCTCACTCCATCCCTTTACTGTGCCCTGATTCCTCAGCTGAAATGCTGGACATAAAAGGATAAACATGCAAGTAAGCACTCTTGACGTGTTATCATCAAGAGAGCCTGGTTATTGGGAGGCAAAGTAATGTGAGTTTTGAGCTTGTGTGTTGGAGGCAGATAAACCTTGCTCCTCATTGTTCTCTAATTACAGGGGTAATGTTTACTTTTAGGGTTCTGGGGAATAAATAAGATTTGTATATAAGGTGCCCATATTACTTTTTTAATCAGTGGTATATCAAAACAGGAAATCTTTTGCTTCCTGTTCATAACTGTCCTTTAGAGAATTTTAAAGGACTTTCAAGGAAAGGAAATTTTGAGAAAAGCAATGAGACTCTATTGTTTCACCCTGGGCAAAGAAGAAAGGAGGCTTGTGTTATTTTGGCAGGAGTCTGCTGAAGGTAGGGGTCAGACCCTGTGTGCATCAGGTGACACTCCTGACTCCCAGAATGAAGGCTCTTGATACAAATGAGTAAGGGTGGCTGATGCCACACAAGGCCCTGCTTGCTGACACATGGTGTCCCTTGGCTTGTAATAGCCTAGGCATGGCTATAGTGTCATCCAAACATTCTTTCTTAACGTTTTAAATTGAATTGTACCATGTATGTAAAGCGGTACATACATTCCAAGTGATTTCTTACATAAATCCTCAATGAATTTTCACAGACTGAACATAGACATATAACCACTACTTAAAGGCACAAAAAATGACCAGTATCACACAAGCCCCCCACCTTTGTCCCATTTTAGTTAACGTTTCCATCTTCCACCTCCACCAAAGGTCACCACTATCCATGGATTATAAATAGTTTCATCTATTTTTGAACTTCATAGAAGTATAATCATATTTCTCTCATTTATTTAACTTAAGATTATGTTTGTGAGATTTACCCACGTCATTGCATGTAGTTGTAATTCACTCATTCTCATTGCTGTATAGTATTACATTAAGACTATACCATTATTTACACATACTGTATAATAATAATAATTCAAATTACTATACATATTATACAGTTTGTAGCCTTTACAGAAGAATGACATTTTGACAGTTCTTTGAGCCTCAAATATAAATAGATTATAATTTAGACCTAAAATACACAATAGTTTATTTTTTGATTGTTCTTTTATTGGATTTTAATAAAGGATTTCTATTCAATTAGATTTTATTAAAATATTTTAATAAATCTTAATTAGATTTAATTGTTTATTAGCTATATTACTGTTCTAAATTATGATATTAAAATTGAATGAAGTATTTTAAATGAATTAATATGGAATAATATATAGGAAGAGAAGTGTTCCAAGTTATTTTTCATAAAATTATAGGGTCCATGCTTGTGGTAAAAAACGCTAGACTTCATTGGGAATGATACTGGACATTAGAAAAATTATAGTCTTCGTGCAAAACAATCATGTATTTACAACTCCATAATACAGCCATAAGAAGTCCTGCGTCTTGTGTATCAAGAAAAGCTGGAAAGCATCCAGAAAATGACAACTAAAATCAAGAGGCTAGAGTGGCTTAAAAGATTTATACCCTTAAAAGATGTAGTGTGGAATGATCCCTGGGGATATAATTACAAAAATCTTAGAATTGGAAGGGGAATTAGGCTTGATCTAGTCCAACCTGTTAGTTAATGCAGGAATTTATCTTATGGTGATCTTGACGAATGGCTGAGCTTCCTCTGTTTGAATATTGGATGGTGCATGCTGCTGGGTTTTAATTCCAGCCCTGCTACTTCATAGCTGAACGAATGTGGGCAAATCCTTAACTTCTCTGTGCCTCATTTTCTCGGCTTACCGCTTATTGCCAACCCTGGCAATAGAAAAAGACTACAGGGGACCTGACCTCCAGCCCCCTCCCATCTAGTATTGAGAGATGAACTGAAAAATAATAAATGTTAGTGTTACACATCCTGTGAAAAAAAGGATACTCAGGGTACAGTAGTAACATTAAAAAATTTTAATGTTTTAATTTTCAGTATAGGCTTGAGTGGTGAAAAAGGAGGTGAGAGGGGCTTCGTAGAGCAGAGGACTCTGTTGAAAGAATTTGTATTGATTATTCCCAGTTTTGCTCCTAGAACAATATAAAACAGTTTTATTCTTTCTTCTGTATAACAACTCTTCACCTTATCAAATGTAAAATTCTAAAAGGATAGATTGGGTAAGTATAGATTTTTCAATCGCTTTAGAGAGTATTTTGTATAATTTGAATAGAGTTTGGGAAAAACAAAATGGACCACTAATGAGTGATAATTTTGTAGAATCCTTTAATCCAAGAAATTGTATGGGCTATAAATTATAGTTTATTTCCATTAGTTCATGGATGGTAGTTCAGCAAAATGGGAAATTTGAAATAAGTTCAAACATTTTGCATTTTAAAGTATTCTGAATAGGGTATTATTGAGGTTCAGCTGTGAATGACAAGAATTTTCAAAGTTAAGAATAGCTTAAACAAGATAGTATTTTACTCTCTTGTAACAGTCTGAGCAGGTAGTTCCAGGCTTCAGGATGGAGGAAGGGATGAAGAAGCTGCTGCTAGAGACATTTCTGCTCGCATGTCATTGGCCAGAACATAGGTCACATGGCCATACCTAGTTACAGGAGATATTAGGATGCAGTCTCTACTCTGGGTAGACACGTGCACAGGTGTAATTTGGGAATCACATGTCTGGGAAGGAAGGCTGGAATAGATATTGGGGGACACCTAGCAGTGTGACAGAACTAATTTGTTCACTGCTTACATCCCAAGTGCCTATTAACTTCAGTTGGTATGGAATACACCATAGTAGGCATTCATTAAATAGTTGTTCCATGGATGAGTGTTCTTTATTGCTCCTGTCAAAAGAGGTATTGAGCTGGATATTTACTTATATACATGATAGATTATGGCAAATTTGTCCATCCTTGGTTTTTAAAAATGTTTTGTTTCTCATCTATGTTCTCCCTTCACAAATAAGGTATCCCTAACAGTTTTCAGACAGATTTGCTACCATACAGAATCGATTTTAGCTCCTTTATTGCTGATTGTTTTTCTCCCTACTAAAACTTGGAGACCTATTAAATCTCTCTTTACATGTGTCTTTGATCAACACAGTCCTGGCATGTAAATGGTGCTCAGTAAATGTTTTTAGATTGAATAAATGAATGTTAGTTAAACATTAATGAATCCAAGCCTTTTTTCCCCTGTTACTTCCATAGAAAATTTATAGCTGTAATACACAAAAAGAAATTCTTGGTGTTAAATCTGTTTATATTACAAGATCTTTAGGAATATTCATTCGGCTTTCAGGTAGGATGTGATCATGAGACAACTATCTGGATTTAGTTAATTATAGCTAAGTACTAATTCACTTAATAAGTTATTAGGTAATAGAGGCTAGTATATTTCAGCAAAAAGAGGAGGTGTTCTTAATGCATTTGAATCTTTTGACCTCAGATAACCAATTAGCTTATCAGTGTGCTTAAGTGTTTCAAGGGATGATGCCATTTCTTTTTTTTTAAATTTTATTGGAGTATAATTGATTTACAATGTTGTGTTAGTTTCAGGTATACAGTACAGTGATTCAGTTATACATATACATATGTTCATTCTTTTTCAAATTCCTGTCTCATAAAGGTTATCACAGAATATTGAGTAGAGTTCCCTGTGCTATATAGTAGGTCCTTGTTGGTTATCTATATATAGTAGTGTGTGTATGTGTATGTTAATCCCAAGCTCCTGATTTATCCCTCCTCCCAACGTTTCCCCTTTGTAAACCGTAAGTTTGTTTCTGATATCTGTAAGTCTTTTTCTGTTTTGTACATAAGTTCATTTGTGTCATTTTTTTAAAAAATTAGATTCCACAGATGAGTGATATCATATGAAATTTGTCTTTCTCTGTCTGACTTACTTCAATTTGTATGATAATCTCTGGGTCCATCAATGTTGCTGCAAATGGCATTATTTGATTCTTCTTTGTGGCTGAGTAACATTCCATTGTATACATGTACCACATCTTTATCCATTTCTCTGTCGATGGACATTTAGTTTGCTTCCATGTCTTGGCTACTGTAAATAGTGCTGCAGTGAACATTGGGGTGCACGTATCTTTTTGGATTATGTTTTCTCCAGATATATGCCTCGGAGTGGGGATTGCGGGATCATATGGTAGTTCTATTTTTGTTTTTTAAGGAACCTCCATACTGTTCTCCACAGTGGTTGTACCAATTTACATTTCTACCAACAGTGTAAGAGGGTTCCCTTTTCTCTACACCCTCACCAACACTTATTGTTTGTAGAGTTTTTGATGATGGCCACTCTGACCAGTGTGAGGTGATACCTCATTGTAGTTTTGATTTTCATTTCTCTGGATAATTAGTGATGTTGAGCATCTTTTCATGTGCTTTTTGTCCTTCTGTATGTCTTCTTTGGAGAAATGTCTATTTAGATCTTCCACCCATTTTTTGATGTTGGTTTTTTTTTTCATTTTTGATCTGCATGAGCTGTTTGTCTCTCTTGGAGATTAATCCCTTGTCAATCACATCATTTGCAAATATTTTCTCCTATTCCGTGGGTTGTCTTTTCATTTTGTTTATGGTTTCCTTTCCTGTGCAGAAGATTTTAAGTTTAATTAGCTCCCATTTGCTTATTTTTTATTTTCATTACTGTATGTCATGGTTCAAAGAAGAATTTGCTGCAATCTATATCAACGAGTGTTCTGCCTATGTTTTTCTCTTAAGAGTTTTATAGTATCTGGCCTTACATTTAGGTCTTTGATCCATTTTGAGTTTATTTTTGTGTATGGTGTTAGGGAGTGTTCTAATTTCATTCTTTTACATGTAGCTGTCCAGTTTCCCCAGCACCACTTATTGAAGAGACTGGCTTTTCTCCACTGTATATTCTTGCCTCGTTTGTCATAGATTAATTGACCATAGGTGCATGGGTTTATTTCTGGGTTTTCTATCCTGTTCCATTGATCTATATTTCTGTTTCTGTGCCAGTACCATACAGTTTTGATTACTATAGCTTTGTAGTATAGTCTGAAGGCAGGGGGCCTGATTCCTCTAGCTCCTTTTTTCTTTCTCAGGATTGCTTTGGCTATTTAGGGCCTTTTGTGTTTCCATACAAATTTTTTAAAATTGGGGGCTTGTTCTGTGAAAATTGCCATTGTAATTTAATAGGGATTGCACTGAATCTGTAGATTGCCTTGGGTAGTGTAGTCATTTTGACAATATTGATTCTTCCAATTCAGGAACATGGTATATCTTTCCATCTGTTTGTGTCATCTTCGATTTCTTTCATCAGCATCTTATAGTTTCTAGAGTACAGGTCTTTTGTCTCCTTAGGTAGGTTTATTCCTAGATATTTTATTCTTTTTGATGCAATGGTATATGGGATTGTTTCCTTAATTTTTCTTTCTGACCTTTTGTTCTTAATGTATAGGAATGCAACAGATTTCTGTGTATTAATTTCATATGCTTCAACTTTGCTGAATTCCTTGAGGAGCTCTAGTAGTTTTCTGGTAGCATTTTTAGGATTTTCTATGTATAGTATCATGTCATCTGCAAACAGTGACAGTTTTACTTCTTCTTTTCCAATTTGTATTCCTTTTATTTCTTTTTCTTCTCTGATTGCCATGGCTAGGACTTCCAAAACTATGTTAAATAATAGTGGTGAGAGGGGACATTCTTGTCTTGTGCCTGATCTTAGAGTGAATGCTTTCAGTTTTTCACCATTGAGAATGATGTTAGTTGTGGGTTTGTCATATATGGCCTTTATTATGTTGAGGTAATTTCCCTCTGTGCCCACTTTCTGGAGAGGTTTTATCATAAATCGGTGTTGAATTTTATCAAAAGCTTTTTCTGCATCTTTTGAGATGATCATATGGTTTTTATTCTTCAGTTTGTTAATGTGGTGTATCACAGTGATTGATTTGCAGATACTGAAGAATTCTTGCATCCTTTGGATAAATCCCACTTGATCATCATGTATGATCCTTTTAATGTATTGTTGGATTTGGTTTGATGATAGTTTTTTGAGGACTTTGCATGTATGTTCATTAGTGATATTGGCATGTAATTTTCTTTTTTTTGTGATATCTTTGTCTGGTTTTGGTATCAGGGTGATGGTGGACTCATAGAATGTGCTTGGGAGTGTTCCTTCTTCTGCAATTGTTTGGAA
This sequence comes from Leucopleurus acutus, assembly GCF_964270905.1. Lineage (NCBI taxonomy): Eukaryota > Metazoa > Chordata > Mammalia > Artiodactyla > Delphinidae > Leucopleurus > Leucopleurus acutus. Next base: position 145,850,084 of record NC_139143.1, on the reverse strand, counting down.
GAGTTTCAGAAGAATAGGTGTTAACTCTTTTCTAAATGTTTGATAGAATTCACCTGTGAAGTCATCTGGTCCTGGACTTTAGTGTGTTTGAAGTTTTTAAATCGCAGTTTCAATTTCAGTATTTGTGATTGGTCTGTTCATATTTTTTATATTTCTTCCTGGTTCAGTTTGGAAGGTTGTGTATTTCTAAGAATTTGTCCATTTCTTCTAGGTTGTCCATTTTACTGGCCTATAGTTGTTTGTAGTAGTCTTTTATGATCCTTTGTATTTCTGTGGTGTCCGTTGTAACTTCTCCTTTTTCATTTCTAATTTTATTGATTTCAGCCCTGTATCTTTTTTTCTTGATGAGTCTGGCTAAAGGTTTGTCAGTTTTGTTTATCTTTCTGAAAAACCAGGTTTATTTCATTGATCTTTTCTGTTGTTTTCTTTGTCTCTGATTATATCTTCTCTGATATTTTTGATTTCTTTCCTTCCACTAACTTTGGGTTTTGTTTATTCTTCTTTCTCTAGTTGCTTTAGGTGTAAGGTTAGGATGTTTATTTGAGATTTTTCTTGTTTCCTGAGGTAAGATTGTATTGTTCCTAACTTCTCTCTTAGAACTGCTTTTGCTGTGTCTCATAGGTTTTGCATTGTGGTGTTTTTGTTGTCATTTGTCTCTAAGTATTTTTTTTAATTTCCCTTTGATTTCTTCAGTAATCCATTGTTTGTTTAGTAACATGTTGTTTAGCCTCCATGTGTCTGTCTTTTACAGTTCTTTTCCCCTGTAATTGATTTCTAATCTCATAGTGTTGTGGTCAGAAAAGATGCTTGATATGACTTTAATTTTCTTAAATTTACCAAGGCTTGATTTGTGGCCAAAGATGTGATCTATCCTGGAGAATGTTCCATGTGCACTGGAGAAGAAAGTGTGTTCTTTTGCTTTTGAATGGAATGGTCTATAAATATCAATTAGGTTCATCTGGTCTAATGTGCCATTTAAGGGCTGTGTTTCCTATTGATTTTCTGTCTGGATGATCTGTCCATTGATGAAAGTGGGGTCCCCCGTTAGTATCGTGTTACTGTTGATTTCTCCTTTTATGACTGTTAGCATTTGCCTTATATATTGAGGTGCTCCAATGTGGGGTGCATATATATTCACAATTGTTATATCTTCTTGTATTGATCCCTTGATCATTGTGTAGTGTCCTTCCTTGTCTCTTGTAACAGTCTTTATTTTAAAGTCTATTTTGTCTAATACAAGTATTGCTACTCCAGCTTTCTTTTTATTTCCACTTGCATAGAGTATCTTTTTCCATCCCCTCACTTTTAGTCTGTATGTGTCCCTAGATCTGAAGTGGGTCTCTTATAAACAGCATATATTTGGGTCTTACTTTTGTGTCCATTCAGCCAGTCTGTCTTTTGGTTTGAGATTTAATCCATTTAAATTTAAGATAATGATCCATATGTATGTTCTTATTGCCATTTTGTTAATTGATTTGGCTTTGTTTCTGAAGGTGTTTTTTCTTCCCTTCCTTTTTTGTTCTCTTCCCTTATGATTTGATGTCTAGCTTTTGTGCTGTGTTTGGTTTGCTTTTTCTTTTTTGTATGTGTATCTATTGGAGATTTTTGGTTTGTTGTTCCCATGAGGCTTTGATATAGCAGTCTATGTATGTACAAGATTGTTTTGAGTTGCTGGTCTCTTCATTTCCAGTGCCTTTTCAATATCCTGTGTTTGTCCTCTTCTCACAGTTGCTGGTTTTGGTATCATATTTGTGTGTGGGTGACTTCCTACCTTTGCTTTGTGTTTGCCTTTACTGGTGAGCTTTGTGATTTGTACTTTTCTTGTTTCTGGCTGTGGCCTTTTATTTTCTGCCTAGAGAAGTTCCTAGGATTTGTTTAATGCTGGTTTGGTGGTATTGAATTCTCTTAGCATTTGCTTGTCTGTAAAGATTTTGATTTCTCCGTCAAATCTGAATGAGAGCCTTGCTGGTAGAGTATTCTTCATTGTAGGTCCTTCCCTTTCACTCTGAATATATCATGCCCATTCCCTTGTGGCCTGCCAGGTTTCTTCTGAAAACTCAGCTGTTAACTTTATGAGGATTCACTTGTGTGTTGTTTGTTGCTTTTCCTGTGTTGCTTTTAAATTTTGGGGGGGCTTTAATTTTTGTCAGTTTGATTAATATGTGTCTTAGCATCTTGTATGGGACTCGCTTCACTTCCTGGACTTGAGTGAGTATTTCCTTTCTCATGTTAGAGTAGTTTTCAGCTATAATGTCTTCAAATATTTTCTCAGGCCCTTTCTCTCTCTCTCTTCTCCTTCTGGGACCCCTATAATGTGAATGTTAGTGCATTTAATGTTGTCCCAGAGGTCTCTTAGACTGTCCTCATTTCTTTTCATTATTTTTTCTTTATTCTGTTCTGTGACAGTGATTTCTACCTTTCTGTCTTCCAGCTCACTTATTCATTCTTCTGCCTCGATTATTCTGCTACTGATTTCTTCTAGTGTATTTTTCATTCAAGCTATTGTATTGTTCATCTCTGTTTCTTTGTTCTTTAAACCTTCTAACTCTTTGTTCAACATCTCTTGTATCTTCTCGATCTGTGCCTCCATTATTTTTCTGAGATCTTGGAACATCTTTACTATCATTACTCTAAATTATTTTTCAGGTAGATTGCCTATTTCCATTTCATTTAATTGTTCTTGTGGGTTTTTATCTTGTTCCTTTGTCTGGAACATTTTTCTTTGCTGTCTCATTTTGTCTCACTTTGTGTGATTGTGGTTTCTGTTCCACAGGCTGCAGGATTGTAGCTCCTCTTGCTTCTGCTGTCTGTCCCCTGGTGGGTGAGGTTGGTCCTTGGGCTTATACAGGCTTCTTCGTGGGAGGGACTGGTTCCTGCCCACTGGTGGGTGGAGCTGGGTCTTGTCCCTCTGGTGGGTAGGGCCTTGTCAAGGGATGTGTTTAGAGATGGCTCTGAGCTCAGTATGGTGTTAGCAGCCTGTCTGCTGATGGGTGGGGCTGTGTTCCTATTCTGCTGGTTATTTGGCCTGAGGCATTCTAGCAGTGAAGCCTGTAGGCTCTTGGGTAAGACCAGGTCTTGATACCAAAATGGCGACCTCTGGGAGAACTCACACTGATCAATATTTTCTGGGGCCTATACCACCAATGTCCTTGCCTCCACAGTGAACCGCAGCCAACCCCTGACTCCCCAGGAGACCCTCCAAGACTTGTAGGTAGGTCCAGCCCTGATTCCTATTGAGTTACTGCTTTCTGCTGGGTCCCTGTGTATGTGAAACCTGTGTGAGCCCTCCAGGAGTGGCGTATATGTTTCCCGCAGTCCTGTGGAGCTCCTGCACTCAAGCCCCACTGGCCTTCAAAGCCAGATGGTCTGGGAGTTCCTCCTTCTGATGCCAGACCCTCAGGCTGGGGAGCCTGACAGGGGCTCAAGATTTTCACTCTTGTGGGAGAACCTCTTCAATACAGGTATTTTCTAGTTTGTGGGTCATCTGCAAAGGGGTATGGGATTTGATTATGTCATGAAAGCACCCCTCCTACAGTTTTGTTGTGGCTCTTTCTTTGTCTTTGAATGTAAAATATCTTCTCTGGTAGGTTCTGGTCTTTCGTCAGTGGTTATTCAGTAGTAAGTTGTGATTTTGGTGTTTTCATGAGAGGAAGTGAGCTCAAGTTCTTCTCCTCCACCATCTTTTCCGGGATGGAGGGGCTGCTCTTAGTCTGGATGGTGGCTGTCTCTTTCCTCAGTGTGTGTTGGCTATTATCCCCTTGGTACAGTGTATGCAGGTGCAGTGGCCCTTGTGCACTCTGGGGAGAGCGGCGGCAGGGCTCATTGCTTGCTTGCAGGTCTGCTAGGGGCAGCTGCCATTCCCACACTCCCGGGACAGAGCTTGGCACCTGCTCACCAGTCTCCTAAGGGTGGCTACTACCCATGCACTCCTGGGACAGCACTCCTCTGGAGCCCAGGATGGTAGTGACAACTTGTGCCCACCCCCAGAGTTCCTGTAGGTGGTGTCCTCTTGCCTGGGAGAGCCCACAGGGAAGGAAGCTCTTATGGTGTTCCTGCCTCTCTCCTCGTGAACCCCCAAATAATGGCACCTTGCCTCTCCAGTGAGCTCTGGTTTCTTCTGAGTAACCCCTCAGTTGCCACAGTCCAGCCTCTTCAGGCTGTCTCTGCACATCCAACCCCGGTCCTCTTCCTGGGTCTGACCTCTGAAGGCTGAGCTTCAGCAGCCAGCCCCCACCCACACTGACAGGCAAGTGTCTAAGGCTGGGGAGCACAGGGTGGCAGTGACAACCTTCTGTGTTCGTTACTCTCCATTTTGCCTTCCACAAACCGGTTGTTGCACTCTCCTGCTAGGCTCCAGAGCTCCCCCTCCATGCAGGCTGATCTCCACACTGGTGAGGGTACTCCCCAAGGTGCATAAACCTTTCTTCCTTCACAGCTCCCTTCCTGGGGTTCAGGCCCTGTCCCAGTTCCTTTCTTTGTCTTTTTCCTTTGTCCTATATGGTTACATGGAGGTTTTCTTGCCCTTGCGGAAGTCTGAGGTCTTCTGCCAGTGTTCAGTAGATTTTCTGTATGAATCATTCCGCTTGTAGATGTGCTTTTAATGTTTTTGTGGGAGAAGGTGAGCTCCCTGTCCTACTCCTTTGCCATCTTGATCCTCCCCCAACTCCATCGATGCCATTTCTTTGCCGTTGCTTTGCGAGGAAAAATTTCTTCAGGTATAAAGATAAATGAGTGTGTTATTTCTTCAGATATCATAGACAAAGCAATGATTTGAAAAAACTTTAATTAAAGATTCAGCTTTATTGGGGTATAATTGACAAAATTATAAAATACTTAAAGTGTTCATCATGGTGATGTTTTACATTAGATCCTCGTATCTTATTCATCTTAGTGCTGAAAGTTTGTGCCCTTTTACCCACTTCTTATTTCCCTCATCCCCCAGCTCCTAGCAACCACTCTTCTACTCTCTGTTTCTATGAGTTTGACATTTTTTCTTTGATATCCCACATATAACAGGATCTCATGTAGTATTTCTTTATCTGGCTCATTTCACTTAGCATAATACCCTCAAGGTCCATCCATGTTGAAAATAGGATTTCTTTCTTTCTCATGACCTAATAATATATTGCACTGTGTGTGTGTGTGTGTGTGTGTGTGTGTGTGTCTGTGTGTGTGTACATGAGAGAGAGAGAGAGAGAGAGAGAGAGAGAGAGAGAGGGAGGGAATATGCACACCACATCTTCTTTATTCATTCATTCATATGTTCATGGACACTGAGGTAGTTTCCATATCTTTGCTTTTGTGAATAATGCTGTGATGAACATGTGAGTGTAGATATTTCTTTGATATCCTGTTTTTATTTCAAGTATCCAGAAGTGGGATTGCTGGATCATATGGTAGTTCTATTTTTTATTTTTTGAGGAAACTCCACACTGTTTTACCTAGTGGTTACATCAATGTACATTCCCATCAACAGTGCACAAGGGTTCCCCTTTCTCCACATCTTCACCAACACTTGTTATCTTTTCAGTTTTAATGACAGCCATTCTGACAGGTGTGAGGTGATAGCTCATTGTGGTGGTGGGTTTGATTTGCATCTACCTGATGGTTAGTGATGATTACCTGATGATTTTGTGTACGTAGCCATTTGTATACGTTCTTTGGCAAGAGGTTTATTCAGTTTTTCTGTCCATTTTTAAAATCAGATTGTTTGGGTTTTTGCTATTAAGTTGTTAAGTAATTTATATATTTTGGGTATTAAAACCCCTTATCAGGTAAATAATTTGCAAATTTTTTTCTTCCATTCAGTAGGTTGCCTTTTCATTTTGTTGATGTTTTCTTTTGCTGTGCAGAAGCTTTTTAGTTTGATTTAGTCCCACTTGTTTATATTTGCTTTTGTTGCCTTTGCTTTTGTTGTCAAGTCCCAAAAAATCATTGCTAAGACTAATATCACGGAGCTTAACCCCTTCTAGAAGTTTTATGGTTTCTGGTTTTAAATTTAAGTCTTTAATCCATTTTGAGTTGATTTTTATGTACTGTGTGAGATAGGGGTCTATTTTCATTCTTTTGTATGTGGCTATCCAATTTTCCCAACACCAATTATTGGAGAGAGTATCTTTTCCCCATTGTATATTCTTGATTCTTTTGTCATAAATTAATTGACCTTATATGCATGAGTTTATTTATGGGCTCTTTATTCCATTAATCTCTGTGTCTGGTTTTATGCCAGTACTGTGCTGTTTTGATTACTATAACTTTGTAATGTAGTTTGAAATCAGGAAGTATGATGCATCCAGTATGTACAAAATACTGTGCTTATATACTTCCTAGGAGATTCAGATGAATACTGACTGTCTTATTCAAGGAGGATAAGAGCTAATAGCTCATGTCATTTGATTTTTCAAAAATACAAATATATAAAATAGCCTCAAAATGATGAATGACACATGAGCTTTATAAATAGACTGTGAGGGTTTGAAAGAAGTTCAAACCCTCAGTATTACATCATTTGAGATTCCATCAAATAGGGAGAAAATGGGAAAGCTTTATAGAAAAGGCAAAAAAAAAAGGGTTACTTGTGGATTTTCTGATGAAATAGTTTTGAAACTAGTTATGAGTTTTAGTTTATTATAGCAATTATTTATTCTTCAATAATACAATGACTGGATTAACCAGAAGAGGAGAAAGAAAGAGATTAACAAAACATAGTAAATTCTATTCTATTCTATACAAAAGATGTTTCAAATTTGATTATACTTTTAGGTAAGAATTTGGACTTCAGTCATCCTTTCCACAAAGATTTAATTAACATCTCTGTACTAGGTGTTGAGGATACAGAGGAGACTAAGATATAGTTTCTGTCCTCAAGGAGTGCATACTCCAATAGAAGAGACAGACATGAAAAGAGATATCTTCTGTTCTATGCAATAAATGATATCAAAGAGGCATATATGAGTAAAGAAGTTTGGAGTTACAGTGGAAGGAAGCATGAATAAATAATTATGTTGCTATGACAGCAAGGTTATTTTCCTTTTTCTTTTCTCTAGTTGGAGAACATCAATTAACAGGCCATAAGGTGGCAGTTAAAATTTTAAATAGACAGAAGATTCGCAGTTTAGATGTTGTTGGAAAAATAAAACGAGAAATTCAAAATCTAAAACTCTTTCGTCATCCTCATATTATCAAACTGTAAGTATTTTTGCACTTGATAATATAAAAGAGAAACTGTCTTGAAATATTATATTTAATAATTATTTATTTTTAGTTAAACTTTTATAAATATACAATTTTTTCATATTTATATTTAGCAAGTGTTAATTCATTTAACCTCATCAATCCTTTTCTGCATACTTTTGGTTTAGAATTAAAAGTCTAATTGTAAATTGGCTCATCGCTAATATTCGTGTTGAAGGTCATTTAGTACTTTGCTATTTCTAGATTTCTTTTATAATTATTTTCTAGTCACTTTTAATTAACATACCAAGATATTTTCTTTATGGAAAAGGTAGAAAGTTACTATTAAAGATTATCTGTCATAGTATTGAATATTATTTGCCAAACTGCAATCATTACTTTAATTACTGATCGTAAAGCCCTTAGGAAGGCAAATGATTTTTTTTCTTTTTGGATAAGACAAGTTACAAACTTAGAAGATAAGTAAATTAAGAGTTTAATAAATACACTAAGTAATTAAATTGAAAGGTAAATAATTTAAAATCAGCTAGACCCATAGAAAATTTAGACATTAAGTATGCAGCAGTGTTCCTTTACATCATTTGAAGTTATGTTTACTATTTATTGTGAAAATGTAATATGCTAAACACTGAAAACTGTCTTTACTTTTATCTTAAAGCTTGGATAGAGTTTAATCAAATAAATATTAATTTTATTGACTACCTGATAATGGCTAGAAACTGTACTGAGCATTCTACATACATAATTTCACTTCATTCTCACAATAAGCATATAAGGAGTATTATTATCCTCATTTTATGGATAAGAAAATTGCATGTCTAAAGAGGACCAGCAGCTTGTCCAAGGTTAAATAGCTAGTAAGTTGCAGAGCTAGTAGTTGTGTTCATATCTGATTTCAAATGCCATGCTGTTAATTTCTACTCCAGTACTGAGAAAACTGAGATGACAAGCAGTAGTATTAATATCTTTGAGGCTTTGTTTGCTAGGTCATTATAGTCAGAGGTTATATTTAACCTAAACTTTGTTAGTGAGTCATCTTTAGATGTCAGCATTGATGGGGAACTACTTGATAACCCTCTAGAGGTATGTTGTCTACCTAATAACAAGGCTGCGTAGTAGCTGTGGTAGGGAATAGTGTCCCCCAGTCCCAAGATGTCCTAATCCCCAGTGAGTATGTTATATTACATGGCAAAGGAGAAGTCCAAGGTTATGGATGGATTTAAGGTTGCTAGTCAGCTGACAAAAATAGGGGGATTTTCCTGGGTTATCTGGGTGGTCTGAGTGTAATACAATGGTCCATAGAAGTGGAAGAGGGAATCATAAGCCAGAGGAAGAGATTTGAGGATGGAAGCAAGGTCAGAGTTACGGGATATGAGAAGGACTGAACTGGCTGTGGCTGGCTTTGAAGATGGAGGAAGGGGGCCATGAGCCAAGGATTGCAGATGGTCTCTAAAAGTTGGAAAATACAAAGAAATGGATTTCTTTTAGAGCCTCCAGAAGGCAATGCAGCCCTGCTATGTCTTGATTTTTTAGCCCAGTGAGGCATGTGTCAGACTTCTACCCTATCAGACTTCTTACCCCTATGTAAGATAATACAGAATACATTTGTGTTGTTTTAAGCACTAAGTATGGCAACGATAGGAAACCAATACAGTAGCATTCTTGAAATCCTTAAATGAATGGCTGATCCAGTTATCGCTGGGATTTGGAACATGCATTTATATATTTCTAGTATTTCTAGTATTTCTATAACTAGATACGTTTATTGCTAGAGAACCATTGCAAATTGGTATGTTAAATGAGGGTCCCACTCAGTGTATCTTACCAACAGCATGAATATGTCACTGACTGTTCAAAGAAGGCTTTTTTTGGGTTTGGTGTGCCATTGGGTGACCTGTGATGACTCTTTTCTCACATCACTATGATGAAAACTTCATTCTAACAGTAAGCTTCAGTGTCATTTGATCTTCATTTGAAGTTCACTTGATCATAAACGTAAACAGGAAATGAGGCCCCTGAAATTGTATGGCAGTACTTGATTATGAGGTTGTCGTCTAGGACCTGTATTCTAGATAATCTAGAATATGTATATACAGGCTTTTAAAGATTATCATAGGAATTAAAATATCACCTATGAGTTCAGTGACTCACTCTTGTATTCTTTGTTTCCTTAACTTTAAAATGGGGATACCCCATGGTGCTATTTGAGGATTAAATGTGTTCTTACTGTTACAATGCTTGCTATTAGATGTGCATTGGCCCAGAAGCAGGAATTGGCAGGCTGCAAGCTGATTCCAGTCCGCTCATGATTCCCAATGATTTTCAGTTAATTGAAACAGCTCATGTCTGACTTCAGCTCCATGTTAGTAATGACTTTATTCTAGTTACTGAATGACTTCTAAGCTAAGTCTCTTTGCTCTTCCTTACTGAGTGGTCACTTCCTATAAGAGGAGAAAACTGGGAAACCAGACTAAAAATGTCACGTGCCAAAATGAGAATGGAGAGGGGAGAGATCTCTGTATTTTCCTTGTTTCCTGACTTCACCACTTTTAGAATGCCAACCCTGAAAGATCCCAGGGAACCTTTGTCCATTTAGGGTATGAGTTCTAGTTCCTGTTCTGTTCCTATAAACACAAATCAGATTTTGTCAATAAGCAGTTGCAGTTGTCGTGAGGATTTAGAAGCTTTTTTTTTTTTTTTTTTTTTTTGCGGTACGTGGGCCTCTCACTGTTGTGGCCTCTCCCATTGCAAAGCACAGGCTCCGGACGCGCAGTCTCAGCGGCCATAGCTCACGGGCCCAGCCGCTCCGCGGCATGTGGGATCTTCCCGCACCAGGGCACGAACCCGCGTCCCCTGCATCGGCAGGCGGACTCTCAACCACTGCGCCACCAGGGAAGCCCAGAAGCTTATTTTTGATGTTATAACTACTAGTGTTTTCTTCCTTTCATTTCTGTAATTACTTATAATTGTTTGATTTTGGTTTGATTACTTATATCATTCTGTTTTAGAATTATTTAATTATTTGCTGTTTTGTGAAGGAGTTATAGAATGTTCTCAATACTACTCAAAGGTAATTGGCAGAGGTGAATTTAATGTTTAAAGCTTCTGGCTTCCAGCCTTGAGCTTATCCATTCCGCCACATTTCCTCTTTAATTGTGGATCTGAATTTTTTTTAAAAAGGCACTCATGTATTCTTGCTACACAACAAGCTTACTGACATAGCCTTTAACAGCATCGGTGATTTAAACAGGGAGAGAGACCTGATCCTTTTAGTCGTTTTGTTTGTTCTCTGCAGTCTTGGACTAACTGCCAAGAATAGTTTCCTTGCTACAGAATGGGCTTCTAGAGTAAGCAAGAAAGTTTGAAAAGTAAATACTAAGAATGAAGGCTATATATTGCATAATTTCTCTATTAATTCCAATTGAAAAAACCCCACTGGGAGAAAATTAAAAGGAATAAACAGGATTGAAAGGAAACTCCAAACTTTCCCATGAACTAGAATTTGTTGAAATGACTTTTGTCCTTGTTTTTCATTCCCCCATGGTTCTTAGGGAAACTTCATTTTAACTGGTCAAAGGATCAATACTTTCTAATTTGGTAGAGATGGTTTTGCCTGCCAACTCTTAAAAATGTTTATCTTATCCGACCTACGGACAGCTTTTAACATTATTCACCACTACCACCTTGAAATGTTGTAGTCTCTAGGTCTCTGTGGGACCACAGTCTTCTGATTTTCTTTTTACATTCTTGCCTCTTCTTGAGACTTTCTATTCTGGGTCCCTTGTTACCTGCCTGGCCATTAGATATTGATGTATTTCAGCATTCTGAGCTAGAGTAATCTTAGTGAACCCTTTTTGGGTGTCATTTGTCATCTCTATCTTAAAAATTTACAAATCTATATTGCTCCTGAATTCTGGACACATTTATCGAACTATTTATTGGGTGTTTCCATTCTGGAGTCACAGAGTCATCTGAAACTAAGTTGAACCTTTTATCCCATATATACATATTTTTTGTGCGTGAATGAAAATCCCATTCACACAGCTTCCTAAGCCTAAAACTTGGGCATCATATTTAACTCCTCTTCCCTCGCCCCTTACATATAATTGATCATTAAGTTCTGCCACTCTTAATCTTGAGTGTCCCCTAAATCTGTTCATTTCTCTCTGCTCTTATTGTCAGGTCACCACCTTCTCTTGCTTGCTATATTTCAACTGTTGCTTCTGCTTGGAAAACTTTACCTATATCTCCCTTCCTCTAGGCTTCCAATTCCAACGTCCTTTAAATATCAGCTTTTAAATGCAACTACCTCTAGAAAAACTACTTTGCCCTAGTCCTAACACTGGGTTAGGTTTCATCCTCTCAGTCCTGGAGCACCCAGAATTTCAGCTTTTCCAAAGTCCTGGGCATTATATTGTAATTGGTCATTTTCTTATTAGTATCGCCACGAGACTGAATTCTTTAGGAGCAGAAGCTATGTTTGTTTTTTCTTTTATTCAGCAAATTTTTATTGGGCACCTAGTATCTGATAGGTAAGGCGTTGGGGGTACAGTGGTAAAAGACAGCGTCTCTGCCCTTGTGGAGTTTATGTTCTAGGGGTATCTAGCAGTTCTCGATAGTAAGTAAACAAATTAACCAGACTGTTTTAGGCACTGATAAGTGCTATGAGGAGAGTGAAACAGGGTGCGGTCCTAGGGTGTGCCGAGGAAGGAGGAGGTGCTAATTTAGATTGGGTTGTTAAGAAAGCTTCACTGAGAGGTAAGGTTTGAGCTAAGACCTAAAGGATGATAAAGATCTAGCCATTTGAAAATCGGGGGACAGGGTGTTTTTAAAGCAAGGGCACCAGCAACCTCAGAGTTGCTGAGGTGGAAACAAAGTTCGAGTATTATAGGAAAAAGAAGATTGCTATGTCTGGAGTGGAGTGAATGATGGAAAGAGAGGTAGTTCATGAGGTCAGAGAGTAGACATGGACCACATATCATAGAATCTTGAAGATCTTGCTGATTTTGGATTCTGTTCAAAATGGGAAGCTTTCAGAGAGCCGGGGGAGTGACATGATATGACCATAGTGTGGAATGGGTACAGAGGCAGAAGTGGAAGCAGAGAGACCAGTTAGGAAGCTGTTGCTATGGTCCAGCTGACAGATTAATGGTGGCTTTAGCCAAGTGGTGGTATAGATTTGTGCTGTCCAATACAGTAGCCACTAGCCATATGTGACATAAATTTAAATTAAATGAATTAAAAATTTTGGTTCTCTGGTCACACTATCCACATTTCAAGCGCTTAATAGCCACATGTGGCTAGTGGCTATTGTATTGGACAGAGAAGATATAAAATATTTCCATCATTGCAGAAAGTTGTATCTGACAACACTGGTCTAGCTGGAGGTAAATCTGTCAATTCAATATATATTTTGGGGGTAAAACTAATAAATTACTGAGGAAAAGAAAGGGAGTGAGGACCCTCCCCCCACTTTTTTTTTTGCCTGAGCAACTGGGATTTTGGGTTTTGGCTTGAAAAACTAGGTGTTGATAATGATACCATTTTCTGAGATACGAAGAATGGAGGAGAACCATGTTGGGATACAGGTGAACATTAATGGTCTGCTTTGGCTGTGTTAAGTTGAGAATCCCATTAGATATCCAAGTGGAGATGTCCAATACCATCTTTATCTCTCCAACACCTAGTATATAATACTAGGTGTTCAGTGATTACTTACTGCATATATAAGGAAGTAACATGTGAACAAGGTCCTGATGATTCTAGGAGGACAGCAAAGCAAAAGAATGAAAGTGTAAAGAACATGGTGTGGTGGGAACAAACAGTCTGGTTTGTCTCATGTACAGAGTATGTATAGGGAGATGGAGGAAAATGAGGCCAGAGTGTTAGCTTGTTGATCCATTCATTCAACAAATGGTACCATTTAGGTACTGGGGATACACCAGCAAACAAAAAGAGACAACAACAAAATTTCTGCTATTATGAAGCTCATATTTCTGTGTGTGTGTATTTTGTGTGTGTGTGTGTGTGTGTGTGTGTGTGTGTGTGTGTGTGTAGTGGGTGGCGTTGAAGAGATAGACAATAAATGCTATGTCAGTAAAATATGTTATATGTTAGACAGTGAGGAGGAGAGGGAATATGCCTGCAGATATCTGGAGGGGGGAATAACAGATGGTGAGAACAGCACATACAAAGGTTCTGAGGTGGAAATTGCTACAGGCAATAGTAGGCAGATCATAGTAGCAGAGTGATCTAGGGGGAATTGGAGTAAGAGATGTGGTCAGAGACATAAAGGGGAGCCAGATTGTGTAGGATATACTAGACCACTGTAAGAGCTTTGGCTTTTAACTCTGAGTAAAAGAGAAGCCATTGGCAAGTTTTGACCACAGGTGTCATGTGACCCGACTTACATTGAAGCAGGGAAATCAGTTAGGGGTCAATTGCAGTATTCTGAGCAAAAGAGATGGTGGCTTGGAATAGAGCATAGTGTGGAGGGTGTTGAGAAGTAAGCATATTTTGTATATATTTTCAAGATAGAGAACAGCGTTTGCTGACAGATTAGATGTAGGCTGTGGAAGGAGAGAAGTCAAGGATGACTCCAAGGTTAGCTGGCGTGGGCAAATAAAAAAATGGAGTTGCCGTTAATTGAAATGGAAAAGATTGTAGGAGGAACAAGTTTGAAGTGGGATGTTAGGTATCAAGAATTCGATTTTGGTTTTTTTGAAGTTGAAATGTTTATTAGGCATCCAAGTAGAGATGGAAGTAGGTTATTTGATATGTGAGTCTGAAGTTAAGGGGAGAGGTATAAACCAGAGATAAATTTGGAAGTCATCAGCGTATAGATGGTATTTAAGATATTTAAGGCCCAAAGACTAGATGATGTCACCAAGGATGTGCATATAAATAAATAAGAATTCTAGGGAGTGATCTCTATGGCAGTATGATGGTAAGATGTCTGGGAGATGAGGAGGAACCAGCAAAGGAGAATGAAAGTGAACAGTTAAAATGATTGGAGGAAAACCAAGAGAATTTGGCGTCTTGAAGCCAAGGGGAAAATGTGTTTGAAGAAAGAGAGATTATTAACTGTTGCTATACTGCTGAATATTGAGTAAAATGAGGCTGAGAAGGAAGAGCTAATTGTAGAAACCAAGTCCTTTAGTAGATGGGGCAAAGGAATCCAGTGCATAATTGGAGGAGTTAGTCTTAGACAGTATATGACCATGGAATGAGTCATTGTGTGTGGTAGAGGGAAAGAGAGTTAGAACTGACGAGTGAAGGAAATTAGAGGGCATGTATTGGACAGATCATCTAGATGGATATTTTGTTCACCCAGAATGATGACAGCATTAGCAGTGGGGAAAGAGACATTAAGTCAAAATGGGAGGGAGTTGACAATGAGGTTGGTTGATGACTATAACAAGAAAAGGTATTGGGTAGTGTGATCTGGTGGCCTGCACTTCAGAGACAGTGAGTTTTTGAGGGAATATTTCCTTTAGACCGTAGTTCATTACTAGACTATGGAAACTGGCCAGCATTTAAATTTTCATTGTGAGTTAATAAAATCTAGGCTGTGATCAGTAATGACTGCTAATATCTCAAAAAAGAGGCAGATATCCTGCACCTGTGGCTGGAAGCACATACCACCATCTAGTCTTTAAGAAGAAAATTAAAATCAAACTGAAATCTGGTCAGGCCTCTGGATCCAACAGTATTTACTGAAGACTGCAGTATACTCAGAGGAATCAGCAACTACATTTATTAGAATTTTATCACTTTTCTCTTTTACCCCAAATATGTACAGAGCAGAAAAGTGACTGAAAATTGTTACTAAATCAGATCAGCCTACAGTGAAGTGACACAGCGGGTGGTCCGGCCCCTCAGTATTCATTTTATTCAATTAGAGTTTGCTGGGCTTCCCTGGTGGCGCAGGGGTTGGGAGTCCGCCTGCCGATGCCGGGGGTGGGGTGGGGGGGCGCGGGTTCGTGCCCCAGTCCGGGAGGATCCCACGTGCCGCGGAGCGGCTGGGCCCGTGAGTCATGGCCGCTGAGCCTGCGCGTCCGGAGCCTGTGCTCCGTGGCGGGAGGGGCCATAGCGGTGAGGGGCCCACGTACCGCAAAAAAAAAAAAAAAAAAAAAAAAAGAGTTTGCTGCCTGTTAGGGCTGCTCTTACAGAACCATCTTTTTTCTCGAGTTCTCAGGGAAGATTCCCCTTTCACAGTTCATTTGAAGTAGACTCAGCCTTATTTGCCAGTTATATTAGTTTATTCTGTGTGAAGTGGGGTACCTTGTCATTTTTCATCCCCAGGACTGACGATGGCTATTATAAAAATTTCTTCTGAAAGTCTGTAATCATTTTCAATACTACAGCTTTAATTTTTACTTTTTTCTATTGTTTTAATTGAAGCATAGTTTATTTACAATGTTGTGTTAATATTTTACTTTTTGCAAGTGTTTAATTTATACATGATGTGTCCTCTTTTAAAATATATAGTATATAGTTATATCACCGACTTCCTGGTCATTTTTACCCTCCTCTTTAATGAAGACTAGTAACCAGAACCGCCATTTCGAACATACTCTCTTTTTTTGCACATTAATAATAAAAGTTGCCCCATCTGGGTGGACTAATTACCAAAACGTTCCCCTGCTTCTGGCACATCCTGTGTCAAGGTATACTGCCTACAGGGGGGCATCTGAGCCACTTCTCAGCCCCTGCTTGTGCCTTCCACTGGGTGCCTTTAAGGCATGCAGAACTGCCAGCTACACTTAGTGGCTTTAAATAGCAACTCAGTGTAAATTAGATACTGCTCATGATTAACCAGATTATAAATAATTCTTTATAAATAAAGCAGAGTAGAACAATTTTTCTTTTATATGTGTTAAATGCAACCTTCATTTAAAACATTAATGTTATATTTAACTTGTATTTAAAGTTTTCAGAACTCTGGTACAATTGTGTGTGTATGTGGAAGTTGTAGTTTTTTAGGAAAAATTTTATTTTGTCAAATAGAGCTAAGGTTCTTTACTGTTTTATGTGCTCAGCTTTGAGTGCCTAGAAAACGTACATATATATTTTCACACACATAAACACATACACATGCGTAAATACGTACATCTATTTAATTTTTTATTATGGATATTTCATAATGAATACAGCAGTAAAGTGATGAAGCCTCATTTATCTGTCATTCAGCTTCAGCAGTTATTAGTGTATTGTTTTATCTGCTTCCTCCTACTTCTCCCACCCCAAATTATTTTGAAGCAAATCCCAAATAGTATGTTTTTAGTCTGTAAATTCTTCAGTATCTACTGTGGAATTTAAAGGCTCTATTTTAATAAAACAGGCACAGTTCAGTATCACACCTAAACAGTTAGAATATTATGAACTCTCCAGTCAGTATTCAGATTTTCTTGATTGTTTCATAAATGGTTTTTAAAGTTGGTTTGTTTGAACTGGAATGAAAACAAGTCTATACAGTATAATTGGTCAATATGTCTCTTGATTTGCTTTTAATCTATACCTTCCCCTCCCTTTTTTTGCATTTCATTTTTTTGAGGAAAGGATCATTTGTCTACTTTATAGATTTTGCTGATTTGTATCCCTTTTGGTATCATTTTACCTTTCCAAGAATATTTTTCACTTATGTTTAAATATAAGCTACCTCATCTCTATAGACTACAAACAAATTTTTGTTTAAATGGAAAAATTGATGCTTAATTTAGTTGTTGAGGAATGAAGGATTTCCTAAATTTTATAAACATGAAAGGGGGGATCTGGAGGGAAGTCTGTAAGCCCTGGGAAGTAATTGAGTTTTGTGAAGCTCTGTGTTTATAGCTCTGTGATTATTTTGATAACATTATATAATTTGTTGCCATCTTAAAATATTGTAGAATACTGGAATATCAATTTATAGCAAGAATGGATGTACTAGGTTGATTCTGGTTAAAGTAACATTTTTTATTAAATTTTTTCATTTACAAAAAAGATACCAGGTGATCAGCACTCCAACAGATTTTTTTATGGTAATGGAATATGTGTCTGGTGGTGAATTATTTGACTACATCTGTAAACATGGACGGGTGAGTAACATGCTGTTTAGTACAAGAAGCCCTTAAGCTAAAAAAGAAGAAAGTAGTGAGAAATAGCAAACCACAAATGTATCTTCAGAGTCGGGGTTGCTTCTGTAATAATGTCTAACTAAACATACAGAGTATTAGATATATTTTTCCTTAAAAAGTACACCTTATGAAATACTGATTTTAGGAAATATATTCCACTTAATTGCCAACGTGAACAGCCTGTGCTTTTCAAAATGAAAAATCTGTTCCATAACATCTTATTGACGCTTCAGTTATTTCCTTTTCTTAGCAATTTCACGTAAGTTCTGTTTTAGTTTATGTTTTACTTGTTGATTCCCTGAAACACTGTGCACACTTGGTAATATTAATTGAAAATGAACTGCCTAGCAGCAAAGAAAAACCTGTTGATTGACATGTTGAGCTTGAATGCAAGTTTTTGGCTTGTTTGTCTCATTTGTTGAGAATTCTGGCACAGTTCTAATTAGTGTACTCAGTTATATTTAGGCTGATTATGAAACTAAAACTTTTGCTATGTAGATGTCCCCAATGTTCTTAGTGCAGTTTCTTTTATACCTGATAGGTTGAAGAGATGGAAGCCAGGCGCCTCTTTCAGCAGATTCTGTCTGCCGTGGATTACTGTCACAGGCATATGGTCGTTCATCGAGACCTGAAACCAGAGAACGTGCTATTGGACGCACACATGAATGCCAAGATAGCTGATTTTGGTATGCAACTCCAGGGTTGTTTAGAAGTGTGCTAGCTGCCTTTGCAGGTGTGTCAGTACCAACTCTTAATGAACTAAGAACTTTCAACTGCATTGATGTAAATCCTATACCATGAAAAGGGATTAGTTGGACAGTCTGCACACTAGCTTGCTCTATTCATTTAAACCACTTTTTAAAAATGCAAGTATGTCTGGAGACATTCAGAGGGCTTGCGTCAAGGTAAATCCACTCAATCTGCGTTGCTTCCTCAGGAAATGAGACTTAACTGTTTTTTTGTGAGGGCCACAAACTCCTTTGAAAATCTAATGAAAGTATGGGCACTTTCCCTGATAAATGCACTTAAATGGAGGTACATGAAAATTTGCACGCAGTTTTGGAGCGTTGCAGTCCTTCTGAATTGATCGAGGAGGAATGTCAGTGGACTACGGGTAACAGGTAACAACTTGGTAGAAGAATAGGAGTTTTTGTTGGTGGTAAAATAAGAGGGTAAAATGTAGTTTTTATGCCCCAAACACTTTCTGGGATAAACATACCTGGACAGGGTGCCATAGTAGAGGAGAGGATCAGAAAGTGAGAGATTATAGAAAGAGATGAAAAGGTATCAGAGTTCAGCATTACTTATTTAAAATTTTTGTCTGTACCTTGTCTTTAATCTAAAAGCCAGGGAAGTCATTTTCCTATTTCTCTTCCTTCTCTAAATCACAAAGCTCATTTACTGCTGTAGTGCAACTAGATTTCTGGTTCAATGGAATGTTTTTCTATGTTGAATTAAAGCTCTGCAAATTAAAAACTTTTGGAACGTAATATTTATAAATTGGAGCCTATCTGATTTCTACTTAGAGATATTTAAAAATGCCTTTGAAAGCACAGTATAAAAAAGTAATCGTAGTCTCTATTTTCTTTCATTTGCAGATGTGGGTAAATAATATTTTGATGCTTTTATGTTTGGAAAAGTTCATATAATTTAGAATAACCTCATATTTGTGAAGTGAATCAATATTCTTATTTAGAAAAGGAGTTTAATTTCAATCTTAGGCATGGTGTGCTTTGGCTTTTTTGTCATGTATGAGCACTCTGAAATGGAGTCTTTCTAGTCCAACAAATGCTTTCTACTGCTTTTAAAAATAAACATTATGATATGTGAGGCATTACAAACTTGACGTTTTTCCTTATGCATTTATCTGTATTTAGTTTTAAACATATGTAGCACCAGGTAAACATATTACTCTTATTTTTAGGATTATCTAATATGATGTCAGATGGTGAATTTCTGCGAACTAGTTGTGGCTCCCCAAATTATGCAGCACCTGAAGTCATCTCAGGCAGGTAATAATATATCAGTGAAGAGTAAGCTTTTTGTAATGCTTTGTTCATTCTGATAACATTTAATTATAATACATTCTCTTTGGAAGATAAGATTTTTAACATAATAGAAACATATTGTCCCTTTAGTTTTTCTATTGTTGAAGAGAGATTACTTATATTAAACAATTTTTTAAAACATTTGATTTAGATTTTGTTATGAATGTATTTAAGGAGTTTTTCCACTAAAAACTGAAACAAAACTTGATTTATTTTTTTCATTTTAGAAAATTGCAGCTAGGAGAGCAAGCATTTGCTGCATTTAAGCTTCTCAGACATAGTCCTTTAATAATTCTGTATATACTCTTTTATAAAGCATACAGAGTATTATTTTTATGTTTTGTCTTTAGAAGAATGAGGTTTTCTGGGGGGACAGTATTGTCATTTCATGAAGTTAACTGCACAAGAGAAGACCGTGTAATTTATTCATGCAACTTACTCATTGGCACATTTTTAAAATGTTTATACAGAGTGCAGTGATAAATTCAAGTCTTCTATGGTGACCAATGTCTGATTTTAAAAGTTTACAGAATTCTATGAGAGAAAATAAAGAAAAGGTATTATTGCAGATATAGCAGTTTGGACTATACAGCAAACAATATAAATAATGGACAGCAATTTTTATTGAAATGGAGTGTATTTTTTTAATTGGAATTGTAGAGATCTACTTTGTTACCTCAGACTTAGGTTTGAGTTTGGTAATGTGCTATCAGTGGAATCTTAATAATGTAGAAAGGTGAGAGGAAAAAGGAATAACATTCTAGGCATAGGTTTTCTGGATAAAGGTAATCTTAGTCCCAGGGGCTACCGAGTGGTTGGAATGAAAGTAGTAGGTACCCAGGATAACGTGATACAGCATGAATACTGTGAAAGAGATTGCAGTAGGACTAGTTAGTACTTTACTATTCCAAATATTCTTTAAAGTAGGTGTGCCAGGCATAAACATTCTATTATATATGCATTTTCTTTTAATAGCTTTATGGTAAGAAGATTTAGCCTATACACTATATAGTATTGCTTTTCTTCAAATTTATGGTCGTCCACTTCGATGTTTCTATCAAAAATCAACCATAGAAAGTTTTATATTTTTTAATTAGTCAATTAGTAAGCTCAGTTTAGTTTGTGTCTAAAAATACTGTTTTCTCTTGGGAAGTTTGAATAGTATTTGGTTAGATCACTTATTCTTTCTGGGGAACAACCATTGAGTGTTGTGGAGTGGCCACGGACTTCACTAAAGACCTTGGAAAGCAATACATATACAGTCTGTACTGTGTAGATAGGTACATATAGAAACAGGGTACACGTAGATGGGAAGTGACACTTGCATTTCAGGTTTGTGTTGTCATCTTTTCCCCTAGATTGTATGCAGGTCCTGAAGTTGATATCTGGAGCTGCGGTGTTATTTTGTATGCTCTTCTCTGTGGCACCCTCCCATTTGATGATGAGCATGTGCCTACGTTGTTTAAGAAGATCCGAGGGGGTGTTTTTTATATCCCAGAATATCTCAATCGTTCTGTTGCCACTCTCCTGATGCATATGCTACAGGTTGACCCCCTGAAACGAGCAACTATCAAAGACATAAGGTGAATAGTCTTTTTGTTGCTATTAAGTACATATTCTACTATTAATATTAGTACCACTACCTGAATGGCTGCTTTATGTTAGGCACTGTAACACTTGATTTTATACGAATTTTACTTTCCTTATTACATAAAGCTGATCCTGTCACTCAACTTTTAAATATTTCAGATTGTTTCCCAAACTTTTCAGTTTAGGTAGCAAAGCATACAAGGCCCTTCATAGTTAAGGCTCAACGCCGTACCCCTTATACCAGAGCTTCAGCCACAGTGAACTTTTCCTTGTTCCTCAAACATGATGCATATTTCATGCCTCATGTCTTTGTTTGTATTATTCCCTTTGCCTCTGATGCCTTTTCTGCATTTTTGGACCTGAAAGATCTCCATTCATCCTTTAAAATTCTGCTCACTTATCACCTTCCTTGTGAAATCACTTCTGATTCTCCTGAGCAGTTTTAGTTGCTTCCACTTCTGTGATTTCCACATTTTGTTCATGCTTTCATTCTTTCATTCTCATTCTGTATCTAGTTGTTTTCAGTGTATCTTTCTCCTCTCTTGTAACTATAAAAGGGTAGAGAGAGTGTCTTATCATCTTTGTATATACAGTGCTAGAAGGCCTAGAAATATAGTGTACACTCAGAAAGTATTTGAATAAGTTTCAAATGGAAAAACAGGGTGAGAGTTATATATTTTACATACGGTTGATGAAATAAACCATAAAAATTTTTGCTAAGATTTTGAATCCAAAAATAGCCGCTAGTGGGTTTGCTGAGAAGGATTTCTTGTTATGTGAGAAACTTTGGAAAGTGCAGTTGCTGGTGTTACTGTGAATATGACCTTTATATAGCACACACAAGTCAGGATGATTCATTGCCTTCTACTTTTTATTTATCAGTCATGTTTCTTAGAGGGTTTTTTGTTCTCACCTAACATTTCATCAGGTATTTATTTGCAAACGCATTCTTTTGACATCTTTCCAGAATACTTTGCCTTGTCTTCATAATCCAGAATACGACTCTTGGAACATTTCAGTGGTGGCTGAGGTAGTTGTTTTTGTGACTGCTGCTGATCTCTTTGGCACTCCCGTTGCATTCGTGTACTGTTTTCTTCCCCCAGCCTCTCTTAGTGTTCCAGGCCTCATACCTAAAAATGTAAAATTGTAAATTAGAACCAGATTTAGTTATGGAAATGGACTTAGCAGGGAAAAACTCTGTTGTGTTCATAGTCCTTTAGAATAAATAGTTCAGGGGCTTCCCTGGTAGCACAATGGTTGAGAGTCCGCCTGCTGATGCGGGGGACACAGGTTCGTGCCCCGGTCCGGGAAGATCCCACATGCCGCGGAGCGGCTGGGCCCGTGAGCCATGGCCGCTGAGCCTGTGCGTCCGGAGCCTGTGCTCCGCAACAGGAGAGGCCACAGCAGTGAGAAGCCCGCGTACCGCAAAAAAAAAAAAAAATTAAAAAAAAAAGAATAAATAGTTCACTTAATTGGCTTTTCCTTAGAAAGAAAATTGGCTTTTCCTTAGAAAAGAAAGTTAAGTATGCTAATATATACGTACTTGCCCCTGTTTGTATCAGCACATATGTTGAGAATAGTAAAAGTACTGATTCTGTTATATTAAACAGGTGTCTGTATATTTTCAAGTTTTAGAAGAAAAATGTAAATAAAAGTCTACTAGGATGAGTTAATTTACACATATGTAGGTGGTATAAAATAGTGGCAACCATCTCTGTACTTAAAATAATAACTTGAATTTATAGTTTTCATCATTTTTTTATTTATCCATATTCTGTTTATTAACGTTTGGGAATTCTTCATTTGACAAAATATGGTTCAACAGAGTTACTAATTATTAACGATTATTATATAACAGGTATTTTGCTAGGTACTTGACATATTTTATTGCATTGATTCTTAACAGGTAACTATTATTATTCTCATTTTACAAATCGTGAAACTGAAGCTTAGAAAGGTTATGTTTTGATTTATGTATCTGTTTGTCCCTATTAAATTTTAGGGTCCTTTAAATTAGGGACCAAGTATTAATATGTTCTAGGCATTGTGCATTTGATATGAATTAGGTTTTGAGTAAATGTGTATTTGTGAAAATTACCCAGCTAATAAGAGGCAGGCAGAAGTAGGGCTCAGATATTGCCTGATTCAGAACCTGTACTACTTCCACTAATCCAGCTTGGCACACCAGTTCTGTGGCATCCAGCCTTTCTCCAAAATACCATGATATGTTATATTTCTCTCATGTTACCACATTCCGTCTTACAGTTACAGGCACACCTAGTTTTACTGTGCTTCGCTTTACTGTGCTGTGTAGATACTGTGTTTTTTACAAATTGAAGGTTTGTGGGAACCTTGTGTTGTCAGATGATGGTTAGCATTTTTTATCAATAAAGTGTTTTTTAATTAAGGTATACACACTGCTTTTTTAGACATAATGCTGTTGCAAACATAATAGACTACAGTGTACTCTAAATGTAATTTTTATATGCACTGGGAAACCAAAATGTTGGTGACTTGCTTTATTGCAATATTCGCTTTATTGCAGTGATCTGGAACCAAACCAGCAATCTCTCTAAGGTATGCCTGTATTTTTGTACAGATCTTTTTTGTCTTTTAAGATGGTAAGCTATTGGAGGTTAGAAAATATATCTCAGTATTTATTCGTTCATTTAATCATTTTTGCTTTTATTTCTTTAACAATTATTTATTTAACATCTACTCTGTTTAAGGTCCTATGCTAGGTGCTGGGAATATATTGGTAGGCAAGACAGACATTGTCTTCAGGAAAATCACATCTTTAAGTGCTGTAAGCTTAGTATTACTGTTAATGTTATTGTGGTTAAAAGTGAGTGTCTGAAGTTCAACTGTCTAATTACAAATTCTGATTCTTTGTTTACTAGCTATTGGCATATTCCTTATAACTCTTGGTGCTTTAGCTACGTCATATATAGTGGATTTGTTTGGAGGATAGCCTTAGGTTGAACCATATGAATTGACTATTTCTGTAGATCTAAGCACAGTTGAATATTAGAAACTGCAAACATTCATCCTAATATAATTAAAGCTTTTAGACTAATGCCCAGCATACAATAGTAGCTATTAATATTATTTTAAAGTGAATATATAAGGACCTTTGAGCTGCACTTAAAGAAGTTTGCACACATTGTGAAGTTTCTAAAATTTGATTGGTAGTCATCATAACTCATTTAGTCTTAAGTCATATGTCAAAATCAGGTGCTAGGCAATAGTGACAGGAAGACGTAATTTCTGGTGGCTGTGTAGTAGCCCATATGAAATGAATTGATTTTGCCTCAGGTGAACCTTCATAAACATCCTGGTTACTGCTTACCTTGGCCAAGTTAATTTAGAAATTGACTCCTGAAAATTAAAAGCTGGAAGTATGGCTTTTTTTTTTTTTACATGTGGAGGGTTGCTTTATTATTATAATTATTTTTTTAAATTGAAGTATAGTTGATTTACAAGGTTATGTCAGTTTCAGATGTACAGCACAGTGACTCAGTTACACACACACATATGTATATATATGTATGTATATATTCCTTTTCGGATTCTTTTCTGTTATAGGTTTTTTACAAAATACTGAGTATAGTTCCCTGTGCTATATAGTAGGTTCTTGTTGCTTATCTATTTTATATATAGTAGTGTATATATGTTAATCCCAACCTCCTAATTTATTCCTCCCCCAGCCTCAAAGTATGGCTTTTTAATTGGCACTGTTATTATTATGAAGAACTGTGGTTCTTTTTCTGAATTAATTGGAAATGAAAATTTAGATTACTTCTCTATTTATTTTTTTAAACATTTATGGGTATAATTCACATACCATAAATTTGCTTCTTTAAATTGTATGATTCAGTGGTTTTTAGTATGTTCACAAAGTTAAACTGTCATCACCACTGTCTAATTCTAGAACATTTTTCTCATCCCCCAAAGAAACTCTATACCCATTTCCTCCTCCTTGCAGCCCCTGGCAACCACTAATCTACTTTCTGTCTTTATGGATTTCCCTCTTTTGGACATTTCATATAAATGGAATCATACGGCATGTGGCCTTTTGAGTATGGCTTCTTTCACTTAACATGATGTTTTCAGTGTTCTTTCATGCTGTAGCATGTATCAGTACATCGTTACTCTTTTGCTTGAAAAATATTCCATTGTTTAGATATACTAAATTTTGTTTATTCATCACTTAATGGATATTTGAGTTGTTTCCACTTTTTGGCTCTTATATAATGTTGCCATGAACATTTATGTATAGGTTTTTAAACGGTCATATGTGTTTATTCCTCTTGCATAGATGCCTAGAATTTGTAATTGTTGTACGTCGTTGTTGCTCTTGTTTGTTAAGTGATTTTATTGAACTAATTCCATAAGTCTATATTCTTTGTCATGGGTGGCCACTGAAGTCTCTGCTTGGTTAGCTTAATGGTCAGCTAATTATTAGACAAAGTTTTCCTTAAAGGCCTTGATCTAATAAGTCTCCCAGCCTTTGCTGAGGGACTTCGTGTGCATGTTGGGGTATGTCTTCAGTGCTTTAATGAAAAGCTCATAACTCTGCATTTGTTTTCATTCCTGCTAGCACAGAGCCTCAAAGTCAACCAGTGATGAGAAATCAGGGCCTTTCTTGGAAATGAACACAGCCCTGCATTTGTGAGTCCCAGGATTATGTAAGAGTATTTCAAGGACCCCTATGGAATTTACTTCCCTAACTTTTCCTTTTTGGTTTTTTGACGAGCTTCTTGTTTGCTCCAACTCTTATTGCTGCTTTTAGCAGCTGGGATGTTAGGCAGTTGCCATTGATTGTTTTTGACAAATGTTCTGGGGAGAAGGCTTTGTAGAGGGAGCTCTGAGTCAGGTCAGATGAAGACAGGGCTTGAGTGTAGAGGTTTCCAGAGATCTGCTAGCCATGTCAAATAACGACAGTTCTCTTGGGATAGGACTTTTGGAGAACTCTAAACCTATTCTTCTCCCCATCCCCCCACCAGTGGTTGCTAGATGCTGGTTTTTTGGGCTACAATGATTGTGAGGCTGTTGGTTTTCAAGGCTACTGTAGAAATGGGGAAAGGAGATGGATATGGAGTAACTTAACGCTTTATTGACTGGGGGATTTTTGCAGAAACTAAGACTAACACCTGTGGCTGTAATACGTCTCTGGTCAAAAATGTGTTAAAGTGTCACAGATCTCGCTGTTCTTACTGAGACTCGGCCAATTTTTTAAACACTCCTCAGATTATTACAGGCCTTTGGTTAATTTCCAGAGTTCTGAAAAAGTTGATTTTGACAATTTTCACTAGTAATCTCATTTCTGTTATGGAAGAATGAATTTTTGGAGTTCATTCAAAAGTGTTCATCTTCCCTATTTGATATTGATATTTTAAAAACGTTAGATGTGTAACAATTTATTTTTTTCTATTATTTCTTTTGAAAAAATTAGTATTCACCAGTCATTTTATTACTAAACATTTATTTAAGTGCTTATTATTATCATGATATAGCAATTAAACACATTTATGAATTCATTTTTGACTTCATTGGCTATTCATCATTTATTGAGCATTTACTCTGTACTGGGTACTGGAATGCAGGTGAATAAGGCATGGTCCCTGTTTCAAGGAGTTCCCAGTTTAGTGGGGAGGATTAAGAAAAAAAAAACTGTAACAACTATAAGAAAGTATGAGTGTTATAATAGCATCATCTACTAGAAGCTGTAGAAGTTTCATCTCTGTGTGTATACTCAAGGCCTGGCACACCATCATTTCTCACTTGGGCTATTGCACTAGCATCCTCCTCCTCCTCATCATTATTACTCTTATCTTTTCAATTCAATTTCTTTATCACAAGCAGAATGATCTTTACAGAATGCAAATTAGATCATGTCACGCCTGTCTCTTTAAAATCTTTCAGTTGTTTTCATCACCCATAGTTTTGTCCAAAAACCTTCTTTATAGCCTACAGCTGTCAGATATACCTGATATCTTTTGCCACTCCAACCCGTAACTCATTATGATTTCATGAGTGTGGCCTCAGTTCAGTTCCTTGAACATAGCAGAATTTTTTCTTATCTCAGAGTCTTTGCATGTATTGTTTCTTTTGCTGTGAATACCTGTTCCCCAGCTCTGCTTAGCTGACTTCTAGTCATTCTGGTATCTTCTTAAATATTACTGAGAGTGGCTTCCTTAATCACCTACCTCCCATTCTGAATTATATACTCTTATTTTACCCTGTACTTTTCACTCATAATCTTTATCACAGGATTTTTATATTTGTGTATTTGTAACTATGTATTCATTTTTGAGAGTGTTTGTTTAATCTGTATTCAGCTAGAATATAATTTCTGTGAGAAGGCGTGTGCCTTTTTACCACGGTATGTCCTTAGTAAATATTCATAAGTGAATTAGTCAATAGAAGGCATTCAGGTAAACTATATACTGATCTCAATTTAGCTTAGGGAGTGCCCAGTTTACCATGTAGCAATGCTTACACAATCTTGAAGGCGTAGTACATGTTAGTTAAATGAAAAGGGGTGGGATATTCTAGGGTGGCAATAGTAACATCATGTGCAAAGGCCCAGAAGAGTGAGAAAATAAGATCTAGGAGACTGGTTCTCAAACATTTTGGTTTGAGTACCCCTTTACAGTCTTAAAATTGAGGACTCCAAAGAGTCTTTTTTTAAATATAGGTCGTATTTATCAATGTCATATTAGAAACCAAAACTGAGAAATTTTAAAAATATTTAATTCACTTAATAATAATAAACCTACTACATGTTATTCTGAATAATATGTCTCTTATGAAAAATAACCTTATTTTCCAAAACAAGACAATATGGTGACAAGAGTACCTTTATTTTACATTTTTCAAATCCTGTAAATCAGAGACAGCAGCTAGGTTCTCATTATCTGCTTCTTCAGTCATCTGTTGCAATATGTTGTATTAGTTGAAGTCTAGGAAAAATATCAGATCTCAGGTGGTGGGAAAAGGGAGGAACATTTTCATAGCCTTTCAGATAGTTACAGATATTTTTCTTTGATATTAAACCAAAGCTTAACATGTTAATTGCAATATCAAATAAGAAAACATATCAGTGAACTTTTGTACTTTATTACATTAAAATCCACTGGTCTGTTCTGTATTTTGAGTGGATCTTTTGCCCATGTATGATTCTGTAACATCTTGCATTGGTCATATGGAAAATATTGGGTTATTGAGGTAGACTGATGTTCCAAATGGTGACACATTTTATTAGATAATATCAAATTACAGTCATTATCCTCTTCATGATAAACGTAGTAGTCTTTAAGTATTGAGAAGCTGTCAAACTCTTGGAGACAGACACAAATTATACAAAATTCTAACATTTTGCTTGAAAGCTTGAATTTTATGATTGGCAACAGATACTGCCAGTTGTTTCCTTTGACGTGACAGGCTCATTTCATTTATTTTTTGAGAAAATGTCAGCCAAACACTCAAGTCTGAATAATCATAGTTATTCAAGAGCAGGGACAAATCAACTTACCCAGGGTCCAATAGCTAGTAAGTGACTAGAGACCAGGTCTTTCTGATTCTGTTATATTGTATTACCCCATGTCTGAATTGTTCGGGACTTGCCAAAGCATGTTCTTACAATAGTGTATTGTGGTATTTTTCCTAGAGAGCATGAATGGTTTAAACAAGATTTGCCCAGTTACTTATTTCCTGAAGACCCCTCCTATGATGCTAACATCATTGATGATGAGGCTGTGAAAGAAGTGTGTGAAAAATTTGAGTGTACAGAATCAGAAGTAATGAACAGTTTATATAGTGGTGACCCTCAAGACCAGCTTGCAGTGGCTTATCATCTTATCATTGACAATCGGAGAATAATGAACCAAGCCAGTGAGTTCTACCTCGCCTCTAGTCCCCCAACTGGTTCTTTTATGGATGATAGTGCCATGCATATTCCCCCAGGCCTGAAACCTCACCCAGAAAGGATGCCACCTCTTGTAGCAGACAGCCCTAAAGCAAGATGTCCGTTGGATGCACTGAATACAACTAAGCCCAAATCTTTAGCTGTGAAAAAAGCCAAGTGGCATCTTGGAATCCGAAGTCAAAGCAAACCATATGACATTATGGCTGAAGTTTACCGAGCTATGAAGCAGCTGGATTTTGAATGGAAGGTAGGAAATTGTAGTATATGAAGATCATTTGTAGAAGCCATTTTTTTGTGTAGTAAGCTGCTCTGAGCTGCTGAGTTGAGTACTAAGGTCAATAAAAAAAGTTGGTTGTGATTTAGATATGAATTTAGTGGTGTTGATGCTTCTGGCTGATAAATCCCATTCTTTCCAGTAACGTACCATGTGCATTCAAAACAAAACAAAACAAAGCTCTGTAAGGATGAAGAACTGTCAGTGTTGGAGACCTATGTATTTTTTTAATTATAGAATAGCATTCTTGGCTGAGAAACAAAGTTTTAATCAACTTGAAATCTCTTGAGAAATTAATCTCTTGAATTCAAGAGAACTTAATCTCTTGAATCTCTTGAGAAATCTCTTGAAAACCTGTTTCAGCATGCATCGTAACAATAAAACATCATGTGTCGTCAAAGACACTGTGTTTTTACTTTTCTCTCTCCTTCTTAAGGGAGGGTTTTTTTCTTTTTGCCAGTAGCTGTAACAGCAAGTGGTTGACACAAATTATACCATCAGGACATATTTATTCAGTAAACAAATACATTTCTGTAAGTTGAGAAAAATCTGTCTTATTTGGCTTGTTCTTTTAGTCCTTAGTTGCAGTTTATTTTTCTTATTCTCAGCCCACATTTTACTTTTTTATTAGTACTCAAATTCATTTCAGTTCTATTTGAGTATATGTGGGGGAAAAATCAGTTTTTTATTTTCAGGCATCTTTTACTCTTGTTCCTTTCTTGAGGACTGTGAATGTACTTTTAACGGAAGAAAAAAATTTTCAAACATATCATGTGAATATTCATTTGACATGTTTTTATTTCATTATTTGTACATGGAATGAATAAACAAAATAATATTTCCTTAAAACCATTAAAAAAAAAACAGATCTCCCTTTTCTGAAGCAGTTTTATTTAGTTTAAAAGGAGATGTTAATGTCTTTAAAATTCTTACTGAGGGGCTTCCCTGGTGGCGCAGTGGTTGAGAGTCCGCCTGCCGATGCAGGGGACACGGGTTCATACCCCGGTCCGGGAAGACCCCACATGCCGCGGAGCGGCTGGACCCGTGAGCCATGGCCGCTGAGCCTGCGCGTCCGGAGCCTGTGCTCCGCAACGGGAGAGGCCACAACAGTGAGAGGCCCGCGTAAAAGAAAACAAAAGCAAAAGCAAAAAATTCTTACTGAGAAATTTTTGGAACTAATTTGATAAGATGTTTTG
This sequence comes from Leucopleurus acutus, assembly GCF_964270905.1. NCBI lineage: Eukaryota > Metazoa > Chordata > Mammalia > Artiodactyla > Delphinidae > Leucopleurus > Leucopleurus acutus. The sequence goes on along the minus strand of NC_139143.1, from coordinate 145,819,734 downwards.
AAAACCAGAATCTTCTTTATCTGAGTTGCGGTTTTATTATCTTCAAAAGGCAAACAGTATCTTCTTTACGAGATTACTACGATACTTAAATTTCGTGGCAGTACCTGTTAACAGTTCCTGATTCAAACCATTGACATGTTATTTGTCCTTTTTCTGTCTATTCTATATTCATAGGTAAAGGTATCCAAGTTGATACCTTTGGGCAACCAAAATATTACTGATGGTTTAGAGTGGAGGCATATCTGGAAAGAAGGCCGGACTCTCTAGAGTCTCTGAGTTCCCTTTGAATTTTAACTGTTGTACACAGTACTGTTAGTGGGATTAAATAAATACTAAACTACTATGTAATGTTAAAAAAAAAAGATCATTCAGGAATTCCCTCTCTACCCCACCTCTATCAGTTATTTGTTTTGATATTATTCTTTGCAATAAGAATAAGGGAGATATTTTGCAGTTTGTTATTTCGAATGTTTTTCCTTAAAGATTTTTCATTTTAGGTAGTGAATGCATACCATCTACGTGTAAGAAGAAGAAATCCAGTGACTGGCAATTATGTGAAAATGAGCTTACAGCTGTACCTAGTTGACAATAGAAGCTATCTTTTGGACTTTAAAAGCATTGATGGTAAGGAAGCCATGCAGGCATGAGCTCTGAGAAGATAAAACTTGGCACTAGTTGACAAGATATTAAACCATCTCAAAGACATGGTGGGTAGGTCTTCTATACTGGTTTTTAAGTAATCTAGACTTAACTAAAAATGTAAGTGAAACAAAGAGGATTGAAGACGTGGAAAATCTCTAATCTAGCACTTCTCCAAAAGAAGTGCTTCCTTGGCATAAAAAAAGTCATTTGTAGTGTTGCCTGTGGAGAAAAGTAAGGAACAACAGGAAAGCAACTTTTTACCTAAAATTAGTTGATGTTGTTAGATTCTTTGTCACACTTCTCCATTCATCTTTTATCAGTAAACATTACAATATCTAAACTTCATTCTTCATCAGCTTCTTTCACCTTGGGTGGCCAAGGTATCCAGATAGGCCTTTCCTGAGATTTGGGCTGGATTTTGGTGCCCATGGCCATCCAGGAGGCAGAGGAGTCAACGGAGGTGGTCATGTCCAAGGACCTCGTGTGTGCCGAGAGTCAAACCTGGCTGAGCAAATGTGCTTATTCCACGCAGGGGCCCAAGTGGGATACAAGCAGAGTAAACCAAGAGTCCACCGCTGGATGGAACCAGAGGAAAACGGAGTGCATAGTTAGGGAAGTTGTTTTCAACAGCATTTAAACTTTATTCTTAAACTGCCATCAGCTATAGCTGTGTTTATATGGTCCCCAGACCACCTTCATCAAAATTACCCAGAGTTCTTATTAAAAAGAGGATTCTTAGGAACTCTCCCAGACCTAGCAAATCAGAATCTCTGGAGATGGGTCCTGGGAAACTGGGAATCTGCCTTTTAAACAAGATTTCCCTTGCCCCTTCCCCTGGGCGGTTGCAATGTACGCTGAAGGATCAGTGCAATGGTAACTTTTGTTTTTATCTTAATGATTTTTTTCTATTGCTACAACGCAAGAAAATAATCCTCCAAAGGTGCGCTTTCTTCAACTGAAAGGGGTGTCAGTTTGATTTCCAGGTTACTGTCGAATACTATGTTGAGAAGGACTCAGGAGCCCCACTTTGACCGCACGGGAGTGTTGAGGTTGGCGAGTGGCGTCTGTTACGATCGTGGGAGGGAAGGGCTTTTGCCACCCCTGCTTCCAAAACGCTGAGACACGACATTTGCTGTCAGGTTGCCCTTGCTCAGATGTGTTTACTTAATATTCTGAATAAGGTATCTTCGTAGGAAGGGCTCGGGCAAATATACCTTTCATATCAATTGCTCTTCTTTGGTCCATTTCAGATGAGGTGGTGGAGCAGAGGTCTGGCTCCTCAACGCCCCAGCGGTCCTGCTCTGCTGCTGGCTTACACAGACCGCGATCCAGTTTGGATTCTGTAACTGCGGAGAGCCATTTGCTCTCTGGCTCCCTCTCGGGCTCCCTGATCGGAAGCACGTCGTCTTCAGTTCCACCTCGCCTGGGCAGTCACACCATGGATTTTTTTGAAATGTGTGCCAGTCTGATCACTACGTTAGCCCGTTGATGATCTTTCCTTAGTTTCTATCTTTCTGTTTTTGCACTGTGAAAATCAGATATATTCTTTAAATTATTGTTTGACTTATGGATATCACATACTCTGCAGTACTGGTTGAGAGCTGTGACTATCTCCAGGGGACGCTCAACGCCACTGAAATGACTGAGAACGTAAAAGTCTGACATTTCATTTACTGTAGATATCTGTAATTCTGTTCTGCCTATGATAAATTTACATAGGTAGTATCTTTAATACGTGAACATTGATGAAGATTATTGTTAATCTAAAATTGTGGATTCACTACAGATGATTAATACACCTTTACTGGTAAACCATCTCAGTCAAAGGGTGGTTTGGCAACATCTTCTTGCTTTCCTGTTTAGTGTAGATAAATCCAGTTTGCTTCCTAAATTTCAGCAGGCTTTAAGCTGTGTTTATGCACAAGAAGATTAAAAAAATAGCCCAAACATCAGTAAGATAGTAATTAAATGTTGAAATCTTAAGAGCCAGCCCCCCAAATTTCAGAAACCAAGTTCTGCTAGCAGTTTTTGCAAATATTGCCCAGTGTTCAACAGAAGGGCTGTGGTCCTGAAACAGGTAACGGTCATTTCCAGGTTCCTTAAAAACAGCTATAACCAACTAGAGGTTTTATCTTGAGATTTTCCCGAATAACATATTTAAGAGCCTTCAAGGTTCTACTCAGTACTGGAACATATGGAATTACAACCACCTTTGTCTTTTTCATAAACTTATATCATTTTGCAACATGCCTTCAAAATCTACGTTTCTCAGATTCTTTTTCACTCTATTTATTTTTGTACTTCACCAAGCATGATAAAATAGACAGTTAAATGAAACAAAGCAAAATGTCAACCGTCTCTTAAAGAGGACTCCTACCTTTGATCTCTTATTGTGTGTGGTGGTGTGGAGCTGTGTGTATGTGTGTGTCCTGTTGCATCCCATGATGCTAATTATTCATCAGAAGTTTGTTACTGTATTCACCCCCCTCCCTCACCTTCCCTAGTCACCTTTGTCTTTGTTTATTGTTTGATCCTTAGTGGCTGATTGACTCAGCTTTGAAATCTTTTCTGGTTCTCTTTCTTTCTTCTATATCTTGGTTGCTAGCCATCAAGTTTGAAACACTGTTCTGGCCCTCAGGGCTTTTGTGTACTTCCAAAGTTTGGTAGGCTGTGACTTTCACTTTTGAACCTGGTAGGGCAGGGAAGCCTTAAACATTCAAAAAATTCTCTCTTGAATAAATATATGTGTTGTTTACATATATACATATATGTATTCGCACCAGTGCTTTTAAATGAAAAACCAAACATTTTTTTTTTTGGCTACGTGCAGGTTTTTTTAAGGCTTTTAAAAAAACAAAAAACCTATATACAGCAGGGTAGATAATAGCCCATTGATTATATTTTGTTTTAGTAAAAATATTTAATTTTAAAATTATGTATAATTTATCGAATTTGTATTTATTCATTTGTCTTGTCTAATATGTTATAATTAACAATCTCATTCACCTGACTTACCCTATAAAAGATTAAGCTCTTGAAAACAAAAAGTGACATTGCCTTGACAGGTTTCTCTTTGCCAAAAATAATGTGTTTTCTACCAAGAAGCAAATGAGAATGTTAGACCAGATTTCTCTTGTGTTTATGAAAGACAAGTATGTCTGTCTTTAAAGAGCTTTGAGTCAGGAGTTTGCGGTGTGTCACATCATATTGTTTTGCAGAACTTTTTAAAAATGGTGTTATATAACTTTTAAGCCTGACTTCTTAATATCAAAATACAAGGAATCCTTATTAGCCAATTTGGGAACTTGGCTTATTAGCCAATTTGGGAACTTGGCAAGAGGGTGGGGTTGCAGGCAGTTAAGATGTGTTAAGTTTAAACCTTTGAAAGATTGCCACCTAGTGGCATCGAAGGATACTTTTTTGTGAATATTTTTATAGGGAAAAGCAGTCCTGCTGCATATAGGTATGGCATAATTTTGGCCTCAACAAATGTGTAAATACTTCTTTAGGGAAAAACAGGGCCACCTCATAATACTTGCCTATGAATGGGGTGACCTTCAAAATAAGGAATTAATCTGATTCCTTATTCCCAAGGACAAAATCCCTAACAATTTTGAAGACAGAGAAAAGGTAGGAAGGAATCCAGTAGCATTTTAGCTTCTTTAGTCTAATGAATCAAATGTTAGAAACTTACATAAAAATTGCTTTAAATGGATGACTGTCATGTTTTTTAAGAGTTAAGAAGTTATTTACTATTTTCTCATTCTTGCCAGTATTTATGAATATCTACATTTTGATAGCCATCTGTTGAATTTTAGGAGAACCAAGGGTCACAGTTCGGGTTCTTGTGTCCTTAAGGTTTTAGAGCACAGCTCTTCTGTGAATGTAGATGGCGTAGTACTTTGTAGAGAGAAGATTACAGGAGGCTCAGCCCAGCATAACAGGGCTAGAACATTTTCATAGGAGGCTCTTTGTTGCTAATGAGCAGGGAGAGGGAAAGAAATCAGTTGCTAAATTCCCACATTTCAGTCTTGTAAACTGGGTAATTGTGGATGTGGTATGTGGTAGACAGACCTGGGGTAGGAACAGTTTCTTCATGTTAAGATTCTGGAGGAGAGCTTCTATTAATAGGCTACAGATAAAGTCTTAGTTATATCATGGAAATGGAGTCCACACTGGTTCTAGAACAGCATTTCCCAAACTGCATTCTGTCAGATGCTCTGTAGAAAAGGGGTTTCATTGAGCAAAGCTTGGAAAATGATGCATGTTACTCTCCTGCTTGAAGATGACAAAGGATGTGGGCATAAAGCCTTTGACCAGTCCTTCTGTGAAAAAAAGAAAACCGTTTAACTTTGTTTAATCCTGCTTTGCCCAGATTAATGTAAACATGGTTTTAAACTTACCATCCCCTGGGAAAAAACATATTTGAAAAATACTATTTTAAGAAAATTATTGTACCAGGTTGCCATAATGGGTAGATAAGAATAAGATTTCCTTTTCCCTTATCAGTTATTGGAGAGAATCTGGTTCAAAATCAGAATAATTCCATTTTAGCCTGTAGATATATTCATCTTGAGCGAATGCTGGATTAGTAGAATTTTATATGTCTACAACTTGTTTCATAGCACCTTGATTTTCTTAATCAGGTTGTGGTATTTTATGGAAAGCAAAATTTATTTTTTGTGTTGAATGGAGAACTGAAAAACCTTAAACAAGATTACTTCTAAAAATTGTCTAAGAGACTAGTAACTAGTGCTTATGGCTCTATGGGTAATGAGTCAATAACATTGATTCTTACTTTCAGAAAGTATAGTCTGAACATTTTCTAAATACTTTTATGTATAGAACACCATATTTAGATCTAATTCCTGTTATTCTTTAATGAAGGAACAAACAACATCCCAAATTAGATATGTTGGGAGGGAGGGAGGCAAACTATTATAAGTTGGGCTTTTGTTTTCATCAACAAATTTTTGAGACACTTTTGTAACCGCTAGTGTTTGCATTCCTTGATACTTGCCAGCTATAAAGAGAATCCAAGAGCCTAAATTATTCAGAAATAACAGTATTCCATGTCAGGGAATTGGCTATATGTAGTACAGACAGTTCTCCCCTTTCTGCAAATAGGTTTCCTGGGACAGTTACAGAATCCTGGGCTTGCTTTCTCTTATTCCCTAGCCAGTTTGTACTCAGGGAATACAGATTGATTTTTTATTAGATGAGACATAATTGAGAAGATAATCATAGACAACTGTTACAGATTTTTTGACTATTTGGATTTATCTGTAAATGTACAGTATATTGAGTTAATATAAGCAATGCACCTTCCATTTATAAAATATAAGATCTTGGAATGTGCCTACCATAGACACTGCATGTTTGTCTATTCACTGGTTAATAATTTAAATCCTGTTAATGGCTGTGAAATCTCAGTATCTAAATGCTAGACGTTCACAGTTTTGTCTGTTTTTCTTTCTTTTTAAAGACCTCCACGTTTTCAATTTGGCACTCCTTTACCTGATCATTCTGTCACTCTGTGACTTTGAAAATAGGGAGTGTACTTTATTTTAATAATAGTTCTCAGAAACTCTAAAATTCTGGATGAGGGATCTGTGCAATCTGTTTGTAAGTCACATCCTGTGTTGGGCCTCATTTTTGTAACCTCTAAAGTGGGAGGGATAGATTAAAAACTTCCGAGTTACCTCTCAGCTTTAAAGTTCGGTCTTCTCTGCCTTTTCATATGATGTGTATTAGTGATCATTTTTTACACGTTTAGAGATTTTATACTAGTGTGAATGGTCTGTATTTGTTTGGCGAGGTGTTTTGAAGGTATATACTAAAATATTTTTCTAAATACAGCTGCCTCCCTGGAATACAAATGGTAAAAATCATCCAGAAAACCAAACATGTTCAAATGTCATGTGTACTTGCCATAAAGCAAAAGATTACTAATTTGGAGTGATGGAAGTGTTCCATACATTTTAATAGTGATTTTTAGATCCAGAGACCCTCCATATCGTCTATTAACTTATTTAATACGTTACAGTAACCTTGTGAGTTAACGATTTTCCAGATGAGAAAGCAGGACCAGAAAGCTCTTCACAAGGCTTTAATGCCATACAAGTGTTCAGTGATGATCACTGCTCTTTATATGCCCCCTTCCTCTGGGGGAAAATAGTCTGAATCACTGAAATATCTGCATAGTTGAGTAATAAAAATAAAGATGTATTGCTTTCAGGTCTTAGAGTGACATGAAGTAGTCTTAACTGAATATTTTTTAGTTTAATTATTTGAACCAGTTGATTGTACTAACTAGATGTAATTATCGTAAGTATTTATGATTAGCATATTGATTTTTGTTAAGTACTTCTAAGTTATTGAGGGTGCTTAAAAAATACTGAAGGACCTTTTTAGGACATGATTCTTCCTTTAACTTTATTTATATGATTCTCATAGCAAAGAGTTTTTTAGAAAGTAAAACTAGCCCCAACTCCTATCTTAAATTATCATAGTTTTTGACTATTAATCTAAATCAGGCTTATCTAAATTTCATATACAGATTGATAATTTTTCATTTTATATGCATATTAGATGATAAGATGCTATTTTCATAGAGTATATTTCTGTTCACAAACTACCTAATTATTATTGGCTTGATATGGAGTCTTTTAAACCTTATAAAAATTTGAAATGTAATTTATGTTTGAGCTTTTAAAAGTGTATCTTATTTAAGCAAGTTGCTGGCATCCTTACCAGCCTTTCCCTATATAATTATAATGCATTTGATGCCACTGGACAGTAATAACATAAAGAACAGGACCCACAGTCTAGACTATGTTGAGTTTTAATTAAACTTTTTCAGTCATAACCTGATAAGAATCAGGCTGGGTCTAGAAGTTAAACTGTGGGGCTGTATTAATTTCATGAGCCAATGTTAATGTTTACTGCCAGCCTGCATAGCAACGCCAGTTTGCAGCCGTGATTGTGTATGTGACTTTTGGTAACTACCGTTTATAGGTCAAGCAGCTCAGATGTTATGGAAGTAGCTCATGGTTATTTGGACAAGCAGGGTAAGTAAATTTAAGTTACATTTGAAAAAGTGCAATTAAGGAAATCCGAGAGCAGAATGCTCTTTCCAGGAAAAAAGTGAAGTGCTTATAGAATATCCTAGCGTGACAGCTCTTTTGAACATACAGAGAATGTTGACAAGGTTCATACAGTGGGAATTCTTTAATTCGCGGTTTGCTACTTTGTGTCGATTTAAAACTTCAAGGAAGGATGGGAGGGAGGCTCAAGAGGGAGGGGATGTGGGGACATGTGTGTGCATATGGCTGATTCGCTTTGTTGGGCAACAGAAACTAACACAGTATTGTGAAACAATTATACTCCAATAAAGATGTATTAAAAAAAAAAGACTGAAGAAAAAATTTTCAAGGAAGGAATAGGAACATTCTAGCCAAGGAGAACTGCATATTTAATTTTTGCTGCTAATTTAAGCATGCATTTTTCACAGCTAAAGTCCTTTTTAAGTTTTGTTACAAAGAAAGTCCATTTTTCTAGACAGATAACATTTTCCTAAGATGGAAAAAACAGATCCACTAAAAAAACAAAAACACCTTAATTAATTGTGCCTTTTCTCTTGAGTTGTAGAACTAATAATTAGTCAAAAACTTGTTTAAACTGTGTTTTTTCCCTAATTCCTCTCATTTTCCCTTAAATCTGCCCTCCACAAACGGCCACATTGTTTGCTTTTGCCTGTTTTCAGGTTCCTTTGGCCAGACCTCACTATCATTGTCAGAAATTGTTCACTAAATGTGTTTTTCTGTTTGTTTTATGTTGCTTCACTTTTTAAGTCACCTTGGTAAAAGTATGGCTGCCTTTTCATGTTTTTAAAATGAACGCAATGAATAGCAATCTTTATATTTCAACCCTTTAAAAAGTTTGTAAAGGAAAGAAATCATGCGGAGCAAAGAACAAAATCTAATTTTGAATCTGATTCTCAGTTTGGCTGCTTGACAGCAGCCAGTCATTTAACCTCATTTAGTTTTTTTAATCTACAAAATGTGGATAATAACCTACCTCACGGATGTGTGTGAGAAACTGAAGGCCCTTGCTTAAAATACAGGGTTTATCATCATATTTAATGTAAATCCCTTCCTTTTTTTTTAATAGATATCTTTGATACTGATAGGATGAGTATCTTGATTTTAGGTAAGTCTTACGTGGTAAGAATATAGTGGTAAAAATGTTTAAGACCACAGTTTCACAAATTATGGTATTCTTATTTTAAGGGACTTTAAAAATTTCTTGAAAGTATCGAACATCCAGATATCAAATTTGTCTTTTGTTGCAGCAGATATTCAGAACTTCTTAAACTGTTGGCTGAAGATGCCTTAATGTACCAAAATACAGCTTTCTCTCCAGACTATTCACAAATATCTATGGTTGTATGATGTTTTGAGTGTTTAATGTAAAATTGTTAGAGAACTGTGAACTCTAAGCATAGTAGTCTTAATGTTGTTTTAGGAAGAATGTGTTCTGTATCATGTATGCTTAAGTATCATACAGTGACTTTTTGAGTGCAGCAAACAAAACTGAAAGTTGACAGCCATTAGGTTGTGTCCATGACAATCATAAGAAAATGTAAGATTGGATATTAATTGTTCAGAAAATTTTCAAGAACACTTTGCATTCATTCTTTCTTAGCCCATCTTTGGAAAAAAAATCCCATAGGCTGATGCACTTACCCACCGAAGCACTTGATTACATATCTATTAAAATAATTTTTTTAACTGTTGAAATTGGGATCATTTTCTATAATTCATTTCAGGAAGGGGAAAAAAAGACCAGACTCTTAGTGCTTTTGTGTTTTAATAACCATAGATTCAAAGTTCAGTTTTGTTTGTTATGTATTTTTTGTGAGTGTTAAATGATCAGTGGGAAGAATGTCTTCCAGCAACTGTGTGGTAAAGATGTCTTCTTGAATTACACAGCATTTCGTAGTTATAGGTTCTCCCTAGTTAATACTTGCACTGTACAAACTCATAGGTAACAAACACAAAAGAGAAAAGCAGCCTATCTGATTACTTATAAGCTTTTTTCACAAAATCAAATTAAAGTCTCTGGTTAATTTGAAAGCTGTTTTGTTTCTGTTCAGTCGTTAAGCTAATATTCTGCAACTCAATTAATAGTTACAGACAAAGCCATTGTAGAACGTTGCTTCCTGTGATTCCTTGGCGATTCCATACCATCTTTGCCCACTTTTGTCTTCCTTGTTGTACACTGTAGTTTCTAACTTCAGCCATTGTATTAGTTTCCTATTGCTGCCATAAGAAGTTACTACACTTAGTGACTTAACACAAATTTATTGTCTTACAGTTCTGTAAGTAAGTCAGAAGTTCGGTGGGCTTAGCTGGTGTTTCTGCAAGTTACACAGGCTGAAAACCAAAGCATTGGTAGGGCATGGTTCTGGGGCAGAGTCTGTGTCAAAGCTCATTCGAGTTGGTGGTGAATTTAGTTCTGTGCTGCTGTGGGATTGCAGTCCCATTTCCTTTCTGGGTTTGGCTTGTAGCTTCTAGAGACCAGCATCATTCTCTGGTCCATGGCTCCCTTCACCTTCAAAGCCAGTGACAGGGGGCTTATGCTTCAAATGTCGCCTGCCTCTTCTTCACTACATCTCTGGCTGACTCTTCTGCCTTCCTCTTCTGATTGTAAGGGCCCATGCTATTAAATAGGGCTCACTTCCATCACCTTCCTATTTAAGGCCAGCTGGGTAGCAAACAATTTCATCTATAAAAAGTCCCTTTTTTCCAAGTCACATTAACGTATCTACAGGTATTAAAACCAGGACACGGAGATCACGGAGGCCAAAATTCTGCTTACCATAGAAGACCTCAGGTTTACAACAAAATTTTACACTGAAGGCTGCTGAGACTAGAGAACAAGCAAGGTAGATGTGGTCCCATGTGCTTATGATGGTCACCTCCCATATTTATATATCTAAAAGCAACTTTTTGAAAAATATATGCTAGCTCTCATTAAAAACACATCAAAGTCAAGCTATATAAGATTTCAATTTGCTTTATCCAAACTTAGAAGAACAGATTTGTTTTTATTAGTGAATACTTTTTTCCTTTATTTATTTCCTAAATTGTATGGGTAATTAATACATGCTTAGCGTAGGAAATCTGAGTACAGGAAGTTTGAAGAAGCTGAAAAAAATCATCCAAACCCTGTTACCCAGAAACAACCACTTCTTAGGAATTTGTCATTATATATTGACTTTTTGCCCTTCCTCTTCTTCCCCTCAGAATCTATGTTTTAAAAGTTCTGAACATGTGCGGGAGAGGCCCTGCTCAAGAGAAAGCTATGTCGACTTGGAAGACCAAGTGTGTCAGAGGTACTCAGAAGGAGGAAGGGACAGCTTTGGTGGTGCATGTTAACAGGTTGCTGGTGGCCCGGCCTATAAATGAATGAGAGGCCCAGTGGAAGCCTCTGTTAGGGTCAAGTCCCTTTGTAAGCTTTTATCCAACAGAGTGTGCTCATCTTTAATGATTTCTTTTTATGCAAAATTAAACAGTAAAATAGACACTGTTTTTCCATTGAAATGTTCTGCTAGATGAGGGTTTCCAGGAGACAGATGACATTTGCTTGAGACATTACTGAAACTTTAGTTATAATGTTTACATTAAAGAACCTTGTAGATTAATAGTGCATGAAGTTTAGTTTCAGTGCCGTGATTTAAAGAATGGAAGAAATGTGGCTGATAGCGAAACAGAAACAACTACTTCGATGTGGATGGAATGTTCTTCCTAAAAATGTATTCCATATCAATAAATAGTAATTAGGTACTAGTTTATGTTAGACCAAATGGTTTATACTTCAAAAAACATAGAAAAGTGTTCAGTTTCAAAAGCCTGTTAAGTATATCTATGTAAAATTATTACATCCTAGCCATTCTTTCAAGTCTTAACCTTTGAATTTCAAAAACCTGTTTTTGTGTTCAGCATCTTCCAACTTCAGAAAAGTCCAGGTACTAAAAATAACAACACTTAGTATTTTGTATTAAGGATTTTAGGACACTTTTATTTATATTATTACATTACAGCCTGACAACAACCCTGAGAAGTAGACAAGGTGAGTGTTACCAGCCCTGCTTTACTGATGAGGAAATGGAGACGCAGAGCTGAGTCATGGAATTAGAATAAGAGGCCATGTGATGAGATGGAATGTGCATGGGACAAACCTATGTCAGGTAAACTGTAGTCCCCCTGCCACCTCAGGATTTAAGATACTTCATGTTTTGGTGCGGTGGCAAGTGTGCTATGTGGGTTTTGATCCTCGTTTGTACAGGATTATTGCAGGAATGGTGTCTGCTCGACATAGCCCGGTACTCCCTCTGGCTTTGCCCATGGGCCATACCTGTCCCATGTCCTCCTCTTCTACCGTGCCCACAGTGTGGGAGAGGGCTGCTGTTGCCCGGTTGCCCGGCCTCTCACTGAGAAGTAAATTCAATCCAGGGGGGGGTCCAAGCAGAAATATATTCTAAGTCTTTCTTTGATGCCAGCCTTAATCTCATCTCCCAGAAAAGAAATCTCAGTGTCACTTCCTAATTCCTTTTCTCTCTCACTTCTACCTCTAATGGGACTCCTGAAACTATATATTTCTGTTGCTGCTGTCTTAAGGTCTAGTGGTCTTAACGCCTCAAATATTGCAAAATTAACTAGTCTCCTCTCGTTCTAATCTGTCATCCATAATCTTCCACCCATATTGCCATGATTTCATTTTCCTTTTTTCTCCGGACACCTGGCATTGTCTTCCTGCTTAAGACCTTTGAATGGTTCCTACTCTCTAAAGGAAAAAAAGTCCAAGTGAACTCTGTCACATTCTAGCCCTGACTTACCCCATTCTAGCACTTGCCATTTCCTATCAGATACACTGTAGTCCTTTTACCTTGAATTTCTTCCTGGTCACCAGGCAGAGCATGGATTTTTCCATCTCTGTGTCTTGTCTAACAAAGATATGTGTTTAAAGGCCAAGCTTCAGTGTCACCTGTATGTTGTGTGTTATAATTGTTATTGTAATAACCTCTGTACCTATCTTCCTCTCTAAACTTTATGAATACTTTTGATCCCTGTCTTCTAGAATAAGCTTGGCCTTTATTGACACGTGCCATTTGGAACAAGAAAAAGAAGATAAAAAAATATAGAAGCTTAAAAAATAGTCTCACGGTATAAAGGATGAAGCCACGTATCATACCCTTGAAGGGCAGGATCACCCTAACAGGCAGTGTACATCATCTGAAAAATAGAATGTTATTTACGGCTCAGATTATTTATGTTTCTTTACTTTCTGTAAGTAAAAATACCTGTGAATTATTTTAATAGATAATTTGGGCATAAGCAAAATAATATTCTGTTGTTTAAAATAAGTAAAATGGTTATTTTAAACTGATAACAGCATATATATTATTTAAATTTTATTAAATATATTTAGGCAATTCTCAAAATGTTGGGTGAATTTAGGAAAAAACTACTTTTCAGCATACTGTTCCCAAAGAAACCAATTTTGGGCAGCATTTGTCTGATTTTAGTTTTGTGACAAAGCTGGTATATAAATGTCCTTCTGCTTTGAGATGATACCTTAAATTGGAATATTTAAAAGATGTTGGTTATACTATTTACTTTTCAGAATTAAATTACACCCAATTTAAACGCACAACATCGTCTAGAAGTTATAAACACTCGTGTACTAACATTAGAAGCATTAGAAGCAAACTAACCATCTGCACAACTGGCTAGGTGCCATAAGGCGTGATTTCTGACTTTGGACATGGCTCATTAAACAAGCGCTGGAATGCCAACACACACTGTTTCACATTCTCTTGAGCCAGCAGTGAAATAGATACTGAAATAGACATTGACAGATAACTGCTTAGGAGCAAAATCTGCATCTAAATGTGGAGGGTTTGTTTTTCTCCTCTAAATTCCTGATGAAAGTTTCCACAGATTCAACCATCTCATGCTGACACGTAAACTGATGTGAGGCAGGACTGAGACCTTAGAAAGAGTTCTCACTTGTGCAGGCTGTACCATTTGATCTTGATCTTCCTAAGGTGACTAAACTTCATGCCTGAGAAAAAAGAAAAATAGACAAACATTTTGAAATACAGGTCCATGGAATAGTGAGTAGGAGATTTCAGGGGAATTTTTTATCCAGTTTAATTTTTTTTTTTTTCGGTATGCGGGCCTCTCACTGTTGTGGCCTCTCCCGCTGCGGAGCACAGGCTCTGGACGCGCAGGCTCAGCGGCCATGGCTCACGGGCCCAGCCGCTCCGCGGCATGTGGGATCCTCCCAGACTGGGGTATGAACCCGCATCCCCTTCATCGGCAGGCAGACTCTCAACCACTGCGCCACCAGGGAAGCCCCCAGTTTAATATTTTTATGCTCCTTTAAAATGTTTATAAATATGCTCCGTAGAGAAGTTTGATAACCTCAGGAGCGGCAGACACAAAAATAGTCTCTTCCAAGTAATCCTTACAGAATAGGGCATTGCATATTGAAAAACTTTTCCTGAATTTAAATATATGAAATAGTCTTTCCTTGAGACTTATAGACATAATAATGTATTATGTATTTAGAATTTATTATTTAAAGTATAAAATCAAACCACTTACTTGAAATCTAGATGTTCAATTAGCACATATCCATCTATAGAAATAAAAATCACTATTACTAATCTGAAAGTTATAATGCTTTGAGGTTTTTTTAAAAAACAGTGATTGAAATCTTACGGGCAATAAGCCAGTAACTTACATTTGCCTTTAGAATTGCGACATATCACTAGATTTTCTTCAGTGATATCAATGACTTCCAGTTCTTCTCCAGGGGTTATTGGCAAGTCGAATATTCCATTTCTTGAATTATTGGAACATGCCACTGCTGTGTTCATGACAGTAATTTCTTTGTCATACTGAAAGGAGAAATTCCTAATCGGAATGTGCTTGCATAGTTTTCATTGTAACAGAATTAACGGAAGACATACTATACTAACCTCAAAATAAACTCAAGATGCTAGATATTAATTAGTTAACTAATGACTAAGGGACAGAAAATAATAGCAAGATATTCAGGGAAAGAAAAGTTATTTAAGGAAATAATGGTACATTTATTATGATCACAATCTTTCTTACATTTGTTTGTTACATATTGTTACATATTTTCAAAGTGTTTTCACACCCATTATCTAATTGTACTAGAATGAATTCTGGTGGGTGAGAAGGTGTTAACATTGGTATAAATTAAGTACCATGAATGGTACGTTCACTGTTGCAGTAATAAAGTCACCACCAAACCTGGGAAAGGACAAGTTAAAAAAGAAAAAAGAGGGAAAGAGAAAAACCTCTTTCTTTGTGTAGTGCTTTAGAGTTTATAATTCTTTCTTACACACAGCATTTCTAGCTGTTCTTTCTACCCTTCCTGTCTGGTGGGCTCATATATTCTTATATACATACAGCTGTAGCACACACATTTTAAAGATGTGTGGGGCAATTCCCACTCTCCCTTGGTGGTTAAAGACGAGCATTTGTGGAAAAAAACTGAGGAATTTGATTTCTGACCTCAGGGGAGTTTCTTTCTTTGTGGTAAACTAGCCAACCCATACATCAACAGGTACACCACCTTCTAATGTAACTGAAATCCATTGACTGGAAAATAATAGTTCCAGAATATGTAGCTTATATTTACAGATGTCCGCTTCACCAAATTAGGGTGGCCAAACATCTTCCTTTGCTTGGGATAGTCTCTACTTATAGTTAATGTCTCTATTTATAAATACTTACTGTGATTAAGTGTGCCTCCTTCCACTCTCAGAGGTGTCCTGAATTTGGATGATAAATTATGATTAACCTATACCAAATGGGATCTAATCCACAAAATTTTTCTTTTGCCTAACAGAGTGATCTTACCCTTTCCAGGCCATTGTTCACTGTGAATGCACAGTGATTTCTTAAAATGTAAACCTGATTAGGTGGTCACCTTCTTTTTTTATAAAGTCCTAGAAACTCTTCATTCAGGGTACGATCCACATTTCTTAGTTTGGCATTCAGAGTCCTTTGCCTACCGTCATTCCCCGTCCCCCCGTTTCTGTCCCCTTTATTGAAGCCACATCAGGCTATGTGATAAGCCTGAATGTGCCGTGTACCTTACATATGTCCATGCCATTGCTCCTACTGTTTTCTCTGCCTGAAATACTCTTCTTTCTTAGGTACCTTTTGTGAAGACTTTCGTGACTGCCATGTATAATTTACTATTAACTGCACTTTGTATATACCCCTATTATGGATTCTGAGTAACATACTGTCTCATACATTGAAAATGGAAAACAGTTTTATCCATCCTTGTACCCTCAATGCCTGGTACAAATGGGGCACCCAATATTTTGTGATTTGAGCTGAATAAAAATGATTGAAACTGTATAGTTTTTCTAAAGATATATCAAGGAAACTCATCATAGGTGATTAGGAAGAATAGACTCACGTACATATGAGAATGGGGATTTCTGTCCCATATGAGAGTGTCACAGAGTGTCCCAGCTACAGTGGGGGGCACTAGATGGAACGTAGGGTCCTTTCAACAAGTAATTGTTACACACTTGTTTTTCAGCTAATCAAATAACGTCACAGTTTGCAGTAAATAATTTCATATCACAATTCCTAGATATAGTAACCCTAATCAGCTTTGGTCCAAGCAGAATTTATTAATGATTATGAGGGATTTGTATATGTTCAGTCCAAAAACGTTTTTGGATATTTACACAGTGTTAGGTACTCCTATTCTGCTCTGTGTATGGATATAAGGATAGATAATATACCCTTGTCCTCCAGGAGCTCATAGTTTAATTGATGAACATGTAATTGCAATAATGCTAATGTTTTGTGATAAGCTAGAGGTTTGCTCAGGTATACAGGTATGTAGTTTCTTTAATCAGGAAGTGTGGGTTCCTAGAGGAGATGCCTCGATTAGGTCATCATAAATGAACAGGAGCTAGTCAGATGGAGAAAAGTAGCAAGGGTACACCAGACAGTTGGAACGGACCAGATAAATGCCTAGAGGAAGGAAATAGCAGGGCAAGGATAAAGGTGTACGTTCATTCAAGAAACAGAACTATGAACAATTTGTGGCCAAGGCACAAAGTGCAAGGTGAAGAATGGCAGGAAATAAAACCAGAAAGACAAGCAAAGGTCGTGACATGAACGGCTTTATATCTCATGTTAAGAAAACCTAATCTTTATCTATTTGGCAATGGGGAACTTTTGAAAGATTTTAGGCAAAGTAGTAATTTGGACAGATTCCATGAGCAGGATGCATACTTTCTCTCAATCCAATGTCTGGTATATGGAAGGTGTTCAATGTATGTTTCTTAAAATTAATAAATTCTCACTGTGACAGTATATGAAATCAAAAGGGAGGAGGAGTGTTTGAACCTTGCCATTATAGAAAAACGCTCTATGGACTCTAAATGAAAGAAGTTTTTAATCATTTAGTGTGACCATTTTTATGTTGGGAGCTGGAGGGAAAACTTGAACAAGACAAAAATCTCTTCAGAAGGGACTCAAGACTTTAGTTCAGAATACACACACACACACACACACACACACACACACACACACACACACACACACACACACACACACACACACACACACACACACACACAGAGTAATATCCCTGATCAGTGTTATAACGGATACTGTATAATAGATGTATGAAATGTGCTGAGGGAGTAACTTTGCCTGGTTGAGTTAGGGAAGTGTGGGTGACATTTGAACAGAGCCTTAAAGAATGACTTAGCAGTTTTTCCAGGCAGAGGAAATAGCATGTACGAAGGCATGATAATATAGAAATGTATCAGGAAAAAATTAACATATCAGATGTTTAATCAAAGATCATGTCAATCCCAGTGAGGCAGATGTGCAGCACACTTATAGAATCTTTAAAAACAGAAATTCCTCTTATTGTTAATTTTTACTTTCAGAGGAGAACGTACCTCGAATCTTTCTCTAAAACGTTTTTCTTCTCTTTCCATTCTGTTCTTTTCTAAGTTTTGCTTCTTGGTTTTGAAGAAATTCCTGGGAGATAAGCGGGCAGAAATATGCAGGTAGAGTGAAGTGTATTATAATAAAACTCTAAGCTTCCAAAGCCATAAACTCATTCTGTTTCAGGATAAATTCAGATATAATTTTATGTGTTTAATTTTATACCATCTTCCCGTTGCCTCTCCTTCCTCAAATCTATCTGCATACCTTCCTCCAGAGTCATCTTTCTAAAATTTAATTGATCATGTCACTCTCTTGCTTAAAACCTTTCAATCTGTCTCTACTGCCTATAAGATAAAGTCAAATTCCTTAGTGTGGTACACAGGGCATTTTATAATCTGGCCCCAACCTACCTTTCCAGCTGCCCTTTTCCATATACATTCAAAGTCTACATGGAACATCTTGGAAGGTGGGCTGTCATTTCTATGCCTTTATACCAGGGATACCCTTCCCCAGACTTCTCTGAAAACTGGTCATCATCTTTGATTAATAAAGGGATAATAAAAGGCTTGCACTAATATAGAAAGTAATTCTTATTGGTAGAGTAAGTTATGGTAGAAACCATTTAAAAAGGAACAAAGAACACATAGAAAATTGATACATCAATTTACAGGAATAATAATAGACTCAATATTGCATTTTCAAATTTACTCAGTTGAGAAAAAAAGTAAACCATTATATCAGTTTGTTGTAAGAAATAAAAAAGCACGAGAAGATTGTTTCCTAAAAAGACTTAGGTATAGACATTAAAATACTAGAAAGCTTTTTTGGGGGTGGGGAAGGTAAACAATTTCACTGTTATTTCACCTCTTGGAATTCTGTTTCGTTATGCTACGCAAAAGTAGAAGTGTGACGTTTAAGGTAGAAAGATGCTCTTCTTGTCTAAGGAATACATCTTTCCAACTTGGGAAAAATAAATTACATCCAGTCTAAACTTAAAGAAAACAGACTTAAGGGAAGGGCCATCCTATGCCATCCTCTGAGTTTAAATTTGGTATAGAGTGATGTCTGATTTCTTTTGGGGTGCCCATGTAGGACTTTTCTAGACAGATTTCCCAGAGCAGACAGACCATGCAGTGTTCCCAGCTCAATGACCGTTTAGACAAGGATTTCCCCAAGACACTTGTTAAACAAAGTGCCTCAGCTCCTGCCCCATATCCCAGCAACTGTGAAGACTGAAGCCCAGAGCACTAAGTGACCATCAGAGATAGTAAAAAACATCACCACCCCACCAAGCCAACTGGGAATTTGAATCACATGAATAAAGGTGAGATCTTGAATCAATAAAACATTCTTTTTTATTTCTAACACTAATGTAGTGATAACTAGAATTATATTGTATTTTAGGGAAATCAGTCTTCCTATATGATACCTAGTTTCTCTTCTCAAAGCATCATTTAAGTTCTAATTGGTGTATTATTTAAGTTCTGTCTTACTGGGGAGAAGTTCCTACTGCCCAAAGGAAGACTGGAAATTTTTCATCATTTGATGAGGAGTGACTAGAATTCTTCTCTTGCTCCCTGTCCACCAAAAGCAGGAATGATAAAGATAAATGTGTGTGACACTTTACATTTTCATACTCTTTTTTCTCTTTTAATCCTCTCAGTTGTACTATAATGTAGGTGTTAATATTCTCATTCTGTAGATGAGGAACCTGAAAGTCAAATTTAATGACCTGCCCAAGGCCACACAGCTAGTAAGAGGTATAGATCGCAGCAGATAAGCTGTAATTTAAGTGTACTTTTGTGCTTACCTTTCTGATTCTTTAGCACCATTTTTCTCTTTTTTTCCCTTTGATATCAAAAACTTGGGCTTCCAAGTCTTTAGTTTATCTTCATCACTGAGAAGAAAAATACTTTGAGCAAGTAAATTAAGATTGAACTAAAACCCTTACGGAACAATCAGTACTTTCTGGGAAACTGTGTTGTACCAAAAAATTAAAAATTAAAAAGTCATCTAGAAGTATATTTTGATAATCTATGGCAAAGCCAGAGCGTCAATATTTTAGGCTTTGCAAGCCATGCCATCTCTATGGTAACTACTCAACTCTGCTATTGCGACATGCCATCTCTATGGTAACAACTCTGCTATTGCGACTGTATTTACAATAACAAGTGGCTGGCCATATTTGGCCCCCAGGCCATAGCTTGCCAACGCCTGATCTGTGGCAATCCAAATTTGAAGCCAGAATCTGAAAAAGAATGGATATATGTATATGTATAACTGAATCACTTTGCTGTACACCTGAAACTAATACAACATTGTAAATCAACTGTACTCCAATATAAAATAAAACTTAAATTAAAAAAAAAATTGAAGCCAGAAGCCAACCTGCTTATAATCACACTTCCTCTCCTTTCTGAGCCTCAGTTTCTTCACCTCTAAAACGTGAATGATAAAATGGACTTTAACTGTGGGACAAGACTAATGCAACTAGTATTTAGCATTAGCAGAAAAGGATGCAGAGAGGAGAGAGGGTATTATAGAAAGAACTAATATGTTTTGAGCCCCTATGTGTCAAGTCTTATGCTAGGCATTTTACATATGTTAACTAATGTGGTTTTTATAGGAAGTATTACAACAGTCCTTTAAAGTAGTCTTTCATAAAGTTTTACAAAGGGGGAAAGAGATGATCTAGGTAACTTATTATGGTCACAGAAATAGTGGCTTTGAACCCAGTGGCTTTGAATCCAAGTGTGTTTGACTCCAAAGTCTATGGTCTTTCATCATGCCTGCTGCTTTAAAACTTTACTTTGCTGGTATGACAAAGTAACCAATATGTTCATCATTGATGGGAGCAAAACTGGCCCCTCCTCTATCAACCGTCTGTATGTCTATGGTGTCTGCACATCAGAACACAGCTTTTCACTGGATAAATTATAACCACAAGAATATTACGTCAGAGGAATTTAAAATTTTTTCAGTGACATTGTGTCACAATTCCCTTCAGATTATGGTCACGAGGTCCAACAGAATATCAGGGACTCAGCATCTGACCAGCATTAAAGATAAGGCCTAGGAATATGGGTTTGACAGGTACAAACTACTATACATAAAATAGATAAGCAGCAAGGATTTACTGTATAGCACAAGAAATTATATTCAATATTATAATAACATAATGGAATATAATCAGAAAAAATAACTGGACCAGTGTGTTGTACACCTGAAACTAACACAATATTGTAAATCAACTGTACTTCAATAAAAAAGAAAGATGCAGCTTAGGGAAAGCTTTTAAGAAGACTTCCAGGACTCGTCTAGGGATCTCCGATCACTCTCTTTTCTCAATGTCTGTTGCCTTTGGAGTCTATAAGAAGGAGCTCAGCAGTTACTTCTTTTCTAATTGTCTGATGTTCACTCATTTTATCTCTTCACTTTAGGTTCCCAAAAGGTGGGATCCAGACACACACATTCCAGATATACCTACCACAAGCTCAGCACAGTGCTAGGCACAGAGCAAGTGTTTAATGAGAACTTGTGCGTGGACTTCTTAGGCAGGAGCTATAGCTGTGAGGGCAGGGAACAGGCAAAGCAAATGCCTGCTTAACAGTTTATTTTCTTTAATGATTATAAAACAACATATTATTTTCAGAAAAGTCATACTAATTTTTACCCATGCTAACCATGTGACCATTACAGTCAACTCTTTGTCAACTTATTTTAGCTTTTATAGGGATCTAGTTAGAGAGTTTAATTAATTTGGCAGGATGAGGATTGTTTTTTTTTGCCATATCACAGGTTAAGAAACTAAGATTCAGAGAAGTAACATGACATGCCATAGGGCCCACTGGGACCAGGTGGTAGACGCTGTTCCAGTGTCTTTTTCAAGATTCCCCTCCTCTTCCTTCCCTTGCTGACTCTCTAGGGGAAATTCTAATGAACAGAAGGAAATGAAAATCAGAGGTCCGGATTGTCTAGCAACAATTTAATCCAGAGTTGTTTAGGCATCTCTTCAACCTAATACGTACCAGGACATGACATGCAAACTAGCCAAGCTGACAAGAACTCAGATATCGTCTTCCATCTCCCTTCCTATCCCCAGTTCTGCTATTTTCCATCAGTGTTCCATCTGCTACAAATGTCTTTAATAATTGATTTCTCTGAGGCCAAACTACAGAAGATTTACTCTATCCCATGAAAAAGAAATTGGTCAGATTTTGATAGGGTTAAGTGACTTGGTAAATATCATTTAATCTTAAAATATCTTCTTCATTTTTTTCACCACCCCAAAACACATTGTGATCATCTTTCATCTGAGCACCTTTAACAATATTCTAACAAATGTTCTACTTCCGACCTTCCCTTCAAAGCACTCTGCAGAGGGTCTAGGTCTAGTTACTCTTCCTGAAGTGTGGCTCTGATTACATTGTCCTCTTGCCCACAGTTCTGGACTTCCTTATTTGTCAGTAGGGCAAAAGAATTTTCTGATAGGGCCCTCCCAGTACAAAACTGCTAGATCCTGGATAAAGGTTTTTTTGGTTTGTTTTAACAAATTGCCACACTTTACACTTAGATTAAGTCCTGTACGCTATACCTTAATAGCCCCCAGCAAATAAACCAGACAGAGCAGTAAGCAGTATGCAAGCACAGAAGACAAGTCTGTCCTGAGGAAAATGCTATCAGCACCACAATATTTCAGAAGATTAAACTTTACATTAGGGCAAGGTAGGAGTTAAGATGTATCGTCATGTTAGATATTTTTAAAAGCCAGTTCAGCTCTATGCTATTTATATAAGACATATTGAACAAGAATATGGAAAGCAGAAAAAGGATGAAAAATGTATACTAGGGAAATACTAACTAAAAGAAAGGTCAGGTAGGTGTAAGATTGGGCAAATTAGACTTTAAGACAAAGCATCACTAGGAAATTAGCTTAGTGTTGTAGTAAAGAGAATGGTTTGGGAGTCTAGTTGCTGGGGTTTGAATCCTGGTTCTACCACTTACTGGCGCTATGAGCTTGGGCAAATAACTTCACCTCTGTGTCTCAACCTCTCTTCTACAAAATTTGTATAATAATAGTATCTACTTCACAATTGCTGTGAAGATTGAATGAGTTAATACATGTTAAATCTAAAAACAGTGACTGACTCACAGTAAGACCTACATAAGTATTTTTGTTATTAATAGTGTTGATATTAGGGGGAATGGAGGTGGCTACAACCTAAAAAGAAACATTTAATTCACCAGAAGATATTTAAAATTTTGTATGCAACTAATAAAAGAGCCTTAGAATATATATAAAGATATAAAGAAAAAAATATATATATAAAATATAGAAAAAAGAAAAAAATATATAAAGAAAAAAATGATAGACTTTTGGAAGAAACTGACAAATCTACCATCTTTCTGTGAGATTTCAACCCACTTCTTTCATATATTAATGGATCAAGCATCTAAAAATCCATAAATCTATAAACGACTTTATTAAGAGAATTAACACATATTGTGTTGGCCAAAAAAGTCGTTTGGGTTTTTCCATAACAGTAGAAAAACCTGAACGAACTTTTTGGCCAAGCCAAATATTTGATTTAGAGGACATAAGTTGATCCTTGTATCAAACAATTAGAGAAGTCATATTTTTCTAAAGTACACATGGAACATTTATAAAAATTGACCATATACTAGGCATGAATCATGTCACAGAATATGTCAAAGTACTGATATCAGCTACTTCCTCAGTGTACTAATACCATATCAACTACTCTTCCAGATCACAATTCAATTAAGATAGAAATGACACACGGGGAGGGGGAAGGGTAAGCTGGGATGAAGTGAGAGAGTGGCATTGACACATATACACTACCAAAGGTAAAATAGATAGCTAGTGGGAAGCAGCTGCATAGCACAGGGAGATCAGCTCAGTGCTTTGTGACCACCTAGAGGGGTGGGATAGGGAGGGTGGGAGGGAGATGCAGAGGGAGGAGATATGGGGATATATGTATACGTATAGCTGATTCACTTTGTTATACAGCAGAAACGAACACAACATTGTAAAGCAATTATACTCCAATAAAGATGTTTTAAAAAAAATGACAAATAGAATACAGAGCATGGAAACAGATCTTCAGATTTTTGGAAACTTAGTATGACAAAGATGGCATTGTAGAAATGGGGAAAATAGGGGCTATGCAATTAATCATGCTAGAACATTTACCCACATGGAGGAAAATTTAACTGGATCTCTACTTCACTAAAAATGCCAAAATCAGTTCCAGGTAGATCTAAGGCTTATGTGTAAAAGCCAAAAAGTTAAACAGTTTTAGAAGAAAATATGGGAGAATATCATACGATCTTGGGATAAAGATTTCTTTAAAGATATAGAAAGCAACAATCATAAATCACGTGTATACTTAGAAGGGAAAATACAATAAATGCAAATTTTACAGGGAATGCAAATTCATAAGAAAATGCCAGCTTATTTTCCAAAGTGGTTGTACCAATTTACACTCTTCCCAGCAGTATTTAAAGGGAATACCGATCCACATTCTCACCAACACAGAAAGAATTCTTAATTTTTGCCAGTTTATTGGGTATAAGATACTATCTCATTGTGGTATTAATTTGCATTATCTTCATTACTAACAATGTTGAACCTCTTTTAATATGTTTATTCACCCCTCATGTCTTTCTATAGAAGACCTGTTCATATCTTCTGCCTATTTTCCTTTGGAAAACAAGTTGGCATTTTCTTATGAATTTTCATTCCCTATAAAATTTGCATTATTTTCCCTTCTAAGTATACATATAAATAAGAATCTTTGTAGCAGTATTGTTCAAAAGTGCAAAAAACATGGAACTACCTCAGTACTCACAAGAAAATGGATAAATTGTGGTATGTACATAAAATAGAATATTGTAGAACAGTAAAAATGAATAAGTTAATAGTGGCTTAAAAAAGGATGGATTTTGAGTAAAAAAGAAGTTGCAGAATTCTATATACAACATACCGTTTTTACAATGTTAAAATCCCTAATGAAACAATATATTTTTATCACCTGTGCTTGATAACAGTATTTTGGTTTTGAACAGGAAGTGAAAGACAGGAAATGTAGGAGAGTGTTTACCTTGGGGGAAGGCAATGAGATAGACCAAGGGATTTGCACAAGGTAGAGAAACCAAGGCACTGGATATGTTCCAGTTCTGAAGCTGAGTTATGGGTTGAGGGAAATTTGTTTTATCTTGCTTTAAACTTACATGTTTCTTATTTTCATTTTTACAAATATATAATTTATTTTTAAGAAAGAATTCATTCTTAACTCTAATTTTATATTCCAGGGCTCTCCTCTCCATCTCCTGCCAAATTGCATTTCCTGCTCGTAACACCCACTTTCTTGATCACATGCCTTATGGTCCAATGAAACTTCCCAAACACACTTGTTTTCCATTTACACAGCTGTCCACCCCTCTCCCTCCAGCAAACCTTCCCCACTTCTCTCTCTCTCTCTCTCTCTCTCAACCCCAATCTCCAACTGTCAAAATGTTTCCTATCCTTGCTTCTTTAACTTGGCACAGAGACTTTTCTGATCCCCTAAATAATGGAAATGTCACCTATTCTGAGCTTCCAAATTATTTTGCACATTTTTTGGAGGCAGGTCCTTCTTTGTTATCTGATTTAACAAACTATGTTTTGGTATGAGGCCACATGATAGAGATCAGAAAGCCACAGCCCCTACCTCAGGGAGTTCCCATCTAGAGGAGGAGACAGGCAAGAAATAAGACAATACAACTATGAAAAGAATGTTCTGATAAAAAGGGGGACCTAACCCAAATAGATAAACTCAGAGAGGACTTCCTGGGGAAAGCAAAATATGAATTCAGTTTTAAATAATGAAGGATAAAATAGTCAACCAAGCAAAAAGCACGGCAAAGTGTGTTACAGACAGAACAATTCTTTTGTTCTTAAATTCTCACCTCCTTGGAAAGGCCTTCCCCAGATATCTACTTTAAAATGACTATCAGTCTCCTTCCAACAGACACACCATATGTCCACTCTCTTTCAAAATATCCAAAGCAATCAAATCCCTATGTTTAATTATAGATTTTTTTTTTTTTCCGGTACGCGGGCCTCTCACTGTTGCGGTCTCTTCCATTGCGGAGCGCAGGCTCCGGACATGCAGGCTCAGCGGCCATGGCTCACGGGCCCAGCCGCTCCGCGGCATGTGGGATCTTCCCGGACCGGGGCACGAACCCGTGTCCCCTGCATCGGCAGGCGGACTCTCAACCACTGCACCACCAGGGAAGCCCTATAGATTTTTAAAATTAATTTATTTATCTGCCTCTCCAATCGGAAAGGAATAGGAATTACATCTGTTTCACTCACTGCTTTATACCAACACTTAGCATAGTGTCTGGCATATAGTATATGCTCAGTAAATATTTGTTGAATGAATTGAAGAAGTTGGAACAAATGTGAAGGTTTAGAAATGCTGGAAAGCTTGAAGAGTTCAAGGAACACCCAAATGTACAGTATGGATGGAACACAGGAATGGTGAGTGAGTGGGAAGTACAGCTGAGGCTGAGAGTTTGCCAGGAGCTGGATCAATAATGAATTTTATGCCTTCTTAAGCAGTTTGGATTTCATTTTGAGAGCAATGGACAACCACTAACCATTTTTAAGCTGGTGAATGGTGGTTTTGTGACATGATCCTATTTGTACTTTAGAAAGTTTGGAAAATAAACTGAAGTGGAGGTGAGGTGGCCATTCAGGAAGTCATTGCAATAAGCCAGCTGAGAAGTAATGAGTGCCTTCATGTGGCTGTGCAGTGGGGATGGGGAAGCAGGAACATTTTGAGAGTTATTTAAACAGAAGAGGGTGCAGGGCACCAGAGGAGGATGAGTCAAGGACAATGAATGCTTAGGGTTTTGGTTTGAGCAACTGTGTGTTTATTGAAACAATCACCAACATAGAGATTAGAAGAAAGGGATCATATTTGGATGGGGACAGTTGAGATTATGAGTTATGGAATTCTGAGTTTCAAACAGAGTTATCTAGCAGGCTTATTAAAGTGGAAGAGAGAAATCTGACCTCAAAAGTGTAAATTTTACTTTTGTGTATCTTTAGTATCTTTACTATAGTATCTTTACTATAGTATCTTTACTATCTTTACTAAAGATACTATATGTATCTTTACTATAGTGATCGTAATTAAAGCCCTAGATGTAGATGAGACCATTCAAGAACATATAAAGGAAGAAGGGAAGAGAACTGATACAGGAAATCTGAGAAAAACATCATTTTTAAAGAAATGAATTAGAACACATACATGCACACAAAACCAAAACGAACCAATCAAACAGGAGGGGCAACAGCCAAAGATGAGGAATAAGAAATAATGGTAACATAGAAACCTGGGGGAAAGTTAATATTTTTTTCCTTTGAAGGATGGCATGATCAACAATTTAAGATATTACAGAGAAGCCAAGTATAATAAGGACTTAAATGTATCCACTGGATTTAACAAAGAAATTAGTGACCTTACCAAAAACAAGTCCACTGTCATGGTGGAACAGAACCCCAGTTGCAGTGAGCTTGGAAAGATGGGTCCAAGATGAGCAGAGGAGACCTTTATTTTCAACCATTTAGTTGAGAGGGAAAGGACAGATAATAAGTAGCTAGAGATAAGGGTATTGAGTTTCAGGATGGTTTCTCTTTTTTGATAGATTTTAGTTATTTAGACCTTGAGAACAGAGCTTCTGTCAGGTAGTGCTTGCCATCCTCCACAGGAAGCATTTAAATAAGTATTTGTTATGTTGAAATGAGTTTCAAGTCTATAGATTCAAAGGTAAGAAACAAAGCTCCAGGGGCTTCCCTGGTGGTGCAGTGGTTGAGAGTCCGCCTGCCGATGCAGGGGACGCGGGTTTGTGCCCCGGTCCGGGAAGATCCCACATGCCGCGGAGCGGCTGGGCCCGTGAGCCATGGTCGTTGAGCCTGCGCGTCCGGAGCCTGTGCTCCGCAACAGGAGAGGGCGCAACAGTGAGAGGCCCACATACCGCAAAAAAAAAAAAAAAAAAAAAAAAGAAACAAAGCTCCAGTGAGTTTTGAATCACCTACCACTGTTAGGTCATCTACATTACTCATTATTTTCCTTTCCTAGTGGGGGCAATATATCACAACTTGACTTTTCACCCAGTAACCAAGGATCTGAAGGGAGGCCCTCTGACCCTATTTAACAAAGCATCAGGAAATGGGTTAAATATCAGTAGGGATGACCAATGCGGTAAATTGACTTACTTTGACTTTTTTTCTTTTATGTCCACATCATCATAGATAATAACTTCCTGAGACCTAAGTTCTAGGGTCAAGATAGGATCAAAATAGTCTATTATTAGGTATGGTTTATACAATCCCCAGCTTTCCAAATTATACACAATTACTTAATTAGCTAGGTGCATCCCCATGCCTGTTTTATCAAAATCTGATCATAGGATATAGAAAGGATCAAAGAACAAAACAAGTATCCATTTGGGAAAAAGTTCAACTGAGGAATAAAAAATAGTGAGATGTCCTAGTATCTCAAACACATGCATAAATATTTATATCAATTTGATTTCATGTGGATTTCCAGAAAATATGAGTTGCTGAAAGGATCATGTTTAGACTAGGTTCCCATCATTCTGGAACTGGACAAAGATGTTATAATGCTAGAGCAGTGAGAGGGCTTAATAACTAGGGGAAAAAAAAAATTTAGTAGAACATTAATGTTGATTTTTCTTCCCTGATTTTTATTTCAAAACACTGACAACTGCTTCTTTATAATAAGCTTGCACTTAGTACATAATCATAATTAGACGTTTTCAGTTTAGGATATTCACATTCCTTGGTGCTCTACATAGAATTCCATAATATTCAAGTGACTCACCACTTGAACTAGTTAGAAACCTTTTGGCATAATTATTCACAATTCAGTTATTCATATATTTGGATGGGGTACAATGTGTGCCTATTCTGAATTTTTTTTTTTATTTTACATAGCCCGAGGATATTTTGGGAAAGCTGTTTTTTTTTATTTTATTTATTTATTTTTATTTTTGGCTGCGTTGGGACTTCATTGTTGCACACAGGCTTTCTCTAGTTGCGGCGGGGGAGGGGCTACTCTTCATTGTGGTGTGCAGATTTCTCATTGCGGTGCCTTCTCGTTGCAGAGCACGGGCTCTAGGCACACGGGCTTCAGTTAGTTGTGGCACACAAGCTCAGTAGTTGTGGCTCACGGGCTTAGTTGCTCCGCGGCACGTGGGATCTTCCCGGACCAGGGCTCGAACCCATGTCCCCTGCATTGGCAGGCAGATTCTTAAGCACTGCGCCACCAGGGAAGCCTGGGAGAGCTGTTATTATACCAGGTTTATGTAACTATTTGTTATTTAGTGCAGCAAACTTATATTTGTGGAATATAATATACATTTGAATTGTCAAGTCAGAGTAAAATCAAAGTAGCCACCATCGCTAGAGCCCATAAACTAAACCTGACAAACAACAAAACACACGGCCCTCCTCATCGATAGATTCAACTTACTGAACGTGATTGAGAGCGAGCACACTAGATGTCAGGCACTGTATTAATTTGTGCGCTGTTGTTTTTATAGCAAAGCAAAAAGTATTCCAATGACCCATCCTTGATTCAGTTAGTATGTGTACTGCAAAGTGGTCATGTTCAAATTACTATGTCTTAATTCCGGTGAGCTGGCTGTTAAATCCTTC
The DNA here is from genome assembly GCF_964270905.1 of Leucopleurus acutus. NCBI lineage: Eukaryota > Metazoa > Chordata > Mammalia > Artiodactyla > Delphinidae > Leucopleurus > Leucopleurus acutus. The sequence continues at coordinate 145,790,298 of NC_139143.1, read as the reverse complement.
AGAAGGTTATGTGGTATAATGTAAAATGCACGAGCTTCGTATTCAGAGACTTGAGTACAAATCCTAGGTCACTAAAGTGTGGATGTGAGTCCTAGAGCCTTCCTAAAAAGGGATAGTGCATCCATTTCTCGGATTTTAAGAGGCCTGGCGTATAGGAGGCACTTGAGAAATGTTACTCATCTTCCCCAATGTAAGTACTACTATTGTGTAAAATGTCTTTGATTTTGATGTATCAATTTTTCATTAAACACGGAATGCAGGAAGGATTACTACTTCTCTTTCTCAGACTGTGAATATGTCAGTTCTGAATAATTTTGTTCCAGCAAATAAGCGAATGTCACTTACCTAAATCAGGCAGCGAAATGGAAAATGCACTGTTAATTGACAAAAGACACAAAGGGTTAAGGGAAAAAGCCATGTTCAGAAATATTAGCTGATACATCTCAAATAACATATTGATGACTAGGTTTCTTGATACAGAAGCTTTGGGGGAAAGATACGAAGCAAACCTTTCCTGCAGCTTTGTTCTGATCACCTCCCCTCTCTTGTAAATGAGCTTATTTATCTCCCGTGACCACCCACACCCCCTTTCCTAACGAGACAATCTCAGGCTGTCCCTTAGCCCTGCCACAGGATTCTGTTTCTGCCTTCTACCTTCCACGATGCCAATTCAATGTGGGGTAAGTATGGTGAGAGAGAACCATCTGGAGACGCTGGACCCTGACTATGTTTATGTTTAACCAAAGAGGTGACTTGAGGGGAGAATTCCAGGCTAGGTGGAAATGGAAGATGGTAAATGTGCTAAGTAGGAGAGGACATTGGCTAGGTAGATCATCTGGTTTTCCTCAAATCTCACAGTTAAGATTACATGAAAGGAAGCATGAGGTGGTAGGAAAAAAATCCATGTATTTTAAGCAATTAATTTAATTTCAGTCCTACAGGTATGCTGGGGACACTCATCACGGGCCAGGGCCATGTGCTGGGTATACAAAATGATTAGACACAGTTTCTGTCCCGAAGTAGCTCGTGGTTTAGTGAGGGGCACCAAAAGTAAGTTAATATAACACTCTGTGATAACATAATAAAGGGCTGACCAAAGGAACAGCACTAACCTTCATGGAAGCGTTAGTTCTCCATTTCCAAAATGAATACCAGCACCTATCTTGTAGAGCTCCCTTTGTACGGGACGAGCTTTCCTAAGTGAATGTGCCTGGGACAGGGCTGATACTCAGTGATCCCTATCGCTGGTGTCTATGAGACCAGGACTGTGATGTGCAGGGCGCAGTAGGAGAAATACATGGTCACTAGAGTCAGAGCTGATATGACTCTCACTTCCGCCACTTAGCCACTTACCCTGGGCAAGTCACTTAACTTTTCAAAGCCTTAGTTTTTCATCTGTAAAACGGAGGAACAAGTTTCTAACTCATGGGTTATTGTGAGGATTAGAGAGAACACATGCGAAGCCTTAGTGCACTTCCTGCCCTCCACATCTAGTGAGCACATATCCTTGGGGCGGTCCCTTGCTTAAGGGAGCCTTTCTTAACACCCATTCCCTTCCTCCATTTTAATTAGGTCAGGGTGCTGGTAGCTCCTATTTAAACACGGAAACCAAGGCCACAAAAAAAAAAATCTATAATGATATTTCCTTCCTTTAGGTCATCTATTCATTCAACAGATATTTATTGAGTGCCTATTATATCCCAGGCACTGTTTTTTTTTTTTTTTTTTTTCCTTCCAGGCACTGTACTTTATGTTGGAGATACTGCAGTGGACAAAATAGTCAAAATCCCTGCCCTCATGGAGTCTAGTAGAGTGAGACAGACAGAAAACAAACAAGGAAATTTATGATCTGTCATGTAAGGAAATTTATGGAGATAAGTGCAATTAAGAAAAATAGAGCAGGGTAAGGGGGGAGGGGGACTGGAGGTGAGAGCTGGTTTGCCATTTTTCAGAGGACGTTCAGGAAAGGCTTCACTGATAAGGTGATTTTGAAGCAGAGGCCTGAAGATAGTGAGAGAATAAGCCAGCTAGATATCTGGGGTAAGAGCATTCCTAGGGGAGGAAACAGCAAAGAGACCCTCAGGCTGAGGAGTGCTTGGCCTGTTGAAAGAAGAAGTCAGAACATTTGGAACAGAGGGAGTGAGAAGAGGCTTAACATTTAATTCCCATGTAAAACGCATAGCATAGCTAAGACCCGTGGCATTTAATTCTTGGTTTATTTATGCCTAAATCAAGCCATTTAATAATGACTATCCTAACAGGCAGTGTGTGCGTGTGTTTGTGAGTGTGAGTATGTGTGTGTGTGAGAGAGAGAGAGAAGATTGAGAGCCCCAATTCTTTTTTTTTTTTTTTTTTTTTGCGGTACGCGTGCCTCTCACTGTTGTGGCCTCTCCCGTTGCGGAGCACAGGCTCCGGATGCGCAGGCTCAGCGGCCATGGCTCACGGGCCCAGCCGCTCCGCGGCATGCGGGATCTTCCCGGACCGGGGCACGAACCCGCGTCCCCTGCATCGGCAGGCGGACTCTCCACCACTGCGCCACCAGGGAAGCCCCCAACTCTTTTTAAAGGTCACATTTTCATGGTTGCAACCTCCTTCTGAAGAAAACGCAACAAACTAAGAGTTGATGTTCCAGAGAGGAGCCCTCAATCAAAAGGCTCAACAAAAGGTAAAGAAACAAATAAATAAAGTTCTGTTGTTACCTTGGTACGTCTCCATGCTATTAATTGAAAAATTAAGGTAGAGAGGCAGATTTTGGCAAAATTTAAGGGGAAAAAAAGGCTTTTTAGACCTTCCTACAAATGGCAAATTTCCCCCTGCACATAGTGAATTTCTCTTTATAGAGGTGTGCAGGCATAGAGATTTGGCTTCTTAGGAAATCTGCAGAGAAGCTTGTGTAGTGGGTTGGATTAGGTATATGGATTTCTCTTCTTACCCTGATTCTCTGACTCTAAGAAAAAGGGTTTCTCAGTAGTATCAATAGATGTTACAAGATGTGCACGGGATGTTACAGAAACGTAGAAGAGAAACCGGTAATACAGGTTTGGGTAGAAAGGTTCATGGAATGCGTCCCAGAAAGGATAATATTTGACCAAACTTTAAGGGAAGGTTAGAACTTTGATAATCAAAGGAAGTTGGTGAAGGGCAGGTACATTCCAGACCAACGGAATGTCGTGGTCAAAAGCAAGCGCCAGGGCCCTCATATACAAAGAGGGAATGTGTTAATGGGCTGGTGATGAGAGCAAATCTGAGCGAGAGATGGAGCTGGACGAGTAGGAAGGGGCTGCCATAAAAGTATTGACTTGCAATGAAAAGGGATTGGATATTTGTTCTAAAAGTCATAAGCAGTCACTTACAGTTCTAAGAATAGCTCTAAGAAAAAGGAAATAACATTTGAATTTTAAAAACGTCAGCATTGGGACTTCCCTGGTGGGCCAGTGGGTAAGACTCCACGCTCCCAATGCAGTGGGCCCGGGTTCAATCCCTGGTCGGGGGAACTAGATCCCTCATGCCTACCGCAACTAAGATCCTGCGTGCTGCAACTAAAACCCTGTGCAGCCAAAATAAATAAATAAACATTATTTAAAATAAAAACAAAAAAACACGCATCAGCATTCTTACCTGGATCAAATTTTTAAGGGACTGCAGGTATCACACTAATAATTTTTGTCAGAAACATCTAACCTGCTAAGGTCTGCCTTTAGGTCTCATTGGCCACTGGAGCTAGACTCCCTCTTCTTCCATGGTCAGGACTACAATTTGTAAACCCCATATGCTATATAAATCTCTTGGTAGATCTACATCCAACAGAAAATTAGACTTAAAGTCATGTTACTCTGAGGTTTTATAATTGAAAAGAACTTCAAGGTAGAATAACATAATTCCGTGTCAAGATATGTAATAACCTGGGTCAAATTATTTTACCATCCTCTGCCCTCATAAAATACAGATCTATGTCTATGTTTTTGTGTGTGTGTGTCTCTCATACACACACACACACACACACACATATATGAGAGAAGTACCTCCAGAGACCACCCAGTCTCCCTCCTCCCTCCCATTATACGCAAGAAGAAACTTGATCCCTATGAATGCAAAATGGAAGTGATTTGCCCATGGTTGCACACTGAATAAACAGAGAAGCTGAAACTAGAATCCAGAACCTAGGCCTCTTGTTTCTTTCTCCTACTCATGAATTTCTAACCTTCCCAATTCCCACTGGTAATTAGCTAGGGTGATCTTGGAGGGTCCCTTCCAGGTCTAAGACTTTGAGAAATTCATCTTCCCTTTCCACACACTGCCTCTCTCAAGAGAGGCAAATTAGAATTTGGAAGTGTAGACAAATAAAACCACTGGAACTTGTAGGGCTGAGACAGCATAATAGGATGTAATTAATAACATAATGCTTAGTAACAACAACAGGAATCTATGCCAAGGATGATGAGGAAAGTTTCTTTCCTGGACTTTGTTTGATTAAGACTTTCCCTCTACGCTTGTTCACAGCCTTTTCTCATCAATTTTTTCAAAAGGGACATTGTCACTTTCTCATTAGCATCTGTGGGTGTAGTTCACTCAGATATTGGCAAGGAGGTGGTAGGTGATAACCAGGGCCTTTGGTTTTAGTTTCTGGTACCGCTTCACTAGAAGAACAGTATAGAGACCATCAGCTGTGTAACTAACCAGGCCAGCACTGCTAATACTCTCTGGGAAAGAGAAATAAAAAGGGACCTTTTACCTTATCTTTTCTTTCGACTTGGTTTTCTTCATTTTAAGTCTATCCTTTTCTTTCTTGAAGAACCTCTGCAGTCTTTTAAGTGCTTCTTTTCCATCTAAACTAAGAGGAATCAGAGGATATAAATAACACGATGTTTGAGAGAGTACTGGGGATGGAAACCTGCTGTAGTAAAAAGGATCAGAGACTTCAGTCTCATTTCTTCAACACACCCCACTCGAGGAAGAGCAGGAAAATGCCTTGTCAGCTTCTATGCTCTTCTTCTTTCTTTAGATGCTGATAGGAAGTAGCACATATCAGCTATGGATGGAATTACTATATTTCAATACAAACTTTCATCTACTCCAAATGGTTTCTATTTTAAAGACTTTATGGAGCAAAGTCTTCCTTTTAGAGACGATGACTCAGGGACCCATAGTTTACAAACTATACTAGAAATACATTATAGAAATTCCTAGCTTCTGAAATTCACATCACTAATCTTTAATTTATGGAATGATAATATAACAATGATGGTACAATGACTGCCTGGTTGATGATTAAAATTTTTCCAAATATGCTCTTGATTGGGGGGCGGGGAGCGTAGGGAGAGGGAATGATACACTCACATCATCCCACCCAGCACGAATGCCCTCTTTTCCCTTCAACCCTCAAACTTCTTGCTTTTGACTACTGCTGTTTTCCTTTCCACAATGTGTGCCTAATAACTGAATTTGATTAATAATGCCCATTTGAACAAATACTGTCCTTGATAACACTGAATTATTAGATAATAAATTAAGCCCCAATCCCAGAGATAGCCTCATTAACTTTCAAAGATACAGGTAAATCATAACCATTGATTTCTTCCTGGAAAAGCAATTACAGAATTGAAGCATTTTATTGATATTTACTTCTCTTTTCTCACTTATTCCCTAACACAGTATCAAAGTCCTCTACTCTGGGAGATGGACATTTTCTCAAAAGGGAAAGCAATGTGATCAAAATGATTAGATATGATTGTACACAATTACAAGTACCCTATTGATCACAATGTTGTATTACAATAGCTTATCTCCATTCTCTATGCATATCTTCCCTAAAGGTGGGGTGGGTGGGGATGGAGGTCATTTGTTAAACTTTGGTTTTCCTAGACTAACAGGAAATACCCTTAGCTATGAAGCCAAGAAAAAGAGAAACTCACTCTATCTTTGGGTAGTTGCCCTTTGTTCTGTAGACCTCTTCATACATTTCTTCACTATTTTCTTTTGAAATTAAAAAAAAAATTATTCATTATAATGGCAATAATTCAGACTCATATTTGACACAAAATTATTGGATACCTACCAGGTGCTAGGTACTCTAATCTTTTGTTTGTGAAGTAGTTTTTATTGAAACATATGCACACGTTTTTACAAGCACGTGGTAAAAATAAGTAACCTCTATAAAAGTACGTACAAACAAAAATTAATTTTTGCTTCTACCCTGTTTTCAAGTCTGTCTGATTTAGTCAAAGAAAGTTAATTTATTAACAGATTCCCGCCTTCAACCCTCCCCCTTTGCATATTTTACATATAACAATCAGTCTACTAAACAGCAGACATTGTGCTGAATGCTGGGGAAATAATGGAGACAACCAGACACATCTTGAAAAATCTTCCCCCATCATAGCATGGCTTTCACCTAGTCCAACACATAAGCTTAAAATACACAGTTATACTTTGAATCTACCCTGGCAATGGAGGATTTTCAAGTTCAGAACTTGATTCACAGTGAGTTTAGGACAGTCACTTAACTTCTCTGTGCCTCAGTTTCCTTTTTTTAAAATAAGGGTACCATGTTTAATGATCTCTAAGATTGTTTCTCCATCTAAAATTCTAATATTCTAAGAAGGACAAAAACAACCAGAGTAGCATTTGATTATCCCTCCTCCATTAACTTTTCATTCATTCAACAAATATTTTTTGAATATGTAACATGTGCCTGGCATTATGATAGGGGCTAGGGAAAATGGTGAGCATAGAGAAGGAAATCATCTAGGAGGGAAGAGAATTATTAATCAAAGAACCACATAAATACAGAATTACAACTGTGGCAAGTGCTATGAAAAAGAGGGTCATGGTACTATAAGACTGTATACCTAAGAGAATATTCCCTGGGGAATAAGGATTGAGCTGAGATCAGAAGAAAGATTAAGAGTCACTTAGACAAAGGGGCATAAGGGAGGAAAGAACATGCCAGGAAGAGGGAGTAGACTATGCAAACACCCTGCAGTGGGAGCCTAGAAAGTCAGAGAAGCTAACAGGTCAGCATGACTGGATCTCAAAGATGAAGACTGAGTATGTATGAAAAGAGAATGGAGGGGTAGGTAGGGGCATTCAAGTCCTCTATACCATGTTAACGTCAATCTTAAAAGTATTGGGAATATACTACCAAGTTATAGTAGTCAAAACAGTATGGTACTGGCACAAAAACAGACATAAATCAATGGAACAGAAAAAAAGCCCAGAAACAAACACACACATTTATGGTTAATCTATGACAAAGAAGGCAAGAATATACATGGAGAAAAGACAGTCTCTTCTATAAGTGGTGCTGGGAAAACTCCTAGAAGAAAACACAGGCAGAACATGCTTTGACATAAGTTTTAGCAATATTCGTTTTTGGATCTGTCTCCTCAGGCAAGGAAACAAAAGCAAAAATAAACAAATGGGACCTAATCAAACTTAGAAGCTCTTGCACAGAAAAGGAAAAAATTAACAAAACAAAAAGACAACCTACTGAATGGGAGAAGATATTTGCAAATGATATGTCTGAAAAGGAGTTAATATCCAAAACATATAACAAGCTCATACAACTCAATATCAAAAAAACAAGCAACCTGATTTAAAAAATGGGCAAAGGCCTGAATAGACATCTTTTCAAAAAAGACCTGCAGATGGCAAACAGGCACAAGAAAAGATGTTCAGCAACACTAATCATCAGGGAAAGGCAAATCAAAAGCACAATGAGATATCACTTCATATCTGTCAGAATGGCTATCATTAAAAAGAGGACAAAAGGGGCACCTTCAAGTTGGTGGAGGAGTAAAACGTGTAGATCACGTTCCTCCCCACAAATACATCAAAACTACATCTACATGTGGAATAACTCCTACAGAACACCTACTGAATGTTGGCAGAAGAACTCAGACTTCCCAAAAGGCAAGAAACTTCCCACATACCGGGCCGTGTGGCTGACAGGGTCTTGGTGCTCTAGCTGGGTGTCAGGCCTGAGCCTCTGAGGTGGGAGAGCCAAGTTCAGGACATTGGTCCACCAGAGACTTCCCAGCCCCATGTAATATCAAATGGTGAAAGCTCTCCCAGAGATCTCCATCTCAATGCTAAGACCCAGCTCCACTCAACGACCAGCAATCTACAGTGCTGGACACCCTATGCCAAACAACAAGCAAGACAGGAATACAACTCGACCCATTAGCACAGAGTCTGCCTAAAATCAAAACAAATTCACAGACACCCCAAAACACACCATGGGACGTGGTCCTGCCCAACAGAAACACAAGATCCAGCCTCATCCAGCACAACACAGGCACCATTCCCCTCCCCCAGGAAGCTTACACAACCTACTGAACCAACCTTACCCACTAGGAATAGACACCAAAAATGAACCTGCAGCCTGTGTAAAGGAGACACCAAACACAGTAAGTTAAGCAAAATGAGAAGACAGAGAAACACACAGCAGATGAAGGAGCAAGGTAAAAACCCACTTGGCCAAACAAATGAGGAAATAGGCAGTCTACCAGAAAAAGAATTCAGAGTAATGATAGTAATTATGGTCCAAAATGTTGGAAATAGAATGGAGAAAATACAAGAAACGTTTAACAAGGACCTAGAGAACTAAAGAGCAAACAAACAACAATGAACAACACAATAAATGAAATAAAAAATTCTCTAGAAAGAATCAATAGCAGAATAACTGAGGCAGAAGAATGGATAAATGATGTGGAAGATAAAATAGTGGAAATAACTACCACAGAGCAGAATAAAGAAAAAAGGAAAGAATTGAGGACAATCTCAGAGACCTCTGGGACAACATTAAACACACCAACATTCAAATTATAGGGGTCCCAGAGGAAGAAGAGGCAAAAAAAAGGGACTGAGAAAATATTTGAAGAGATTTTAGTTGAAAATTTCCCTAAAATGAGAATGGAAATAGTCAATCAAGCCCAGGAAGCACAGAGAGTTCTACACAGGATAAATCCAAGGAGAAACAAACCAAGACACATATTAATCAAACTATCAAAAATTAAATACAAAGAAAAAATATTAAAAGCAGCAAGGGAAGCAAGAAATAACAAACAAGGGAATTCCCATAAGGTTAACAACTGATCTTTCAGCAGAAACTCTGCAAGCCAGAAGGGAGTGGCAGGACATATTTAAGGTGATGAAAGGGAAAAACCTACAACCAAGATTACTCTACCAAGCAAGGATCTCATTCAGATTCAGTGGAGAAATTAAAACCTTTACAGACAAGCAAAAGCTAAGAGAATTCAGCACCACCAAACAAGCTCTACAACAAATGCTAAAGGAACTTCTCTAGGCAGGAAACACAAGAGAAGGAAAAGACTTACAATAACAAACCGAAAACAATTAAGAAAATGTTAATAGGAACATACATATCGATAATTACCTTAAATGTAAATGGATTAAATGCTCCAACCAAAAGACATAGACTGGCTGAATGGATAAAAAACAAGACCCAGATATATGCTGTCTACAAGAGACGCACTTCAGGCCTAGGGACACATACAGACTGAAAGTGAGGGGATGGAAAAAGATATTCCATGCAAATGGAAATCAGAAGAAAGCTGCAATAGCAATTCTCATATCAGACAAAATAGACTTTAAAATATAGACTACTACACGAGACAAAAAAGGACACTACATAATGATCAAGGGATCAATCCAATAAGAGGACACAACAATTATAAATATTTATGCACCCAACATAGGAGCACCTCAGTACATAAGGCAAATGCTAACAGCCATAAAAGGGGAAATCGACAGTAACACAATCATAGTACGGGATTTTAACACCCCACTTTCACCAACGGACAGATCATCCAAAATGAAAATAAATAAGGAAACACAAGCTTTAAATGATACACTGAACAAGACGAACTTAATTGATATTTACTGGACATTCCATCCAAAAACAGCAGATGACACTTTCTTCTCAAGTGCTCATGGAGCATTCTCCAGGATAGAACATATCGTGGGACACAAATCAAGCTTTGGTAAATTTAAGAAAATTGAAATTGTATCAAGTATCTTTTCCGACCACAATGCTATTAGACTAGATATCAATTACAGGAAAAAATCTGTGAAAAATACAAACACATGGAGGCTAAACAATATAGTACTAAACAACCAAGAGATCACTGAAGAAATCAAAGAGGAAATCAAAAAACACCTAGAGACAAATGACAATGAAAACACGATGACCCAAAACCTATAAGATGCAGCAAAAGCAGTTCTAAGAGGGAAGTTTATAGCAATAAAATCCTACCTCAAGAAACAAGAAACATCTCACATAAACAACCTAACTTTACACCCAAAGCAATTAGAGAAAGAAGAAAAAAAAACCCAAGTTAGCAGAAGAAATCATAATGATCACATCAGAAATAAATGAAAAAGAAATGAAGGAAACGATAGTAAAGATCAATAAAACTAAAAGCTGGTTCTTTGAGAAGAGAAACAAAATTGATAAACCATTAGCCAGACTCATCAAGAAAAGAAGGGAGAAGATTCAAATCAATAGAATTAGAAATGAAAACGGAGAAGTAACAACTGACACTGCAGAAATACAAAGGATCATGAGAGATTACTACAGGAAACTATATGCCAATAAAATGGACAACCTGGAAGAAATGGACAAATTCTTAGAAAAGCACAACCTTCCGAGACTGAACCAGTAAGCAATAGAAAATATAAACAGACCAATCACAAGCACTGAAATTGAAACTGTGATTAAAAATCTTCCAACAAACAAAAGCCCAGGACCTGATGGCTTCACAGGCGAATTCTAACAAATACTGAGAGAAGAGCTAACATCTATCCTTCTCAAACTCTTCCAAAATATAGCAGAGGGAGGAACACTCCCAAACTCGTTCTACAAGGCCACCATCAGCCTAATACCAAAATCAGACAAAGATGCCACAAAAAAAGAAAACTACAGGCCAATATCACTGATGAATATAGATGCAAAACTCCTCAACAAAATACTAGCAAACAGAATCCAACAGCTCATTAAAAGGATCATACACCATGATCAAGTGGGGTTTATTCCAGGAATGAAAGGATTTTTCAAATACGCAAATAAATGTGATAAACTATATTAACAAATCGAAGGAGAAAAACCATATGATCATCTCAATAGATGCAGAAAAAGCTTTTGACAAAACTCAAGACCCATTTATGATAAAAACCCTCCAGAAAGTAGGCATAGAGGGAACTTACCTCAACATAATAAAGGCCATATATGACAAACCCACAGCAAACATCATTCTCAATGGTGAAAACCCGAAACCATTTCCTCTAAGATCAGGAACAAGACAAGGTTGCCCACTCTCAACACTATTATTCAACATAGTTTTGGAAATTTAGCCACAGCAATCAGAGACGAAAAAGAAATAAAATGAATCCAAATCGGAAAAGAAGTAAAACTGTCACTGTTTGCAGATGACATGATACTATACATAGAGAATTCTAAAGATGCTACCAGAAAACTACTAGAGCTAATCAATGAATTTGTTAAAGTAGCAGGATACAAAATTAATGCACAGAAATCTCTTGCATTCCTGCACACTAATGATGAAAAATCTGAAAGAGAATTTAAGGAAACACTACCGTTAACCATTGCAACAAAAAGAATAAAATACCTAGGAATAAAACTACCTGAAGAGATAAAAGACCTGTATGCAGAAAACTATAAGACACTGATGAAAGAAATTATAGATGATACAAACAGATGGAGAGATATACCATGTCCTTGGACTGGAAGAATCAACATTGTGAATATGACCATACTACCCAAAGCAAACTACAGATTCAATGCAATCCCTATCAAACTACCACTGGCATTTTCCACAGAACTAGAACAAAATATTTCACAGTTTGTATGGAAACACAAAAGACCCCAAGTAGCCAAAGCAATCTTGAGAAAGAAAAATGGAGCTAGAGGAATCAGGCTCCCTGACTTCAGACTAAACTACAAAGCTATGGTAATCAAGACAGTATGGTACTGGCACAAAAACAGAAATATAGATCAATGGAACAGGATAGAAAGCCCAGAGATAAACTCATGCACATATAGTCACCTTACTTTCAATAAAGGAGGCAAGAATATACAATGGAGAAAAGACAGCCTCTTCCATAAGTGGTGCTGGGAAAACTGGACAACTACATATTAAAAAAATGAAATTACAACACTCCCTAACACCATACACAAAAATAAACTCAAAATGGATTAAAGACCTAAATGTAAGGCCAGACACTATAAAACTCTTAGAGGAAAACATAGGCAGAACACTCTATGACATAAATCACAGTGAGATCCTTTTTGACCCCCCTACTAGAGAAATGGAAATAAAGACAAAAATGAACAAACACGACCTAATGAAATTTAAAAGCTTTTGCACAGCAAAGGAAACCATAAACAAGACAAAAAGACAACCTTCAGAATGGGAGAAAATATTTTCAAATGAAGCAACTGACAAAGGATTAATCTGCAAAATATACAAGCAGCTCATGCAGCTCAATATCAAAAAAACAAACAACCCAATCCAAAAATGGGTAGAAGACCTAAACAGACATTTTTCCAAAGAAGATTTACAGATTGGCAACAATCACATGAAAAAATGCTCAACATTACTAATCATTAGAGAAATGCAAATCAAAACTACAGTGTGGGGCTTCCCTGGTGGCGCAGTGGTTGAGAGTCTGCCTGCCAATGCAGGGGACACGGGTTTGTGCCCCGTCCAGGAAGATCCCACATGCCGCAGAGCAGCTCGGCCCGTGAGCCATGGCCGCTGAGCCTGCGCGTCTGGAGCCTGTGCTCCACAGCAGGAGAGGCCACAACAGTAAGTAGCCCGCGTACCGCAAAACAAACAAACAAACAAACAAAAAGTACAGTGTGGTACCACCTCACACTGGTCAGAATAGCCATCATCAAAAAATCTGCAAACAATAAACGCTGGAGAGGGTGTGGAGAAAAGGGAACCTTCCCGCACTGTTGGTGGGAATGTAAATTGATACAAACACTATGGAGAACAGTATGGAGGTTCCTCAGAAGTCTAAAATTAGAACGACCATACGACCCAGCAATCCCACTACTGGGCATATACCCTGAGAAAACCATAATTCAAAAAGAGTCATGTACTACAATGTTCATTGCAGCTCTATTTACAACAGCCAGGACATGGAAGCAACCTAAGTGTCCATTGACAGATGAATGGATAAGGAAGATGTGGCATATATATACAATGGAATATTACTCAGCCATAAAAAGAAATGAAATTGAGTTATTTGTAGTGAGATGGATGGACCTAGAGGGTATCATACAGAGTGAAGTAAGTGAGAGAAAAACAAATACCATATGCTAATACATATATATGGAATCTAAAAAAAAAAAAAAGTGGTTCTGAAGAAATTAGGGGCAGGACAGGAATAAAGACACATAGAGAATGGACTTGACACAGGGAGTGGGAAGGGTAAGCTGGGACGAAGTGAGATAGTGGCATAGACTTATATACACTACCAAATGTAAAACAGACAGCTAGTGGGAAGCAGCTGCATGGCACAGGGAGATCAGCTCAGTGCTTTGTGTCCACCTAGAGGGGTGGGATAGGGAGGGTGGGAGGGAGATGCAAGAGGGAGGAGATATGGGGATATATGTATATGTATAGCTGATTCACTTTGTTATAAAGCACAAACTAACACACCATTGTAAAGCAATTATACTCCAATAAAGATGGTAAAAAAAAAAAAAGATGACAAAAGATGTTGGTGAGGATTTGGAGGAAAGGGAACCCTCCTACACTGTTGGTGGGAATGTAAATTGGTGCAACCACTATGGGAAACAGTATGGAGGTTCCTCAAAGAATTAAAAATAGAACTGCCATATGATCCAGCAATTCCACTCCTGGTGTCTATCTGAAGAAAATGCAAACACTAATTCAAAAAAGATGCACCCTAATGTTCATATTAGCATTATTTACAATGACCAAGATACGGTAGCAACCTCAGTATCCATTAACAGATGAATGGATAAAGAAGATGTAGTGTACACACACACACACACACACACACACACACACACACACACAGGAATACTACGCAGCCATAAAAAGAATGAAATTTTGCCATTTGCAACAACATGGATGAACTTGGAGAGTGTTATGCTTAGTAAATAAGCCAGACATAGAAAGACAAAAACTGTATGTTTTCACTTACATGTGGAATCTAAAAAAGAAAAAGAAATATAAATGAATATAACAAAACAGACTCACAGATATAGAGAACCAATTGTTACCAGTGGGAAGAAGGGTGGAGGAAGGGGCAAGGTAGGGTATGGGCAAGATGTGGAAGGGGATTAAGAGATACAGACTACTAGCTATAAAATAAATAAGATACAAAGATATGATGTACAGCACAGGGACTATGACCAATATGTTATAATAACTTTAAGTGGACTATAATCTATAAAAATATAAAATCATTATGTTGTACATCTGAAACTAATGTGTAAGTAAACTATACTTCAATATTTTTTAAAAGTATTGAGAATCCATACAAGTGTTTTAAGTAAAACACATTCCTATCTTCAGACTTGGATTGTGAAGAGATCAGGAAGAAAGCAATTTCACATCAAAGTTGCTTCCTTGCCACAAAAGACCCATTACCAGCATCTTCACCTTCATGATTCTAAATGCATTTATTCACACATACCTTGAACCACTTCTATTAGCTTATCATCACCCCACCCAAATGGCATTAATAAAAATATGTAAATAAAAGATATCTTACTACTAATCTGCCACAGAAACTCTTAGCAATTCCTATTGACAGTTTCAAAAGTTTTCTTAAACTTACCATTATCTGAGACAAATGAGTTGGAGAAATCTGACTTTGCTCTGTGGGGAGAAAAGATACAAAGACCATTGACCTGTTGTATTGTACTTTGAAAGTCTCATCACATTCATCTCACTGAAGGGCTGGCACGTATTTACCCCTCTCTCCCAGGGTACTCAACATCATCATACGTCTCGGAAATGGAATTTGGCTTAAAGGCTCCTTGGCCTGGGGTTTCTTTAGTCATCTCCAAGGCCTTCACATACCCCCCTGTAAGGAAAACAGAGAACACCCTGAGAACATCTCATCAACTGCTCTCATAAATGCATTCACACAGGTCACTGGCAATGGAGACAATAATAGGAAAAGGCAGATTAAATATGGTAACACTGGATTATAACCTTGACATGTAGGATCCTTTGGCAAACCACTTCACCTTGCTAAGCCTCAGTTATGATTCTCTCAAGTTGGGATAATGATAGTAACCCCTCTTGGATGATTGTGGCAAGGATTAATACATATTTATGAAGGGGGCTAATTACCCAGTAAACCAGTGATTCCTCCCTCTTCTTGGATGCTTCTTCCTCTAATTCCTGACCTCAAATGTTGAAGTCTACCAAGGTGCAGCCCTGGGGCTTCAATCCCTACATTTAGATGACTTTATCCACTTTGTGGCATTTTTTCTTAAAGTACAATTTCTTAGACAAGTTGATTGAGCACATGCCAACATTTATTATGCATTAGTAATGGATTCAGCCAGATAGTGTGCCAGGTTAAAAATTGCCTAGGGATTCTTTGCACAAGTAGCTAGCCTGTTACATGCGGAAGCTGGTTTATTTCACAGAGCTGTAAACTTGTCATAACCCTAAAACTGTCACCTTTTTATCAGTTGGCATAGGTTAATATTTACAGTATGGGTGATTCAGAACCATTTGCAGACATGAACTATTAATCAGGAATAAGAAATATATCTGAGAAATAACAATAAGCACATTGACTTTTATCTTTTTTTGTTTTACATCTTTATTGGAGTATAATTGCTTTACAATGGTGTGTTAGTTTCTGCTTTATAACAAAGTGAATCAGCTATACATATACATATATCCCCATATCTCCTCCCTCTTGCGTCTCCCTCCCACCCTCCCTATCCCACCCCTCTAGGTGGTCACAAAGCACCGAGCTGATCTCCCTGTGCTATGTGGCTGCTTCCCACTAGCTATCTATTTTACATTTGGTAGTGTATATATGTCCATGCCACTCTCTCACTCCATCCCAGCTTACCCTTCCGCCTCCCCGTGTCCTCAAGTCCATTCTCTGCGTCTGTGTCTTTATTCCTGTCCTGCCCCTAGGTTCTTCAGAACCATTTTTTTTTTTTAGATTCCATGCATATGTGTTAGAATACGGTATTTGTTTTAATCTTTCTGACTTACTTCACTCTGTATGACAGTCTCTAGGTCCATCCACCTCACTACAAATAACTCAATTTCGTTTCTTTTTATGGCTGAGTAATATTCCACTGTATATATGTGCCACATCTTTATCCATTCATCTATCAATCGACCCTTAGATTGCTTCCATGTTCTGGCTATTGTAAATAGAGCTGCAATGAACATTGTGACACATGACTCTTTTTGAATTATGGTTTTCTCAGGGTATATGCCCAGTAGTTATATTGCTGGGTCGTATGGTAGTTCTAATTTTAGACTTCTGAGGAACCTCCATACTGTTCCCATAGTGTTTGTATCAATTTACATTCTCAACAACAGTGCAAGAGGGCTCCCTTTTGTCCACACCCTCTCCAGCATTTATTGTTTGTAGACTTTTTTTTTTTTTTTTTGTGGTACGCGGGCCTCTCACTGTTGTAGCCTCTCCCGTTGTGGAGCACAGGCTCCGGACGCGCAGGCTCAGCGGCCATGGCTCACGGGCCCAGTCGCTCCGTGGCATGTGGGATCTTCTCGGACCGGGACACGAACCCATGTCCCCTGCATCGGCAGGCGGACTCTCAACCACTGCGCCACCAGAGAAGCCCTATTTGTAGATTTTTTGATGATGGCCATTCTGACTGGTGTGAGGTGATACCTCATTGTACTGTTGATTTGCATTTCTCTAATGATTAGTGATGCTGAGCATTCTTTCATGTGTTTGTTAGCAATCTGTATATCTTCTTTGGAGAAATGTCAGTTTAGGTCTTCTGCCCATTTTTGTATGGGGTTGTTTTTTTGATATTGAGCTGCATGAGCTGCTTGTATATTTTGCAGATTAATCCTTTGTCAGTTGCTTCATTTGCAAATATTTTCTCCCATTCTGAGGGTTGTCTTTTTGTCTCGTTTATGGTTTCCTTTGCTGTGCAAAAGTTTTTAAGTTTCATTAGGTCCTATTTGTTTATTTTTGTTTTTACTTCCACTCCTCTAGGAGGTGGGTCAAAAAGGACCTTGCTGTGATTTATGTCAGAGTGTTCTGCCTATGTTTTCTTCTAAGAGTTTTATAGTGTCTGGCCTTACATTTAGGTCTTTAATCCATTTTGAGTTTATTTTTGTGTATGGTGTTAGGGAGTGTTCTAATTTCATTCTTTTACGTGTAGCTGTCCAGTTTTCCCAGCACAACTTATTGAAGAGATTGTTTTTCTCCATTGTATATCCTTGCCTCCTTATTCATAGATTAACTAATCAACTACCATAGGTGTGTGGGTTTATCTCTGGGCTTTCTATCCTGTTCCATTGATCTATATTTCTGTTTTTGTGCCAGTACCATACTACCTTGATCACAGTTTCAATTTAAGTGCCTGTGATTGGTCTGTTTATCTTTTCTATTTCTTCCTGGTTCAGTCTCGGAAGGCTGTGCTTTTCTAAGAATTTGTCCATTTCTTCCAGGTTGTCCATTTTATTGGCATATAGTTGCTTGTAGTAATCTCTCACGATCCTTTGTATTTCTGCAGTGTCAGTTGTTACTTCTCCTTTTTCATTTCTAATTCTATTGATTTGAGTCTTCTCCCTTTTTTTCTTGATGAGTCTGGCTAATGGTTTATCAATTTTGTTTATCTTCTCAAAGAACCAGCTTTTAGTTTTATCCATCTTTACTATTGTTTCCTTCATTGCTTTTTCATTTATTTCTGATCTGATCTTTATGCTTTTTTTCCTTCTACTAATTTTGGGGGTTTTTTGTTCTTCTTTCTCTAATTGCTTTAGGTGTAAGGTTAGGTTTTTTATTTGAGATGTTTCTTGTTTCTTGAGGTAGGATTGTATTGCTATAAACTTTCCTCTTAAACTGCTTTTGCTGCATCCCATAGGTTTTGGGTTGTCGTGTTTTCATTGTCATTTGTTTCTAGGTATTTTTTGATTTCCTCTTTGACTTCTTCAGTGATCTCTTGGTTATTTAGTAGTCTATTGTTCAGCCTCCACGTGTTTGTATTTTTTACAGATTTTTCCCTGTAATTGATTTCTAGTCTCATAGTGTTGTGGTCGGAAAAGATATTTGATATGATTTCAATTTTCTTAAATTTACCAAGGCTTGATTTGTGACCCAAGATATGATCTATCCTGGAGAATGTTCCAAGAGCACTTGAGAAGAAATTGTAATCTGCTGTTTTTGGATGGAATGTCCTATAAATATCAATTAAGTCCATGTTGTTTAATGTATCATTTGAAGCTTGTATTTCCTTATTTGTTTTCACTTTGGATGATCTGTCCATTGGTGAAAGTGGGATGTTCAAGTCCCCTACTATGACTGTGTTTCTGTCGATTTCTCCTTTTATGGCTGTTAGCATTTGCCTTATGTATTGAGGTGCTCCTATGTTGGGTGCATAAGTATTTATAATTGTTATATCTTCTTCTTGGATTGATCCCTTCATAATTGATCATTATGTAGTGTCCTTCTTTGTCTCTTGTAATTGTCTTTATTTTAAAGTCTATTTTGTCTGTTATGAAAATTGCTACTCCAGCTTTCTTTTGATTTCCATTTGCATGGAATATCTTTTTCCATCCCCTCACTTTCAGTCTGTATGTGTCCCTAGGCCTGAAATGCGTCTCTTGTAGACAGCATATATACGGGTCTTGTTTTTGTATCCATTCAGCCAGTCTATGTCTTTTGGTTGGAGCATTTAATCCATTTACATTTAAGGTAATTATCAACATGTATGTTCCTATTATCATTTTCTTAATCGTTTTCGGTTTGTTATTGTTAAGTCTTTTCCTTTTCTTGTGCTTCCTGCCTAGAGAAGTTCCTTTAACATTTGTTGTAAAGCTGGTTTTGTAGTGCTGAATTCTCTTAGCTTTCGCCTATCTGTAAAGATTTTAATTTCTCCACTGAATCTGAATGACATCCTTGCGGGTAGAGTAATCTTGGTTGTAGGTTTTTCCCTTTCATCACCTTAAATATGTCCTGTCACTCCCTTCTGGCTTTCAGAGTTTCTGCTGAAAGATCAGCTGTTAACCTTATGTTATGTTAACATAAGGTTATGTTATTTGTTGTTTTTCCCTCGTTGCTTTTAATATTTTTTCTTTGTATTTAATTTTTGATAGTTTGATTAATATGTGTCTGGGCGTGTTTCTCCTTGGATTTATCCTGTATGGGACTCTCTGACTTTTGTCTATTTTGTTTGTTTGTTTTTTGCAGTATGCGGGCCTCTCACTGTTGTGGCCTTTCCCGTTGCAGAGCACAGGCTCTGGACACGCAGGCTCAGCGGCCATGGCTCACGGGCCTAGCCACTCCGCGGCATGTGGGATCTTCCCGGACCGGGGCACGAACCCGTGTCCCCTACATCGGCAGGTGGACTCTCAACCACCGCGCCACCAGGGAAGCCCTGACTTTTGTCTATTAATTAAAGGCACCAAGCAACAAGATTTTATCCTCTGACAAGAAGTCAGTTAGCATATAGGCCCCAAACTGTCTCAATGAATGTCAGCTCCCAGGGCATAAAGGCCCTACTTTTTCTTACGGAGTTATCGGTATGTTTCTCCAGCACAAAGCAAAGATGCTGAACACACAGTTGCTTAATTCTTACTTCAGGACAATTTTTTTCTTTCTTACTCCTTCCTTTTTGAGGCAGATGTATTGAAAAATGTTTATGGCTTCATTTTAAAAACACAGACAACTCCCAAGTTACATCCCTAACTTAGACATCTCTCGTGAGTTCAACCTTCACACCATTTCCATTTGGTCGTCTCAACACATTACATTCCAAACCAAACTCTTGCTTTCTCTCTGTGAATGTGCTCTTCCTGAAGTCTGCCCCATATCAACAAAGAGTAGCAACCCCAACCTTTCAGTTGCTCAGGTCCAAACCCTGAAGACATCCTTGACTCCTTTCTCTCTCATGTCCCACCTCCAATCCACAGCCATCTGTCAGCTTGACTTTCGATCTAAATCCTGAATCCAAGCATATCTCAACAACTTGACTGCAGTACCCTCCTCCAAGCTACCATCGTCTCTCAGTTAAATTCTTGCAACAAACTCCTAACAGGTCCCAGGTTCTTCTACATTCTTCTTTCAAGACAGCAGCCGAGATATGATTCTTTAAAATACAAGTCAGATCATTCTATTCTTGTGCTCAAAACCTTTCAATGTTATTAAAATATATATATATATCTCATAATAAATGCCAAAGTTCTTGCAGTGGTCTACAGAAGCCCCTATATTATCTGGCCCCTTGTTATCTCTCTGACCTCATCTCCTCCTACAGTCTCCTTCAGTCACTGCTCCAGCTACACTGGCCTCCTTGCTATTCTACCAACACATCTAGTAGACTCCTGCCCTGGGATATTTGCACTCCTTTTCCTCTCTCCCTAGAACATTCTGGATAGCCATGGCTCTATTCCTCACCTACTTTACATCTTTGAGGTCATCTATGTGCACTTTAAAATTGCAACTTCCACTTCCTCCACCTGCCTCCCTAATTCTCTTTATTTTTCTTTTTTTTTTTAAAAATGTATTTATTTTGTTTTTGGCTGCATTGGGACTTCGTTGCTGCGTGCACGCTTTCTCTAGTTGTGGCGAGCGGGGGCTACTCTTCGCTGCGGTGTGTGGGCTTCTCACTGTCGTGGTTTCTCTTGTTGCAGAGCATGGGCTCTAGGCTTCAGTAGTTGTGGCACTCAGGCTCAGTAGTTGTGGCTCACAGGTTCTAGAGCGCAGGCTCAGTAGTTGTGGCGCATGGGCTTGGTTTCTCTGCAGCACGTGGGATCTTCCAGGACCAGGGCTTGAACCTGTGTCCCCTGCATTGGCAGGTGGATTCTTAACCACTGCACCACCAGGGAAGACCCCTAATTCTCTTTCTTTGCTTTATTATTTTTTTCTATAGTATTTACTACCACTCCACATAGTGAATATTTTATTGTGTATATATTTACCATCCGTCTCCTCAGATCAGAATGTAATCTCCATGAGGACAGGAATTTTTGTCTGGTTTATTTACTGCCATATGCCCTGCACCTAGAACAATGCTGGGGACATAAAAGCTACTCAAATATTTTTTAATATTGAATGATTTGAATGCATATGTCCTCTAATTAGAGAGTTTCATGTTTATAGGGTTTACTGATATTTTGAAATTTATATCTAGTATTTTATTACATACTTTTTATTTGTTCTATTTTTCCCTCATTTTCCTTGTGCTTGATTGACTGAGGTTTCTTCTCTTTTCTTCATTCTGTTTTTCTTTTTTATTTATTTGGAAAGTTTACATGCTGTGTCTATCTTTTGACAGTTACCTTAGTAAAGTTAAAATTATAATTACAGTATAACATACAGGAAAGGGCACAAATCATAAGAGTATAGATCAGTGAATTTTCCCAATGTGTACATGAGGATCAGCTATGGTAACAGATTTTTTTTCCCTTTACCCAGCACCAGGGGCAAAATGGGCAAATTTCCTTCTGCTCCCTGGGGTTTGTCTTATTAATTCTTCTTTTCTTTTAATGGAAGGAAGTAATTCTTATTATTTTTTTTCAAAAGAGGCCCATTTGTATAGAGGGTATAGAAAGACACTCAATTGTATTTTTTTTCCTCAAAACTTTCCTCTCTGTTTTCACGCCCACTTTCCTTGACTAAACATTTTGTGCTTCTCATCACAAGAGAGTAGGGAACTATTGCAGAGACCTATTAAATGGGTTTAGCACAAACTCCCTTTGTACTTTAGCAGTATGTACAGATTACTTAGAAGAATCTTCTTCAGACTGTTTTCAACATAGTGTAATTCCCAAATCTATAGTGACTCTTCATGGACAGTACTTAATTGCTTGAAAATGGTTTTCAGCCCCATATTTAGGCCTCTCCTTTAACTCTTTTATTCAATTCAGCTTGTTTTCCCCCCTTCCACTTTTTTCTACACTCCAAATTAGTCTATCCACTTCTAATCCTAAGGTGTGGTTTTAGATTCAACACTACCTCTGTGCTTTTCATGTGTCATTTATCTCATTAGAAATGTCTTTTTTTATTTGTCCCATTTCTTTATTTTTTCTAAATTTTATTGTGTTAATAACACTTGAGGTCTACTTTTATAATAAATTTATAAGTACACCATATAGTACTGTTAAGGATAGGCACATTCCTATTCATTCTGTGTGGACATAATTCTTTGAGGTCTCTGTTATAAACTCACTTTGGGCAAGCCCTGGGTTATAGCTCCTGTCCTCTGTACACCATGCAGTCAAAACCAGAGCTCAAGGAATTCAGAGCTCAGTGAAAACCCTCAGGGCCAGTGTAGCTTTGGCACTCATTCATTGCCCAGGGTTCCTGGTTACTGCAGGTAGGTGGATGCTTCCTTTTAAATCAGTTCTGTTATACTTTTATGAATTTTCCAAAAAAAAATTATTCTTTGCTTGTTTTAGTCAGGAGAATCATTCAAAGTATCAAATCTACCATTCTCTCTCACTGAAGTTTGAGTTCTTCTTTCATTCCTCCCTTTAACAAAGTTTTGTTGGGTATATCCACTGTGCCAGGTTGCAGAGATACAGAGAAAAATATCAAATGGTCTCTGATCCTATGGTGCTCACTGTGTACCGTGGGAAACAAACATGTACACCATGAATTATAATGTAAGGCATACTGTAATTTTTTTAAAAAAAAAGGAAATAAAGAGAACTGACAGTTATGTAGCAATGAACCACGTACTTTATATGCATTGACAAAGAGCCCTGGGAAATAAATAGTACTACCCCCATGTGTACATAAAAGTAAGTAAATTTCCCAAGGATGTAGGATTAATGCATAGTAATTCTGGGTCCCAGAAATGCTTGACTCTAAAACCTAATATGGAAAAGTGGTCATTTGGTTGCTGTTAAGAGTGAGCGATTATGGTGTCTGGAGAGTGGGAAAGAGGAGGATGGAGGTAAGGAAGGTCTCAGAAGAAGTGACTTCTGAGATAGATCTTGAAAGATGACTAGGACATCAGCCGGTAAAGAATGGGCATAAAACCATCTCAGACAGAGGAAAGAGGTCAAGCGAAGTTATAGGGGCACTAAAGCACATGACATCGTCAGTTAACTTAGAATAAAGAGTATATTGGGAAGGAGGTGGGTGGCAGGGATGCAGCCATCTAGTCTGGAGGCAGACTTTATAGGGCCTGAGTCCATCTTATGATTGCAATGTATTCTCATCACTCTGATTATAGCACATCATGAAATGTTTGCTATGGCTTATTGGGCTGGAGTAGACATCTGTTTTGCCTACCCAGTGTCTACTGTTTTTTCATGATAACAGCTTTCTAATTTTCCTTGGGAAATCCTTCAATCTGAAATGATACCGTTTGGGTAGAACTAATTCTACCTTCAGCTCCAGATGTGAATTTATGACACTGGCTGGGTCAGTCAGACCATCCTATCCCACATTCATGGTAACTGGATAGGGGTTGGCATGTGACACAATCAAGCCAACAAGACTCAAATCTGGGCCTTTTCTTGAAACTGTTGAGAGGATAACCACTTCTAGTTTTCTTCTGGGGCTCCTAAGAGGACAGATAGTGCATAAGCCTGTCACTGCTAGATGCCATCTTGCCTCCACAAGGGTACAGTCTGCTTGAAAATGGAGACAAGAGGGAGGAGAGCAAAGCCAGGAGTAGAAAAAGTAATACTGAGTCCTTGTGATACTGTTTGTGTCCCTGGGTCCAGCCATCCCCAAACCTTCTGCTAGGTGAGCCTCCTTTTCCTCTTTTGCTTAACACACTATGATTTGATTACTTGCCATCAAGAGTCTGGACTCACATGAAAGTAAAATGCGACTTGAATAAAGTCAAAGAATAATGTCATACTATGTCATCAGTGTCTACAAAGAACAATAGGAGCCGGTACATATAAAAAGAAATCAGCAACATTTGCTGAGTACCTATTGTGTAACATATGTCAGATTTGGTCCTCACCAAACCCCAGTCTGATCTATATTATGATCTCCCTTTTTTTATGATCCCTTTTTATAAATGAGGAAACTGAGGAATATGAAGGAATATAGAGTTACTATGTAACATAGCTAATAAGTATGAGAGCCTAGGTTTGAACGCAGGCCTTCTACTTCTAAACCCAGTGATTGTTCACTCTTGCACAGCTGCCTCACTCAGGCAAGTGACTTTGTATATAATAGATGCTCAGTAAATATTTATAAAAGAAATTAAAATTTTGGTCACACACAGCTTTAAAATAATTCGATAATGGTGAAGAGAACCAGGAAGAAACACAACTCACAGTGGCCATCGGAGTGTCTGGCCAGCTTGGGGTCCTTGGGGCAGTCCTCTGTCTGGATGACGTCAATCTCAGTGTCCTGCTTCCCGGCCAGTGTGCTCCTCCTGCCCCTGTGGACTTTCACCATCTGTGTTTTTCCAGGTGTGTCTTCATAGGCACCCACCTAAACACATGCAACAGGGACAGTCTGTCGGGGCTTTGGTTTATCTGTTGGTTTTTTGCTTACTCATGCTGTTCTGTATTCATTCATTCCTCCCAGGTAGCCACTGTTTATTCCTTTATTTAACAGAGTCTTATCTCTCTAAGTTTCACAGGAGCACATATAATGTCTTTTGTTGCCCTCTGAACAGCCAGTGAATGCCTGGCACAGAGGCAGGCCCATAGGACACAGTCAGGATATAATGGAGCTCTGACCGCAGCATAGGCTCTTGATACATTTTATCTCACTTACTCTGCATGACACCCCATTCAAAAACTATCATGATTCCTCTTGATAAAGAATTTAGAAAGGTTAAATAACTGACTTCTGGTCTCATAGCTAGTCATCTGCCCAGGCAGGACTGGACCCCAGAGCCCTGTGCTCTTGCCTACCAAAGGATGCTGTGTTCCTTTTGCCTGACATTTCATCTTCCCACCCTCCATTCTTCTGTTTCCCCCCGCTTCTTTCCACACTTCCTCCCTCCAGCATCTGTCACGCACTTACTGAAGGAAATAACATGCTAAGCCCTGGAGAAAGAGAGAGATGCGACGGGCATAGTGGCTTCCACGCTGGTCATGGAGCAATACATGCAAACAATTAAGGTATATTGCAGTGAATATCATCTACAGCAGGATTGCTCACTGAGGTGGAAATAGGAGGGGCAGGTCAGTTCTTGTGGCTAGGAGACAGGGTGGGGAAGACTTCAGAAGCAGGTTTTATGAAACTATTTTAAAATTTAAGTAAGAGACTGGTTGAAGGGATAAGGAATACCTGGTAGATAAATCAACACAGGCAAAGGGACAGAAGTGTTAGTGTCCTCATAAGGGTGGGACAGAGGCTACTGATGAAGGAACAGTGAAGGGGACAGAGGAGGAAAGACTGGAGGCGAGGCTGAAAATGTTAGCTAGAATGGAGCTGAGTTATGAAGGGTCTTGCACACGAGGCAAAAAGTGTGGGCTTTATCTCCTAGTCTTAGGGAGCTAGGCAGGGGAGAAACCTGACCAGATTTGCATTTCAGAAAGATCTGGATAGATTGGCAGGAAGAGACGCTGGAGGCAGAGGCGAATTGGGGCACTTCTGGCCATCCAAGTATTTCATAATTACGAGATGACGATGGGAGAGGAGATTACTGTCCTTTCAACTACAAGTGGACACAGGGTTCACTGTGACAATCATCTGAAAGTATTTGCAAAAAGGTAAAATAATGAATAGATACAAGGCATGGAATTTCCTGAGTTCTTGGCGGGATCTGGGCAAATGAAGAGGAAAAGAAGAGGAGGGGCATTCTTTTAAGTCACACAGCCAAGAATGAAATTTTTAAATGGGGAAAAATGACAGCAAAGTAATGATATCCTTCCACAAATATGGTGTTTCACGCAAATATAGTGACCACCGACCTTCAGCAGAGCCCCTACTGCAGCAGTGCATGGATTCTCTGAGGGCTGTCCTGGGGAACGGTTCCTACAGAGTCAGTTTGAATCACAATGGATCGTATTCCTACTGATGTACCATCTACATTTGACCCCAAAGAGCACTGCCCAGCTAGACTACCCACCACATTTACCTAACACATTCCAAATAACTTAACAATTTCCCAAACTCAAATCCACTCCATGAAAGTAGGACTGTGTCCCTTTGGTGGTAACCTGACCCCATCTCTGGCTCTTGGCCAGCACTTGGTCAGCACTGAAGAAAGGCACATCCCTGCTTTTGCCCTTTCATGGTCAGTATCCCTTTTTCTTTCCTTTTATTTTTTTGGATGTGGACAATTTTTAAAGTCTTTATTGAATGTGTTACAATATTGCTTCTGTTATGTTTTATGTTTTGGTTTTATGGCTGCGAGGCATGTGGAATCTTAGCTCCCCAACCAGGGATTGAACCCGCACCCCCTGCATTGGAAGGTGAAGTCTTAACCACTGGACCGCCAGGGAAGTCCCTCATGGCCAGTGTCTTTAATCATGTTCCTCTGCTGCCTTTCTCATACGGTCCTGATGACCCCCTTCCTGATCTCTGGCCTCATTACCCATTATGGCCTTGCTCCTGCCCTCTGTCCTTGACACACCATGCTGCCGCACTGGCTCTGGTCCCTGTCTTTTGTTACTAATGACTTACTTCTTTGAATTATGCCGTTTTGTGACCCTCTGTAAACACCCAACCTGGTCCAGCCCAGCCTCTGGGCCTACACCCCAGCTCAGGCCCACACCACCACCAAGGTGCTTGATTGACCCAAGCCCTGGGTGGAACTGGAACAATTTGGTAGGTTGAGATAGGCACATCTCAAACAGGCATCTCGAATGTTTTGAGCCCTGGTAGTAGCCCCAGTGGTATCTATTGTTTAAGCCTCTGGTTTTGAATGGGATAGTGTCCATTGGATACACACATATACAGTGTTTACTATTAACAATGTTAATTAATCCATTAATTTATTAACAACAATATATTTCATTTTAATGGTAGCTTGTGGCTTACAACACACCTTCATCTACATTATTTCATTTCATTTTCCCATCACAAATGAGGTAGAATCAGGATGGGAGTGGGGATGGTATAATCAGGTGTGGATTATTGATTCTCACTTTACACACGAGACGCCTGAGCTCAGAGACTAACTCCCTGTTCTCAGCAGGGCCTCAGAGCACAGAACTTAAGGAGCCCTCCCTCCAGGTTCTGCAAGAGCAGGGTGGGCACCTGAGTGACTGTCTCTTTGTATTTTGCCCTCTGGGTACCTTGCTGAACTCGTACCCATCTCAGCCCTGCTTATGAGGCCTGCTTCCTGGCTAATAAGTCCAAGGCTAGATAGAGTTCAGTGTTAGTGTCCTGTCGATTTCTTTGATAAAACACCCAACACCCACTGCATCTTCGGACTGTCTCTCTGTCTCTCTGGAGAGTTACATGGCTCAGCCTCTAAAATGTCACCCCGTGAACTGATCCTATTACATGGCTGACGTGGACTGTTTGATCTGGAACCCTAGAACACAGATACCTTGGAAACATAGTCTGAACATAGATCCTTTTCTGTTTTTCGTGGTTCCAATTTGCGCGGCTCTTTTTCCTTCATTTTTTTATCTTCGTCTTCATGTTTCAGGCTGAAATGTGAAGAGATACCAGGGAAAAAGTGAAGGCGAGAGTATTTTGATGATAGCGTGCCCCTAACCCTTCTTTTTTTTTTAAAGATGAGGGGACCAGAATCAAGTCAAACATAGAACATTTCCCTGAGTTTCTGCCTGCTCCAATCAATGCCAGAGTGAATTCCTGCTTAAAATCTCTTAATAACTTCCATTGCCTGATGGCTAAGATATCAGCCCCCACCTTTCTCTCCAACCCCGTCTCCGTCTGCACCTTCTATCCACGTTTATTCTAGTCTACACTCTCCTAATTCCCCAATCCTTCCATCCCATCTTGAGCAACTCTCCCTTCGTATTTGCTATTTCCCTTGTCAGTCATGCCTTCCACACCTTACACTGCTGAGAAACACAGTACCCTTTCCAATCTGTCTAAATCAGCTTACCTCTGAGAAGCTTTGCTTGATCCTCCCAAGCAGCCTTTAATCTGTTCCCCTAACACACTGTCCCTCTATCTTGTATTAAACTGTAGTGTCTATGGATCTGTTTCCAGTTCCTCCACTTTCCCTTGTCAACTAACTAAAAATCAGAGCTCTGTTATTTATCTGTATCCCCAGCACTAATGCTGTGTAACCTGTGGTAGCAAAGTGATCCCCAGCCAGTATTCCTTCATAAGAGGCATGACTGCCATGCACCAGTAATATGGACACCAGCCACAGTGGAAGAGCAGAGGAGGGAGTCGAGGTGGACAGTTTAGTGAAAAAGCTGGAAGCTGGGACAGAACACTGAGGAGCAACAGCCTCCACGTGAGAACTTCTGTTTCTGGCATCAGAGTGAAGTAGACAGTCCTACAACCACATTCACATGGAAAGCAGAGACAGAAGAGCCCTCAAAGAAAACCAGAGGGCTTCCCTGGTGGCGCAGTGGTTGAGAGTCCACCTGCCGATGCATGGGACACGGGTTCGTGCCCCGGTCTGGGAAGATCCCACATGCCGCAGAGCGGCTGGGCCCGTGAGCCATGGCCGCTGAGCCTGCGCGTCCGGAGCCTGTGCTCCGCAACGGGAGAGGCCACAACAGTGAGAGGCCCGCGTACCGCAAAAAAAAAAAAAAAAAAAAAAAAAAGAAAACCAGAAGACGTGGTCGTGAAGGAAGGAGAAACACCAGGAGAGACTGCTGTTCCCAAAGACAACGGGAAGAATTTTAAGGAGTTTCACTCATCCATTCATCCAATGACTGATGACTCTTATCCACCATTAAGGCCACTAGTTCTAGAACATATATTAGAACAGGGACTGTGTAGGCAGGGCTGGGTTCCAGCCCCCACTCTGTCTCTTTCCAAAAGCCTAAGATGAACTTTTCTAAAAATCAAATTTTTTCAGAATTGGAGAGATGTATATATAAAACTGTCAAGTTACATTTAATATTGTGACTCGTAGGAATGCTAGGGGAGAGGAGTACATTACTTCTGCTTTAAAACTCTTCCGTGGTTTCCACCGACCTATAGGATAAGGTCTAAATCCGTGCCATCAAGACAGTGGCCACTGTCCACGTGTGGTTATTGAACACTTGAAATGTGTCTGGTCCAAACTGAGCTGTGAGCGGGGCTTCCCTGGTGGCGCAGTGGTTAAGAATCTGCCTGCCAATGCAGGGGACACGGGTTCGAGCCCTCTCTGGGAAGATCCCACATGCTGCGGAACAACTCAGCCTGTGGGCCACAACTACCGAGCCTGAGCTCTAGAGCCCACGAGCCACAACTACCGAAGCATGCGCGCCTAGATCCCGTGCTCCACAACAAGAGAAGCCACCGCAACGAGAAGCTCACGCACTGCAACAAAGAGTAGCCCCCGATCAACGCAACTAGAGAAAGCCCGTGCGCAGCAACGAAGACCCAACGCAGCCAAAAATAAACTTATTGAAAAAAAAATTGAGCTGTAAGTATAAAACATATCTGGATCCTGAAGACTTGGTATGAAAAACAGGATCTAAAATATTTCATTAGTAACTTTTGTGTTGATTACATGTTGAAATGATAATGTTTGGGATCTATCAGGATAAATAAAATACATTATTAAAATTCATTTCACTTTTTTTTTGCTTTCTAAAGATGGCTACTAGAAAAAAATTAAGTGACATGTGTGGTTTGCATTACATTTCTATTGGACAGGGTTGCTCTGAATTTAATTAGGGAGCCCAGGCCCTCCTGGATCCAGCTCTGCATACGACCCCGGCCTCATTCCTGCTGTTACCACACCACACTTTGTGCTCAAGCATCACCCAGCTCTTTGTGGATCCCTGTCCTGGCCTCACGGTTCAACACTATGTCTTTGTTCCCACTTGTCCTTTGCCTGGGGCATGCCTTCTGCCATTTTCACCTGGCCAGTTCCTACATGTTTTCATGATTCAGCTCAGTTGTCACTCTTGAAGGAAGCATGCCTGGTGCCTCACCTCTGTGTTTTCACAACTGCCTTAGCAGTGATTATATGATATTATAATTTCCTACTTACGTGGCCATCTTCCCTCCAAGGGACCCCCTCATCCCAACCACTCTGGTCTCCACTCCCATCTTGCACTAAGCATTAGAGATATATTCTATTCATTTTTGAACCTCAGAGTCTAGCAGTGTCTGAACAGAGAAAAAGCTCAATAAATATTGAACTAAATAGGTAATCATCTGACACGTGCCTCCTATGAGCCCAGGACCATGCAAGGTGCTACAAGGTAATTGCAGGGGTCATGAATTTAGGGTCAGGCAAGAACCCAAGGAGAGAGATGAAGCAGGGTTTTCCCCCATGATTCAGCTCGTGTGTTTTTAGCCTCAGCCAGGAAATGCTGATACTTGCTCCTCCAGAGCTCATGGACCATGTTTATTTTAATGCATTAAAAAGATGCAGACATAGAGAATGGACTTGAGGTCACAGGGAGGGGGAAGGGGAGGCTGGGACGAAGTGAGAGAGTAGCATGGACATATATACGCTACCAAATGTAAATCCGATAGCTAGTGGGAAGCAGCTGCATCACACAGGGAGATCAGCTCGGTGCTTTGTGACCACCTAGAGGGGTGGGATAGGGAGGGTGGGAGGGAGATGCAAGAGGGAGGGGATATGGAAACATATGTATATGTATAACTTATTCACTTTGCTATACAGCAGAAACTAACACAACATTGTAAAGTAATTATACTCCAATAAAGATGCTAAAACAAAATTAAAAAAAAAAAACCTCCAGGGAGAGAGAGAGAGAGAGAGAGAGAGAGAGAGAGCGCGAGCCGGACTCTGAAGAGTCAGGTGAAAGCACTGTTATGTGCCAAGGCCCTGATCTGGACCAAGAATGAGAAAAATGGGCCCTGCCCACAAGGAGCACACAGACAAGAAGGGGAGGGGAGAGTGAGGATGAACTGGAATCTTAGCAAACAAACGATTTACGTGACATTAGTGCAAACGTGTGTGTGCCTTACAGCAGTACTGCAGGGAAGGGACTGATTACTTCTCTCTGAGGAGGGGAATTAGGAAGGCTTCTTACAGGAGGGGACATTTGATGGTTAGCAGAAGTCTGCCAGATCATTAAGTTGGGGTGAATGAATTAAATGAGCAAAGGCAAAGAGGCCTGAAACAGCATGGTGCATTTTGGAAACTGTAAATTCTTTGGGCTTCATGTGATTGTTATATGCCTGTTTGACTGTGTCTCTCCCGCTGGGGAACCCCTGAGGGTAGTGGCTAGGTCTCTGTCTCTGTTCCAGCCCTAGTAGTTAGCAGATGGCCAGCACGCTGGGGACTCAGCAAGCCCCTGCTGAGTGAGTGCAGTGTGCTGGAACGAGATGAACCTGAAAGGCCAGGCAGGACCTCTGAGCACCGTTTCTGCACCAGGCACCTTGAAAGGTGCTAGGGGTGTTGAACCAGGTCAGGCACTGGAAACAGCTGGCCCATTA
The DNA here is from genome assembly GCF_964270905.1 of Leucopleurus acutus. Taxonomy (NCBI): domain Eukaryota; kingdom Metazoa; phylum Chordata; class Mammalia; order Artiodactyla; family Delphinidae; genus Leucopleurus; species Leucopleurus acutus. The sequence goes on along the minus strand of NC_139143.1, from coordinate 145,758,612 downwards.
AGGAAAACCCGTGCAGTGCAGAGTGTCAGCAGCTGATTCATGCTTTTCCTTTGGACGATAAAACTCACCTGAGTCCTTGATGGAGAAAACTCTTCCAAGGCTGAAAGTAAAGAGGAAAATGGTCATTTTCAGAAACCTACCCAAGTCAAACCCCAACCAGGCCTCTGTTGTTTGGTTACAGATCATTAGAGACCTGACCGGCCAGTGAGGTCTCAGTACAGAGCAAAGGTAGACACTGACAACAGAACATTCCATGAACTGCTGCCAGTGTAATTGAAGATCAATCGAAAAGAAAACAGGCGTTTCTGAAGTTACGGCGCGTGCCAGCGGGAACGTGTAATTTGACTTAGAAAAATAAACTGTTCTCTGCACACCTTTCCAGGAATGCATCTGTAGAATAAAGAACTTTTAAATCTTATGAGCAAACAGGAATGTGCGATATTTGAGCAATGTTCCAGTGGGCAAAATTGGTACAGGCAAGTGTGCAAGCCATGCTGGGAATTCCCCGTTCCTGATCACGTACCGCCTGATCAAAATTCAGCTCTCATGTAATCTAGACTTGGTGCCATTAAAACTATGTCCCAATGACCATAACATAGCTCCTCATTTAGTCAGTTGTCACATATCTGATGCCATTCCCTATCTGGATTCTAGCCAAGAACCTGAAGAGAACAGAAAATATCTAAGCACCCAAAATGTTGCCACAAAGTCCAGGCCCAAGAGCTCATATACCCTCCTTTGAGGAGAGCCTCACAGCTTTCATTCAGGGATGACTGGCTCTCATTTTCCATATAATCCTAGCAGATTGGATGACAGCACTGGTAGAAAGACAAGTCAGACAGACCTTGCTTTGTATCTTTGCTATATTATTTATAGGTTATTTAACCTCTCTGAGCCTTGAGTTCTCGTCTGTAAAATGCAAGCAGGGATACCAGCTCACAGGGTGGCTGGGACACACACACACAGGCACAAGTGCCTGTCCCCAAACAGGGACTTGGTGTGTGCTCGACCACATGAAAGACACTCACTGCTGGACACAAGAGGCTGACAGGAGAAGGAAATAATAATTGATAGAGATAAGAAAACAACTACAGCAAACAGACCATGGTGATTTGGTGTGAGGGCAACTGGCTCTGAACACCTATGAGGGCCCAAGAGCATCTCATAAGAAAAGCATGAACAGTGCCCATTCAGCCCCTTATGTTCCAGGGGACTCCAAGTCTTAAAGAAAGGGTGAAATCAGATTCCAGCCACCAAGCTCAAAAACACTGAGATGAACATAATGCATATCTGAAGGCTGAAAGATTAAAAAAAAAATACTTTCATGCTTCTTATTTTGAATGAGATAAAATTTGGTCATTTGGAAAGTTCCCTTGTGCAGAGAAGTTTATTATTTGCTGATACTGCCAGCTAAGTGAAGCATCTTAATGAACTGTTTCTGCTTTCATTAATAGGAATAATAATCATTTAAAGTTTTCTATCTATAAAGTGTATCACAAATGAACAATCCTTTCCAGTAAGCATTAGAACCATGAAGCAGAAAGATGAAGGACCTCAACTAAATGTACCCAGTGATAAAGGAGTAGTACCTTAACCATCCCAGTTAAAACATTAGGTAAGTGCCTACTGTGTGCCGTGTGCTGTACTAGGCGCTCATCTACTTTGTCTGGCTTAGTTCTCTCAGCAATTCAGTGAAACAAGTATTGGCCCCTCATTTATTGAGCCTCTACTACTGCAGATTAGGTAACTACAAGGCATATGCTTCCTGCCCTCATGGGGAACACACCGTTTTACAGAAGACAGCTGTAGCTCAGAGGGTAAAATGCCTGGGATAGATTCCAGCACTTCCTATTAAACTGTTTACCTGAATTTACCTCTTTTCATTCTCACAATGACTTCTGATGAGGATGCTTCTATGACCACTATTTTACACGTGAGGAAAGGGAGGTTCAGGGTCACACAGACAGGAGCCGGGATCAAAGCCCATGATTCTGCTTGGGCCCTAAATCAAGTTGCTAGCACTGTGCCCACCAGAAGCCCAGAAAATATGCCTTCAGGAGTCTGGTCATTCGTGTGAAAGCACAGGAGCTCTTCTCTCTGAAGGGACAGTTATTACAGGCCAGTTGGTGCTGGCCACGCTAGATAAGGGGCCAGGAATGGATTAGGACCACCTTCTCCCATCCTAACACATTTTCTGTCTCTGACCTTATAGGGCCTCAGGCTTCAGAATCTTAGCAGCTAGAGTCTGGAAAAGCCCCCCAAATCAGGGGAAAACCCAAAACAAAGACCATTCCTCCCTCATGAAAGAAACTACTTCAGAATCAACTCTGCACACTTGCTTTAGTTATGAAGCTGATAAGAAGAGAAGAAACAATACCTTTTGGAGTTCTTCAATTCTGACTTCATAAGTTGCTAAAATAAACATGAAAAAATTATTTCAAGGCAGTTTCTTATAGTACCCATTTCTTATACAGTATGCAGGATTAAAGCAATTATAGAAGGTGGCAGAGTTCAGTTTTCTCAACCTTCAGAACAATCTGTCTATGGGAGACTTGTCCACGTGGTTTGGGAAATTCTCAGGTCATTGATCACGGTATCACTTCTGGGGGATTTCTAGGATGGAATGTACAGTGAATTTGTTTCAAAAACATTTGAAACAATTTTCAGTTTCCTTTTTGTTAAGCAGATTCATACTCTACAGTGAAGAGAAAGTGCTGCAATTTAGTGGTAGCAATCAGAAGGCAAACTTGAAAGGAAAGGGAAAGGAAAAAGGCCAACAAAAGTCCAAATCCCACTTCAACAAGTCAAACTCCACAGCACGCCTAAAAGCGTTTGGCTCCCTAAGCGTTTTGTTTCCTTGGTACAGCTTGGAAAGAGGAGACTGACCACCAACTAAGGCTCGAATACCTTTTGATTTTTTCAAAGCTTTTGTGGATTTTAATTAATGACGATGCCAAATTTAACCATTAACAAATACAAGTAGTAGCAAAAACTTGGGTTCACAGCCTAGTCCTGCACTTCCTACCTGTGGAACTGCAGACAAATTACTTCATTTCTTCGAGCCTCAGATTGCTCATCTGTGAAATGGGGACAACTGGAACCTGCCTTCCAGAGTTCATGGGGAGATTAAAGGAAATGATGTAGGTCACGTATACCTAGCAGAACACCAGACGTTGTATAGAAAGTGACATGTATTTTGATAAAATTGTTAATTTAATTTTTCTTTGCTTATAAGTTATTTATAAAAGTTTTTCCCCTACTGTTAATGAATATGCATGCATAATAAACAGGACTTCCCTAGTTCCTTTTCTCTTTCTTGCTGCTAGAGTCCTAAAGCTTTAGTTTACAGAACTGACCAAACAATAACATGCATTTCTTAGCCATTATTATTCTACACATAAAATCCATTAATAAAGTAAACGAAATCACAATTTTTCTTTAGGGACTATGTGCATGTGATTGTTGACACAGGGACCTAAAATTCTGTGTGGAGGATTAATAACATGTACTTCAGCTTCGGTAACTGTACACTCTTATTTTCACCAGTTTTTGAATCAACACATTTTATTCTGCTATTACGTGCTTTAAAAACATTTAAGAATACCTGTTTATAATGCAGTCTGCCTCATCCTTTTCAAGCATAAATTTATTTTCCAATTTTAAAAATGATAATCTCCTTCTCTCTCCCTCCCCCTACTTATTTACTGTTCTGTGTTTTTGAAAGAATTAACAAATCATGATCTCTTTGCTTCTACCTAACACCTGGTGGGGAGGGAGATAATATTCTGTCCTAGAAATGGGAAAACCAAGGCTCAGAGAGGACTTATTCAATACTTGCTAAGGCTAGTAAACAAAGATAATCTACACACAATTAATAATGCATTCATAATCTGATACTGTTTTTTAGGAAAGTGGAGGTTCTCCCAATAGTAAGTGTTGCCATCAAAACCTGCTCCCAACGTAGGAATATAAAATACAAATATCACATCCCAGGGGGTCAGGAAAGGACTAGGAATTATAACAGGAGGATGTAACCCAAAGCATTAGAGCCCTCACTTACTTTCCATAGGGAGTTATATAACTCTTTCCACTGAATAGCTTTGTCCCAGATGGGAGAAAAAGCACAAATATCAGAAGATGGTCCTCAGCAACCCTCCAACTGCAGTATCCTATCATGGTCATGTCCTCCAGGTCTCAGCTCTTTTTCCATTTACTAACTCCCTGGGTGACTTTGGAAAAGTCCCTTCACCTGTTTTATACTAGGAGGTGAGACAATTATTACTAATATTATAAAGACAATAATAAAAAATAGCTAACTATTTTTATAAAAATCACTACTAAGATTCTGATTTACCAATGAGGAATAGACACCGGAGAAAGGAAGCAACTTGCCCAGCTTCGCTCAATAGGAAATGGCTTTCAAACTTTCTTCTAGCCATGGAATCATTCATTTAAATGCAGTATTACAGGAGCATAAACAGAACTTCTCTGGAAGTTATCCCCGAGGGTCTCCAGGACCCCTTAGGACAGCCCTTGGTCCAAGGAAGCACAGTCTGAAAGGCACTGGTCTAGATGAGCTCTGAGGACAATTCTGCAGAGCTTCCAAACAAGCCTAAATCCTGCTTACACATCACCAAGTTCTGTACGAAAAGGTGAAGCTTCAGAAAGGCACCTATGCCGAACTATGCACCTCTGAGGTGATGGCCTTCTGTTTTCTGGGCATTGTTTAAGGGACAGACTCACCCAAAAGCGATGTCAAAGCCTCTTTCTCCTCCCCTTCCTTTCCCCCTCATTCTCTTTGTCCCAGAAAGGTAGCATTTAGATTCCTCACCATTGGCAGGCAGAGGAAGGAAGAAACCCATTTTAAGCTAATTTTTTTAATAAGATGTGAGACTTACATTGAGGTTTATTTATTTATTTTTTACCTATGGATATCCAATTGCTCCAACACCATTTGTCAAAAGGCTATCTAAAAAAAAAAAAAAAAAAAAAAAAAAAAGGCTATCTATCCTCCATTGAATTGCTTTACAATTTTGTAAAAAAACAAAATCAGTTGGGCTTATTTGTGTAGGTCTTAATTCTGGGTTCTCAATTTTGTTCTATGGTTCTATGTGTTTCTCTCTGACAATACCACACAGTTTTGGTTACAGAAGATATAATTCTTAAAATTAGGTAGTCTGATACCTCCCCCACTTTTTCTTCTCCAAAACTGTTTTAAGCTATTCTAGTTTCTTTGCCTTTCCATGCACATTTTAGGATAATATTATCTATATCTATAAAAGAATCTTGCTGGGATTTTACTAGAAATTGCATTAGACCTGTATATCAACTGGGGGAGAATTAATATTTTTACTATATTCAGTCTGCAATCCATAAATGTAGCATAACTGTTTCTCCATTTATTTAGATTTTCTTTGATTTCATCAGCATTTTGTAGTTTTTAACATTTAACTCTTATACATGTTTTGTTAGATTTTAGTCTAAGCATTTATCTTTTTTGAGTGATTGTAAATGGTATTACATTTTTTTCATTTTTAGTGTTCAAGTGTTCATTGGTAGTATATAGAAACACAATTGATTTTTTAATGTTTATTTTGTATACTGTGACCTTGCTGAACTCACTTATCAGTTCTAGAAGGTTTTCTTTTTTTTTTTTTTGTAAATTCCTTGAGATATCCTACTTAGACAATCATGTCATCTGCAAATAATGACTGTTTCTTTCTTTTTGATCTGTATTCCTTTATTTCCTTTTCTTGCCTTATTGCACTCACTAGAACTTCCAGCACTACATTGAATAGGAGTGGTGAAAGTGGACATCCTTGCCTGGTTCCCAATCTTAGGGGTAAAGTATTCAGAGTTGTATCATTAAGTATCACGCAGACTTTTTGTAAATGTTCTTATCTAGTTTAGGAAGTTCCCCTCTATTCTTATTTTTCTGAGAGTTTTTTTTATCATGAATTGGTGTTGAATTTGTCAAACACTTTTCCTGCATTGATTGATATGTTTGTGTGTTTTTTTTCTTCTTTAGCTTGTCAATATGGCAGATTTAATTGATTGATTTTTGAGTACTGAACCAACTTTACAATGAATAAATCACACTTAGTCGTGGTATATAATTATTTTTCTATCTTGATGAAATCTATTTGCTAATATTTTGTTAAGGATTTTTATGACTATACTCATGAAGGATATTGAGCTGCAGTTTTCTTCTTTTGTACTGATATCTGGGTTTGGTATCAGGTTAATGCTAGCTTCTACTTCTATTTTTCAGAAGAGATTGTGTAGAATTGGTATTAATTTTTCTTTAAACATTTGGTAGAATTCCCCACCGAAATTACCTAGACTGAGATCACTTTTTTATGTTTTTAAATTATGCATTCAATTTTTAAAATAATTACAGGGCTATTCAAATGATTTATATTGGGTGAGTTGTGATTTTGGGGGAATTGTTCAGTATTTACCTAAGTTGTCAAAATTTACATGTATACAGTTGTGCATAATATTCAATTATCCTTTTGACATCTGCAGGGTTTGTAATGATATCTCTGTTTTGCTCTTAATATTGTTAATTTGTGTCTTCTTTGTTTCTTTGTCAGTCTTACTAGAGGTTTGTTAATTGTATTGCTCTTTCCAAAGAACACACTTTTGATTTCATTGATTTTCTCTATTGTTTTTCTGTTTTCAAGTTTATTTAAGTTTCTTTATTGCTTCTTCCTTTATACTTGCTTTGAATTTATTTTGCTCCTCTTTTACTATGTTCTTGAGGTAGGATTTTAGATTTGAGGCTTTTCCTACTTTTCATATAAGAATTTAGGGCTAAAATTTCCCTCTCAGCATTGCTTTAGCTGCTGAGTATGAGCTGAGTATATTTTGGGTATGTTGTATTTTCATTTTCATTTAGTTCAAATGTATGTTTTGATTTCCCTTGAGACTTACTTTTTGATCCACATTTAGAAGTGTTGTTTTGTTTCTGAGTGTTTGGAGAATTTACTATTACCTTTCAGTTCTTGATTTCTAGTTTGATTATATTGTGGTCTAAAAACATACTCTGCATAATTTCAATTCTTTTAAATTTTTTAAGCTTTGTTTTATGGCCCAGAATATGGTCTATCTTGGAATATGTTTATGGGCTCTTGAAAAGTATGTGTATTCTGCTCTTGTGTGTTCTATTGATGTCAATTAGATCCTACTGGTTGACAGTGTTGTTGAATTCTATTGTATTCTTACTGATTTTTTGTCTAGGTGTTTTGTCAATTGTGGAGAGAGGAATATTAAAGTCTCAAACTATAATAGTCTATTTGTCTATTTCTTTTTTCAGTTTTTGTTCACATATTTTGCAGCTCTGGAATTTCATGCGTATACATTTAGGATTGCTAAGTCTTGTTATTGCTCCCAACACAGCCTTTGCTGATACCACAGGGAGAGGGTGGCTGCCTTTACTACTGGGTGTTTGTGAAAGTCCTGACTCTCCACGAGGTCTGTTCTGACACCAACCCAACAGGGAGGGGAAGGGATGCCTTGTTATTTCTGGGTGGAGGGCTGGAGTCTATGCTCCCCATATGGTCTTCACTGGCTATCACTGTAAGTGGAGTTTTGTTACCCTGGCAGGGATGAAAGTCCCAGCTCTCTACTTGGCCTTCTCTGAAAACACCTCAGTGGAGGGGCTGGGGTGCATCATTGTAGCTTGATGAGGGTGGATGTCCAGACTCCCCACTCAGCATTGGCTGGTGGTGGTGGGGCCAGTTTTGTTTTGTTTTGTTTTCTGTTACATTCAGCTGGGGGAGAACAGTTGTTGTCCAGAGGCTTCCTGCCTTTCTAGTCTCCCCTTTTCCTGGTCCTTTGGTCAGAAAGAGCAGGCTTCTGTTGGAGCTGTTTTGTCTGTGCCCATTGGTGTTTCTGGGTTGGCAGCTACTTCAGCTCCAAGTCTGGGATATATGAAGCAAGAAGAAAACCCAAGGATCTCACCACTTATCCTTGTTGGGTCCAGAGGTCCCTAGTTGGTCTACCTTCTTCTTTCTACCTTTTCAGAGTGTTCTAGTTTTCTTATGTTTGAATATAAAAAATACTATATATATATGTATATATATATACACATACACACACACACACACATATATATAGTGTGTATATATAGTGTATATATATGTATACTCTATCTATCTATCTATCTATCTATCTATCTATCTATATATTACTTTTATATAGAATATCCAGGGGTTTTAGTTGTACTTAGCAGGGGGACCAGGGAAAAGTACATCTGCTCCATCATCTCAGAGCAGAGTTCGCTTGACTTTAAATATATTACCTTCTCAAACATACAGAACAATTACACAAAGGAGACATTATACCAATTTGGTAGATGAAGAAACTGAGGTTCATATATCATTCAACCAGTAAGTGTAAAGAGGATGAAATACATGGGAACAGTCAAACGAACAGGGACAAGTGGGGGTCAAATAGTCCACTTCCTTCCCTTTTTCTCCTGTAGGGTAATTGTATCTTGACTCTTTAGAGAGGGACAGAGAAAGGAGTGGGGGATATAACAGAATCTTTTTGATCCCAGGCTGCAGTTCCCCAGCTTCTTCAGCCCTGGCAGCCCTCTTCCTAACTCCCACAAGATGCCATTCTGGCCTGGGAAGTTCTCCCCACCCTCACCCTTCTCTCACCCTACCGCCTTCCTATTGCCCTCTGCTCAGTTACCTCTCAGTTGCATCAGTGGGTTATTTTCTGAGCCCTTTCTCTTTTCAGTCATAAATGCTTGCTTCCTTAGCAGCATGGAGGGACACAAAGAATTCCTCAGTTGAAGACTGAAGAGAGGCCTGGGTTAGTGGTTCCTTATTTGGGTATCTCAAATGATGTCCCCCACAGGCCCACCTTGGACATCTGTGGCCTGGAGAGAACAAATGCAGGCCTCTGGTCCAGCTTCCTTCCTTCCTTCCTTCTTTTCAATCCTCAGCTTCACCCTACACAGGAGGAGCCTTGCATATGTCAACCCCATCCTCTCCTGCCCCGCATGAACAGATGTCTCTGCAGCCCAATGTGTCCTGAGGAGGAAGGACCTAGGGAAGAGGCCCAAGCAGGATCTTAGAAAGCCACTTGTGGGAGGGCATTCTGGGGGTCTCCTGTAATCCAGAGAGAAGGTGCAGGCTCTGACTGGAGAGTCCCCTTGGCCCTGTGAGCTCTTAGCTTTGGAATGTAGTCCCAACAGAGCCCACAGCCCTTATATTCAAAGTGTGGTCTGTGGACCAGCAGCCTCAGGATCACTAGGGCACTTGTTAGAAAAGAAGAATCTCAGGCCCAACCCAGAGCTACTGAACCAGAATCGATGTTTTAACAAGATCCCCAGGTGATTCATGCAAACATTCTAATTTGAGAAGCCGTGCCCTTAAGGCAAGGGCCTGGACACCCCAAGTATGGAGCAGCACTGCCTTCTGGGTTGATGGGGACAGGAGTCCTGCTTCTTATGTCTAGTACGTTACAAGCCAAATGGGAGAACCTAGAGTTTGTCCAGTCTAGGAGAGAATTTTTCCAGGAGTTCTTCAACCCCTTATTTCCCAGGAGAGGGGAGGGAAATTTCAACGGGTTCTAACTGTTACCCGTGAACTTCCTAAGCGTGTGATCCCAGGCAAATGACTTCCTCTCCCAGAGCCCTGGGCTTCTTGTCTATACAATAAAGAGGTTGTAGCAGAGGATCTCTCTCTAACTCTCCTTTCAGGGAAGTCAACATTCTTGACTGAGAAGCAGCATAAAATTGTGGAAAGAGCACAGATCTTAGAGGCAGTCTGAACCGTTGCACATTACAGCCCTACCGTGTATTACTTGTGTGACCTTATGCAACTCAATCTCTCTGATCTTCAGTTTTCTGTCTCTAAAAGTGGGTTAATACAACCTCTAGATCAAAAGGGATGTACACAGAGGTCGTGACATAGAACTGTGGCCCATAGTACAGGCTCCATAAATACTAGTGTTTATTCCAGCACTAATATTTATGCCTTTTGTAGAAAATTGGCTGATCCTATAGGCAGAACAAAGATATAGAAACCTGTAGAAATGCTCTGAGTCCCTGCTTCTTCATCATCTTGGCTGAGGGGGTCTCTTTTTTCACTGAAAGTTCTGAGCTTTGTCGGAAGACTTAACTCTGAACGAGCGGTCAGATCCTTTTAACGCATCCTCTGCTTCTATTCAGGCTAAACAAAAGGACCTCATTCCCACAGTCTCTTATCTCCCTCTCCACACACTGAGTTACCAGGGGACTTCAAGTCAGACACCACGAGAAAAGAGATGACGTTTCCATGGGAGGAGAAGGAAGAAAAATGAATCGCCATATCTTGATTTTCCCTCCCACGTATCTACAAAAGGCAAAGCATCTAAGCAGGTTGGTGAAGGAGAGAATAGAAGAGGGTAGAGAGAAGGCAGCACTAGGGCTGGGAGATAGCCTTGATGCCCAACTGGGTTTATTTATATTTTTAAGAGACTAGACAAGGACAAAATAAAAGGAAATGGGATAGTAAAGCAACATGGCTGTGAATTTTTAAACTTAGAGTTAGCTGGGGGGAAAATACCATTTTGGACACATTTTCATTCCATACAGGGTTACAATATTAATTGGCTTAGCAGACTTACAATCAGCCATCTCTTTTGTGGTGCACAGGTTAATGGAGTTGCTGGAGTGTCTCAGACAGGAGATTGTTGCCTCAGAGTGATGTGGTTCTTCAAATTCAGCACTGAGAAGTGTGGAGGAAAAAAGTTACTTAAAGCAAAACATTTTTAAAACATATTTTCAAACTTTGGGTATTTTTTTCCTCATTAGAGAAGTAATATAAGTAAGTCTGGTCCATATGGTGACCTAAACAGACATGGAAGGCATTCCACCCCCACTTTAAATACAGAGGAATTCTGGATAAAGTATAACGATGCAAAGAATTATAACAAGAACCCATAACTAACCTAGAAATCAATAAGGTAAAATTCCCCAGGTGCCAGACCTAAAGAGGAAACTTACAATTAAAGATATCAGTGAGAATTGCAGCCAAGGTACTCCATGGGAAATTGGGATCAAAGAAAGATCTCACTGATTGGGTGGCTGGGGATTTGATGGCTGGGGATTTAAGTTCAGTGTGAGCCACAGGCCTCACCTGAATGGGAAGCTGGAACTGAGCTAAAAGAATAAGGTCCAGGGTCACAAAATGCCATCCCATCTCTAAAATTAATTCTAAAAAATAACTGTGCACTCTCCCAGGGAGCAAACAGGGAAGTTTGCTATCTGACCAGGGCCACTGGAGCTCAAAGAGTCACCCATGAGAAGGCAGAAACTCTACAACCCAGCACCGAGTAGGGGTTCTAGATGCATACGATCTGTGTATTTCTGAGACACAAAGCCAAAACTGCTACTTGAAATCCACCCCCAACCTGCCTTGTAAAGGAAGTCTGAAATCCTTCTGTAAACATGCTCCCACACCCATGGCACCTATGGTTTCCAAAGGAAACAACTCCCACTCAAAACAAGTGTATAATGAAAAAGTGCAAATCACACAAGGAGATGAACCACTGTAGGTAGTCAGAAGATGTAACGAATGGGAGAATTAAATATTAGAATGATATGAAAGTGACATTAAAATAAGCATGTTTTAAGTGTTCAAAGAAATAACGTGAGGAATAAAAGCCATTAGGAAAAACAATAGAGTGTGGAAAAAATATAGATTTGGGGGCAGGATAGGAACTATGGAAATCATAAATATAGTTTTTTAAATTAATTTTTAAATTGAAGTATAACTGATGTACAATATTACATAAGTTTCAGGTGTACAGCACAGTGATTCACAATTTTTAAAGGTTATATTCCATTTATAGTTATGATAAAATATTGGCTATATTCCCTGTGTTGTACTATATATCCTCATAGCTTATTTATTTTATACACAGTAGTTTGTATCTCTTAATCCCCTACCCCTATCTTGCCCCTTTCCGCTTCTCTCTCTCCACTGGTGACCACTATTTTGTTCTCTATATCTGTGAATTTACTTCTTTTTTGTTATATTCACTAGTTTTATTTTTTAGATTCCACATTTAAGTGATTACATACAGTATTTGTCTTTCTCTGCCTAACTTATTTCACTTAGCATCATACCCTCCAAGTCCATCCATGTTATTGCAAATGGCAATATTTCATTAAATATAGTTTTTGAAATAAAAATGTAGAAGTTGAAAAGTAGACTAGACACAGCAGAAGAGAGAACTGGTGAATTAGTTAGACCTGAGGAAGTCACCTAGCATGTAGCACAGAGAGATTAAGAGATGGAAAGTATTAAAAGAGAGCTCGCAGTAGGGAGGATAGAATGAGAAAGTCCGATCTATATATACAAGGGATTCTAAGAGCAAAAAAGAAAGAAGATGATGATGAAAGGGAGCCAATATTCAAACGATAATAGCTAAGACATTAATATTGAAAAGGGAAATAAATCTATCTATTGAAGCAGCTTTAATAATAAATCCACAGGTATACAGTTTTTAATAAATCAGAATAAGTGAAAGAAAAAAATGTAAAAGTTGTGTGAGAGAAAAGACAGATTATCTACAGATTATCTATCTACAATAGATACAGATTATCTACTGCAGTCAGACTGGCAATAGACTTCTCATTAGCAACAACAGATGCTGGGGATTGTGGATATCTTAAGGCAATGAGCTAAGATAGCTGTCAATGTAAAATCCTCTCCAGATATACTATCATTCAAGGGCAAGAGAGAAACAAAGACATTCTCAGAGTACAGATATGTGTACTTACTGCTCGCAGATCCTTGCTGAAAACATCAAATGAAACTGAACTAGTAATGAAATATCATATAAGAAACAATGGTGATCAAAGAAATTAATAAAGCTATTGGTAAATCTAAATAAATACTGACTGTAAAAAATAACTAATTTGTAGAAGTTTAAGAATAAAATAGACTTAAAATACTAAATAATAATATGGAAGATTGTGAAAGAGGGCTATGGGAGTTATTCTCAGGTATCATTTAGGAGCAGGATAGAGATTTTGATTATCATTAGACTTGGTTAATTATGGATGCCTTTCATTGTAATTACTAAAAGGAACAGAAATAGAATATTTAACTTCTCAACTGGTAGAAGGAAAATATTCAATGAGAAAGCTTAAATGTTAAACAAGAAAAGGAAAAAAATGCGTGTAAGGGAATTGCATAGTAAATTTAAAACATAAAATATAATGGGAAAAAGTCCAAATCGATCAAGAATCACAATAAATGTACATAGATTAGTCTACTCCAATAAAAATAGAGAGGATCTGACAGGACGTTGTAAAAATCTTGCTAATGCAGCTCAAAACCACCAGGCAAACCAAAGCTCCCATATCAATGTATGGAGGAAGAGATGCAAAACAAACTATCCAGAAGAAAGCTTAAGTAGGTATATAAATATTAGACCATACTTTAGCATGACTGATCAAGAAAATGAGAGAAGTTACACACACGTGCATGCATACACACACACATATGTAAATCACAGGTACGAAAGGGGACAAAACTAAAGTTAGTTTTAGATTTTCAGAAATCTAAGAAAATGTTAAGATCAGCTCTCTGCCAATAAATTTGAAAATTTAGGGAAATCTGGCAAATTAATAGGGAAATACAAAATTACCACAGTGACTGAAGAAGAACTAGAAAGACAGATAAGCCAATAAACTATCAAAGGGCTTGAATCAATAGTGCACACACCCGCCTCCACACTCGGGTCACCTCTCTCCTTTTCGTCTGCTAAGTAGTTTTATAAGCAACTTTTAGCAAAGTTTCAGGGGATAGAAAAACAGAAAAGCTACCCTACTCATCTTCAGAGGATAGTGTAATTTTGATATGAAAACCACAAAATGACCAAACAATAAAATAAAAATAAAGCTCAATTTCACTTAAGAAATTTTAGCCCAAACTCACTAAATACTAAATAAATGAATTAGTCAGTATTAAAATTAACTCAAGAATAACTAAAATTTATTCCAAGACTTCAATGATGGCTCAACATCAGAAAATCTATCTGATGCAAATTATTGCAATTAATCACACTGAAACAGTAAGAGAGGAAAAAAACCCAAATTATTTTAATAGACGCAAAAAAGCATTTCACACAGATAACTCTCTTAACTAGATTAAATACTAACAAATAGCACACTTAATGGCAAAGTGTAATAAACTTCAGCTGATATGTAAACTCTGTTGGGAACTCCTGAAATAGGAAAAAAAACAAATCCATAGAAAATTGGACAAAAGGATATGATAGACATCACAGAAGAGAAAAAAGGAATAGTTTATAGAAGTAAATATGCAACCTTATAGTCAACAGGGAAATGGAGTGAAGACAATGAGAATTTGGTTCATATCCAACAATTCAGCAAGAATCCCCAAATTGGAAAATAACATCACATTTGGCAGGAACACGGAGAAACAGAAACTCTTTACACTGGTTTGAGAGTATGAATTGACACAGCCATTTTGGCAGACAATTTTTCAATATCTAGTAAAACTGAAGTTCCTTATTTACTATTGTTTAGCAATTCTACTTTAGGTAAATAACCTAGTGAAACTTGCTTATATTCACCTGGAAATACATGAGGATTACCATTGCAGTATCATTGGAAAAGGTGAAAATATAAAACAATCTAAATGTCCCTCAGTAAGAAAATACACAAATTGTGATACATTCATATGATGAAACATATACAATATGCAATTATAATGAACAAACTAGACATACATGCATCATCATAGATAGAATATGAAAACAGCTTTGAAAAAATTCAAGTTTCAGAAGGATAAAATGAGACGCTGTTTATACAAAACTATAAAATCCTGTATCTTTAACAGATACCTGAGTTTGTAGCTGAAGAATAAGAAATACCCTAAATGGATTCGCTCCAACTGGAGTTGCCTCCAACTGGGAAGAAAGAATGAGAAATGGGACTAGGGAATGAAACAAAGGGGACTTCAACTGTATCCACAGCAAATGAAAAACCACTTCTTCACCCCAACTGTGGATAGGAGAGAGAGAAAAAAATCACCCATAATTCTCCCACCTTCACACTAGTGAGCTCTTTGCATTTTGGTAATCTTCCTGATTTTCCCCATATTCCTATAGTTGTTATAGACAATGAAAAGGTTGGAGTTCTCTTTACTTTTTTCCCTCTATTTATTTTATAAGCATATTCCACCAACTGTTTTCCCATCTATGTTTGACCACTTTGAATATTTCAGGGTTTTTTTTCACAATCTCTGTAATATTTTAAAAGACGTATATGAGTAGTTCATTTTGCTGAAGAGGAAAAATAAGAACTCTGATGCACCAGTAATTTCTCCCCTCATCATTTTGTTCCCCTCCCCCTCCATGAAATAATCCAGAGAAACGTTCTTAAATTATAGACTATGCCATATATCTTATGCTCCAATGGCCTAACAATCTCAATGTGTCTACGGTAAGTTAACTTTATTAATAAGAAACAATTTGCGGAAATATTGAAATAAGATGTGTAATCAATTTCTTGGACTATTTTTGTCAGAAATGAATAAATATCTGACTTCAGATGATCTGAAAGAATTTCAAGAGAATGTAAAAAAAAAAAGTCATCTTTCAGATCAGTTGTCTTTGTAGAGACGCAGTCCCAGGATTAATGTTGAAAGGGAAAAAAGATATTGTACATGTATTTAAACTTCCCTTTTTGTTACCTGAGGATGTCTTTTATCTTTTTCCCAGTCCATTAAAACCAGATCTGAGGGGTTTCCCTGGTGGTGCAGTGGTTGAGAGGCCGCCTGCCGATGCGGGGGACACGGGTTCGTGCCCCGGTCCGGGAGGATCCCACATGCCGCGGAGCGGCTAGGCCCGTGAGCCATGGCCGCTGAGCCTGCGTGTCCGGAGCCTGTGCTCCGCAACGGGAGAGGCCACAACAGTGAGAGGCCCGTGTACCGCAAAAAAACAAAAAAACCGGATCTGAGATCTACCTTGACTTAATACATCATGGGTCAATATAATGAACTTGGATTGCTGGGAAGAAATAACTCTATAATTTAAATACATCTATGCTTCAATTTCATTGTTTCCACATTTATTAAAACATTCATGTCTCCAGGACTTCAGACGTATTGGGAGGCAACACAGAATTATAGACAAACTTGGAGCTTGGGGTCAGACTTATGAATTTGAGTCCTATCTCTTCCATTTTCTAGTTTTAAAGTATTGAATAAATACCTTAAATCCCCAGTTTCCTACTCTATACAACAGTAATAATAAAATCTACTTTAAAGGTATATTATAGATATTGAATGAAATATTTGCCCTCTGTATATAGGCATCTCACCAAAATTGGGCTAGTAATTTTATTATATTATAAAAATTACAGTATTTTAAAAAGGAAGTGTTGAGGTTTGCATTTTGGAAAGTTCCTTTTATTACTGGCATAGCATCAGTTTCTATCTTTTCTGACTTTCTTATAGAAAACCTCTAGTAATTTAAATATTACATAATAAAACACGAATGTTTC
This sequence comes from Leucopleurus acutus, assembly GCF_964270905.1. Lineage (NCBI taxonomy): Eukaryota > Metazoa > Chordata > Mammalia > Artiodactyla > Delphinidae > Leucopleurus > Leucopleurus acutus. The sequence goes on along the minus strand of NC_139143.1, from coordinate 145,742,072 downwards.
TTAATGATATCTTCAACAATATCCATGTTCCTGGAGAAACAAGAGCTCCATAAATGCAATGGAAATGTTACAGATGATTTACAAAAGCAGGTATTTTCTAATTGTGTTTGGACGCTTGGAAACCTAACTTCAAAATAGATTTTTGAACAACTAGGGGTCTCTCTGGCTAAAACACAGACTTGTGAACTCCCCTTGTGGTTGTTTCCACTTGCCATGTCCACCCCTGGGCTACCACCTTCCTTTGGAGAAAATAATTCGTCAACCTCTGTATCAGACTGTACATGCTAGGGAAGCAGCTCACGCAGCTCATACAAACATCTGTTCATTTGGTCAAACAGAGAAATTGTTCATGACAGGATTAGGTGCTATTTGTTGAGGGTTTACCACGTGTTGGGCACTGTACCTAGATTCATCCCATCCACCTCTCATTGGTCGTGTGGCCTCGAACAGTTAGCTCCTCTGAGCCTTCATTTCTTCATAGGGTCATTGGCAGTTTGATGGGCGAATAACTGAGTTAACATGTGAAAATGCCTGACGGGTACGTTTCCTTTCTCATCTTCTCCTGTGCCACACTGCATGAGGGTGAGTCGAAAAGTTTCAATGCGACAGTTCTGGAAAATCTAAAGAGCTTGTGTTAAAGTAGAACGATTGAGACTTGAACAGCAAAACCAGTGAGGCTTTTGCATTTGTTTTATTAGGGGTGTGGACCTAAGTTGAAAAATCCAGCTTCTTCCATTTATGTCAATGGCCCACATGTTCTGGAAACAGGAAGAACACTTGTAGCTTAGCCAGCAGCTGCTCTCTGTGACATTCCACAGGTTCCTGGTGACAAGGAAGGATGAGACCATCCGATTTCTCAATTACTCAAAGTCCCAAACTGGGAAAGTTCCTGTTTCCAACAAATACTTCTTGTAAGACTATTCTCCCCATAGGCTTTTCACTTAAGAAGTTCTTGAATGAAAGAATTAACTCTTGGGCTTCCCTGGTGGCGCAGTGGTTGAGAGTCCGCCTGCCAATGCAGAGGACACGGGTTCGTGCCCCGGTCCGGGAAGATTCCACATGCCGTGGAGTGACTAGGCCCGTGAGCCATGGCTGCTGAACCTGCGCGACCGGAGCCTGTGCTCCACAGCGGGAGAGGCCAAAACAGTGAGAGGCCCGCGTACCGCAAAAAAAAAAAAAAAAAAAAAAAAAAAGAATTAACTCTTGAATCAAATAACTGATAATTAGACTTTAAAAAATGGCATCCATTCTATCTAAAATCGATCTCAAAATGCATTCATGCCAGGTTCACAAAAATGCACGAGAAATTTTAAAGGATTTTTTTTTTCTCATAAGCTATTCCAACCTCTGTCTTCTACATATAAGATAGTGGTTAAAGACGAAGCCGTTGAGCAGAATGCTTATAAGGAGACACAGGCTATGGAAAGAGAGGTGTGGGGTTGAATCTCAGCTTTACCTGGCTGTGATCCTGGATTGGTAATTGGACCCAAGTCACTTCTTCCTTTAATCCTCTTTTTTATGAGGATGAGGTGACGTACATTATGCTGTGCTTAGTGCAGTGCTTGGCACAAAGAGTTCACTACTTCCACTTGCACTACTACGTTTACTACCACTTCCACCTGTACACACATCGACAACTTGGACTTCAAGTTCTACCACCTCTACCACCAGTTCTCCCACTTCTACCATTTTTACAGAACACACACACACCTCTGCATACACATCTTTGTATATCATGCCTATATTTTATGAATCATATATATGTTTATGCATATACACATGTATACACATGTTTGTATGCAGGCCTAATTCTACTATTGCATGTTTCATAACCTTACGGATTCTATTATGACGTCTATAACCAACAGCAACAACAAACAACATATACAAGGCCTCCAATGTCATTCAGCCCTGGGCAGTAGGTATTTCTTTGTTTCCAATTCATGAATGGATAACCCAATTCTTTCTATAAAGGGCCATAAAAGTACGACGACTGGGATGGTTAATTTTATGTGGCCACAGAGTGTCCTGATAAATATTATTTCTGATGTGTCTGGAGGGTGTTTCTGGAGGAAGTCAGCATTTGCATCAGTGGGCTCAGCAGAGCAGACTGCCCTCCCTAATGCGAGCAGGCATCATGCAGGCCACTGAGGGTCTGAATAGAACAAAAGCAGAAGCAAAGAAGTCACTCAATTTTTCCTGCCTCACTTATTGAGCTGGGACATGTCAACTCATCTTCTCCTGCCTTGGACTAGGATTTACACCATTGGCTCCCCTGGTTCTCAGGCTGTTGGACTTGGAATTACACCACTGGCTTTCCTGCTTACAGATGGCAGATCATGGGACTTCTTAGCCTCAATAACTGTGTAAGCCATTTCCTCATCCTTCTTTTTTATTTTTAAATTTATTTATTTCTTGGCTGTATTGGGTCTTCATTGCTGCACACGGGCTTTCTCTAGTTGCGGCGAGCGGGGGCTACTCTTCGCCACAGTGTGCGGGCTTCTCATTGTGGTGGCTTCTCCTGTTGCGGAGCACAGGCTCTAGGTGTGCGGGCTTCAGTAGTTGTGGCACGCAGGTTCAGTAGTTGTGGCGCACGGGCTTAGTTGCTCTGTGGCATGTGGGATCTTCCCGGACCAGGGCTCGAACCCGTGTCCCCTGCATTGGCAGGCGGATTCTTAACCACTGCACCACCAGGGAAGTCCCTAATTCCTCATACTTAATAATTAAATAAATATTATATATGTAATATATACAATATAATATGTAATATATAAGTATATAAAATATATGTGCTACTACTGGTTCTGTTTCTCTGGAGAACCCTGACTAATACAATGACCAAGTAAATGTTGTTAAAGTGATCCCAGTTTCGGGAGTATTACTAACTCTGAAGCTACTTTGTCATACCATTGATCTCATTCAAAAGGAGGGCGTGTCAACAATAATGATAGCTAATAATTATTACACACTTACTAGTGCCAGGCACTGTTTCAAGTATACGTATCAATTTGTTTGATTCTCATTTGAACCTATGAAGATACTGTCATTCTTTCCACGTTCAGATGAGAAAACTGAGGCACGATCCACGGTCACAGAGTAGTAAGCGGCAGAGCAGAGATTAGAAGCCAGATATGTGAGTCCAGAATCTGGGGTCCTAACCACTCTGCTGGAGACCGTCTCGGAAGGGAAGGGAAGTGCCAGCGGACGCCAAACAGAGCATGAGCAGCTCCACTGCCATGGAAGTCACCACAGGAGGAGGTCATTGGCACACACAGCAGAGAGGCCCCCAGACGACAAAACAAACTATGAAGCAAAGCCATGATGAGAAACAATCACATGTGCTGAAGACGGGAAAGTACAGAAGATCTGAGATTTCCATTCACTAACTCACACGCCCTCATTCCCCCTTTGACCAAACTCTATTCATGCTAATGTTACGTATGTTCTCTCCTTGAATCCTCTCAGTAGCACTATAAGGCATTTTACACATGTGGAAACTAAGGCTTGGAGATATTCAGTACTTGCCCAAGGTAGCACCACTGTGGGTCCAGAAACCAGGCCTTCTAATTCCTAGTCCATGCTCTTTTCCTGTAAACTACTAGTCACTCTAGAACCAAGGAGAAACTACAATGAAAATGATGAAGCCCAGGTTGATGGTGAAAGTCAAGGAGCTAACAAGTGAGTCTGGGATGATATTTTTTAAAATATCATTAGGCTGATCCAATGGTTTCACAGATCAATTCCTCTATATAATAGTCACTTATATTGGGAACATGTGAGAAGGGAGTTACTATACTTCCCTATGCCTGACATTATCATCTATAAGAGAACAGTATTATTTAACCTGTATTTTGAGGTTAAGGCAGAATCTATGAAATCACTGCTGAACTTAGGAATGACTCTTTAAAAGCACCCTGACTTCTACTAATGCAACCATGAAAGCAATTTCTCAATAATCCAGTGGCAACTTCCACAGCATGAACAAAAGATGACCTCAAGCCCTCATTTTCATTGTTAAGCTCAAGCTTTAAAATATCTGAATTTCAAATTTCAGGGTGTCTGCTTTGAAGTGCGCCATCATATCTGAGAGCATTTGTTTTAAGAAGGAGAAGGCAAGGTCACCCTCTGAGCTGCTGGCAGACTTTCCTAGGAGACCAGCCTCCTGACTCCCAGCTGCTTCCTGTAGCCCTACACCTCGTTACAGACAAACGCTGCTACTTGAAACACACGACAAATCGCTACCATTTATCAAGTGTTTACAACATTGCTGGGTACTTTGTAGAATTATAGATATTTATCTCAATCCTCACAGCAACCCTAAAAGGTAGGATTTATTGATTTCTCCATTTTCCCATGTGAAGAAATAGGAGGCCCAGAGATATTAAATAACTCTCCTAAGATCACACAGAGACTGTGGTGCTCAAAATATAAACCCAAGGCTATCTGACCTGACCCCAAATTCTATGCTCTTAACCCCTTATAACACACTCCCTGGATCTTCTCGTTTTCAAGTATTGCTATGTCATTCGATTTAAACAAATTTCATTTATGTAGCTGGTAAGAAAGAAGTATTTGATTCTCCCTCTGCTTTCAAAGAATTTATAATTTAGACAGGGAGGTGAACTACACCCAAGGATCTGGAAACTAACAAAAAACAGACTGAATATAATAGAGTCGCAAGCTAAGAACCATCTAAGTCCATTCTATTATTCAGCCAGCATTTGTTGAACTGTTATTACATGCTACACTGCCTTGTATACACGCTACCACTATACATTCCAATTATGTCAAATTATCTGTGATTCCTGGACCCACCAGGAGGTTTCCTGCCTCTGTGCTTTTGTATGTGTGGTTCCCCTGCTTGTAATGTCCTAACCTCCAATGTCCTTTTCACAAACTCCCACTTGTTCTTTAAAGCACTAAGTGTTATTTTTTCTGGTCCTTCTACAGTCTATTCTCCACACAGCAGCCAGGATGATCTTTTAAAAAGATAACTTACATCGACACATGAATAGATAAAGAAGATGTGGCAAATATATACAATGGAATATTACACAGCCATAAAAAGGAACGAGATTGAGTTACTTGTAGTGGATGGACCTAGAGTCTGTCATACAGAGTGAAGTAAGTCAGAAAGAGAAATATAAATACCATATGCTAACACATATATATGGAATCTAAAAAATATAAATGGTTCTGATGAACCTAGGGGCAGGACAGGAATAAAGACGCAGATGTAGAAAATGGACTTGAGGATACTAGGAGGGGGAAGGGTAAGCTGGGACGAAGTGAGAGAGTGGCATGGACATATATACACTACCAAGTGTAAAATAGATAGCTAGTGGGAAGCAGCCGCATAGCACAGGGAGGTCAGCTTGGTGCTTTGTGACCGCCTAGAGGGGTGGGATAGGGAGGGTGGGAGGGAGACACAAGAGGGAAGGGATATGGGGATGTATGTATACGTATGGCTGATTCACTTTCTTATAAAGCAGAAACTAACACACCATTGTAAAGCAATTATACTCCAATAAAGATGTTTAAAAAAAGTTTTTTAAAAAGATAACAGACCTTGTCACAATCCTGCTTGCGATTCTTAATTAAAAACAACAGGGCTTCCCTGGTGGCGCAGTGGTTGAGAGTCCGCCTGACGATGCAGGGGACACAGGTTCGTGCCCCGGTCCGGGAAGATCCCACATGCCACGGAGCGGCTGGGCCCGTGAGCCATGGCCGCTGAGCCTGCGCGTCCAGAGCCTGTGCTCCGCAATGGGAGAGGCCACAACGGTGAGAGGCCCGTGTACCAAAAACAACAACAACAACAACAACAAAACCATCAAACGCTTCACCTTTACGATCTCATTCTTAGTAACCTCTCCAAACCCCTGTCCTGCCACCCTCTCCCTCCCTCATTACACTCTAAGCACACTGGCCTCCTTTCTGTTTTGCAAGGACACTATCCTCTCTCCTACCTCAAGGACTTTGCAAATACTGTTCCTGCTTCCTGGAATGCTCCTGTATGGCCAGCTGCCTCTCAACCATGAGGTCTCACCTTAGATGTGTGGACGAAGAAAGTCACCTGCTGTATCAGTAAAAAAAATGATGTTGCGGCCATCAGGCCACTGCACCCTGCCCCACCCCCACCCACTTCCTGACTGTGGACCCTGAGGGGATTAAAGATGGAGAAAACAGGATTCTGGCCTTAGGTAAGTTAAGGTGCATATCAAAGGAACAATTTCAATGAACCCAGGCTCTTGCACCTTCCCATACAGAAAAGCGCTAAATTCATTCACTTGAGATTTTTGTTTTTCCTTTAATTAGTAGAAATATTTTGATGTTCAACCACCTGATGTTTGCAAAACTCTTCTATACCCTGGCTCTTCCCTTACCTCTTTGGAACAGTCTCTCAGAGCTATCTGAGAGGCTGTCAGCCCGGCTTCAGTCCTCAACAAGTCCGCCAAATAAAACACAATTCTCAGCTTTTAGGTTGTGCTTTTTTTTTTCAGTCGACAGACATCACCTTCAAGAAAGTCCTTCTCCTGCTACCTTTTCCCTAGAGCCCTCTTCCCCACCTGTTTCCATCTACCATAATTCTTTGCTTTATACCATTCTTAATAGTTGTCATAAATCTTTAAATTATTTCATTACTTTTATTAGTTTAATTGTCTCTTTTACTCTGGGGTCTTATACTGTATCACTCACTGCTGGGTCCCCAGTGACTAACACTACAGGCTCCAGTGATCTGGGTGCTCCTCTGATGCTCACAGAAATACTGAAAACTCCTACTAGATGGACAGGTAGATGGTGTCATATTAATTTTTTCATTGAGCTCCTCTGTGCCAGGCACTGTTCTAGAATATAAAGGCAAATGAGAGACAAGGTCCTTGAACTCAAGACTCTCATGGTCTCAAATAACACAGAAAATAAATAACTAGGATAAATATTATCATTGGAAGCATTAATAAATACTAACAGAAGAATAAAGCAGCCTTATACATGGAATAGATAGTATCTTGGGAGAGGAAACATGAGCTATAGTCAGGGAGGCTGACATTTCAGCATTTATCATTACCTTACGTTATACCATCACTTGCATATTTATTTTTCTTCCCAGCTGAAATGTATGCGTCATGAGGGCAGAGACTCTTTTGTTTTCTGTTGGATTACCAGCATCTAAATGATGTCTGGCACATACTCGAGGTGCAAAAAAGATTAATTGAATGAATGAACAATCGAACAAATCCTGCATGATGAGAAGGAGTCATCAGGCGAAGATCTGGGAAGAGGCCACTCTATACAAAGGAAAAAGCAAGTATTTCTGCCTGGGAAGAACATGCTTGTTGTATCTGCAGAGAAGCCAAAAGGCCAGTGGGCTGAAGACAGTGAACAAGGGAAAGAGGAGGTTAGGAGAGGAGTAAAGGGCAGCCAGAATGACGGGACCTTCTTGGCCCTTGTAAAGAGTTTGGGATTTTAAAAATTTATTCTAAACGTAAAACGGAGGTGAAGTTCTCAATGATTAGTTTGATTAAATAAATATCAATAGTTAATTCAGAGTGTAATGGGTCCGCAGAAGAGAGGGAAGAGAGGAGAGAGGGCTAAAATAATAAGGACAAGCTTGTTGGCGGAGTGTCACTTGCTGGATGCTAGACTAAAAAGGAGAAGAGAAGAGAGAGGATTTCATGTAAATCCACATCTTCATACGGCAGGAACCCTTACATGATACACAAGGGCAAATGAAGAGGTCAGATCATCCTCCTTATTCGGCTTTGTTTAAATTAGAAGGATATGATATCGCACGTACAATCAATGCAAAATATACAGATAGAGTCTTGAAATGTTTAGTTATGTCAAAGTCCATAGAGGGTAATTCATTCTATCTGTCCATCCTTCTCCCCATCAGTCTGTTTATGTGTCACTCCATTGGTCCATCACCTACTTAGTTATACATCATTATTACTTGCATGTTTACTTCCTGGGGAAACAAAGGTGAAAAAGACATGATCCATTGCCTCACTGAGTTTACAGTCTAACAGAAATGTCCCAAAATCCCTCATGTTGAAAAACTTTTGACACAGGACACTGTGGTTGAAAATATTTATAAACACACAGTTCTGAGTTCACAACCTGGATAAGAGCTGTATTATCTTATACTTTAGGTCAAGTCATGAAATGTCTCTGAGCTCGTGGTTTCTCCTCTACAAGATGGGAATATTAGTTTTGGCCTCTTAAAATGGTTATGGGGTTCAAATGAGTCTAACAGATATACATAAAGGGCTGAGCAATGCCCAGGACGTGCCCAGTAACCAAAGATTAGTTTTCACTCAAGTTTTCTGAATATACCTATGTACCAAAAAAAGGCTCCAAGTCTACAACTCGTGATTGTCTGATTTCTTCCTAAATCATGACCTTTTCCTTATCAACTGAATGCTGCCAAAGAGAGAAGGCACTGCTCGACTCTAAACACTTTCCACTGTAGCCAGCCTCCCTCACACAGATCTTTCTGCAAAGAGAAAATGAAATCCTAAGGCCACAAGTCTGTTTTTTTTATATATAATTTTATTTCCATTTTATTCACAAACTCATTTTTAATTAGAAAGAACTGGACAATAGGCAATGAGGACAGTGTGAGGGGTGAATCCACAGCTATGCCACACATGAGATGCTGTAAATATTTGTCAATTACCAAACAAAAAACAAGGAGGCCAGGAGTCTCTTAAACCTTGCCCTCTTTTGTCACAGGTAAGAGTCCCATGCGAATCCACCTTAAGACACCTGGGAGGCTGTGCTCTGGAGTCGGGCTGACCAGGTCAGACCCCGGCACTGCTGATCCAGTTGCATCTTCCTGGATTACTTAACCTGACTCTATGGTTAGAGAGTCCACTAACCACTTACTTCATGGGGTGGTTGCAGTTGGGAGTTTTAAAATGAAAGTGGGACATAAACATAGGGCACAAGGCTTTGTCTATAAAAAGTGCTCAATAAGTAGAATCTTTAGGTGATTTCTTTTAAAAGGAGGAAAACTTAAAAACATGAAAGAAGAGAGACAGCCTATATAAATCCACTGTTCCCACCACCCTTGCCCTTGTGAAAGGCAGAGCGAACAGTGGCCTTGGTATGTCCCTAAAGTCCAATTAAAAAGGGATAATAAGAAGTTATTGAAGCGGCTTGAGCTGAAGCCACCTGAGTGTTCTGGATCTAAAAATTAATAAAGGCACAGGCTTTAAAAAAAAAAAAAAGTCCTTCTCTTTATTTTTGCCCCACAGTGACTCAGTTTAACACACTGGGATCTTGGGGCCAATTTTCACATTCCAGATATCATTATGAGGAGCCTACTTTGCTGTTGGTCATTGGGAGCAGATCTATACTAGTATTAACTACCTAAAATGCAGCCATTCATGAAATAGCACTGTAGTTACAAACGATTTAAAAACTAGCCTTCAGAAGTTCTAGTGTTACATGCATACAGCACAAAGACATGCTTGTTTTGTTAAATAGAAACCAATCCCCAATAGCTTTTAGGAAAGTACCATCTTGTGCTGAGCACTGGTGATGTGCCAAGCACATTGTTAAATATCAACAGGGATGGAAACAACACATCACCTACAGGTTCTAGATTCCTCTCTTTCCCTCCCATCTCACTCCCCACAGCTGATCCAGCAATTGCTGGCTTTCCTTTAAAACATAACTTGAATCCGTTCATTTCTTTATCTCCATTTCTACCCCCTTGTCTGTGTCAAGTTATTTAACCTCTCTGTGACTCAGTTTTCTCATCTATAAAATATATAATAGCTTCATCTACTTCTTAAAGATTGTCACAAATGGAATCATTTATATACTTAGAACAGACACCATATCAGTATTGATTGCTATTTTTAATGTTATTGCCATTGTTTCATTGTCACAATGGCTTCCTAGACTGTCTGCCTATTTCCACCTGCTTCTCCACTAAATTAGTATTTAGACAGCATCCAGATTGATCTTTACAAAATAAATGTCAGCTCATGTCACTGCCTGGCTTAAAAACTCTCCTCTGGCTTCCCAGTGCATTTAGAGCAAAATCCAAACTCATTCCACGGTTCCCAAGAACCACCACCGCCACTCCCCTAGAGCGCTGTGTTTTAGCTGTGCTCCCCGCCGTTCCGGTTCTTGAAATGTGTAGAGGGCGGTTCTTGAGAATTTGCCCCAGCTGTTCCCTCTCCTGGAATATCTTCTAGACCTTCCATAACTGGGTCCTCATCATTCAGGTCTCAGCCCAAATGTCACCACCGCAGGGAGTCTTTTCTTGATCATCCTACACCTCCTTTATTTCACTCCCAACCCCCTGTTATTATCCTAATATGCTTTAATTTTTTTTCTTTATAGAAGCAGACTCACAGAGATAGAAAACAAACTAGTGGTTACCATTTTGGGGGGGCAATATGTGGGTGGGGAAGTGGAAGGTACAAACTATCGGGTGTAAGATAAGCTACAAGAATGTGTTGTACAAAAAAGGGAATATAGTCAATATTTTGTAATAACTGTAAGTGGAGTGTAACCTTTAAAACTTGTATAAACGACCCAGGGCTGCTTACTGCCCTGGGACTACCCTGCTTTGCTCACAAACACAAATAGGAGCTGCTTATTCAAGAGGCATGTCAACCAGCTTGGTTTGCACGAAAGAGTGATGACAAAGGATAAACTCCAAAGAGTCAATTCATTAATGCGATATTAATATTCCAGGGATAAGAAGAAATGGAGAGGCCAAGAGTTGAAGAAACTAAGACTCATTGATCATCTTCTGTGTACTCCATGCTTTATATAATTTATCTTATTTAGTCTTTGTGACCATCAATGAAGTAAATATTACTATGTTCACTTTACAGACGCGCATGTCAAAACTCTGAGCTGTTGAATGACTTGTGTAAAATAGAGTGGTTGAACCCACGCTAATCTGACTCCAGACCTGTACTTGCTCCATTACACATGCTGTTTATATTTAATACACAATATAGAGAGGCTCAGAAGTAAAAATGGCTATTATAAATGCACTGAGTTCCTAACAAGAGGATTACAAAATATATCCACAGAAATACAGTGAAAACACAAAGACTCCCGTTTTATGAGTAATGGTTGAAAACAATGACCGTTTGAGATTAGAGAAGAAAGTAGTCCTTAGATGTTTTAAAAACTGTCATGTAAAGAAGGAGTAAAGACAACATCCATAATACCAATGAATAGATCTTGGAGGGATGGTTGGGAATCTAGAGTAAGGAAGTCATTTCTTTTTCCAGCCCAACTTGAAGGACTTTTGAATAAACAAACGAACAAATGTGTGTGTGGGTACATGTAAGATATTTTATACACTGCTGTATTCTCAATGTATATAAGAGGGCTTGGCATATAGTAGATGCTCAATAAATATATGTTCAGTGGCTAAAATCTGGCCCAACAAAGAAAAACACTGGACTCTCCAGGCAATGAGCTCCCCATCAAAGGATTTTTGAAGAGACTAAGGTTCTGAGCATGAATTCTTGCCTTTGGTGGGAGGTTGTATAACAGCCAAGTAAATGGTATTGAGCACTCTCTAGATGCTAGGTAATGTGCTAAACACTTTACAATCATTACTTCATTTAACCAACACCACAATTGCATGAGTTAGGATCTATCAATATCCCATTTTACATAAGTAGAAACTGAGGTTTGCAGAGGTTAAGGCATTTGTCCAGCATTACATAGGTGTTAAATGGTAAGGCTTAGATGAAAAGCCCAGATTTTTGTTAACATTATGCTGTAATGGCCTGGCTGCATTAGATAATTGCCATGTCTCCTTCCAGTAATAAGATCTGACATATTCTATTTCTAATCTAATATCTTTATTGAAAATTAATACCATGAACATGGAAGATGTTCTTCCCAAACAAGCGCCAGTTTCCATAGAAGTTGTATCTAAGGCTGCCTAGTATCACGGCATTTACTTGTTCAAGCTAATTTCTTATCATTGACAAGATAAAATTCAAAATCCTTAGCATGGCACTTAATGTATTTCAGGATCTAATGTCATCTCTTACTTTTCCACATCAGCATACTTCTTTTGTCTGTTTATATCCTCTTTTTTATTACTACCACCTTGCTTTCAATCATGTTCTAGCTCTATACTGACCATCCATTGCTCTGTCCTTTAGTCCATCCATCTGTCCATCCATCCATCCATCTACCAACTACCAGTCAAGAATGTGGTTATTTCTGGGGACAAAACCCTGCCCTCACCTATCTTACAGTCACACAAAAGGGAACAAATAAGTAAGCCTACCTAATCCTGACCTATCACACAGGATACATCTCAAGGTGTTTTTCCTTCTATGAAGCCACGCCTAAGTATTCTGGTGCCTCTTCATCTCTTGTCTTTCACTCTTATAGCAGTATGGCCCATATCATAACCGAAGTAGAGTGAGTCTCATTTTAGATGAGGCTAGGTTCTAAAGTCAGTGTGAAAGGACAGAATAGTGAAACTGTCCTTGTAAATCCCTTAGGAAGAAGGTGTCACATTAGAGGCTGACTACAGTTTCCCAATACTTGCCTATCACAGCAAGTTGGTCCCCCATGTTGAAATGGATGATTAAAGTGCCAGAGAAGGAGTCAGCTTAGTTTAGAGCCAAGCTGTAGGGAAAATGCATATCTAGCTGAACACTAGCTTATGAGTGTGCTGAATCACACTCATAATCATACTGAGGTGCTCACAGTATTTGAGGCAAGAGGGAATTAAGACTGACTCAGAGCACAGCAGAATTACACTGTCCCCTCAAACTGTGATACTGAGGCCCATGTTCATTGAGTAAATAGTGCAAATCACTTCCCAAGCCTTCTAAATTTTTTTCCCTCTTTCATATAAATGCACATAGAAGGCGGTTCCACTGACCTACCTCATGCCATCCTTGAACTCTTTCAACCAGACAACTGAACCAGGAGTTCCTAGAGCACATGAATCTTTTCTAGCATCATTCGGTCTGTTCCTTGTTGAACAAGAGCATCGTATCAAGTCCTTAGTGTACAAGATCCTCCGTGATTTGGTTCCTGTCTCCCTCCCATTTCTTTCCATTCCTTACTATACTTTCTATACTCTAACTCAAGTAGTTCTAGTTTCCAAAAGAAGACTTGTTACTCCACACTTCCTGCCTCTGCCTATAGTGCACCTTCCCACGTTTTCCAACAGATGTTTATCCTCAATACTTATTTCAAATGTTTCCTCTTCACTGTTAGGTTGATTGAGTTAATGCCCCTATTCTTCACCCCTTCATGGATCCCTGCCCACTGCCATGTAAAGCTTCAATGCCCTTCCACTCTGACTCAGTATCAGCAAAACTGTCTAGATAGTCTTCAACATGTGAGCCACACCAGCTGAGCCCAGCCCAGATCAGCCGAACCCACAGTCACTTTGTATACTGTTGATGTTCTGTTGGTATTATGCAGTATTACTGTAGCAACAGACAACTCATATGTTTTCTATAAAGACTTGCCTGACCCTCCCAAGGAAAAATGATCCCTCTGCATTTTTGCAACCTCTGAAACTTATACCTTTCTCTATTACAAAATGTAACACATTCTACTATTATAAACATTTAATGAATGAATAAATAGTATGATTATTTTTATGTTTAGTTCTCCTTCTAAGACTGACCTTCTAGAGAACAGGAGCATCTTTGTGAAGGAGTTTGTATAGTCAAAATAGTTTGGGCATACCGATTAGTACAGCCACTATGGAAAACAGTATGGTGCTTCCTTGAAAACTTAAAAATTGAACTTCCATATGATCCAGAAATCCTATACCTTGGTATACACCTGAAGGAAACAAAAATAGGATCTCAAAGAAATACCTGCGCTCCCACGTTCATTGCGGCATTAGTCACAATAGCCAAGATATGGATGGACGCCTAAGTGTCCACAGATGAATGGGTAGAGAAGATATGAGATATATACATATATATATATAAAATCCATATATTATATATATAAATGTGTAAATGTGATAATGTTATAGATATATGAATGTAATATTATAAATGTGAGATATATATATATGCACACATTTATATATGGAATATTATTCAACCTTGAAAAAGAAGGCCATCTTGCCATCTGCAAAGACACGGATGAACCCTGAAGGCATTATGCTAAGTAAGATAAGTCAGACAGAGAAAGACAAATACTGCATGATATCACTTATATGTGGAATCTTAAAAAAAAAAAAACAGAACTTGTAAAAGCAGAAAATAGAATGGTGGTTACCAAGGGCTGGGGGATGGAGAAATTGGAGATGTTGTTTAAGAGTACAAACTTGCAACCTGTAGATAGATAAGTTCTGGAGATTCAATGCACAAGATAGGGATTACAGTAAAAAATAATGCTATATTATAAACTCAAAGCTGCTGAGAGACTAGATTTTTAACTATTTGCAGCACAAAAAAGAAATAATCATGCAAAGTGATAAAGGCATTAGCTAATACTACCGTAGTAATAATATTGTAATATATAAGTGTCTTGAACCAATACACTGTGCACCTCAAACGTATACAGTGTTATATATCAATTATATCTCAGTTAAAAAAATAGTTTGGGCACACCTGGGTTGGAGTCATGCCTCTGCAAGTGAGAAACTTTCTGAGGCCAGCTCTCTTTAGCTGTGAAATGAGGACAGGGGCAACAACTTCACAGCATCCTTGAGAAGAGGAAGTGAGAACATCTGTATACAGTAGCCAGCCTGATGCATGACACATCAGAGGGCTCAACAGATAGCATGTGGCTGAGTGATTAATGGACTGACACTTCACGGCCAAAATCTTACAATGAGTGCACCAAAACCAGAAGGTCCTTTGTCCCATTACCGATTCCTAACATCACACTGGCTGCCCACAGCACTCTGTGGCCTCTAATCTGATTTATTACTACAGAGGCTGATGTTTCAATTTACTGAACCCAGCTGTATCATAAGTAAAAGGACCTCAGATGACCATCTTTGCAACTTAACGCCAGCCTGGTTTTTAAATGCAGTTTATTTAATCTCTCATTTAATCTAAAGTTGCAGTTTGGTGCTTATAAATCTGCTCTTCCTGCAACTCTTCTGAGAAATACAGACACCTGGCGTGTGCTTACTGCCTGCTTTTGGGCAGGCTAAGCAGCCTCCTTGATGGGCTACGCTCCTACACAATTGAAAAACGGGTACTCACCTCTCTGGAGGCATGTCGCCTTCCTCCCCAGCTGCTGCAAGAGCAAGAGGCAGGGTGAAAAAGAGGGGTTTCAGTGGCAGCCTGTTTAAGTGAATTGTTTGTGCAATGACCACACCCCGCCACCTCCTCCCCCGACCCAGAGACAAAATGTAGAAGGGCAGCTCACCTGTGCCCCAAGCCGCCCCTCCCCCTGGCATCCAGGGACCGTGGTCCTGCATGCAGTGTTCACCTACACTTTATGGTGCTTATGAGTGCAATCTCCTGTATTAGACTTTGACCCCCTGGAGCCCTGGAGGGGCTTACCTCCAGGTAAGCCCTGTGGGGTTTACCTCTTAATCTCTTGTTTCTATCACGGAGCCTGGCAAAGAGAGTATAGCTGCTCAGTGTGCGCTTGAGTGAATGATAACAGTGCCTTTAATGAGCATGTACTGGTGGGCCGAGCACTGTTCAAAGTCTCCCCAGGCCTCATCTCACTTCTCCTCACAATCATCGAGTGTTATTATCATCCCCATTTTACAGATAACGACAATGAGGCTCAGTGAGTATCATGCCCAGACTTACATAGCTAGCGAGGGGGGAGCTGGGATCGACAAAGCCCATTTTATTCCCGAAATCTTAGTCCTATGTTCTCTATTCTCTGACAATCTTCTTCTTTTTCAGAGAGATGGTTTGAGGCCTGAATGATTTAATGCTTATAAAAGTCATACTGAGCCTTCTTTGATATGGAGGTGGCCATATTATCAAAGTATACTTAGCAGAGCTCGATTTCTCGCTATAGGATTTTCTTTTAGGATAAAACTTCAGACGACTTATAGCAGTGGTTCTCAAAGTGTGGTCCCTGGACCAGCAACATCAGCATCTCGCCGTGAACTTGTTAAAAAGGTAAATTCTCAGGCCCCAAACCAAGACCAACTGAATCAGAACTCTGGGGTTGGGCCCAGTAAGCTGTGTTTTAACAAGTCCTCTAGCTAACTCTGATGCATGCTGAAGTTTGAGAATCACTGAGTTAAAGAAATTTCACCCAAAGTTTGCCCAAAGCAGTCTAATGAACAGACAACAAACTAAGAATAAATGAATGAAGAATTAGCTCTTTTAGTGTACCATCCACAGGTACTCACGGCCACAGTAAGACAAATGCTAGCGCAGCACTACGCATCACCCCAAAGTGTATGTTCACCTTGTGTTTCACTAGAGCAAATGTAAGCGAAGGTGTTTACAGTGTCAACAGGATCAAGCTGCAGTGGGGGAAAAGGTGGGTGAGAAGGTGTTTCCCTTTACACAGTAGAGGAAAACACACAAGAGCACAGAAGGATGGCTGCCAAGGATGCAGGTCCTAGAAAGGACTAATGGGGGCAGGGGTAGAGGCCCTTCAGTTCATTCCTGAAGGCAGATCACAGAGGCCCAAGGAACTCCCAGCACGATCCCAGGTCAAGTTCACACTGACTTTCCTCTCTTCACTCCCTCCCCCTCTCCTACGGCACTTGGTTGTGTTGACAACATGGGCTTTGTAGGAAAACAAAGACTCCCTGCCTCCCGCTTCAGCTCCTTTTTGTTTTCTTCCTCTTGGACAGATTCCCAGTGATCAAATGCAGTGCTCTCAGGGGAAGCAGGCTGGCCCAGCAGCGATAAGGGGCCAATGCCCACAGATGTGTCATTTCACAGGCGAGCTGCCACAGCCTCTACGTGAGAATAAGCAGTGATGGATGTCGAGCCCCACAGAAAAGCAGTCCGGCACTGTCCCCTGGGAGACGATGCTGCAGAGCGGGAGGTGACGGGGGTCCGGCCACGGGAGCCGTGACTTCTGTTGGCTGGCTGTGCGCGGGGCCCTGCGCATTTCCTTACCTTCACTGTGGGTTTTGGGAAGAGCAGCTGCCTGCGTCTGGAAGGCCTGGAGGTTCACGACCGGGGGCCTCGGTGGCTTTGCGGGAGGAAGACCCAGGGACTTGGCGGAAGGCAGTGGCTTGGTGTTGGGAAGTTGTGGATGACTGACATCTGGCTGGTCCTCTGAGCATAAACAGTCCAAAATGTAGGTTAATATTTCCATTTCATGGCTGGCCTCAGCCGCACTCCCCTACCATCTATTCTCCACCCAGCAGACAGTGTCCTGATCAAAATGCAAACCTGACCTTTTGTTTTTGTTTTTTGTTTTTTAAATTTTTATTGAAGGGACATCCCTGGTGGTCCAGTGGTGAAGAGTCTGCCTTACAATTCAGGGGACGCAGTTTCAATCCCTGGTCGGGGAACTAAGATCCCACACGCTGCATGGCAGCTAGGCCCACGCGTCACAACTACTGAGCTTGCGCACCCCAATGAGACAGCCAGCGTGCCGCCAACTACAGAGCCCACGTGCCACAACTAGAGAGAGAAAAACCCTGCACACCACGACTAGACAGAAGCCCACACACCGCAACGAGGGAGAAGCCCTCACGCTGCAGCGAAGACCTGATACAGCCCCCAAAAGAAAGAAAATAAATAAATAATTTTTCTTGAAGTATAGTTGATTTACAATCGATGTTGTGTTAGTTTCAAGTGTACAGCAAAGTGAATCAGTTATACATACACATATAGTCACTCTTTTTTTTTTTTTTTTTTTTTTTAGATAGGGTTCCCTGTTCAAACCCGATCTTGCCACCATCCAGCTGCCCAGAGGATGAAGCCCAGTTTCCTCAGCTGCCGTCCACTCACTCCATACTCTGGTATTTAAACACCACACAGCCTCAATCTACATTTCTTTTCTTATCACACTTTACCACCATCCTTCCCCAACCTTAAGCCCTAACATCTTTCACTCACAACCACTGGCTTCTCCGTTTTCCAGATTTGATTTTTTTTATAGTTTCTATTGTTTTTAATTTACTTTTTAAATTGAAGTACAGTTGATTTACAAAGTTGTGTTTGTACAGCAAAATGAGCCATATATATATATATATGGAACAGCATTCCAGATTTAACTTTAAAAGCCTTAAATAGCTCTCATATATCCAAGATTTTGTTCATGCCATTCCTCCTGGTTCTGGAATGCTGTTCCCTCACTTCTCCCTTGGCGAACTCTGACTCATTCTTTAAGGCCCTGCTCCAATGACACCTCCTCTAGGAGGTCTTTCTTGATTTCTACCAGAAAACAAACTCAGAATCAACCACTCTTTGTTCTGTATCCCCTAGCACATTGTTACCACTTCTCCATCAGTGTGGTGGCATATTAAAAGAGCTGGTCTATCTTCCCACTGAAGGTAGGCTCCTCGAGGGCAGGGACTAGGCCCCAGTGACCTCCCCCCAGCACCAAGCACAGGGCCTGCATCAGGGGAAATGGACAATGATTATTCCCTGAAAGGATTCTTCAAGCACTGATGATGGGCAACTAACACGGGAGCCATGAAGAGGAGTAACAATTCGTCAATGATTTCCGGGGCTCAATGCCTAGAACAGGCTTCAAGGCTGGCTTTGTGGTACCTGGGCACCTGTGGATTTTGTGTCCTAGAATTTTCCAGGACAGTCCCAATTTCACGTATTTTGTCTTTCTGCACTGATAAGCCAACCAACAGAAATTTCAACATTATATATAAACATTGTATCTGCCTCTTACACTGAAAATAGCCCCAAATCTTATATTATTCAAAATTCTTTAATATTCTCAATATTTTTCAAGAATAATATTATTCTTATATTATTCATTATTCAAACCTTGATTTTTCGGTTTACATAATACAGTGGTTGACTACATGGCAAAACTAGAGAAGTTGGCTAGTGTTTCACAAGTACCTCAGGGCAACCTCCTCAAAGCCCTGCTATCTTTTGCAGGCGGGAGCGGGGCTTCCTTCTAGCCCTACCAGCAGGGGTTACATAGTCAGGGCCAGAGTTGCATTCTTCTAAGGCTTGAATTATAAGCCGCAATGTCAGAGATTTTAGTCTTTATCAACTTAGGTAGAAGACAGTGAAAGTGAATGATCACTTACTAACTGAGCTCCTAATTTTTACCAGGCACTGTGCTAAGCAGTTTACATAGGTTTTCTCACTTCATCCTCCCAACAGCTCCATCAGGTAGGTTATCTAGCCCTTTCTTTCCTCCCGTCTCTCCTTCCTCCCATTCATCCTCTCTTCATTTCCATCCCTTCATCAATAACTATTTACTATATTCCAAGCATTGTTCTAGGGGCTGCGGCTAGAGTTAAGAGCAAGAACATATAGAGTTCTGCCCTCAGGAATTTTCATTCTAATAGGAGGAGGCTGATGATAAACATACAAACAAATAAACAGATAAGAAAACCACAGACGGGCGGTGGGAAGCAGGGGGACAAATTAGGAGTTTGGGATTCATATATACACACCACTATACATAAAATAGATAACCAACAAGGACCTACTGTATCGCACAGGGAACTCTACTCAATATTTTGTAATAACCTATAAGGGAAAAGAATCTAAAAAAGAATAGAAACACATATATATGTATAACTGAATCTGCTGTACACCTGAAACTAATACAACATTGTAAATCAACTATACTTCAATTAAAAAAACCCAAAAAAGAAAATCATAGCAATCTATTAGTTCTATAAAGGAAATAATGATGATATGAAAGAATGTGAACTCTTGGTGGTGAGGTAGTGGTCTTTAGATGGAGATCTCTGGCTAGAGAAGGCTTATCTGGGAAAGCATCATTTGAACTTAGATCTAAAAGCAATTATGCAAAGATCAAAGAAAAGAGTTGTCTAGGAAGAGGGAACAGCAATTGCAAAGGTCCTGAGTCATAACAAAGTCTGTTCAAGGAAGAGCAAGAAATCCAGGGTGCTATCTGTGGGCTAGTGAACCAGGGAAGAGAGCAGGAGGTAAGCCAGAGACATAAGCAGGGACCAAAAGAAGAAGAGCTATGAAGTCAGTAAGTAGTTTAGATGCTATTCTGAGTGCAAAGAGAAACCATATAAGATTATAAGCAGGAGATCCATCTATCCATCCATCCATGCATTCAATCATTCAAAAAATACTTTCTTGAGGACCCACTGAAACTGGCCTTGTTCTTCTAGGTTCTGGGGATACAGTGGTAAAGAAGACAGTTTTTATCCTCATTTAACTTATATTTTACTCAGATAAACAAACAAATACATAATAATATACCAGATAGGGATAAGTGATACGAAGAAAACCAAAGCAATGTAGGAAGATAAAGAATGCTGGCAGTGGGGTGGCTATTTTAGATAGAGCGATCTACAAGGTCCACTCACAGCAGGTGACATTGAGCTGAGACGTTGATGAATTGAGGGAGTGAGACATCAAAGTCCTAGGGGAAACATGTTCCAGAAGAGGGATCTGCAGGTGCAGAGGTCCTGAGGTAGAAACAGTTTGGTGTATCTAAGGAATAGCAAGAAGGCCAATGTGGTGAGAGAGGAGAGGGTAAGAGAGGTAGTCAAAGAGCAAATCATATGAGCCACTGTAATATGGCTGTGGTTGAAATGAGCTGGGGAGTGACATGATTGGATTTATGCTTTAGAGGATCACTGTGCCTGCAAGGAGGAAAGTACAATATAAGAGGGCAAGAGTGTGAAAGCAGGTCCAGGCAAGAGATGGTCCATGGTGGTGTAGACATGGGCAGAAGGCAGAAATGGGAGCAAGTAGAGGGATTCAGAACATAGTTTGATGATAGAACCAAGAGCTTGCTGATGGATTAGTCACAAAGAATGAGGAGGAGACAGGAATAGAGCATGACTCCTAGATTTTTGGCCTGAGCAACCAAGACATGGTTGCACTATTTACCAAGACAAGGAAGATTGGTGATGGATCGATTGATAGGAGAGCAGACCAGGCTTTATGAAGTTAAGCAGATTGTCCAATTTCATGCATCTTGTAAGAAGTAGAGCTAAGATTCAAATCCAAGTTTGCCCCAACTGTGTCTCCATATAATTCCAGGAGATTCATTACTTTATCCAAACCTGAAATTATAACCTAGCAAATGGGCCTAGAATACCTGTGCTGGAGTTTGAAGCAAACATTGCCCAGCTCACGTATGTGACCATCCCAAGCCAGCAAGCTCTAAATTAGAAACACAGTGCCCCTTCCCCCCAGGCCTGTGGGGATTCGATTTCTCACCTGGGGCCTGGCTGGTGAGCTCACCATCATAGACAGGGTGGCAGGTGCTCCCTGCCGGGCTCTTCTCAGGACTGGGGTTTGCTGGGCTCCTGCTGCTATGTTGAGAAAGTTGAACAGTGGGATCTTCAGAGGTGGCACACAATCTTCTTTGGGCCATCAAGCGCCTCTGGGAAGGAAGGGTCTGGCCTCCTTTTCTTTCCATCTTTTTCCTGGGCTCCTCTGGAGTAAGCCCCATGCTTTTCCGCTCTTCCAGATGGAAGGCCCTGCTTCCACAACTGGCAGGGATAAAGACTGATGACATCTTACTTTGCTGAGATAAAACCTCCCAGTTCCAGAGCTTCTTTCTGAAGCTGTTGTTCACCATTACTTTCTTCTTATTGGTTATCTCAGCATTTGACTGATTCACATCTAACAGCAGAGAAGCCTTCTGTGAATTTACTGAAGAACCAGAAGAACTCCCAGGAGGTTCCAGGGAATTAGAACATTTCTGAGTCTCGCTCTTCTGAGCCAACTTCACTTTCTGGGGTTTAAGAGTCTGGGAGTCACCACTGGCACAGTTGGGTAGGGGCTCATTGTGGTTGGAAGAGGGGTATTTCCCACTGGCCAAAGTCTTTGTGGACTGTCTGCTTCCAGTGTCACCCTTTTGAGAAACACCTTCTGGGAATTTAACAGGTCCTGGAAGAGATGGCGCATCAAGCTTTTGAAATTTGGCTCGAAGTTCCTTGAAGTTTCTTAACACTTCCTAGAGCATAAAAGAAAACCGTAATGTCTTGTTATTCTAGGAAGAAAGCAGCATGATTAGCTGACTTCACTGTGCCTGCTAAGAGGCTGTAGGTGCTGATGTAATGCCATCACTTATCTGTTGAGTCATACCAGCCAGTAATGCTATTGTCTATGTGAGGCAGAGTGAAAACAATTGTGTGCTCTCTGAAAATGTTTAATTTCCTCACAACATATAAGGAACGCTTGTAAAAGAGATAGTACCAACAATTACCGATAAATCCCTTGATATAAACTTTTGGTAGCTCTCTGCTGCCTATGCAAATAAACCCCTTTGCATGACATTCAAGAACACTGGCAAAAGTTGTGGAATTATGATCTTAAAGAGGGCAGAATTATGATCTCCAGCCATAGGTCAACATAATCACACTTAAACCAAACAGGATAATTTACAGTTTTCCTGTAACTTTATACTCCCCACCACCCTGACTTCGCTCACGTGTTCTTGCTTTCCCCAAGTGCATCCCCCGTATACTTGTCAACTGCTTTCTTCCAACAGTAACGCCCACCTTCTCCATCAACGTTCCCCCTGTGGCTGACACGTAGAGCTAACTCCTCCCTGACTCCACATTGCTTCCACAGCTCCTCGTAACTTGGCTGTTGAACTTAACAACATAGGGTGGAAAAAAGAGCAATCTTTGGAACTAGACAGGTCTGTGTTCAAATTCAGACTCTGCTCTTTTATCATCTAGAAAAATACTTTGGGAAACTCGGTATCATCAGTGCAGTCTCATCATAGAAATAACTTGCAGTGGCAGAAGGATGAGGGGTGCCATATGTAAAGTGTCCATCACAGTGCCTGACACATAGTAAATAAAAGCTATTCATAAGAGACGAGATGATGCTCTTGTATTTTTGACTCCCCTTGGGAGACTGTGTTCCACTTTCTAAATTCAGCTCAAATTCAGTATACGAAAATGGGGGTAGTAATAGCAGCGCAACCCTTTGGGCAGAGGAAGGGACACACCTGGGATTATACGGTGAGTTGGTGGTCTACTACATAGGTAGGATTAGGCTTGACTCCTGCTCTGTGCTCTTCCCAGTTTCCCCCTTTCTCTCACGAGATTTAATTTACTTTTGTAAGTGCGTTTGTCATTTTCCGTCTTCAGAGGAGGTTGGAGGGGGAGGAGATAGAGCGTGGGAGGACATCTAATAGAGCCATTTCCAAATAAAGAGCCACCATCTTCTCTTGATCATCTTAAAGGTCTTAATTTCATGTATACAGACAACCTCCATGCTAGTGACTTCTGATTTTGCCTGCTGAAGGAATGAATGACTGTTGGGTGACGTTTTCTCACTGTGCTTACAGTTGACTCACACTGTAGATTAGTTTACTCACACTGCCCTCTGAAGATTTAGGAAGGGAGAAAAGTTGAACAGGAAATATGAAGCAGGTGTCTGGGAGCTTGCGTGCATGCTCTTCCCTCTTTCCTCCTCTCTCTCTCTCTCTCACACACACACACACACACACAGACACACACACACACACACACACACCCCACACATACATTTATAGCTTTCCTCACAAATTGCCCAGGGTTAATTTCTTACATTTCAACCAGCAGTCAAGTGGATTCCATTGACCTTCCTTTCCCCTGATGTGGTAGAAGCCAGCACTGGGCATGGAACTTGGAGATCTACGTGTGAGGCTCAGCTTTGCCATTTTCTAGTCACATGTCTTGGACAGTTCACTTTGCTTCTCTGAGCCTTATGTTCCTCACTATAAAATGGGACGATGCTACTAACAGTTCAGGGTTATTGCAAGGGTCACATGAGATGACAGATGTACATACCTCAGTGGTTAATATTTTTTAAATTGTGGTAAAATACACCTAACTTTAAATGGACCACCATAGCCATTTTTAAGCGTACAGTATAGTAGTGTTAAGTACACTCACATTGTTGTGGATGTCCAGGACTCTTTCATCTTGCAAAACTGAAGCACTATATTCATTAAACAACAGCTACCCATTCCCCCTCCCTCCAGACCCTGGCAACCATCATTCTACTTTCTGTATCTACGAACTTGACTACCCCAGGTACCTCATGTAAATGGAATCATAGGTACTTGTCTTGTTGTGACTGACTTATTTCACTTAGCATATTGTCCTTAAGGTTCACACATGCTATAGCATACTGCAACATTTTCTTCCTTTATAAGGTCAAATAATATTCTATTGCATGTATATAACACATTTTGTTTATCTATTCATTCATCAATGAACATTTGGGTTGCTTCTGCCTTTTAGTTACTGTGAATAATGCTGCTATGAACATAGGTGTCCAAATATCTCTTTGAAACCCTGCTTTCAATTCTTTTGATTAGATGCCCAGAAATGTAGTGGCTGGATCATATGGTAAAGCTATTTTTAATTTTTTGAGGAATCACCATACTGTTTTCCACAGTAGCTGCACCATTTTACATTCCTAATTGGCACATGAGTTCCAATTTTCCCACATCTTTGCAATACTTGTTATTTTGTTGTTTTTTTTTATAGTAACCATCCTAATAGGTGCAAGGTAAGCAGTGGTTAATATTTTTGAAGGAATACAATAATGATACTTTTTAGCTCTTCACTGTATGAAGCCACGTGAACTACAATGTTACTGTGATAGATTTTAGTCTCCATAGGAATGATTAGGAAAAAACCCAGCAGGAAACAGAATTAAGGATTGATAACCTTCAAACCAAGGTCCTGGGTAAAGATCGCTGGTTCAGGAGGAACTAAACCTGATTATACCTAGCTCATTCCTCTTTCAGCAAATGCTCATTAAGTATTTACTATATGGGCAAAACACTGTTTTAAACAGTCACGGGCTCTGCTTTTATATATCACATTCTAATGTCAGGGAGAGACAAAAAATAAGCAAATACACCTGAAAATATTAGCGATAAGTTCTATGTGGGGAATTAAATAGATGACTCGATAAAGAGTGACTGGGTGCCTACCACTGATTTTCAGAGGTACCGTAGGAAAGTCATTCCCTTCTTCTGAGTTCAATCATTTATCTACTCAAGGAATTGCCTGGGTGATCTCCAAGACCCCTTCTATCACTAGCATTTGGATTTTATTTTTCTTGCTATGGGAAATAAAAGTTACACATACTATCATCTATCATACATCATCCATTGGTGGGAGGTCAGGGTTGAGGGTATGAAGCAAATTGAATGAGGATGGGTTGGGAGGTGGCCAAGGGGACATTCTGGTTAAAAGCATGCCCCACTTTTCTGGGCCCACAACTAGTCAGTCATCACATCCTGCTTATCTTAATTCTTAAAAGCCCATGAGCCTGCCCCTTCTTCATGCCATTGCCACTGCCTTTGAGTCTTCCTTACTTTTTGCTTAAAATGACTTCTTTCTGGCCTCCCTGCCTCCACTCTAGGCCCCTCTAATCTACCATTTACCCAGCTGTTAGACAAATCTGACTGAAAACATGAATCTGATCATGTACATCCCAGTTTAAAATCCTTCAATTTGGCGTCTCCAAAGCTTTCCAATATAACTTAAACTCTTGCTTACTACCTAAGGACCCCCAAATCCCAACTCTGTTAATTTTCTGACATCATATTGGCCCCCTGCATGACATGCTTTCTTCCTTCTGACTTCACTGAATTACTTACATTTTCCCAAACTTATTTTGCTCTTTCATGTCTCTATACCTTTGAATATGCCATTTTCTCTGCCTGGAATGCCCACCTTTCATCCAATTTCTTGAATTAGCAAATTCCTACTTGTTCAAAATTCAACTTGTGACACCTCAAAATATTCATTGGTTTCCTATTATGTGCTAGACAATAGGGTTACAAAGATGAATAAGACATTTCCTGAACCCTGATATCAAAGCCAGACAAGGATGCCACAAGAAAAGAAAATTGCAGGTCAATACTGATGAACATAGATGCAAAAATCCTCAACAAAATATTAGCAAACCAATTTTAACAGTCCATTAAAAGTATCATATACCGTGATCAAAATGGGATTTATTCCAGAGGTGCAAGGATGGTCAAACATCGGCAAATCCATCAATGTGATACACCACATTAACAAAAGGAAGATAACAAAACATATTATCTCAATAGATGCAGGAAAAGCATTTGACAAAATTCATCATCTATTTATGATAAGAAAAAAACTCTCAACAAAGTGGGTATAGAGGTTACATGCCTCAACATAATAAAGGCCATATATGATAAGCCCACAGTTAACATCAAGCTGAATGATGAAAAACTAAAAGCTTTTCCTCTGAGATCAGGAATAAGATAAGGATGCTCACTCTCACCACTTTTACACAACATAGAACTAGAAGTCCTAGCCAGAGCAATTAGGCAAGAAAAAGAAATAAAAGGGATCCAAATTGGCAAGGAAGAAGTAAAACTATCACTATTTGCAGATGACATGATACTATATATACAAAACCCTAAAGACTTCACCAAAAACTGATGAAATAAAATTTATATTTTAAGGCAGGACAAGAAAAAAAATCAAACATAAAATTCTCTCTGTGTGTTTGTTTGGGCTTTCTCCCTCCCTAATATGCAGTGTGCATCTGCATTACACATTAACCAAAGCGCCTCAAAGATGGGAGTGTCTGCTCAACCATAAAGATCATTTTTTCTTTCTTCTGACGCAAGCAGTGTAACTTCTTAAAAGAACAGTGTTCTTAGCCAGCTCTGTAGGGGGTCATGGTGACTTGCTGCTTACTTTGTACATGCTTACCTGGACTATGTACCCTTGGTGACCTTTCTGTAAAATATCAGTATGTCATTTTGATGTATGATCCTTTATCTCAAAAATGTATATGACTAAGCCTTTGACTTCTAAAAGGTGGAACAGTTTTCAGAGCTTTCTGAGAATCTGCTTTCTGGGTTATAATCTGCAGTTTGGCTCAAATAAAATTCCCTTCTTTCTTCTTAACTTGATAGTAATTAAATTTTTGTCAACAGAATAAACAAATTCAGTAAAGTTGCAATATACAAAATTCTGTCCATCAGTATCTAATGTATATTTGCAATATACAAAATTCTGTCACATTTCTATGCACTAATAAGGAACTATCAGAAAGGGAAATTAAGAAACCATCCCCATTTCCAATTGCATCAAAAAGAATAAAATACCTACAAATAAATTTAACCAAGGAGGTGAAAGACTTGTACACTGAAACTATAAGACATTAATGAGATGAGGAGTCAAGATGAAGGAATAGGAAGATGTGGAGTTTGCCTCTCCCCACAAGTACATCAAGAATACATTTAAAAATGGAACAATTCTCACAGAGCACCTGCTGAACACTAGCAGAGGACCTTGGATGCTAAAAGGACAAGAAAAATCCTTGCCAAACCAGGTAGGACAAAATAAAGAAAAAGGAGAAAAGAGGAAACGGGATGGAACCTGCACCCCTGCAGGGGCAGCTGCAGGAGAGGAGAGGTTTCTGCACTCAGAGAAGCCCCCTAACAGGTGGGGAGATCAGCTGGGACAGAGAGGGAGCTTCAGAAGCTTGGAGGAGAGCACGGTAACCAGTCTGTGGCAGGTAGGACCGAGTAAGACCTACATGGATGGTCCATGCTGCAGCCCTGCACGGCCCAGCCTGAGTCATGTCTGCTGGCATGGAGTGGGGCTGGGTGCTGCAACATGGGGTTTGGAGAGCAGACCCAGGGAGAGGACAGCTGTTGGCTGCGAAGAGACAGCCTAAGGGGCAGGTGTAAGGAGCTCCACAACCGGGAATGTTTGTGGAAGAAGCCTGGGCCACCATAGTAGCCAGGCGCCATTGTTGAGTGGCACACAGGGAGCTGGGCTGCCATTGCAGCCCCCTTTCCCTTGTGCCAGCCCCTGCCTCCATGGGCACTAGGAGGGTCGCCCGCCTAAGCAGTCTTGCTCACCCTCCCACCAATGTCTCCTCCAGCTCTGCTGGCCCCCAGTGGGCTCGCGTGCCCCGCCTGTTTCTGTCTCCACCCCTGCCTGCCTGGGCAGGTGCATGTGCTCTGGGGCAGCCTGGGAAGCAGACACCAGTGGGAGGAACACATGCAGAGATGGGGCTGAAACCACAGCTGAGCCCCAGGGGCCATGCAGCTAAGAAAGAAGAGCTGAATTCTCTCCTCACAGCTGCAGGAATTGTGGATTTACACTCCCGCTGCTGGCTTTATAAACCCAGCACCTGCAGAACATCTGAATGGATGAGTGATCCCGCAGCTGAGATTGGTTCAGCTTTAGTAGGCACGTACATGCAGGGATTGGACCAGGCCAGAATCTGAGCTGTCTGCATAGCTCCCACAGGGGATCCAGGTACATGATTATTACAGTCTTGGGACCTGACTTTGTTGGATCTGTGTTGGTGGCCTGGTGAAAACAACTCCTGAGAGACACTAGGGCCAATTGCTGGCATACCCACAGTTAAGGTGGGGCTGAGAGCACTTCCAACAATAGTGTAATTTGTGAGCCAGCACAATGGGTGAAAAGTGACACAAAAGAGTACACTCACAGGTGAACAGCTCCAGAGAAGGAAAACTCAGTGGCTTTTCTCCCAGTGGGCGTGCTCCAATCCCACCTACCTCACACTGCAGATCAGAAACACAGCCCAGAAACAGATCTGGGGGCCTCTACTCCAGCAACCAGGGAGCAGACCCTGCCTCTGACAGGGCAGTAACAACCACAGAGCAGAGGGGAGGCCCTGCTGAATATCTGGTGCAGGCTCAGTTCACCACAACATCAGTCACACCGCCTATCAAGGGGATAATGGCCAGCATACAGAGGAAAGAGGCGGCAGTCATCCATACTAAAAACAGCCCTTGCACCAAAAAATAGTAAACACACACAGACTACACAGGGACATTCTCACATAAAAATAGCCCTCCAAGACAGTCTGAGGGTCAGGCATCAGGAGGAAGAACCCCCAGTGCATTTGGCTTTGAAGGCCAGTAGGGCCTGAATGTAAGAGCTCCAGAGGGCTGGGAGAAACAGAGACTCCACTCTTGGAGGGTGCACACAAAACCTCACATGTGCTGGGACACAGCACAAAGCAATACTTACATAGGAACTGGGGTTAGACCTAACTAGGGGTCTGGGAGGGTCTCCTGGGGAGGCAGAGGTTGGCTGTAGTTCACTGTGTGGGCAAGGATACTGGTGGCAGAGGCCCCAGAGAATATTGTTCAGTGTGAGCTCTCCCAGAGGTCCCCAACTGGGAACCAAGACCTGGCCCCACCCAAGAGCCTACAGTCTCCAAAGCTGGAACTCCTCGGGCCAAACAACCAGAAAGGTAGGAACACAGCCCCACCCATCAGCAGACAGGCTGCCTAAGTCATAATGAGCTCACAGTTATCTCAAAACATGCTCCTTGACACAGCCCTGCCCATCAGAGGGACAAGACCCAGCTCTACCCATCAGAGGGCAGGCACCAGTCCCTCCCACCAGGAAGCCTGCACAAGCTCCTAGACCAACCTCATCCACGACAGGGCAGACACCAAAAGAAAGGGGAACTACAATCCTGTAGCCTGTGGAATTGAGACCACAAACACAGAAAGTTAGACAAAATGAGATGAAAAAGAAATATGCCCCAAACAAAGGAACATGATAAAAACTGACCAGAACAACTAAATGAAGAGGAGATAGGCAATCTACCTAAAAAAGAATTCAGAGTAGTGATAGTAAAGATGATCCAAAAACTCAGGAAGAGAATGGAGGCACAGATCGAGAAGATACAAGAAATGTTTAACAAGGAGCTAGAAGATTTAAAGAACAAACAAACAGAGATGAATAATAAAATAACTGAAATGAAAAATATACTAGAAGGAATCAACAGCAGAATAACTGAAGCAGAAGAACAAATAAGTGAGCTGGAAGACAGTGTGGTAGAAATCACTGCCACAGAACAGAATAAAGAAAAAAGAAAGAAAAGAAATGAGGACAGTCTCAGAGACATCTGGGACAACATTAAATGCACCAACATTTATATTATAGGGATCCCAGAAGGAGAAGAGAAAGAGAAAGGGCCTGAGAAAATATATGAAGATATTATAGCTGATAACTTGCCTAATATGAGAAAGGAAACACTCACTCAAGTCCAGGAAGTGCAGAGAGTCCCATATAGCATAAACCCAAGGAGGAACTCGGCAAGACACGTATTAATCAAATTGACGAAAATTAAAGACAAAGAAAAAATATTAAAAGCAACAAGGGAAAAGCAACTGATAACATACAAAGGAATCCCCATAAGGTTAGCAGCTGCTTTTTCAGCAGAAACTCTGCAGGCCAGAGCGGACTGGCACAATATATTTAAAGTGATGAAAGGGAAAAACCTACAACCAAGAATAGTCTACCCAGCAAGGCTTTCATTCAGATTTGATGGAGAAATCAAAAGCTTTACAGACAAGCAAAAGCTAAGAGAATTCAGCACCACCAAACCAGCCTTACAAGAAATGCTAAAGGAACTTCTTTAGGCGGGAAAGAGAGCAGCAACTTAAAACAACCTTTTACATACATAGACTGCTATATCAAAACTTCATGGGAACAGCAAACTGAGAAACTACAATAGATACAAACACAAAAAAGAAAAAGCAACCCAAACACAATACCAAAGACAGTCATCAAATCACAAGAGAAGAGAATGAAAGAGGAAGGGAAGAAAGAGGACCTATGAAAACAAATCCAGAACAGTTAAGAAAATGGCAATATAATTACCTTAAATATAAACGGTTTAAATGCTCCAACTAGAAGACACAGACTGGCTGAATGGATACAAAACCAAAATCCATATATATGCTGTCTACAAGAGGTGCACTTCAGATCTAGGGACACATACAGACTGAAAGTGAGGGGATTGATAAAAAGATATTCCATGCAAATGGAAACCAAAAGAAACCAAAAGTTGCAATACTCATATCAGACAAAACAGACTTTAAAATAAAGACTGTTACAAGAGACAAGGAAGGACACTACATAATGATAAGGGATCAATCCAAGGAGAAGATAAAACAATTGTAAACATGTATGCACCCACCATGGGAGCACCTCAATATATGAGCCAAATGCTAATAGCCATAAACGGGGAAATCAACAGTAGCGCAACAACAGTGGGGGACTTTAACACCCCACTTTACACCAATGGACAGATCATCCAAACTGAAAGCCAATTAGGAAACACAGGCCTTAAATGACATGTTAGATACTGATGGACTTAACTGATATTTGTAGAACATTCCATCCAAAAGCAGAAGAATACACTTTCTTCTCAAGTGCACATGGAACATTCTCCAGGATAGATCACATACTGGGCCACAAATCAAGCCTTGGTAAATTTAAGAAAATTGAAATCATATCAAGCATCTTTTCCAACCACAACACTATGAGATTAGAAATCAACTAAAAGGAAAAAAAAACACGTAAAAAGCACAAACATGTGGAGACCAAACAATATATTGCTAAACAACCAATAGATCACCAAGGAAGTCAAAGAGGAAATAAAAAAACACCTAGAGACAAATGACAATGAAAACACAATGACCCAACCCCTATGGCATGCAGCAAAAGCAGTTCGAAGAGGAAAGTTTAGAGCAATACAATCTTACCTCAGCAAATAAGAAAAATCTCAAACAAACAACCTAAATTTACAACTAAAGCAACTAGAGAAAGAAGAACAAACAAAATCCAAAGTCAGCAGAAGGAAAGAAACTATAAAAATCAGAGCAGAAATAAATGAAATAGAGATGAAGAAAACAGTAGAAAAGCTCAATAAAACAAAAAGCTGGTTCCTTGACAAGACAAACAAAATTGATAAACCATTAGCTGGACTCATCAAGAAAAAAGGGAGAGGGCTCAAATCAATAAAATTAGAAGTGAAAAAAGAGAAGTTACAACTGACACCACAGAAACACAAAGGATCAAAAGAGCCTACTACAAGCAACTATATGCCAATAAAATGGACAACCTAGAAGAAATGGACAAATTCTTAGAAAGGTACAACCTTCCAAGACTGAACCAGAAAGAAATAGAAACTATGAACAGACAAATCACAAGTGATGAAATTGAAACTGTGATTAAAAATCTTCCAACAAACAAAATTGTAGGACCAGATGGCTTCACAGGTAAATTCTATCAAAAATTTAGAGAAGAGCTAACACCCATCCTTCTCAAACTCTTCCAAAAAATTGCAGAGGAAAGACCACTCCCAAGCTCATTTTATGAGGCCACCATCACCCTGATACTGAAACCAGATAAAGATACCACAAAAAAAAAAAAAAGAAAGAAAGAAAATTACAGGTCAATATCACTGATGAACATAAATGCAGAAGTCCTCAACAAATTTCTAGCAAACTGAATCCAACAACACATTAAAAGGATCATACACCATGAGCAAGTGGGATTTATCCCAGGGATGCAAGGATTCTTCAATATACACAAATCAATATGATACACCATATTAACAAATTGAAGAATAAAAACCATATGATCATCTCAATAGATGCAGAAAAAGCTTTTGAAAAAATTCAACACCCATTTATGATAAAAAAAATCTCCAGAAAGTGCGCATAGAGGGAACCTATCTCAATATAATAAAGGCCATATACGAGAAGCCCCCAGCAAACATCATTCTCAATGGTGAAAACTGAAAGCATTTCCTCTAAGATCAGGAACAAGATCAGGATGTCCACTCTTGCCACTTTTAGTCAACATAGTTTTGAAAGTCCTAGCCATGACAATCAGAGAACAAAAAGAAACAAAAGGAATCTAAATTGGAGAAGAAGAAGTAAAACTGTCACTGTTTGCAGATGACATGATACTATACATAGAAAATCCTAGAAATGCTACCAGAAAACTACTAGAGCTCATCAATGAATCTGGTAAAGTTGCAGGATACAAAATTAATACACAGAAATCTCTTGCATTCATATGCACTAACAATAAATGATCAGAAAGAGAAATTAAGGAAACAATCCCATTTACTGTCACATTAAAAGAATAAAATACATAGGAATAAACCTACCTAAGGAGACAAAAGACCTGTACCCAGAAAACTATAAGACACTGATGATAGAAATCAAAGGTGACACAAACAGATGAAGAGATATACCATGTTCTTGAATTGGAAGAATCAATATTTTCAAAATGACTATACTACCCAAAGCAATCTACAGATTCAATGCAATCTCTATCAAATTACCAATGGCAGGTTTTACAGAACTAGAAAAAAAAATCTTAAAATTTGTATGGAGACACAAAAGACCCCAAATGGCCATAGCAATCTCAAGAAATAAAAATGGAACTGGAAGAATCAGGCTCCCTGACTTCAGACTATACTACAAAGCTACAATAATCAAAAGAGTATGGTACTGGCACAAAAACAGAAATATAGATCAACGGAACAGAAAGTCCAGAGATAAACCCACACACCTATGGTCAACCAATCTATGACAGAGGAGGCAAGAATATACAATGGAGAAAAGACATCCTGTTCAATAAGTGGTGCTGGGAAAACTGGACAGCTACATGTAAACTAATGAAATTAGTACACTTCTTAACACCATACACAAAAATAAACTCAAAATGGATTAAAGACCTAAATGTAAGACCATATACTATAAAACTCTTAGAGGAAAACATAGGCATAACTCTCTCTGACATAAATCAAAGCAAGATCTTTTTTGATCCACCTCCTAAAGTAATTAAATTAAGAAAATATAAACAAATGGAACCTAATTAAACTTAAAAACTTTTGCACAGCAAAGGAAAGCATAAACAAAATGAAAAGACAACCCACAGAATGGGAGAAAATATTTGCAAACAAAGCAATGGACAAAGGATTAATCTCCAAAATATACAAACAGCTCATACAGCTCAATAAAAAACAAACAACCCAATCAAAAAATGGGCAGAAGATCTAAATAGACATTTCTCCAAAGAAGACATACAGATGGCAAAAAAGCACATGAAAACATGCTCAACGTCATTTCTCCAATTATTAGAGAAATGCAAATCAAAACTATAATGAGGTATCACCTCACACTGGTCAGAATGGCCATCATCAAAAAATCTACAAACAATAAATGCTGGAGAGGGTGTGGAGAAAAGGGAACCCTTCCACACTGTTGGTGGAAATGTAAATTGGTACAGCCACTATGAAGAACAGTATAGAGGTTCCTTAAAAAACTAAAAATAGAACTACCATATGATCCAGCAATCCCACTCCTGGGCATATACCTAGAGAAAAGCATAATTTGAAAAGATACATGCACCCCAATGTTCACTGCAGCACTATTTACAATAGCCAGGACATAGAAGCAACATAAATGTCCACTGACAGAGGAATGGAAAAAGAAGATGTGGCACATATATACAATGGAATATTAGCCATAAAAAGAAAAGAAATGAGTTATTTGTAGTGAGGTGGATGGACCTAGAGTCTGTCATACAGAGTGAAGTAAGTCAGAAAAATAAAAACAAATACTGTATGCTAACACATATATATGGAATCTAAAAAAAAAAAAGGTTACGAAGAATCTAGGGGCAAGATGGGAGTAAAGACACAGACTAGAGAATGGACTTGAGGATATGGGGAGGGGGAAGGGTAAGCTGTGACAAAGTGAGAGAGTGGCATGGACATATATACATTACCAAACGTAAAATAGATAGCTAGTGGGAAGCAGCCACATAGCACAGGGAGATCAGCTCCATGCTTTGTGACCACCTAGAGGGGTGGGATAGGGAGGGCGGGAGGGAGGGAGATGAAAGAGGGAAGAGATATGGGAACATATGTTTATGTATAACTGATTCACTTTGTTATAATGCAGAAACTAACACACCACTGTAAAACAATTACACTCCAATAAAGATGTTAAAAAAAAAAGATGTGGCACATATATACAATGGAATATTACTCAGCCATCAAAAAGAATGAAATAATGCCATTTACAGCAACATGGATGGACCCAGAGATTGTCATACTGAGTGAAGTAAGTCAGACAGAGAAGGACAAATATAGTATGATAACACTTCTATGTTGAATCTAAAAAAATGGTACAAATGAATTTATTTACAAAACAGAAATAGAGTCACAGATGTAGAAAAAAATCTTATGGTTACCAGAAGGGAAAAGGGGGGGAGGGGTGGGATAAATTGAGAATTTGGGATTGACATATATACACTACTATATATAACACACATAACTAATAAGGACCTACTCTATAGCACAGGGAACTCTACTGAATACTCTGTAATGACCTATATGGGAAAGGAATCTTAAGAAGCGTGTATGTATGTATATGTATAACTGATTCACTTTGCTGTACAGCAGAAAGTAACAACATTGTAAATCAACTATACTCCAATAAAAAAAATTTTAAAAAGAATCAAGTAAGAAAAAAAGACATTAATGAAAGTAATTGAAGAAGACACAAATGGAAAGATATCCCACAGAAATCTACGAATTCAATGCAATCCCTATCTAAATTCCAAAATTCCAACAAACAATTCTGAAAATTTTATGGAACCACAAAAGATCTCAAATAGCAAAAGCAATCTTGAGAAATAACAACAAAGCTGGAGTATCATATGTCCTGATTTTAGACTTTATTACAAAGCTATATTAATCAAAGCAGTACGGTATTGGTATGAGAACATACACATAGATGAACAGAATAGAACAGAGAGCCCAGAAATAAATCCACACATATATGGTCAATTATTTTACAACAAAGGAGCCAAAAATATACAATGGGGATAACAGTCTCTTCAATAAATGGTGTTCAGAAGACTGGACAGCCACATGCAAAAGAATGAAATCAGACCACTATCTTACACCATACACAAAAATTAACTCAAAATGGATTAAAGACTTGAACATAAGACCTGAAACCATAAAACTCCTATAAGAAAACATAGGTAGTAGGCTCCTGGACATCAGTCTTGGTGATGATTTTTTGGACCTGACTCCAAAAGCCAAGGCAACAAAAGTAAAAATAAACAAGTGGGGCTACATCAAACTAAAAAGCTTCTGCACATCAAAGGAGACCAACAACAACATGAAAAGACAATGTACTGAATAGGAGAAAACATTTGCAAATCATATATTTGATAAGGGGTTAAAGTATATTTAAAAACTCATACAACTCAATAGTGATAAAACAAAGAATCCAATTTTAAAATGGGAAGAAGATCTGAATAGATCGTTTTCCAAAGAAGACACACAGATGGCCAACAGGTACATGAAAGTTTCTCAACATAATATATTAATAAGCAGGGAAATGCAAATCAAAACCACAATGATATATTACCTCATGGCTGTTAGAACAGCTATTATGAGAAAGACAAGAACTAAGAAGTGGTAGCATGGATGTAGAGAAAAGGAAACACTTGTGCACTGTTGGTGGGAATGTAAATTGGTGCAGCCACTTAAATTGGTGGAAAACAGTAAGGAGATTCCTCAAAAAAATTAAAAATAGAACTACCATATGATCTCCAGCAATTTCACTTCTGGTTATTTTTCTAAAGACAAGGGAAACAGTACCTCAAAAACACATAAGCACCCCCATATTCACTGCAGCATTATTTACAATAGCCAATATATGGAGACAACCTAAATGTCCATTGACAGATGAACGGGTAAAAGAAAATGATACACACACATACACGATGGAATACTATTCAGCCATAAAAGAAGGAAATCTTGTCATTTTTGACAACATGGAGGGACCTTAAGGGCATTATGTTAAGTGAAATGAGGCAGACAGAGAAAGAAAAATACTGTATGATTTCACTTATATTTGTAAGCTAAGAAAACAAAACAAAAACCCCATCAAGCTCATAGATACAGGGAACAGACTGGTGGTTGCCAGAGGTGGGGGGTGGGAGGTAGAAGAAATGGGTAAAGAGGGTCAAAAGGTAGAAACATCCAGTTATAGAATAAGTAAGTCATGAGGATGTAATGTACAGCATGGTGACTGTAGTTCATAACACTGTGCTGCATGTTTGAAAGTTGCTATAGCAGAGCAAATCTTAAAAGTTCTCATCCCAAGAAAACAATTGTAACTACGCGTATGGTGATGGATGTTTGCAGACTTATTGTAGTGATCATTTTTCAATGTATACAATTATCAGATCATTATGTTATATACCTAAAACTAATATAATGTTTTATATCAATTGTACTTCAATTAAAAAAAAAAAAGAGGAAAAACCGTCCCTGACCTTTCTAAGCTTGTGGAATAAGGGAGGCAGACGCAAATTGATCATTCTGGCATAAAACAGAAAGTTATTAGGTACACAGCACAAAGCCTGTTCTGAGAACATAGAGATCAGAAGAGATCATGATGCCAACGGGGAGGGGGGAGGGTACAAAGAAGGCTTCCTAGAGATAACTCCTCGGATAAAACAGGCAGTCAAGCAAAGAACAGCAGGAAAGGCAGCTCAGATGAGAGAAGGGCATCAACAAAGGAGGCATGGCATGTGAAATAACAGATCACATATAGGAAGAATAGGAATTCCATCTTATTGGAGCCCCAGTGTTCAGTGTGTAAGGCTGGAGAAGGAAGTACAGATCAAGTCTCCTTAAAGTAGCTGAGCTTAATTTTCAGAGTGGATGGAGAGATACTGATGAGTTTTACATGGGGATATGACATGGTTCGATTTCTATTTCATGCTGATTAGAGACCAGAAACCAATTAAGAGGCCACTACAATGGTCAAGTAAAAATGATGAGAGGCTGGACTTGGGCAATGTTGGCGGGAATGGAAGAAGGGGACAGATAAGAGAAATGTGCAGACAGTGGTATGGACTGGACCTGGAGATTTACTGGGTCTGAAGGAAAGGGGAGGAAGGACTCCAGGACAATGCCCAGGTTTCTAAACTGGGTGAGAGATGAATGTTAGGACCTGAAACTTACACTAAGGACTGGAGATATAGATATTGGAGAAAGATGATGAGCCCAGTTTGGAATGTGATGGGTTGCATGTTTAGGGAAGCCATCTAACAGGTAGTTATACATGTGAATCCTATAAGGGTTAGAAATTTAGATTTGGCATTACAGTATTAGTTTATTGGTTAGCATGGAGCTTAAGGGCATGGACTCTGAAGTCCAACTAAGTTTAAATGCCAGCTCTGCTCTTCATTAGCTTTATGACTCAGAGCAAATAACTTAACTATTCTATATTTGTTGCCTTATCTGAGATAATAATTGCATTCCTCAAAGGGTGGATGTCATAAGTAAGATAATGCCACCTCACAGATGTCCACATCCTAGTCCCTGAAACCTGTGACTATGCTACCTTGCATGGGAGAAAGGACTTTGCAGATGTGATTAAGGTAAGATCTTCAGATGGGAAGCGTATCCTCTATTAACCGGAGGGCCTAATGTAATCACAAGGGTCCTTATAAGAGGGAAGCAGGAGAGTCAGAAAAAGAGATGTGTCAATGCAAGTAGACATGAGGGAGGTAGGG
Organism: Leucopleurus acutus; assembly: GCF_964270905.1. NCBI lineage: Eukaryota > Metazoa > Chordata > Mammalia > Artiodactyla > Delphinidae > Leucopleurus > Leucopleurus acutus. The sequence goes on along the minus strand of NC_139143.1, from coordinate 145,703,596 downwards.
GCTGAAGATGCTACGTCCTGGCCTTAAAAATGGAGGAAGGGGGCTTCCCTGGTGGCGCAGTGGTTGAGAGTCCGCCTGCCGATGCAGGGGACACGGGTTCCTGCCCCGGTCCGGGAGGATCCCACATGCCGCGGAGTGGCTGGGCCCGTGAGCCATGGCCGCTGAGCCTGCGCGTCCGGAGCCTGTGCTCCGCAACGGGAGAGGCCACAACAGTGAGAGGCCCGCGTACCAAAAAAAAAAAAAAAAAAATGAAAGGTGCATTGAATCCTTATTATGTTATTAGGCTTCCAGGCACTGTGCACACAACATGTATTTCCTCTCAGTTCATTTAATCCTTACAATGGGCTTCTGAGCTATACCCCTGAAGGTGAGGACAAACCAAGGATCAAAGTTTTCTGTACCTTGCCCAGGTCACACAGCTAATGAGTGCCTAGCCAAGGGCGGAACCCAGTCCTGACATTAAAGCCTGTGATGTTTCATTATTTTTAATTTTATTGAAGTATAGTTGATTTACAATGTTGTGTTAATTTCTGCTGTACAGCAAAGTGATTCGGTTATACATACATACATATTCTTTTTCATATTCTTTTCCATTACGGTTTATCACAGGATATTGAATATCGTTCCCTGTGCTATACAGAAGGACCTTGTTTATCCATCCTATATATACTAGTTTGCATCTGCTAACCCCAAACTCCTACTCCATCCCTCCCCCCCCCCCCCGTCCTGGCCTTGGCAACCACAAGTCTGTTCTCTATGTCTGTGAGTCTGTTTCTGTTTCATAGATACATTCATTTGTGTCATATTTTAGATTCCACATATAAGCGATATCATATAATATTTGTGTTTCTCTGTCTGACCTATTTCACTAAGTATGATAATCTCTGGGTCCGTCCATGTTGCTGCAAATGTCACTATTTCATTCTTTTTTACAGCTGAGTAACATTCCATTGTATATATATACTATATCTTCTTTATCCATTCATCTGTCAATAGACATTTAAGTTGTGTCCATGTCCTGGCTACTGTAAACAGTTAAAGCCTGTGATGTTTTAAAATGAACTCTATGCTATAGCACGCCTTTTCTCTGTGACAGGCTTTCATTTGTCTTTCTCCAAATTCATTCAGCAATTGTGTATTGCATTCCTACTATGGGTAACATAAATGATTAAAACACACACAGGCCTTGCCCTCATGGTGTTCACAGTCTTATGGAAAAGACGGACAAGTAAACAGATGATAACAGCACCCAACGGTCACTGTGACCAGGCAGCATCAGGGCTAGCAGAGGGAAAACCTAACCAGGTTTGGGGAGTGCAAAGTCCTTCCTGGAGAAAACCAGATGTGAAGGACAAACCAGAGCTTGACCATCAGAAGGGTGGGGGACATTCTAGGCAGAAGAGACATTTGTAAGACCTGAGACATTTATAAGACCTAAGTCTGGTATGTGTGGGTTTCCAAAGTGGAGAGTGTGGCTGAAATGTGAGATGGGGAGAGGTAAGAAATTGGGCCAAGGCTGCAACCTGAAAGGCCCTGCAAGCCATTAAAAACAAACTCCTCAACACATGTTTACATGTTTGCATTTTTATGGTTCTAAATACCTTCACAGGCTATACAGGGAAATGGTAAATTAGAAATCAATATTTTGCAATTTACCCTCATTCAAGTCACGGCAATATAGAAACCCTCAAGATGAAGAAAATGGAGGGAGCTATTCATTTCAAACAAATGAGGCTTATGATGCCTTTTAAGAAATCAGAAGAAAAAAAAAACCAACCTAAACCAGAAAAACCGCAATGGTCTAGAGATTGCTTTAAGATACCAAAATGTTGCTTTTTACGGGCATTTTGTGGTGGGGTGAAGGTCTCAGAGGAAATATTGGGCCATACATCCTCAGATGCCTAATTCAAAATGCAGCTCCCAGCAGAGGGGCTCAAGTATGACTGAGTTAATAGTCTGGGGATAACGGCCTGAAGTCAGAATTTATGATCTCCGACGGCAGCCAGTCCTTAAACTACCCCATTACCAGCCTCCTCATTACATTCTCCCTGCTTGTTTGGCACTGAAAGTTGGGGCTAGAACAGGGAAATTTCCCTAGACTGGCTGCCAGCAAGTTGGAAAAATTGACCACAGAGCGTCCTTATTTGAAAACGCTCCTGCTCTCCGTACCGTCCTCTCGTGCCCCAGACAGAACAGTCATTCAGCGTCCATTGGGTTTGTGACAGTTTTATTTAAAGCGCAATTTACTGAACACTGAAAAGAGAAGGGCTGAATAACTTCTTTGAGCCACTTTATTGCTTTGACCCTACGGCGTGTGAGATAAACTCTTTAGCCAATGCGGCCATTTTAATTTCTTAGGTTTGCTTTTCATATTAGAGTCCCAGCTGCATGAAGAAACAGTAAATCAAAGACATCCTTCTAAATGCAACAGGGAACAGATGTTACAGATGTTTGATGTTTTTGTTTTGTTTTTGTTTTCTAAAGAAGAGAAAGCAGTTCCTATCTCCTTTTCTGTCTATTCAGTATCTTCTCTCTCCAATAATAGAAGTCACCTTGAAGATTTGCAGTGCCAAAAATCCCCATGGGTATCACCATCCCCTCCACCACCTCTACCACCATGGCCCCACCACCATACCACACACTAAGCTGTGTGGACCCCTGCAACAGGTGCTTTCCAGATATAACCTCCTACCAATCAGGCTGGGCTGGTGTTATTATCCCCATTTTAAAGATAAGAAAACTGAGGTTTGGAGAGAACAGTTTAGCTTAGGAGATTAAAAACCATGCTGTGATTGCTAATTATTAGAGAGATGCAAATCAAAACCACAGTGAGGTATCACCTCACACCAGTCAGAATGGCCATCATCAAAAAGTCTACAAATAAATGCTGGAGAGTGTGTGAAGAAAAGGGAACCCTCGTACACTGTTGGTGGGAAAGTAAATTGGTGCAGCCACTATGGAGAACAGCATGGAGTTTCCTTAAGAAACTAAAAATAGAGTTGTCATATGATCCTGCAGTCTCACTCCTGGGCATATATGCGGAATAGATGAAAACTCTAATTTGAAAAGATACACACACCTCAGTGTTCATAGCAGCACTATTTATAATGGTCAAGACCTAGAAACTACCCAAGTGTCCATCAACATACGATTGGCTTAAGAAGATGTGGTATGTATATACAATAGAATATTACTCAGCCACAAAAAAGAATGAGATATTGCCATTTGCAGCAACATGGACGGACCTAGAGATTATCATACTAAGTGAAGTAAGTCAGAGAACAACAAATAGTATATCACTTATATGTGGAATCTAAAAAATAATACAAATGAATCCATATTCAAAACATAAACAAACTCACAGACATAGAAAATACACTTATGATTACCAAAGGGGAGAGAGAGGAGTGAGGGATAAATTAGGAGTATGGGATTAATAGATACAAACTACTGTACTTAAAATATACAAGTAACAAGGATTTACTGTATAGCACAGGGAATTATACCCAATATCTTATAATAACCTATCATGGAATATAATTTGCATAAAAAAAAGAATCACTATGCTGTATACCTGAAACTAACATAATATTGTAACTCAACTATACTTCAATTTAAAAAAACCATGTTGTGGACTTCGTGTGTTTGGATCCTGTCCTTTCACTCTCAGCAAGGTGATGTCCAACTTTACCTTTATCACCTCAGTTCTCATGAATAAAAGGGAAACAACAATAGTGTTTACTCTACTGTTGCCTATTAATTTAGACAATCCTTGTTAAGTGTTTAGCATGGGGCCTGGTGCATAGCATGTTTTCAATAAATTTTAGCTATTATTATTATTGTTATTATTATTACTGGTGTTGTCGAAGTTTGCATCATTATTAAGAGGTAAATTTGAATTCAAAAATCAAGTCTGATTCCAAAACTCAAGCTCTTTCATTCTACTGCATTGGGTGAGACCCTTTCCATACACTGTTTTGTTTACTCAACGCTGCCATGGAGAAGCGGTTCACTTCCTTTTTACAGATGAAGAGGCTAAACTGGAGGGACCAAGTTACTTGCCTAAGATCAAAGAGCTAAGAAATGGCTGACCCTAGACCTTGGGACCACCATCCCCAGTTCTTTCTAAGACACTCCTGCAGCCTCAATTTTTGTCTGAAAACAGCCAAGAAATGCAACAGCAGAGTGTCTGCCAGGCACTTCATCTGGGACAAGATTTCTTCATCCACAACTGATACTCAGCGATCTTTGTACTTTCTGAATACATATCCTGCTGATGCACTCACTGAACCTCGGGCTCTTTACTCAGGGAACTAGTGAAGGCAAAGCCTCTGGTGAGAGGTTTGCCGCAGCAATTTTACTTACACACTGATCCCTGACACAGGCTCCCGGCACCAGCTCCCAATTTCCTTCACCTTGGGAGGGTGCCAGCTGTGTGGGACCAGGGACAAACTGCAACCCAGCCGTTTCCTAGGAATGAGGCAACCTCGGCCCCTTGGAAGAAACCATGCACTGATGGATTTACAGAGAAACGGCACACTGTAGCAGAAAAGCATTGACTGGAGGAGGCCTGGGTTCCTCTTTTGGCTCTTCTCCCTAGATGTGTGTTTTGAGGGAAGCCCTTTATATCTCTTCCCCATCTGTGAAACAGACATGCTGGTTTACAGCATGAGCGTTAACTAATGCCTCTTTCATGACTAAGAGGCTGAATAACACTAATCCCTGTTGAGCATTCCTTCCTGCCTTCTTCATTCGTTAGCTTATTCAATCAACAAATATGAATCCCCTGGAGCAGATGTGAACCCAAGTTTCCAAGCTGCACATCCCCAGGGGCACCTGTCACATTGTGATCACACAGTCCATTCACATAGACTAGCCTGTAGACAGTGTCCTCTGGAGACCTGCCACTCAGTGGCTCCCCTGCAGATACAAGTGGTGATCGTGGTGAACAAATGTTCTCTGTCCTCGTGGGACTAATTATAAGCAAATGGATTGTGTTAAAGGTCAAGAGAGGTAATTCATTCAGTCATTCACTAACTAGTCAAATGCCTATTATGTACTAGGTTGTGTTCTAGGCATGTGAAAAGGCACGCTAAATCATAATACAGGATATTATCAACAGCTTGTTTTCCTCTCATTTCCCCCTCTAAATTCTTATTGTTCTTGAAGCTTCCAGACTTATCTTCTCTAGGGCATCCAATGCACTGGATATATTTCTTTCTTACTCACCCTTGGGTTTCCTAACATAGTGCCTGGAGCAGAGAAGACAGTAAATATTTACTGAAGGAATGAATGCCTCCATGCTTACACACATACTTCACCCTCTGCCTAGAATGTTCTTCTCCTTTTTTCTTGTCTGAAATGTGTGCACTGCTTGACTCGGCTCAGTTGTAACTCCCTGAGGAAGCCATCCATCAAGTATGCAGCGAGAGGTACTGACTCCTCTCTGCTCCCGGAAATCCTGTGCTTCTCTCAGTTGCAGCGTTGATTACATAGTTATTGTCTTTTACATTTCTCCTTCCTTCCTAGACTAAGAGCTACTGTAAGTGCAGCAATAGGATTAAGCATGTGAGCTTTGTGTGGAGTTGAAAGTCTTAGGTTAAAACCCTATCTGGGGGCTTCCCTGGTGGCGCAGTGGTTGAGAGTCCACCTGCCGATGCAGGGGACACGGGTTCGTGCCCCGGTCCGGGAAGATCCCACATGCCGCGGGCTGGGCCCGTGAGCCATGGCCGCTGAGCCTGCGCGTCCAGAGCCTGTGCTCCGCAACGGGAAAGGCCACAATAGTGAGAGGCCCGCATACCACACACACACACACAAAAACCCTATCTGTATGAATTCTGGCTCTGTCACCTTGAAAAAACTATTTCTGTTCTCTGTTCCCTATTTCCAGGTTAGTAAGTTGGAGATTCAACTATTCACATCATAGAACCGCCATGGCATCAACACTGGCCCAGGGCCTGGCACGAAGCAGGCCTCCAGTAATGACATTTTGATGAGAAGAGCTGTAATATAGATAAAAAGAATGATGATTATGAACAGGAGGAGGACATGATGTTGACGATCATGATAATCATGGTGATTTTGACAATGATGAAATGATTATCTGTGTCAAAGAGCACATGCTTAGGAAATATGTACAGAATTCATTGGCCTGATGATTTCAGATGGAAAAATTGTATCCATTCTAATTGGTGGCATTTTGGTTTCCAATAACAGAAATGCTTCCATTTTGACCCCCCTCTTCTTCTGCATTCACTGACCTGAAGTATCCATGGATTTTACCCCTTGGTTCTACTCATTTTGTGAAATCTCTGTATCCTTCTCCATTCCCCACCTGTGCCCCAACCCAGCCAACAAAGCTAGTTCAGAATAATGGACGGCAATACGGGACCCACCTTTTAAACATTCAGTTTGGCTTTACTTAGGCTCAATCTACATTTGCACTCCCTCCTGAAGGCTTCTCTTGTTTATTGGCAGCTAAATCTAGAAATACCAAAGAGGCCCCAAGCAAGAAAAAATAATGACAAGGCAACTAGATGGAGATAGCCTTGTGCTGATCTCATGGGTGCTGGGTCAGACTTTGTCACTTAGCTCAGAGATACTAGCTTGAGGTAAACAGGCAGAATAATTGAAGGGCAAAATGAGGAGAATGTATGGCTTAGTGGTACACTAACTGAGATTTTTCTTTGTGTTAAGTGACCAGAGGAAATAATAAGGCTTTAATCACAGATGACGCTGGCAAACAAAAAATAACCATTGAGGGCTTCCCTGGTGGCGCAACGGTTGAGAGTCCGCCTGCCGATGCAGGGGACACGGGTTCGTGCCCTGGTCCAGGAAGATCCCACATGCCGCGGAGCGACTGGGCCCGTGAGCCATGGCCGCTGAGCCTGCGCGTCCGGAGCCTGTGCTCCGCGACGGGAGAGGCCACAGCAGTGAGAGGCCCGCGTACCGCAAAAAAAAAAAAACATTGAAAACTGCCTAACTTCGAGAGAAGAAATATGAGAACTAGGACAGAAGTGATCTAGCTGATTTTTAAGGTGTATCTCCTGGGGTCCTTGTGAAGAATATGTAAGCTTTTGACTCACTGAGGCCAAATTGAATATAGAAATAATATTGGAATCAGCCCAGGGGTGAATATCTATGTCACTCTGTGATCTCTGAGAAGTCATTTAGTTTCTCAGAGCCTCAATTTGTTCATCTATAGAATAGGATACCTTGCTTTTGAAAGTTCGTGGTAAGGATTGGAAATCCCTGAGTCTAACTTGATGCTGATCACACAGTAAACAGTTAATGAATTTATGTTGACTAAAGAAACATGCATACAAGAACTTTACTAACCACAACCTTATTCAACCATATAGAAATTATTTCTCACAGCACTTACCATGACTTGAAGAAGTTAGCTAAAACACATATTGACCAATTGAAGATATAAAACCTCATTCTTTTTTTGTAATACTTAAAATGTAAATAATTGCATTTGTCCTGTCTACCTCACAAAGTCCTTATAAATATCAAATACAATTAATTATGAGGACACTTTGAATAAAATGAAAGATAAACGGAATGCAACACAGATCTAAGACATTATCTTAAAACATGTATAAATGCCATAGATCTGACACAAAAGGATTTTCCAGATAGAAAGAGCAGTTAACCCTTGGAATTGGCTTACCAAAGGGGAGAAGCAATTAGTTTGGGATTTCAGTGTTCAACAAGGCAGCTACCACGTGGTAGATACTCAAAAATACATACTAAATTAATGAATAGATGAATAAACCTCATGGGGGGCCGGGGTAAAAAGAGGGAGAATGGCTTAAAGCAGGACTCAATATAATGAGTCTATGAAGCTCTATCTGAAACTTTGAAACTAAGCAGTTCCCTAACCACATATCCGCTGGCTCACAAGCAACTTGAGGAAGGGGGAAAGGACTTAGTTAATTCAGAATCTGTTCTATCCTTGCTGTCGGCCCCCACACACACTCTTCACCCTAGTACTTGTCCATTGCTGTGCAGAGGATGCAGTCCTCAGCAGAGGCACACAGGTCCCCAAGTTTTCCTTATGCCACTGTCCCTTTGTACCCAAACACGCCATGTCATTTTCTGCCTCAGTTCCTGCGTATATGCTATTCCCTATGCCTCGAATGCCTTTCCCTTTCCCATCCCCCATTGCCTGGTGAACGCTTTTCATCTTTTAAAACCCAAATCAGAAATTACCTCCCTTGGGAAAGCCTTTTCTACCTTACCCAGGTCTAGTTAAAAGATTCTTTGTCTCTGCTCCCTCAGTTACTTGAACATAGTGTCATTGTTCACATTGTTATAATTGTCACACTGTATGATAATTGTTATTTTTATACATCTTCCCTATTAAACGCTTAGCAATTTGAGGAAGGTATAAATTGTGTTTGATTTTGTGGTCCCTCAGCACCTTGTCTGTTAAATGAAAGATCTCTGGGACAGATTTGGGTTCAACTCCTGGATCAACTTAACAGTTGTGTGGCTTTGGGGTCTAGCTACTTAAACTCACTTAAACTCACAGGAACAGTAATGTTACTCCTCCTTGCCAGATCGCTGGGCAGATTAAATTATATTATTCAAAGGAAGAGCTAGACACAGTGCTTAGACTCCAAAATGTTATCTATTGTCATTATTGTTGTTATTTAATCATTTAAACCATCAGGAGAGAGAACAGTGAACAAGAAGTAGGCACTGCGTCTTCCTAATGGAATTTACAATCTAGAATGGGAGAAATTAAATAGATATTTACACTTAAAAAAAAAAGCTGTGACACATGCTCTGAAAAAGAAAACACAACAACTTTGGGGTGAATATGGTCAGGAAAGGCTAGGACTGTGGTAGGCTGAATAATGTCCCCTCCCAAAGATATCCATGCCCTAATCCTCAGAACCTGTGAATATGTCATCTTACATGGTAAAAGAGGATTTAGAAATGTGATTGAGTTAAAGATCTTGAGATGGGGAAATTATCCTGGATTATCCAGGTGGGCTTAATATAATTATAAGGGCCTTTATAAGAGGAAGGGAGGAAAGTCATAGAAGATATGAAGACGGAAGCAGAGGTCATAGAGAAGATACTCTGCTGCCGGTTTGAAGCTGGAGGAAGGGCCCATAGACCAAAATGTGGGTAGTTTCTAGGCTGAAAAAGGCAATGAAACAGATTCTTCCCGAGAGCATCCAGAAGAAACGCAGCCCCGCAGCCCCATTTTAAACCTATGACCTCCAGAACGGTAAGAGAATGAATTTGCGGTACTTTAAGCCACCAAGTTTATGGTAATTTGTTACAGCAGCAACAGGAAACTAGTATACATGCTCTGAAATAAAGCTTTGGGGCATATAGTGGTTAGGATAGGGGAGGTTTCACTGTAACCAAGCAACTGCTCAATCGCAGCGGCTTAACCCAAAGGTCAGACTCGCTCGCTCTCTCTCGCTCGCTCTCTTTCTCTCACATACACACACACACACACAGACACACACACACAGACACACACACACTACACACACACACACTACACACACACCACACAGAGACACACACACTACACACACACAGACACACACAAACTACACACACACACAGACACACACCACACACAGACACACACACACTACACACACAGACACACACACACCACACACACACAGACACACACACACTACACACACACAGAGACACACACACACCACACACACAGAGACACACACTACACACACACCACACACACACACTACACACACACAGACACACACACTACACACACACAGAGACACACACACCACACACAGACACACTACACACAGACACACACAAACTACACACACACAGACACACACACTATAGACATACACCACACACAGACACACACACACTACACACACAGACACACACACACCACACACACCCAGACACACACACACAACACACAGACACATACACACACACTACACAGACACACACACTACACACACACAGACACACACCACACACAGACACACACACACTACACACACAGAGACACACACAGAGACACACACACTACACACACATACAGAGACACACACACACTACAGACACACACACAGACACACACACACCCCACACAGACACACACATACTACACAGACACACACACCACACAGACACACACACAGACACACACTACACACACAGACACAGACACACACATACTACACACACACAGACACACACACAGAGACACACACACACATGACACACACACACTACATACAGACACAGACACACACACACACAGACACACACACAGATACTACACGTCTGATATGAGTTGGAAGTGACTCTGCTCCTCATCCTCACTGAGGGACCTGCCATCTAGGGATGTCACCCTCTCAACACATGGCTTGAAAGTCATGGAGCTACAATTTGAACCAAATGTTTGACTTGAAGCTATTAGATGCTCAGTATTGACTACGATCCTACATTTGGAGATCATTAGCCAGAGAAGCAAAAAGAAATGTGGAGTTGTTGCTTCATATTCTACTTGGTAAAACAGTGGGTTTACCAATGAATAAAGCAACTGTCACTAACCCTCTTAACCTCCCCACGAACCAGAAATTTTCCCTTGATGTTAGGTATAAAATCTTTGAATGTCAGCACTCAAAGTGGTAACTGAAGATTCTGAGTCAACCTGTTGTTTTATAGATGAAGATTCTGAAGACTTGCCCAAAGTCACATAGATTTCCTGCCAAGGCCAAGACTGTTTCTCAAAACAGCACTTTTCTTAACATTTTGGGTGGGAGAATTGAAGCAGAGAAAGACATTCCATGTAATTCTTTGCACCATTTTAATAAGATAGATTCAGATATTATTCCAACATTTCAGGTTTTAAAAACTGAGGTCCATGGAGTTAATGTCCCAAGGGGTACAGCTTAACCTTCAGCCTCTGGAACCCTGCCCAGGCTCCTAACCTGTACCACACTGCCTCATCTGGGTGGACGTGGCCCTCTCTCCATCAGTGCTGGTAGCATGGAAAGGCAATAATGGGATTCCTTCTCATCCCTTACCGCCCCCAGGTCCACACTGCACTCCTGGGTTGGAGGAGAAAACAGAGAACATCCCAACAGTGAGTCTGAAAGTCGAATATTCTCTCCTAAATCAGTCTTGTGAAGCTAAAAGTCAATAGAAATCTCTCTTCAGCACTAGTAAAGATATGGGAGATTTATAGCCCGTGAGGCAAAGATGAATGCCTTGCCTGTTGAAGGAGTTAATTGGACAGTACTCAAAACAGTTACAGATAACATTTGGAAACAACTTTTCAGATGAAGGGCGTTTACCAGGTTCTGTTTTTCTGCTGGGAGATTTCTTACTGTTTTTCATTGTGAATGCATGCTATGAAGAGAAGTCTTCTGAAAGAGAGGCTTGAGGAACGGTAAGAATGTTTTGACTATGCCATTTTCCCTGGGGGTAGTATACGGTCAAAACTGCTTTGGGTTTTCCAAGCAGAGACTGAAGCTACTTGTGTCCTTGGGTTTCACGGCATCAGTGTGCTGGGATACCTCCCCTTTTTCAGCTAGCTCTGTACTTTTGACAGCCTGACACCACTATCCTAGAGTTTCTGGGAGAGAGGAACTCTTCCAGAACATGTTCTTTAAAACTGCTGCTTCTGGGTTTGAATCCCAGCGTCACCACCAACTGGTTGTGTGACCTTCAGCAAACTGTTCAACCTCTCCGGGTCTCTCAAAGGGAGTGCCTACCTCCCTAATGACACAGCCTATCTTAGAGTGGCTGTGAGTTAATACATATCTATCGCTCAGAGTCATGACTGATGTACAGATGTGCTCACTGTTAGCTGCTGTTGTTAATAATGACAATAGCAAAACCACGTAACCCCAAAGAACTTCTTTTTCCTCGTCTGTAAAATAGGGATAATATTTCTCTCGGGTGACTTGTGAGCTTGAATGAAATAATGCACTTAGGCAGGGATTGGCACAGAGTGGGTCCTCCATCAGTACTGTCTTCCTTCCTTCCTGCAATATAGTTCAACACAACAGTCACTAAGCAAGGCACATGGGTGGGTGCTAAGGGGAATTAAGAGCACAGAGCTGGCTAGAGCACATCTACTGTTAATTCATTTGTTTCTGAGAATTACAGAGCCAGGCATTAGGGTTCCTTGCCCATGACATGGAGATCAGAATGAGGCAGAAACATCTTAAATTCTTCCTAAGGTCTTACCACCCAGCTTAAAAGGACTAGCAGGTTAGACTAAGAGTGCATGGATATATTTGATGCTAGCTGCTTTTTTGCGATATGTCACCTCATTCCTTTAATCCTCGTTAGTAAGTGAGGAAACTGAGGCCTCCCTGAGATGAAACATTTGCCTCAGCGCACACAGGCAGGAGCGGCAGAGACTAAATTCAGAAAGCGGTCCTCAGACTCCCAATTCAGTGTCCTTTCCTGGGTACCGCAGCTTGGGGAAAAGCTCCAGAGCATGTACTCAGGAACAGCACCGGGTGAAAAACAAAACACGGGAGGCTTTGGGGTGATATTTTTAAGTGTGGAAGGTGGTACTTCTGTACTGATCCTTTAAACATTTAAATGACGATGCTGCTTTGTTTTTGTATATCAACTTCAAATGGTTAAACACCTTTCCCAAGTATGATTTCCTTCTTACGATTTCCTTTTTCTTTCCTTTTTCTTACCTGAGATCACACACGGATCTCTGAGATGAGCTCTTGGCTGGCTCACAGAAAGTGGAGAGTGCAGGGCTCGGAAAGTGCTTTGAATTCTACTGTCTTCTCTGCTCAAATTTTGGTTGGGGAATTGTAATGATATCAACAATTCTGAATATTTGTATGGAATTTTATTATTTACAACAGTACCTTCAGATACATTATCCTATGTAATCCTCACGGACAAACTATCAAGTAGGTATCATTAGACACAAGTGGTTCGTTCAAGGCCACATAACAAGTGGCTGGGATGGCAGACCTAGACTCAAATTCAGGCGTTCTGTTTGAAACATTTCTAAACACCTCTGTCCAATAAACCACTCACTGTGATCATTCTAAAAAGGAACCAAACCAGGGATCAAGAATAGGGACCCTGGGGCTTCCCTGGTGGTGCAGTGGTTGAGAGTCCGCCTGCCGATGCAGGGGACACGGGTTCGTGCCCCGGTCCGGGAAGATCCCACATGCCGCCGAGCGGCTGGGCCCGTGAGCCATGGCCGCTGAGCCTGCGCGTCTGGAGTCTGTGCTCCACAACGGGAGAGGCCACAACAGTGAGAGGTCCGCGTACCGCAAAAAATATTAAAATAATAATAATAATAATAATAAAAAGAATAGGGACCCTGAGTCAAATATGTCTGAGTTTGAGTCCTGAGTCTGCCTTATCTGCAAAATGGGTAAGATGAAAACAGTCATAGAGTGAAGAGTAAGGAGTAAAACTTTAACTTTTCCCAGTATTATGATTCAAAACTGTTCATTATTGCTGAAGCATGTTATCTGTAACTTGCCTGTATTTAGCATGTCCTAACAAAATACTAGTATTAATTTAAAAAAATCACCCCAAGAGCTTGCTATTTTAGAGTTTCATAGACGAGGAAAACCAAACCCAAGAGTCAGTGATCAGAAAGGAACACTGACCACTGGCCCTGAGAGCATGTCACTCCATTTCCAAAGCGGGGGACTAATAAATACTTCTCAGATTTCTTCTCTGAAGAGCTAAGCACAGCTGTCTGTTTTTGAGAAGTCAAAACGACAACATGGCACAAAATCCTTCCCAGGTTGATGGAGCAAGGGCACTGCATTGGGTAGTCACATAAATTCTCTTAATTTCCTGGTCAGGTCCACGTAAGAGTTTGCGAGGCCTGCCATAAAAAAAGGTACCCCAGACTGTGTGACTCAAACAACGGTTCTGGAGGTTGGAAGTCCAAGATCAAGGTGTCATCAGGGTTGGTTCCTTCTGAGGGCTGTGAGGGAAAGATCTGTTCCAGGCCTTTCTCCCTGGCCTGTAGATGGCCGTCTTCATGTTCACAAGATGTTCTCCTTTTATCTTCATGCTGTCCTCCCTCTGTGTGTACCTCCATGTCCACATCCCTTCTCTTTATGAGGACACCAGTCATATTGGATTAGACCTGCCCTAGTGACCTCACTTTAACTTGGTGACCTCTGTAAAGACCCTATTTCCAAATAAGGTCACCTTCTGAGGCAGTGGGGGTTAAGACCTCAACATATGGATTTGCGGGGAGGGGACACAGTTCAACCCATAATGGTCCATTTATTATTACTGTACCGTATTGCTATTTTAGTTTGTAGAATTACCTGCCCTTTGAGCTCATTGAGCTGTCCTAAGCTCTTTATATAAAACTCAGTTGACTGCTGAGAGGTAGCTATTATTATCCCATTTACAAATGAGAACTGGGCACAGAGAGGTTAGGTAACTTGCTCAAAGCTGAACAGCTAGTAAATGGTGGAGCCAGAAATTGAAACCAGCTGGGCTGCCCCAGAGTCTGTGCTTCTAAGTGCAAGGCTGTGCTGCCTCTGGGATCTCACAGTCCAAACCTGGGGCTGTTCAAAGGGCTGGGGTCTTGCAATGTGGAGAAGGACCAATTGTGACCCAGGGGCTAGGGAAGGCTTCTCAGGGATGTGATACCTGAGCTGAGTATTAATGAAATGACAATCAGGATTCTGGAGAGAGGAGTGTGCATGGGGGAGAACAGGCTGGAGCACAAGGGGTGCAGGGCCAGGAGGCTGTGGTGGGAGCACCTTGGCCTTGTCAGCCAGGTGAAGGGGCTTGGGTTCTACCTGCACAGGCAACAGGGGACAACTGAAGGAGATTCAGCAGGGGTGTGACATGAACAGATTAGCCTATTAGAACCACCTCTCCAGTGGAGAAAAGTAGGTGCATAGTTTGGGGAAGGGAAAGCTTGACTCAATGTCAAGGTAACACTGGGTAAATCCAGGGTGCAAGCTGCTGGTTAAGACCGGACATCAGCCCTGCAGCTGTGCAGGCCACTTGATGTTTCACGGTCAAGGACAAAGCAACACAGTTCAAGAGGCCCCTGCAGCACATTTTCTCCGCAAAGACAGTGGTGAGGTGGCCAGTCTTTAGGAATCGTGAATAATTGGGTGATCTTTCCTTGTCCCCTTCTCAGATATTCTCTTGGAACTCCCAAGAAGCCTCACCCCAACGATCTGATCTGAATCCCCAGTGAGCTCCACTCTCCCAAGAACAAGCTCGTTAACAACAGACCATTTTTATGGCTACATCCTTCTCAGCGGGCCCATCCCCTTTTTCAGATGTTACCCTGTCTCATGACCTATTTATTAAAGATCAGAGAAAGACAAATATCATATGATATCACTTATATGTGGAATCTTAAAAAAGGGTACAAATGAACTTCTCTACAAAACAGAAATAGAGTTATAGATGTAGAAAACAAAACTTATGATTACCAGGGGATAAGGCATGGGGAGGGATAAATTGGGAGACTGGGACTGACATACATGCACTACTATATATAAAATAGATAACTAATAAGGACCTACTGTATAGCACAGGGAACTCTACTCAATACTCTGTAATGACCTATATGGGAAAAGAATCTTAACAAAAGTGGATATATGTATAATGACTGAATCACTTTGCTGTACAGCAGAAACTAACACAACATTATAAACTATACTTTAATAAATTTTTTTAAAAAATCAGAATATTCAGGAAAAAACCCTGAAATTGTTCTTGAGGGCTTGCTAAGTGGTCTCACAGGTATTTAGAACCCAGGTTCTAGACTAAGTGCTGTCAAAAATAAGCCACATAAGACCTTGAGAAAGTCCTGCAGTCCCAGGACATCAGAGCATGAGAAGACTGCAGGGGACATTTAGTCCCATTTGGGAGGTGCAGTCCCTCAGTGGCTCCCTTGGCCTCCAGGATGAAGTACACCTGCATTCAGGGGCTTTCTGGTCCCTATTTACTTCTTGGGATTTGATTCTAGCTCCTTCCTTCCTGGATTCTCACCCCACCATGTTGCTCAGCTCTGCTCCTTTGTCCATGCTCTGCTTTCCTCCCCTCCTTTCCTCTTTCCCTGATGAAGGGCCACCTAGTTCTCTGACGTGCAAGTCAGATACCAAGTCCTCCAATGCGCCCAGGATGGTTGCACTTTGGGTTAGCCCCCTATTCTCGGTGCTCCTGTTGAAACCTGAGCCTTTCTTCCTTATTCTACTTTTCATTAATACTGCAGTTGTCTGTTTTCTTGACACTCTCCCCTGCAAAACTGAACAACTAGAGGGCATCTGTGATAGGTCCCCTCTCAGAAATTCTAAGCAAGGGCCTGATTCAGAGAAGCTGTTTGGTGAATTTCTATCAAATAATGCAAGGGGAGAGTGTAGGCATCTGCTGCTCGGAGTTTACTCTCAAAATTAACAACAACATTTAAGAGCATGCACTCTGTATGAGGCACAGTGGGGAAGTAGTTACAAAGTGTATGCCCGCTTTCCCCCGTGCGTCCCAAGTTTCCCATCTCTAAAATGGGAGTTGTTAGACTGGCTGGTCTTTGAAACATCTCCCAACTCCTACATTTTATTTTTCAATGGCTGGCTCAAATCACTTGGCTATTAAGAGGCAGAAGTAAACAAAATATGGATCTTTCAACTCCAACTCCAATGCTCATTGATCAAAAATTCAAGTACCATTTTCTAAGCTTACTAGCATTCCCAGCTCAAAAATGCTAGGATTCTCTCTTGCCAAGACTGTGGGGCTACCCAGCTGAGGGAGTGCACTAGGGTAGAACTTCACTCTCAGATTCAGAAAAACAAAAGCTCATCAATCTCTCTTTGGGTAGCTAAACTACATAATAAACTATATTTTTATATTTATATATTTTTTATATTTTTTTATATATTTTTAATATATTTTATATATTTTTATATAAACTATATTTTTATATATATAAAAAAATGTACCTTGTACCTATTGATGCAAAACAAACCACCTCAGAACTGAGTGGCCTGAAACAATAACCATTTTTCCATATCTCACAATTTTGTGAGATAGGAATTTGAGCAAGGCTCAGCTGGGTGACTCTTCTGTTCCACAGGGTGTTGATGAAATTGACCCAGTGGTATCTCACTGGTGGATGGGCTGGTCTGCAGGGCCCTGGTTCTTGTCTTGCGGGAATGCTGGAAGGCTAGGCTTAGGTGCTCAACCAGAGCACCTACCTGAGGTGTCTCCAAAGACCTCTTATGTGGAGGCTGACGGCTACAAGAGTGAGGGTTCCCACAAACCAGATGGAAGCTGCATAGCCCTTTATGTCACAGCCTCTGAAGTCACATAATGTCACATGTGTTGCAGTCTACTGGCTAAAGCAGTCATGATTCTGCCCAGATTCAAGGGAAGGGAACGCAAACTCCACTTCTTTATGGAGGAATGTCAGAAAATATGTAGCCAAGTTTGAAAACCACCACGGTAACATATACTAAACACTACTGTGCACCCAGTATTTGCTAGGCAATGAAAGTTTACTCTCTTAGTCATACTTACTGCCTGGGCCTCTACCTTGAACTCTAAACCCAAATATCCAACTGCCTACTCAGCCCCTCAACCTACAACTTACTATGTCTAAAACTGACCCCTGATCTCCTTGCAAACCTGTGCTACCTTAAATTATCTCATTCAACCTCAACTCCACTCTTCCAGGGGCTCAGGCTTCACACCTTGGAGTCATTTTCTTTCACATCTTTTTGGTCCAATCCTTCAGTTAATCCTGTTGAATCTACCTTTAATATATATCTGGAATCTGACCATCTCTAGCCGCCTTGGCCGCTAAGATTCTGGATTGGACCACCATGTTCTCTTGCTTGAATTAGGGCAAGAGCCTCCTAACTGGTCAGCCAACTGCCAATCCTGCTCTTTCTATCATCGAGTTTGTAAACAATAGCCAGGTGGCCCTTTTAAAAAGTAAGCTGGATCATTCCCTTCTGCCATTCATGACACTCAGGTGCTCTCCATCTCACCCAGAGGAAAACCTGCAATTCCGACAATGGCCTCCGGCACCCTACGTGACCTGACCTCTACCTCTGACCACTCTGTCCTTTGATTTCTCTTCGCCAGCCATTTTACTGCCCTTTGAACACATCAGACAAGCTTCTGCCCCAGGGCCTTTGCATTCGCTGTTATCCCTCTGCAGAGTACTCTTCCCTAAGAGATCCACAGGGCCATCTTCCTCACTTGCTTCAAAATTGTGTTCAAATGGCACCTTACATTGAGGCCTTTCTTGAAATTATCCCATTTAAAATAGCAGCCTCTCCTGCTTGGTGCCTCCCCTTCCTTAAACTCTTCCTCATGCTGCGGTTCTATGTTGAATTCACTGCCATTTGACCTTATATATATATATATATATATATATATATATATACTGTGTGTGTGTGTGTGTGTGTGTGCGTGTGCGTGTGTGTGTGTGTTTGTCTTCGCCACTAGAATATAAGTTGTATAAAGGCAGGCATTTTTGACTGGGTCACTGCGGCATCTGTAGCCCCTGAAACAGGCCTGACAACACAATGCAGGTGCTTAGTAATGCATATTGAATGGATATTTTATTGACTTAAGAAAAAAACCAAATCCTCCTTTTAAAATGAGAAATAACCCGTATTTCTCTTTTGATCTTTTTTTTCCCTCTTTGAACAGAAAAAGTTGCATAACCACATCAGCTTACCCCATAACTGCATTATCTTCTCCCATAAAAATGTTATGAGCTAACATGCCCTTTGGTACATTTTTCTCCTCAGTTGCCTAACATTCCACCTGTTTTCTTGTCATCCTTGCTAGTGATACCTGGCTTGCAGTTGGCACTCAATATTTATTATTGGCAAATTGCAGCCTGTGCTACTTACTGTGTGATATTGAGCAACAGACATTCCGACCGTTTCCCGCCATAAGAGCTGGGGCAATTGGCATTGACCTCACTGTGCTGTCAGGTAGGTAAACTGAAATAATGGATGCCAGTGCATATCCTGGCACATCAGAGGGGGCAGAATATAAGTCCGTTTCTTTTTCTCACAGTCACACTAGATCTATTCAGCCTGCCATTTTTCCATCAAGGAGGAGTTTCTCGGAAGTTGCTAAACCGCAGGATAGGGGAGAGAGAGAATTCAGGGGAGGGGAGACGGAAGCCATACCAGCGTGCCTTTGCTCTCTCTTTTCCAAAACTCAGCTAGTTAGACTGGAGGGTCAGCCACAGAGAGACACATGTCCGCTGCCCTGGGACAAAGGGGAGCTTCTCCTGATGGGTGACTGCTGAAGTGGGTCCTCCATCCCAATGTACCTCTGGGAAGGAAGCCGCCTGATTCACAGGAGAAAACGACTTGACTCCAAACGTATAAAAAAGAAGGTATGGAGGTGAAACGCATCCCTGCCCCGCTCCCTTGGAAAGAAACTGACATTGAAGGGGGAAGAAACTGACATTGAAGGGGGGAAGGGTGGAGAATTAGAGAAGGAAGAAGGAAACTATGGTCAGTCAGGCAGAGAAACTCCAACTAGGCAAACAGCACGTGGCCAGCCAAGGAGAAGGGAAGCCCACGTGCTCTGTGCTGGGCACGTCCCCATAGGTCATGTCTATTTTTCACAAGCAGCTCCAATCATCTCACAAGCGAGTTATTCTAAGTAATCCTATTCTACCAGCGAGGAGCCAGACGCTTAGGAAGATGCACTTACTGGCCCCAGGCCACACAGTTTATAAGACGCAGAGCCGGCAGGAAAGTCACAAGCCACAGGAGAGCCCCCGCGGCCCTGCCCTCTGACCAGGAAGCCCACGAATTTCCGGAGGACCGGCACAGTCCCCAAGGACAAGCAAACAAAGAGGCCAACATTCACTGACACCCAGGCTGGGGGCGGGGGGAGAAGGGGAGGAGGGGAGGTTGGAAGCCCAGCTCGCAGGGTTAGAGGTAGGGTCCCTCATGCCACCACTCCTGAGAGCCTCTGTGCCCTCAGCCTCCAAGGTGGCACAGGACGGGTACATACGCCTCTTCCGTTCCCCCCCACCACGCCAGGCCAGTGTGAGCTGGGCGGCACTAACACAAATAACACATCTTGTTTACTCCTCTCCATGGGAGGCGGGGGTGCACAGGCAGCCTCTCCCCACGCTTTCTACTGGGAGGAACTGGACCCGGCAAGAAAGGATCCACAGAAAGCCCACAGCTAAACCCACAGGACTTACCCCTTCCATGGCTTATCCTCCGAGGCAGAGTCTGGGAGACAGAGTCTGGATCCTGGGGCCAAGGGTCCGTTTTGCTCCGCCTGCACCGGCCAGGAAGCAATCGCTTCCCCCGGCCGCCACGCACACACCTGAGCCCAGGCTCCCCACCTGCCCCACCTGGGCGGCAGCTCCTCCCTCTGCTGCGGCTGGAGCGCTCTTGCCCGCGGCGGGGCGCGCGCCGGCCTCCGTCCGCCGAGTTCGCAGGACCGGACCTGCCGGGGTCGAGAGGGATCTCTCCGACAAAAGATCTGCAGACTCAGGCCCTTCTCGGCAAGCGGCTCTCCCCACTGTTCTCCCCCAGGCTGGGCCGACAGCCACCCTGCAGGGAGTTCACATTGTGCCCGAGGCTCGGGGGAGTAGCTGGGGAACAGGGGGCGGCGGGGCTCCCGTTAGGGCAGCAGGCTCAGGCCCGACCATGTAATCTTCCTTAGTGAAAGCCTCGGCCTATCCCGGCCGACCCTGCGGATGGCTACTCACCCTCACAAAAGGACAGGGGAACCGAAGCCCAACGGGGGCAGGTAGTGCCCAAACTCATAGAAGGATTTCAGGGAGGCCAGAAAGGGAGCTGCTATAATAGGGCATCTGTTTGGGGTCAGGCACTATCTAAGCACGATACATTATTCTACCCAAATCCTGCAATCGCCCTGGGAAGTGTTATAATCCCATTCAAAAGGGGAGGAATCTGAGGTGCAGAGAGACCCAGTAACCTGCCCCACAGGTAGTAAGTAGAAGGATCAGGGTTTCAACACGGGTCTGGCTGACTCTAAAGGGATTTTATTTTTCTAGGTTTGTGTGGGTTTGTGTGTGTGTGCGCGCTCTTTCGCTTTTCTGACAGAGCTGGTGCTGGAAACCCAATTCCCAGTTCTTTTTTTTTTTTTTTTTTTGCGGTACGCGGGCCTCTCACTGTTGTGGCCCCTCCCGTTGCGGAGCACAGGCTCCAGACACGCAGGCTCAGCGGCCATGGCTCACGGACCCAGCCGCTCCGGGACATGTGGGATCTTCCCGGCCCGGGGCACGAACCCGTGTCAATTCCCAGTTCTTAAGAGCTCACAGCTGTCCTGGAGTTTGGGAGGCCAGCACAGCAGGCAGTCTGTGTGACTTTTCTTGCTTTGTTAGGGCCAAACTCATGAAGTGAAAAGCGTCTCCTGCCCTGTCCAGGGCAGAGGCGGGGGGGGGGGGGGGGGGGGGGGGGGCAGGTGAGGAGAGCCCACCTGCCTGCCCATTTCCTCTAACAGGTGGCTCCCATACCGTGCTGATCATCACAGCTGCCAGGGAATATGTTACAAATACAGGCTTCAAGGCCCCAGGGCAGACAGGAGCCCACTCTTCTAGTCTAGGGTCTGGGAATCTGGATTTCAATAAGCTTTTTTAGGTCAAGATGTTTTAATAATAAATGACTCACAGACCTATCTTTTACATCATGAGTCAGCATACAGGCACACACACACTAAAATTAAAATTTCTCAAAACAATAATCACTCGTGCTGTGTGATCACAGTGATATTTTCTATTTTCTTCTGAGCCATGATGTGATATTTAATTAAAAAATCAATGGTCAACACACCCACTCCATTGATTTCATGACTCACAGTTTGATCCACAGTCGTTATGGGGGCTCAGCCTGCAATCAGATTAGGAGCCCACTCCTCCAAGCTACATGGGGCACGAGCCCAAGGTTCTCTGTAACTTTCCCTCCCGGCCTGGCCTTCACTCAGGTCAAAGGCAAGTATTTCTTGTATACATGTGTACAGGATACAGCGAGGAGTCAAGAGCAGAAGCCCTCAGGAGAGCTTGAGCCCGCCTCCCAATCCCAGGTGATAACTAGGCTGTCAAATTTCCTTTGCTCTTAATGCAAGGGCTCCCCCTGGTGGCTTCAGACCAGCCTACAAAGGCAGAGACGGATGGACTAGGTCAGAAGGGCTCTCACCTCCCTGGACCTGCCAGGACTGGCAGCTCTGTGATTTTTGGTTTGGGTCAGGACAAGTTACAGTGGCAGGTCATAGGATGTAGTGGGCACTACTTATCGGTAGCTGTTAGGAGTCTTTTGCAAGTGGGATTAAGAACCATGACTGTTAGAACCCTGTTATTACGTTATGAGATGCTAAACTCAGTTTTCCCACTAAATGTTGGCCTTGGGGATGTCAACAAACCCCTAGGATGTACGTTTCTCTTGTGTACAACTAGAAAAGAGGGCTGGCGGTGTTAGTTTGAGGATTACTGTGCCAGGTGAAAATCTCTACAGTGCTTACTGCTTAATGAGCACCAAAAATATTGGTTCCTCTCTTCCTTTATTTTCTCCTTCTCAATTCATGGTGGTTATGTCACTGTCAAAATGCACATGTTGCACTTGGATGTACTAGTGAAAGAGCATTGTTTTATTTCCGTATAATGATCCCATTTTGCTCATGAGCTCCCACGCCGTGAGTACACAGGTCCTTGCATCCAGCTTGATACAAGGAGAACTCACACAGGCTTATGTGGGAGGGTGGAGGCAGGTACAAAGTGCAGACATTGGGGGGCGGGATGGGTTTTGATCTAAGTTTAGCTCTCGCTACATTTTAGGAATAAGTAATTCAACTGAATAAAGAACTATGAGATCCTCCTCTATCTACAAGGTGCTTTCGTGGCCCACTGTGAGCTTCAGTGATCTGCACTTAATTATGGACCAGGAAGTGACTGACTGAGGGTGTACTGCCCACTGGGAATGGTCTCCCAGACCTTAGAAACATCACCTTATTTAGTTCTTATTATGATTCTCATTTCCAGTTGAGGAAACTGAGACACAGACCAGTTAAAGTCACCAATCCAGGGCAACATAGTTAACGCGTGGGAGGGCAGTCTTTGCAATCCAGGAAGTCTGGCTCCAGAGCCCACACTCACCACCACTCTGGTTGCTCCCATTTAAATCTTAGAGAAATGCAGAATAATAAACTCACAGAATCTGTGAGCTTGAAGGGTTCTTTGAATCCTCCTCTCATTCAGTGAGAAAGCTTAGCTGATACTTTGGCTGAAGTTAGGCTCGATATCTTCTAGACCTTTCTGTCTTTCAAGCCCCTAGCTTCAGTTTGCCCCCGTGGTAATGGGGATAATGGACCACACTCTCCAACAAGGTCCCGCCCATTCCTGGGCATACTGAGCAGTAGATATCAGTATTTCCAGCACATTCTTCACGCTTCCAAACCTTACTTTCAGTCTCAGATACTGCTTGTAGACTTTTAGTGTTTCCGTTCCTGTCTTTCATTTCTCGGCAAACATATTGCTACAAATTGCACCATAAGTAATGGTTTGTAGCAGAATACTGTGATGTAGAAAAGGTTTTAAACAACATCCCAAAATGGGAAATCACGTGCATTCACCTCTTTCTAGGGTAAACTTTGAGCACCATTTGTTATATGAGGACAAGGGTGGAGCAAATAGATTGATTGTCAGAATCAGGACGGTGCTGCTAGGGCAACATATGATTAATATTAAAATTATTATTTGTTACATTAATCATTTCTGAGGACTTCCAGTACAATGCATGATTTATTTATGTATAATTTATATCCTGACTACTTTTGAAACAGAGAGAAGGAAAGAGGAAGGGAACTTAAATTTATTGAGAGTCTATTGTGTAAGAAGCTACACGGTTTGCATGATGGTGAGATAAGAGATGTTATCCCTGGTTGACAAGCGAAGCACGTGAGACTCTGGAAGGTCAAGGCAGATACCCTGGCCTTGAAGAGTCCAAGTCTGACTCTCTGTTTGGATTCTACCCTGCCTCCACACATGGCTCCTTCCTCCCTTCCATGCTGCGACCAGAGGACTTGAAGGATTGGGCAATACAAAGCCAAATAAAGTAAGATGGTTGAACAGGAAGATAAATGCCATATAGAGGACAGGGTGCATGCGAAGGCAGAAGGGATGGATAAACAGTACAGAAATATGGGATGGTTACTACAAGGTATACAGTTATCTAAATGGAAATCATTTAAGGATAAAATACCTCAAATTATCTTAGGAGGTATGTGGGTTCAAAAAGGGGTTTGCTTCCTTTCTACCGGTTTGCAAAAACTGTATAAGCCAGCTGGTTTCTCTTTTGCCTGGAAGGAAGCTCTCAGCTGAATTTTGTGCTCATCTAAGGTATCAACTTAACACTACATCATAATTTAGTAAGAGCTTTTTTGAAGGATGCTAAACAACATGACCAAGCCAAGTTGCCTTCCCTTTAACAGCCTTTTACCAAGAATCTAAGCACCTAGTTTATGTCAAGTGCTGTGCTTGGAGCTGGAGACATAGCAGCCCTTTAGCCTCATCTTCCTCCACTAATGCCAGTTACATTATGTATGCATCACTCAGATGAATGATTAAGATGTTTTCTGATCTGCTTATCTTGTAGAGATCAAAGGAATACCACTCCTCTGCGGGAAGGAGATGGGGCTTGCCAGGAAGTAGGGAATTGTTCCCAGTATCAGCCATTCCCATATCCCATCATCCAGAAAAAGGGGTCCTCAGATGGACAATTCAAGCAGGAATTCCTCTCTCTCTCTCTTTGGTCATGTTTCCTTGGGTCTGGACTTCAAGGCACAGGAATACCATATGATTGCAATTTGGAGGCTCGGAGTACTAAGATATAGGAGTGGTACAGGTCAATTGGCACGTGACTCATGAATCATAATTTGGGTAGCTGATTTTATATATATTTGAAAGCTCTATCAAAGGATAAGAATTAGATTTGCTTTCCTTGCAAGGAGTTAGGGAGGCATAACTTCTCTCCTCCACCCATGTACACATCCCCCTCTCTTTCTAGCCACTCTCCCTCAAATGCCATGCTTATGTTTTGTGGACTTAAGACACCTGTGTAGCATTTCTGGGTAGGAGGGGTCAAATGGCCCCTGACCTGTGGCTGTGGGATAGGAGTGCGGCAGGCAGGTGGTCCTACGGAAGACTCAGTTGAAGGTGCATAAAATCCATTTTAAAAAAGCAAATTAGCAACTGTAACTTACTCTTTGTTTATTTTGTTTAATTTTTATTGGAGTATAGTTGCGTTACAATGCTGTGTTAGTTTCTACTGTACAGCAAAGTGAATCAGCTATACGTATACATATATCCCCTATTTTTTGGATTTCCTTCCCATTTAGGTCACTGCAGAGCACTAAGTAGTGTTCCCTGTGCTATACAGTAGGTTCTCATTAGTTACCTATTTTATACATAGTATCCATAGTGTATATATGTCAATCCCAATCTAGAGACTGTCATACAGTAAGTCAGAAAGAGGAAAACAAACATCGTTTATTAACGCATATATGTGGGATCTGAAAAAATCGGTACAGATGATCTTATTTACAAAGCAGAAATAGAGACACAGATGTAAAGAAAAAACGTACGGATACCAAGGGGGGCTGGGTGGGATGAACTGGGAGATTGGGATTGACATATATACTCTCTGTCTAATTCCTCATATATCAACCCCCAATCTTTGGTAAAATCTAATATTGCTAGATATTTAACTTCAGCTCTGGCATAGTGAAAAAGGAAGCACCTTTGGTCCACATTTGGGATGGAATGTTAAATAAAGGGAGAGCAGTGTCCACTGAGGTCAGCAGTACTGATGACTGATGGGTGTACTGATGTAGAAAAGGTACTGATGGGTGCAGTACTGATTAATGAGAGACTCAGTGCTGGTGAGCCTGGAGGACAGGGGATGGAAGACTCAGGGTTCTGAGATACAGCTACCTCTTCTCACTTGTTGGGGGCTATGGAGGTTATTTTATTAAGGGAGGTAAGATGAGCAGAGAAAATGCTTTGTATTCACCAAATCCCAATTCCTTCTCCTTTTCTTGGGTACGTGAGAAGGCTATATTTCCCAACCGCCCTTGCAATTAGATTTAGGTGTGTGACTAGGTTCTCATCAACGGGAGGTGGGAAGAATGAGTGAATGTTACTTGAAGGACTGCCTGCTCAATTGTCCACTTTCTCTCTTCTCCTTTTGCAGCAATCTCAGAAGCCATGCGCTGAAGATGGTGGAATCACAAAACAGAAGGAGCCTGGATCCCAAAGTCCCTTCTTCTAAGAGAGCTACTAAGGAGATCTGTCCAATAGTCACCAGATTATGATAGAAATAAATCTTTGCTATATAAAGCTATTAAAATTGGGGGGTTATTTGTTCCTGCAGCATAATCTATCTTATTCTGACTAGTGAAATGTATTAGTGAGCTGGTAGGAAAAGCAGAGGAAATAGGAAGAGTTGGGTCAGGGAATAAGGAAACTAATCCTTGGGTGGGTTTAGCCAACTTCTTGAGGATTGAATTGAAGACCAGATATCTGTGCTTAAATGACATTATCTGGGCTGCTGGGAATAACAACAGACATCCTTTATTTATCGAGTGCTTGTGTTGTATCAGGCACAGTGGTCATTACTTTACATATATCAAATTGCCTTACATATACATTAAATACATATACCATTCAATCTTCTCATTAATCTCAGGAGGTAGATGTCATTACTCCTATTTTATGGATGAAGACACTGAGGCACAAAGAGGCTAAGAGTTTTTCCCTTAGGTACAAAGCCTATAAAAGGCAGAATTGTGTTCAAACTCATCTGTTCGATTGGGGTCAAGTGCTATCAATCACAATGCTATAGGTTGTAGCCAAGCTGAAGCCCACAGGGGTGGCATCATTGTGATTTCAGGGGAGGGATGGTATTCACTCGTTAGGGGATTATTGGCAGCATCTGGGGGATAGATTGCAACACCTAGGGAAAGAAGCTGCAGCGTCTAGAAAAGTTATTAGGGCATCAGGCAAGCAGACTAGGGTTTAAGGACTCACAGAGCAAAAAGAGTAAAAACCAGGAATAGAGGCAAATGTTTCATCCGTGGAACAAGGTACACACAGCAAAGGCTGGTGACAGCTGAGGCGCAATGGCACACTGGTGACAGAAAATTCAGCCCAGAGAACAATGGACACCAGATCCGAGTAGCAAGGTTAGCACCAGCCCTCCCCTGCTGGTGTGGATGCCCACTACTATCCTCCTACTTGCTTAGGAGGTGCTCAGGGTCTGAGCCCTGGTGGTCAAAGGCCTCTAGACCTGCTCAGTGTATAGCTGGGACGGGAGGGGAGATGGATTAGAGGGGAGTCTGGCTCTGAGGCGCCCACTGTGAACAGATCAACCAAAGCCACACAATTAGTGTTCTGTTAGAAATATGGCAAAAGCAAATACACTGGGAACTTGATTTTTGACCAATTCTGGCTCAGCCACTTACGAGCTTTCCTTCAGCCAAGTGACCTGTGTCTCTGACCCTCAGCTTCCCGATCTGTAAAAGGGGTCTAACAAACGCAACCCCTCAGATGGTTCTGAGTATGCAATGGTAAAAGGTAATATAAAGAATCCCGTGCAGGAGTTGACCCCTAGTAGGCACTCGGTGAAGGCTGGATCTCTCCCCTCTTCTCTCTCCATAGAGAGGGAGTTATGTATCTCTGCCCAGGGGGTGGAGAAAGGCTTCAGGGAGGAAACAAGGCTTGATCTTAGTGCTAGCGTAGTCAAGGAGAGGACAGTCCAGAGGGAGAAAGGGGCCCGTGCAAAGGCCTGCCTTTAACAACCAAGCCTCCCAAGCAGGCCCTTTATGGCCTCTGCTTTCAGGAGTTGCTGCTCCGACCCTTTGTCGTCCGGAAAGCAGCCCTGTGATGGCGCATTCTTTTCTGCTCTAATGCTGGTGTCTTGCTCACTAGCTACGCTAGCAGAGCGGCCAGCAGCTCAGGTCCCACACTACCAAGAGCTGGTCCAACAGCTTGCAGGGAGGTGGGTTGCAGCCAGGCCCCACCCCCACCCCAAGCCCTGTGTGAAAGACCTCAGTCAAGTCTGAATGAGGCTGTTGGACGGGACGGGCCATTCGGCCCCTCTTCAGGTTGCAAGATGAGGGCCTTTTGTCGTTGCAGTGAAGGGCTTCCTGGGAAGAGGGGTGGCAGGTGTCAAAGAGATCCTGTTGCACACTCTTTCCCAGAGCAGAGGATGCTGCCTCCAGCCAGGTGGAACAGAGAGCCTGGAGGTCAGTGTACTTATTCGAAGGCATTTCTCACCATGGCATTTAATCACCTATGTAAACATCTGGTGAATTGAATTACCTCATTTGATGTTCACAACCAGGGCACATAATAAATCCCCCTTATACAGATGAGGGAAAAGCAGCTCAGAGAAGGACTTGAAAGGACTTGATCAGGGTTAGATTTGGGGGGAGTAGCATGTGGAGAAAGAGGAGGGAATGGAGGAAGTTGGAAAAAACATGTTACAAACAAGTAACTGAACCTGGAAGCTCCAGCTCACCAAGACCCATCCCTTCCCTTGGCTTGCATTTACATCCTGTCTGTGCCTACATCCATATCTCTAGCCCTCCATTCATTCAACCAGTATTGACCTAATCTTGACTCTGAGCTAGGTTAGGCCAAGACATCCAGTGAAGAACAAAACACACACTGTGCTCACTGCCATGGAACGTGCAGTCTAGTCAGGGAGTCAGGCATCCAACAAACAGGTGAATTGTCATCTGATGACTCATACCCATCATTTCTGTGAAGGAAAACAACAGGAAACACTATAACGAGGAGCCCCACTTTGTAGAAGGTGGTTAAGGAGTCTAGGTCATAACCGAATTCCAGACCCATTCACTCATTCATTCACCCCCACAAAGATTTGTTTATTTGTTGAGCTACGCATTGTTCTGTATAACAGTGATCCAGGTATCCAACTACCTGATGGACTGCTCACCTGGGCGCTCCATAGACACCTCACATTCAACAGGGCCATAACTGAGCCAATGCCATAACTTGATCCCCTAAACCCACTCAAATGGCATCAAGCTCACCCACTTTCCAAAGCAGAAAACCTGCCATTCCTTTTTTCAAACTGAATTTAATTTTTATTTTATATTGGAGTGTAGTTGATTTACAATGTTGTGTTAGTTTCAGGTGTACAGCAAAGTGATTCAGTTATATATATATATATACATATACATATATATATATATATACATATTCTTTTTCAAATTCTTTTCCCATTTATTACAGAATATTGAGTAGAGTTCCCTGTGCTATAACAGTAGGTCCTTTTTGATTATCTATTTTATATACAGTAGTGTGTATATGTTAATCCCAAGTTCCTAATTTATCCCTCCCCCCACCTTTCCCCTTTGGTAACCATAAGTTTGTTTTTGAAGTCTGTTTCTGTTTTGTAAATAAGTTCATTAGTATCATTTTTTTAGATTCCACATGTAAGTGACATCATATGATATTTGTCTTTCGCTGTCTGGCTGACTTCACTCAGTATGATAATCTCTAGGTCCATCCATGTTGCTGCAAATGGCATTATTTTGTTCTTTTTATGGCTGAGTAATATTCCATTGTATATATGTACCACATCTTCTTTATCCATTCATCTGTCAATGGACATTTAGGTTGCTTCCATATCTTGGCTATTGTAAACAGTGCTGCAATGAACATTGGGGTGCACATATCTTTTCAAAGTATGGTTTTCTCTGAATATATGCCCAGGAGTGGGATTGCTGGGTCATATGGTAGTTCTATTTTTAGTTTTTTAGAGAACCTCCATCCTGTTCTCCATAGTGGCTGTACCAATTTACATTCCCACCAACAGTGCAAGAGGGTTCCCTTTTCTCCACTCCCTCTCCAGCATTTATTGTTTGTAGATGTTTTGGTGATGGCCATTCTGACCAGTGTGAGGTGATACCTCATTATAGTTTTGATTTGCATTTCTCTAATAATTAGTGATGTTGAGCATCTTTTCATGGGCTTTTTTGGCCATCTGTATGTCTTCTTTGGAGAAATGTCTAGTTAGGTCTTCTGCCCATTTTTTGATTGGGTTGTTTGTTTTTTTGATATTGAGCTGCATGGGAGAAAATATTCTCAAATGAAGTGACCAAAAAGGGATTAATCTCCAAAATGTACAAATAGTTCATGAAATCTTGCTATTCCTGACTCCTATCAATCCTCACTTTTCAAGTGTAATTGATTATGCCTCATTCAACAACATTCACAGATATTTACAGATATTTGCCCATTCCTGTGTTAGGCACTTGAGGTTTTCTGGCACAAAAGAGGTACCATCCTTGCCCTCAAGAGGCTTACAGTCTAGTTTCACCTCAGAAAATGACAAGACTACTCAAAAACATCTCTTCAACTAGTTTGCTGCCCTCCATCCCCTATATGGGGGGGGGGGTGTAGGCTTAGGCTGGTGGTCCCCCTGCTGTAAGCAGCTCTTTGCAGGAAACTGTCCTCAGCAGGAAGCCCATTTTCTTGTCACTTTTGCAAAGCTACATTGCAACTAACTTTTAAACCATGTGGGGTCAAAGTGATTTGAGAGACGCCTGGGGCAGGAAGGGGCAGGAAGGTGGGCGGCACCTCCCTCTTCATGGAGCAGAGCATTGACCTCCAGCCGCTCCCAGATCCCTTCCTAATGCCTGGTTTGTATTCACCTGGCCTCCAGACCATGGCAATAAAATGGTGCTCTGGGCAGCGCTGTGGAGACCAACCAGCCATGTGCTGGTCTCACGCACAGGGGAGCATTTTAGCAGCCAGGCTAATACTCGAATCTTCCACGTTGGCCACAGATGTGCATCTTCCCTTTATCTGCAAATTGCACTGGGCTCCAGGAATCACTGTGAATTGGCCTGGCTCTGGCTTAAGTCACAGACAGACCTGAAGAGCGGAGAGATCATGAATCCTCCACTGTCATCCTGTGGGTCCCGGCCAACAGCCTGGGTTTGTTGGATTCCGCAGCTGTTCTCATCTTGATGATCTCACTCTACACCTGATGTCTTCACCATCTGTCAGCGACACAGAGGCCATGCCGGACTTGAGTGTGGGTAAACTTCAACAAGGGGCTTGGGGTTGGGGAATTCAGCTAGGAAAAGTGGATAGAGCTTGAAAACAAATATTAGGGGTAGCAGAAGGAAAAAAAGATCGATAGGAAGAGTCGTAAAAGTGTCTTAGGAAATAGAAATATACAAATTATGTATGACAGGTAAACATGGTCGTCTGTTCATACATTCACTGATGTCGTTCATTTAACCAACCATTCTTGACTGCTGGATGGGGGACATGAGCTGATGTATCCGTCAGGGTCCAGTACGGAAAAATGAAATCACTCTAAATGTTTGAAATAGAGGGGATTTAACACAAAGAATTGGTTACACCGGGGATGGAAGAGCTAGGACCAAAATGGGGACCACGAGGAAACCTAGAGATTCCCAACAGCTGGGAGCCACTAGGCTGAAGTGAAAAGGAAGAGGTGGTGTTATCAGGTCTCAGGAACTGGAATCACGCAGAGGCGATGAGAGAGAAATGGCCTCTGGCACATATACCTCCTGAGGCTTCTATAGAAAGGATGCAATCAGCCTGGCTTCTCCCTCCCTCCCATCCTGTCTCCTGTCAGTGCCTCCCAGTAGACAAACCCAGGCAGATGCCAGTCAGTGCAAGGGCCTGAGCCATGCAGCCCGCAGGGTCAGACACCCTGCCACCCAGGAGAGAGCAGGGTCGGGTGAGGATTGGATCTGTGGGCAATCTCACCCAGGTCAAGCACAGAGGATAAATACAAATACCAGGAGAAAAAAAGTCAATGACTTCTTTTCTAAAGTTGCAAGACCAAAAAAAGATAGAGTAACAACGTGCCTTTTTTGTGGAGGGCAAGGGTTAGGAAAACTTCTTGGAGGAGATGACAGATGAGCCAGGTCTTGAGTGAGGCATGAGAGGATGAAGTGAAAGCAGGGAGGGGACATTTCAGGAGAGGTGATGGCATGCAGAGGACCACAGCTTCTGTAGAGGTGCTGGCATCCCCGGGAGCAGAGAGAGTCTTAAGGAGGGCAGGGCATGTGGGCAGGAAAGCAGCCCAGCGGAGGTAACAGCAGGAGGTAGGGGCAGCCCGAGGCCTGAAGGGTCTACTGAGTTCAGATTTAGCCTGGAGGCCTGGGGAATTCAGCTGTCTGGTGACTTTGCAGATCATCTTCATTGTACAGGAAAAGTTTAATACCCCAATATCCTCTCTTCTCCTACTAAACCAGTGGGAAATGCACATGTCCTCCTGAATGCTCACTTTTAACAGTTATTCAAAATAGGTTTGGAATCCTCTGATCTGACAACTGTCTTCAGATCTCAAGATAGATTTTCTGAAAAGGCACAACTTTGCTTTGGAGGACAGATTCACTTTTTTGAAAACCTCACAGGGGATTGGGAATCCAATCAGAGGAAGAGTGTGGTCAGACAAGCCACTGTGCTTTTGTGGCTAAAACTGAGGTGTAGTTAATACAGTCTGAGCTGTGGCTCCATCACTGGAATGTGAAGGTCACTTCTCTAGGTGGCTGCGCAGAAGAGCGGTACTCATTCTTATATCTAAGGAGTCTGTTTAAAAGTCAGTCTCATTATTTTATGATTGAGCATCGTTATGATTTAGTTTAGGCATGAAGAGCAGATGAAAAGGACAGCCCCTCCCATTGGTATAGCATCTCACGGTTTCTAAAACACTTGCACAAAATCCAAGGAAATTACAAAGAAATAAAGATAGGTAAAGGAGGCAGAAGGGCAAGAAACTAAATTATTCTTAAGAGACAATTTTTTAACACTGCACTGTCAAGAGAGACAGGAAGTCAATATCTGCATATATTTCAAGACGTCACTACCTGAGGATACTTTGGGGAACTCATTGTCAGAGGTTTGGAAGTTGAAAACCATAACGTCCAGTTAACTTTCAGATTTCTGAAAAGTTGGATGATCATTCCGAGTGATCACAAAATAACATTTACTATCTACTCCTACAACTTTTTTTTTTGCTTCAAGGAAAATAAACATACCAATTGCAGCACACACTTTTGGTAGCTAGCACTCATTTCCCCTGGTTCCCTCTTTCTCCTGCTTAAAAATATTCTTTCAAAAAAATGTATGCGCTCATTCTTCCCCCACAAGCCCATGTGATCTTGGGAAAGCTGATCCCACCCCTAGTTCCGGGTATGGGTCTTGATTGACAGGTCATCAGCACCTGCCTCCACTCCAACAAAGTGATTGGGTCAGTGGTGATCATGTGATCTAAGCCAATCCAATCAGAGGAGTTGGGGGATTCTTTCTTAGAATACTGGAATGAGATTTCTTCTTGTTCTCAAAGTACACTAGGAACATGTAGTAGTGAGGGCTGTTGACAGCCATCTTTGACCATCAGGAGAGTCAGGTTTAGAACATCTGAAACTAACACAACATTGTAAATTAACTATACTTCAATAAAAAATTTAAAAAAAAAAGAATTAAGCTTACCAGGCAGAAGAAAGAACATGGGTCCTCGAGCTGCTGGATGGATTAAACCAGCCCTAAGGCTTAATCTACACATGGAATT
The DNA here is from genome assembly GCF_964270905.1 of Leucopleurus acutus. Taxonomy (NCBI): domain Eukaryota; kingdom Metazoa; phylum Chordata; class Mammalia; order Artiodactyla; family Delphinidae; genus Leucopleurus; species Leucopleurus acutus. Next base: position 145,669,985 of record NC_139143.1, on the reverse strand, counting down.
TCTAGCTCTGGGAGCCAATAAAGTCCCCATTTGGCTTGCCATTTGGAGTTGGGTCTTCTTTTTCTTGTGATAGAAACCTGTGTGATAACAATACAAAATTCTTTTGTAGAATGAAAATATTGCTTATGTGAGACACAATTGCTTTTAAACCAGCACTTATTGAGCCCTGAGTCTGTGCCAAATGTTTTCATATACATTTTTTTATTGAATCTTCATACATTATCCCTATTTTTAGTTGAGGAAACTGTGGCTGAAACAGGTGACCTGACTTGCTTTCGCAGGATAATTAACACTGGATGCTGTAACAAATACCTCTTAATTAGTGGCTTCGCATATATAAGTTTATTTCTTGCTCACATCACAGTTCGAAGGTAATCAGGTGGTTCTTCTATGTGAGTGTCCTTAAGTGATAACACACGGTTTTGACTCACTTCCCTTGTGTGACCCTGACATCCTCGATTATTCTGTTCCCGTCGGTGTGGATACAGAGACAGAGAGTGTGTGAAAAATCACTAGGGATGCTTTAGGGACAAGGTCTGAAAGGGCTCCATCACTTTTGCCCACATCCCATTGGCCAGAACTCAGTCAATGGCTCCCAGTTGCAAGGTGGGCTGGGAAGAGTCTTCCTAAGTGCCCCAGGGAAGAGGGAGCATGTCTGTCTGTCTCCCTTGTGGAGGGCCATCTCAGGATGCCGCCTACCACCTTCTGTAAGCGGAGCCAGGATTCTAAGCTGAGCATTGTGTTTCCACAGCCTTCTGTTTCTCCGGTTTCTCCTTTTTCCTCCTCTAAACACCCCCTCCTGCCGGCCACCATACACATTCACATTTTTCTTAATTCCCTCTGTAAGCAGTTACATAAAGGTCAATTTGTATTTTTCTTCAGTATCTTCCGAAGGAAAGAAGAAACTCCCAGCTTCCCTGACATTTGGTAGAACCACAGAAGCTGTTACTACCTCAGAGAAGTGCTCACTGCATGATAATGTATATGAGGGATTGATCATTTACTTAACCTCAAAGCAGATGGACTTTATAAGGAGAAGTGTTCTGTAATGCAGACATGACTGTGAAGAATAAATCAAATTTCTCTATGTACTTAGGGGAGAAAGAATTATTCAAATGTCTTGTCGGCAGCTTTCGGTCCGTTTACTGGACCCGCAATCCCACGTAACGGCCACCAGGGGGAGCGCTAGGCCCATCCCTGCACAGGCAGCTATTTTAGAGGCTGCTCCTAGCCTCAAGGAAGAAGCCAAAGAAATAAAGGACTATGATATTTTTTCCAAACCGGACCAACTTATAAATTATTTGTGAGTCCAATAAAAGGAAATTATCAACACTTCCTACTATTTCAAGAGTAATATATTCTATGTTAGAAAAAGATTCAATTATTTCCATGGCTATGATTCAGACAATGGAAATCGGAAGCAACCACAACCTAAAAAAAAAAAAAAAAAAAAGGTAATCCTGTGTAAATCCCTGTCTTTAAAACTCAAATCAGAGGATGTGAATTCTGGCCCTGGTGGACATGAGTTATTTGCCCTGAAGGCAGTAGAATTTGATGGACTTGGGGGAGGTGGCTGGAGAGGGTGTGTGTGTGTGGTGTGTGTTCGTGTGGTGTGTGTGTGTGCTGTGTGTGTGGTGTGTGTGTGCTGTGTGTGCTGTGTGTGTGTGGTGTGGTGTGTGTGTGCTATGTGTGTGGTGTGTGCTATGTGTGTGGTGTGTGTGTGGTGTGTGTGGGGTGTGTGTGTGTGTGCTGTGTGTGTGCTGTGTGTGCTTTGTGTGTGGTGTGTGTATGTGGTGTGTGTGTGTGGTGTATGTGTGAGTGTGTGTGGTGTGTGTGTGTGGTGTGTGTGTGTGGTGTATGTGTGAGTGTGTGTGGTGTGTGTGTGTGGTGTGTGTGTGGTGTGTGTGGTGTGTGTGTGTGTGGTGTGTGTGGGTGTGTGTGGGTGTGTGTGGTGTGTGTGATGTGTGTTTGTGTGGTGTGTGTGGTGTGTGTGTGGTGTGTGTGTGTGGGGTGTGTGTGGTGTGTGTGTGTGTGCTGTGTGTGTGTGTGCTTTGTGTGTGGTGTGTGTATGTGGTGTGTGTGTGGTGTATGTGTGGGGTATGTGTGTGGTGTGTGTGGTGTGTGTGTGTGGGTGTGTGTAGTGTGTGTGATGTGTGTTTGTGTGGTGTGTGTGTGATGTGTGTGTGTGGTGTGTGGTGTGTGTGTGTGTGGTGTGTGCTGTGTGTGTGTGCTTTGTGTGGTGTGTGTGTGTGGTGTGTGTGTGTGGTGTATGTGTGGTGTATATGTGTGGTGTGTGGTGTGTGTGTGGTGTGTGTGGTGTGTGTGGTGTGTGTGTGGTGTGTGTGGTGTGTGGTGTGTGTGGTGTGTGTGTGTGTATGTGTGTTTGTGTGGTGTGTGTGGTGTGTGTGGTGTGTGTGTGTGGTGTATGGTGTGTGTGTGGTGTGTGTGTGTGTGGTGTGTGTGGTGTGTGTGATGTGTGTGTGATGTGTGTGTGGTGTGTGTGTGTGGTGTGTGTGTGGTGTGTGTGGTGTGTGTGTGTGGTCTGTGTGTGGTCTGTGTGTGTGGTTGTGTGTGGTGTGTGTGTGTGCTGTGTGTGGTGTGTGTGTGTGTGGTGTGGTGTGTGTGTGTGCTATGTGTGTGGTGTGTGCTATGTGTGTGGGGTGTGTGTGGGGTGTGTGGGGTGTGTGTGTGTGTGCTGTGTGTGTGTGCTTTGTGTGTGGTGTGTGTGTGTAGTGTGTGTGGTGTGTGTTTGGTGTGTGTGTGGTGTGTGTGTGTGGTGTGTGGTGTGTGTGTGTGGTGTGTGTGTGGTGTATGGTGTGTGGTGTGTGTGGTGTGTGTGTGTTTGGTGTGTGTGGTGTGTGTGTGGTGTGTGGTGTGTGTGGGTGTGTGTGAGTGTGTGTGGTGTGTGTGATGTGTGTTTGTGTGGTGGGTGTGGTGTGTGTGTGTGTGTGTGGTGTATGGTGTGTGGTGTGTGTGGTGTGTGTGTGTTTGGTGTGTGTGGTGTGTGTGTAGTGTGTGGTGTGTGTGTGTGTAGTGTGTGGTGTGTGTGTGTGTGTGTGTGTGTGTGCAACCACAGTGAATTTGACCCCATTTGACTCCTTATTCTTTCCCAGCACAAGGGAGGTAGGGCAGAATAATCTTGTCCAAACAACTGAATGAGGAACATTATAGAATTATTTTAGGAAGCATAGTTTTGGTATTCCCAGCTCTATAGACAAACAAAATAATGTGGCTCAAAAGGTCTTGCTTTCATAAACCAGGTTGTTGTGTTAAGACAGGCCCTTTTGCCCTGTCCAGCTGACCCTCTGAGCAGCACTCTTGCTAAGCAGCAGCCTGGGGGTAATGAGACAAGCGTGGTCCTTGGCTCCAGAGAGGCAGCCGGAATCTTGCCTCTGTGGGCTAGTAAAAATGAGACTTCGAGCAAAGTACTTAACCTTTCTGATCTTCAGTTTCTGCAAAACCCATCTCACAGAATGAGCACTAAGATGAGATGAAGTGGGATGCGTGAGTATCCATCACATCGTGAGTGGTCAATGAATATCAGCTTTCTTCTTTGATAAGCCCCCTTGTTTTCTTAAAGAGGGCAACAAGTAAGTCTGAACGGAGTCTGGTTCCGCATTTTAACAAATTCTGAGTCTGTGGGCCTGGATTCATGAGGACTTACTTTGAAGGCACAGCGGGAGTTCTCTCCCCGGATCCCTTAGCTCTGGAACAGGCAGCCTGTTTGTTGGGGTGTGCGCTCTCCAGGGGACCCAGGCACTTAACTGGGCTAACAAGTGTTTTCTCATGGACAGAGACCAAGGGAGCAGAGAGTGGGAACCAGAACACATAAACCCCACGTTCTCCAGCAGCTGGCATGGTTACTTAGACACCCTTTTCCCCGATTGCATGAAAAGCAGAACAGGAGCTGGTGAAGTTGAGAGCCTCAGCTAGCATCTGGGGCACTCAAACATGCCAGGCCTAGGGCTTGGAAGGAGGGTGGGTTGCAGGCATCCTGCAAGGGCCAGGACTCTGGGGAATCAGGTTAGCACCCCAGAACTGAGAGAAAAGTGATGATCCTAGGAGGAAGGTCCTCTATGCCACAGGGACTGCCAGCAAGCCGCCTGGAGAGCCCAGAGCCAGCTCTCCATTCCCAGAGCTGGTCCTGAACACTCACCTCTGTTCCCTCCCGCTCCTCCCGGTCTGATCCATGTTTGTGACCCCGTGTGCATAACGACTGCCTATTCTCAACTCCACCTCCCCAACTCTCCGCCACTTCCCTCAGCCTTTCTCTGGGCCCTAGGAGGCTGACCTGCACAGACTGCATCACCTGGCCTTCCTCACTGTTTGGTTCAGGCTGTGAAGTGCCAGTGGGAACTCCTAAGGTGAGATGAGAAGGAGGTCAGGGCATTTGTCTCCCGGCCCCTCTCCCTGCTTGCAGTGGTGTCTCTGGAAGCACCTGTGTCCTCTCATCACTACAGCGTCACTGCCCTCCTCCTGGCCAGGTACCCACTGGGCTCTATTCACCACCTTTCCTCCAGCCATATGGGTGGTAACAGCTTCCTGCTCTTGCTAATCTCTGGTTGCCTCAACGCCCCTTGTCAGTTCCCTCAACTTCATCCACACCTCCCTGAGAGGCCCCATCATTCAAATCTCTCCTTTTGAATGACCCAACCTAAATTCTGATTTCCACCAGGGCCTTGATGGATATAGCATCCCTTTATGAATATTTATTTATTTATATACTATCTTGTTTTAGAAAGGAGCTTATCAGGATATATAAGATATGAAATCACCAACGTTAAAAGTGGAATTAAAAACTGTGGGTAGAAGGGCATGCTTTGGAACCAAAGATAAAAGTAAGAAAACTGGGGGGCTTCCCTGGTGGCGCAGTGGTTGAGAGTCCGCCTGCCGATGCAGGGGACGCGGGTTCGTGCCCCGGTCCGGGAAGATCCCACATGCCGCGGAGCGGCTGGGCCCGTGAGCCGTGGCCGCTGAGCCTGCGCGTCCGGAGCCTGTGCTCCGCAACGGGAGAGGCCACAGCAGTGAGAGGCCCGCGGTACCGCAAAAACACAAAAAAAGAAAACTGCATGCATCGTAACCTTCCCCCTTGATCACTGGCAGGCCACACACGCAGCCCCTTGCTCTCCCACAAAGTCTCGCATCTATTAAGTTCCGAGTCTATAAAATACAAATAATACAAATAAGTCAGTTACCCTGCACAAACACAAGTGTTTGGAGATAGGAGTTTCAGCAGCCTTCTCTCAGCTGTAATGAAAATGTTAGCACAAGTTCGTGTGCCGAATGCACAGTGAGAACAAACTCACCGAAACGTCATCGGAGTTTGGAGGAGAGAAAGGTTCATTGCAGGGCCATGCAAGGAGATGAGTGGCTCATGCTGGAGTTCCCAGAAGGGTTTCAGCAAAGTATTTTTAAAAGCCAGGTGAGGGAGGGAGGTCACAGGCTATGGGATTAGGTCTTGCACAATTCTCTGATTGGCTGATGGTGAGGTAGCGGGGTGGTGTCACAGGGGTTAACAGTATCAACCCTTGGCTCCAGGAGGCCTGGGGCTATGTGCTCAAGGTCATCAAGTAGTTAACATCTTCCATTTGGTGGTGGGGGGGGGGTGGTTCACATCTGTATAAAACAGCTCAGGAAATGTGCATCAAATACTGTTACCTAGGTTCTTCAGGGAGGAGCTAAAGCAGAGGATACGGGGTAAGGGCCTGTCCCGGGAAGGCCGCTTAGGGTCCTGCTAGGTTACAAAAATAGGGTGGTGCAGACAGCGCCAGAAAGGGAAGGAGGCGGGGAGGCTGTCACCATAATGATGGCCTTGGCAGTGACAGAGAGGAGGGTACCCTGGGAATCTAAGAGCAGGACCAGAGCGTGGCTGGGCCCTCCAGTCCTGGCCTGGATCCAGGGTCCCTGCAGAACCTCGAGGAAGTGATGGCTGGATCGCCGTCCTATGTTCTGCCGTTAGCACAGCCGAGCTCTGTCCAAGGAGTGGCTTCTCTCTGCTTCTTTTTCTGCACTTGTCTTTCACCTTCCTTAGAGCTTCTAGTTACTCGGGTTTCCACATCGTCATGACTTTTGTTTGCACCTCACATCAGTTTATTTAGGGCCTCTGTTCTACCCGATAGCCTTTCTCTGGGCATCCAACCAGCCTTAGTTTCTGCTACTCATAACTGGATTTTCCTTATATCTTTCAATTCAGCTTCCCTAGAGTGAAAATCTGATTGGCCAGCTCACCTCTCTCTGGGCGGAGCTTCCCATGTTTGGCCACATGAGAGCCGGCCTTTGTCCACCCTTAGTGCAGTCACAGGCTCCCGGGGAGTCACATGCTAAATGTGGCAGCTCAGGGGGCTGTGGTGTGGGGGCGGGGAGGGAGGTGTACGTGGGCAACGCTGTCAATATTTGTGCTCTTCATAAAGAAGTTGTGGATGATTTGTAAACATCTGTTGATTCAGGTCCCTTGTGGCCCCTGGGAGTCTTTTTTATGGCTCCATCCTCTGCAAGGAATTCTGCTGATCTACTCCAGCCCTGAAAGCAGAATGCAGACAGCAGAGGGAATATAGCCTGGGCCAAAACAGTAGGCCTTGAGGTTTGGTGAGGTCACTGTCCCCCACATACCAGAGAGTGAGCTAGAGGCTGCAAGGCAAATCCCAGACACTATCTGCTGGTGAGGACAGAGCAGGACTCTGGCCTGTTCCATACTGACTCAGGACATGGAGAAGGTGAGCTATGGATGGAGATCCAAGGGGACTCCAGCTGAGCCTGGGGTAGGCAAGTGCTGTCGCTTAGCCAGTCTCGACAGCAAGTTCCTCTTTCGTGTGGACAGCCGTCAGAGGAGAACTTTCCCCAGAGACTTTTGCAGCGTCAGTGATGGCAGAATGGAAATCCCAACTCTGCCATGTATTAGCTGTGTGACCTTAAACAAATTACTTGATTATTGAACCTGTTTCTGCATATATAAAATACAGACAGTAAGTTCTAGCTTTTGGAGTGGAAGCAAGAAATCCATGATAGGGTGGGTATCAAATTCTTAGAGACCAAGCTCTCAAAAATGGATAGTAAGTTTTATGATTATGAGCACGGTACAGCTGCTGACCTATCTTCTAATATTTGCTCCTAAATATTAGATTGGACTTGGGCTCCCAAAGACTTAGGAAGGAAATAAGCTTTCCAAACAAAATGGGGCGTCGTACCATTGATGACAAGGCAGACACAGCGTCTTGAATTACACAGGGCCGGCTGTGGCTTGAAAAATCTATTCGCGAAGCTGAGCTTTGGAAATAAACTTTTTAAAAAGGCAGCAATACAAGAAAAGATAACAGTTCTCCCTAGAGGCACAGCAGGCTAGAAAGCATCTTCTTGCCCGGAGTCACAACGGTGGCTGGGTCCATCATAGCATCCCTCTGCCTCTGAAATCCAGGAGGTTGTGAGGGAAAGCACAGGCAACCTTGACCTCATACTCCAGACACCATCTCTCGAGACAGTCCTCTCCATCAGTACCAGAGATCCTTTGTTCAAGTGAGAAGGTGAGCCACGAGTCACTGAATTCCACCTGTGCTGTTTGGGGAGTATGACAGGAGGCAAGCGGCTTATGGCCTCTCTCCTTCTGCCTCCTGGGGGAAGGGACTGTTCCCTGGCAGCTCAGGGGGCCACTTCTCTAGTGAGAAGGGAGGGAGCCCCTCAATCTTGCTGCTGGGGCGGGAGTGGGGGTCAGGCTGAATTATCTCTCAACAGCAACTGGCGGCTACCTCGGCTGGAGTCAGCGAGCTTGTAAAATCGCTTCCCCGAGGCACTCCAGCACCCAATTTGGAGATGAGTGGGGATTTACATGATTCAACGGAATGTTTCTTTCCGGTATCGGGGCTCAGTTAGTCGTGAAGGAGGAATTTGCGAGCAAAGCTCGCTGGCTGTGACTTGTGCTTTCTTCTTGTCCAGAGGGGCTGCAGGAGTGCAGGCATAAAGAGCTCAGTCCTTGAGGTTAAAATAAATGATGCTCGGGGGTGGGGTGCATCTGTTTCATTGTGACCCTAGGGAGTCTGTCTCTGGGGTAAGGAGAGATGAACAAAGAAAACCCTTCTGACTTTAAAGCCTTAAGGTCAGGGTCACAAGATGTACTGAATGTTTATTTGGGGCCGGGTACTATATGAAGTCATTTACCTAATATGGCCTCATTATATCCTGATAATAACTCTATGAGATTGATGGTTTTGTCCTTATTTTATGGATGAGGAAACTGAGGCTCAGAGAAGTTAAGAGAGAAAGTTGCTCAACTGACTGCCAACACCAAGGGGTGCTCCCTGGAGGTGTGTCTGGAATTTGATCCCAAATAAGCATCATGCAATCTAAAAACAGTTGTCTGATAGACTGGGAGTTTGGAACTGACATGTACACATTGCTCTATTTAAAATAAAATGCCTTTCCATGAAAAACAAAAATAAAAACAGTTGTCCGGTTCATTTGTTTTGCATTTACAACCCATGCAGGATCTTGCTAGAAAAAGGTAACGGGTGGTCACAGAGCTGGAGAGTGGTTGTCTCTGCTTCACTTCTCTGTGGTTTCATGGATTGGAGGGGATTGGAGACCTTACCAAGACTGAATCCAAATCCATGGTGATCCACTTACTAGGTCTGGGATCTCAAGCAGGTCATCTATCCTTACTGAGCCTCAGTTTCTTCATCTGTTTCACTGGGTTTCTCTAACAATTCAAAGTGATCATCGCTGTAATGACTCCACAGACATCAGGTTCACCTCTCTTCCAATTACCACTTGCTTTGTACTAACCACCCCCAAACATCATGGCATAAAACCACAATAATCCTCTATTTTGCTCATGAATCTACAGTGTGGTCAGGGCTCTGCAGAGACGGCTCATCCCTGCTCCATACAGCACTGACTCTCCATACATACAGCACTGACTGCTGCAGACATACAGCACTGACTACTCCATACATACAGCACTGACTGCTGCAAACATACAGCACTGACTCTCCATACATACAGCACTGACTGCTGCAAACATACAGCACTGACTGCTCCATACATACAGCACTGACTCTCCATACATACAGCACTGACTGCTCTATACATACAGCACTGACTGCTCTATACAGCACTGACTGCTCCATACATACAGCACTGACTGCTCCATACATACAGCATTGACGACTGAGGGCCTCAGTTGGGGACCCTCTTCCGGGACAGCTCACCCATGTGGCCGGTAAAGCTGCTTGTCGGTGCCTCCCATGTGGGTCTTTCTGCAGCATGGCTTGGGTCTCCTCACAGTGTGATGGCTAGGTGTGAAGAGTAAGTGTCCCAAGACCCAGGAAGCGAAAGCGCTCAATTTATTAAGTCCTAAACCTGGAACTGGCACGATGCCACTTCTGTCATATTCTGCTGGCCAAGCCATTCCAGAGTCCAGATGCAAGGGGAAGGGACATAGGATCCCCTCTTAGTGGGAAGAGCATCAGTGGGTTTGGGGATGTTTTAAAACAGCCCCCCGCTCACCCCCAATCTGTCCTCTGGCCACAAATTATTTATATTATTCCACAGACTAATTATACCCAGCACCTCCCAATATCCCCAGAAAGTCTCCTCTGGATAGGGTGCTGGGTTCAGGCTTTTGTCGTCTAATCAGGTCGAGGTGTCAGTGAGGCTCCTTGGATACGGGACCTGAGATACAGCTCCTTCTTGATCAGACGTCCTGGCAGCTAAAGAAGACTGGACGCCTGCCTCCTCATACAATGTTGACACAGACCATGGCCAACCATCAGAGCATCACCGCTCAGCAGAGGCGGGGCTGCTGTGTCAGAGCCTAGCGGGGAGGTTTCCTGCAGCAGCCTAGTGCCGTGGACCGAGCACAGGGGTGATCACCGGGGACCAGGGTTCCAATCCAGACTCTAGCGTTGATCTGATGGGTGGTATTGAATATGTCACTCCATTGCTCAGAACCTTCATTCCCTTTTCTTCAAAATGGGGCTAATAATCTCTACTTCATAGAGACTTTGCAAGATTTAAATGAGGTGTTGTCCTGGAAACAGCCCAGAAATCTTCCTGACATATACTAGGTCTTCGATAAAGGAGAGTTGAATTTGGAATCTGAGACATGCAAATAAATTGGGCATAAAGATATTTATTTCACAGAGTGAGTGCATAGCTCAAAATATACAAAAGGGATTTGTGAGCTGTAACACCTTGCAAAAGAAAAACGTGTGTGTTTGTTTCTTTTGTTAACGTCCATTGGCCGCTCCCCAGTCAACGTCCCAGCATCAGCAGGGTGGGGTCCCCTTCGCCCTGGGGCTGGTGACAGTTTCATCTCTGAGGCAGAAGCTACAAAATGGAGCTGCTGGTTGGGCCTTAGCTTTTCCTTTCCTTCTGTGCTTGCCTTGTACCCTGAAGTCAGTGGATTTCATCTACATGGGATTACACTCGAATCCTGTAATCCAGTTTTTTTGGTGCTAGGGGAGATCTCTGGAGCCAATGAGCAGACCAATCTAGATTGGAGCGAAAAGGTCAGAGTCGCAGGATGGGTAACGTGGTCTGTTTCTGAGAGATAATCATGAAGCCGACTGAATATGGATTTAGAAGCAGGGAGACCAGGGTTCGAAGCCTGGCACTGCCTCTTCTTGCCTGTGTGCTGTGGGCAAGTCCCTCTACTGTCAGGACTTCTAGCTTTCTCATCTGACAAACGGGGAAATAATCACTCCAGCTGACAGGGCTGTGTGAGAAGGTGGTGAGGCAAGGCATGTAAAAGGCTCACTTCAATACCTGGTGCCAAACAGATGTTGTTTTATTATTATTAGAAGAACATGGAATAATAATAACCACCTAATCAACTGGTAGGAGAATGGAATAAATTGCATGCAAAACACCTCCACGGAGCTAAGCACGTAGAAAGTGCCCTGGAAATTGTAGTCACTGCTGCTGCTGCCATTAATGATTTTAATTTTAGCAATAACAGTGCTGATCACACTTGACTAAATTCCTAATATTCCTTGAAAGTTTCTGTAAGCTCGGAGACAAGGTTTAAATTCTGTATACATTCGAATACCATTTGAAAGATTTCTCCTGCAAAAGCCTGGTATATAAGTCATGTATTGGCACAAAGTGAGAAAATAAAACATAAACAGAAAGGAAGCCATATTGAGAGCAGCGCCCGCAATCTCACCGAGAGCTCGGGTGAAAGAGGGCACCGTGAAATTTCCATGTTGAAGGTGACACTGCATTTTTGAGGCAGAGAGAAGTACCAAGTGGAGCAGATCTATTGAATAATTACACGGAGGGGTATAAACCAGATATAGTTTCGCTTCTTTTCCAGTCATGGACTTCAGCTAAGCTCTGTTTAAATCTGCTTCCTCATATTTTGTTTGTAAATCCAGAGCATTTTGGTTGCTCTCTGCTATTAGGATAGACTCAGTCCAGTATTTTAACGTCCTTGTCCCAACCATTCTACGCCTTGGTCCCTACTCAACCTTGCTTATGTGGGCTGTGTCAGCAAGTCTCCGGTCTTCAGAAACCTGGAGAGAAGCAGACACAAGTCCCTATGTTTTCCTAAATTCCTAAACTCCAAGGGCACCTCTCTCAAGAACTTTCTTACTGTATTCTCCTCCATTTCAGGATGGTGCTGGGCTGAGACCTCAGGTTCTACAGCTCAGCAGACAGCAGACTCTAGGGAATAAGATACTATATGGGTTAGCTATTGTCACTTAATGCCACGTAACAACTATCCCCAAACTCAGTGGCCTAAATCACATTTTTTTCTCACCACAGATCTAGCTATGGCCAGCTAAGCAGCTCTGCTTTAGGGTGTGGCAGCTAGATTGAGTCTGGATCTGACTGAGCAAATCTACTTCAAGCTGAAATTCTGCAGGCTTGCTGAGTTGTTCTGTTTCATGTCTTTTTCCTCTGGGACTAGAGGGCTACCCAGAGCATATTCTTCTCACGGTGATAACAGAGGCATAAAGGGCATCTCTAGTTATCATGCCCTCATATGGCTATGTCCAAAAGCAGGAAAGGAACTAAGGATTCCCCTTGCATACCTTTTTCTTTTCATCAGCATGGACAGTCTTCCTCAGAAGTTCTCAACAAATTTTTCTGTCATCTCATCTGCTGGAACTGGGTACCCTGTCCAACTCCAAAAGAGTCTCTGGAAAAGGGAAAGAGATACCACAATGGCCTTAGACAAATGCTTGTTGAGTGAATGGATTCTTACAGAAATGAGTAATCCTCCTGTAGGTTCCAACATCACTTTTAGGAATAAGCAAAAAGCATACCCACGTTTAGGGAAACCATGTAAAAAGAAATGAGTAGAGAAAGAGGTGAAAGAAGGATTCAACTTCATATTTTGTTGCTCATGCAGCTCCTCAAACACAGTTTCAGTGGGTTACTATGCTCAGACTTCGAGGGATACAGCAGAGTGTCCCTAGTGGGGGTTCTTATTTCATAGTCCATAAAATAAAGGCAATTGCAGTGACTAACTTAGTTACAGTAATTATCTATTAATAATCATTAGCTATTACTAATACTGAAGTAGTAGAAACTAAGTGCCAGGCGCATTTCTAACTGCTTTACACACATACATTCATTATTATGTGCTGCTCATGAAGACTGATGGGACCAACGGGCCTCCATGAACGTCCTGAGATTCACACCCTTGTGCGGTCTCCTCCCACAGTGATCCTGGGTTTAGTCATGTGACTTGCTTTGCCAATGGGACATTAGCGAGCATGATATAAGCAGAGCATTCTCTCTTGGAAGTCAGCTGCTTTGCTGGAAAGACGCCTAGGCTAGACTACTGCGTGATGAGAGGACTTGTAGAGAAAAATCCGGAAGGCAGAGAGGCCATTATGGGCGTTCCAGCTCTCAGCTGAATGCGGCCCCATGAGTGACCCTCCCCAGAATCCTAAGAAATAATAAATCAACGTTGTTTCCAGCCGCTGAATTTTGGGGGGGTTTGTTACACAGCTGTAGACACAGAAACAATTGGAACAACAAAGGTGTGTATTCCTTGGACAATTTCTGTGAAGGACTTTTTTTCCTTTCTATTTGTGATCAGCCAGAAAAGCTAAGGGGATGACTGTGAGCCTCATGGGATTCATTCATTCATTCGACAAATATTTACTGAGCGCCTGCTCTGTCCCAGGCAGCGTTCTGTGTGCTGGGGACATCGTGATGAATACAGCCCCTGCCCTCATGACACTTACAGTTTATGACATGGCTTCATCCTCCTAGATGCCCTGGGAAAAGATTAGTGGTTCTCCACCCAATACATCCCTTGTTTTTTCATAACGTGCTATGTATCTGTCCCCTATCTAAATCTGACCTTCATCTGCTTGTAATTCCAAAGACAGGGAGTAGAGACAGACTTTAAAGTCAGACTAACCTGGCCTCAAATCCTCTCTCCCTCCCATCTCTTTCTTCTGGTCTCAGTTTCCCCATCTTTGGACTGGGTATAAGAATCCTCACCTAAAGCTACCATAAAGATCACAGGAAGAACACAAGTATTCAGCAAATGTTAATACTCTTCTTGTAGATTGAACACTTACATGCGATTTCAGGGCAATTTCAATCGGTGGGCAGTTCATGGCGCATCCAATCTGCACACCCCCTTCTGTTTTCTAGGACTCTGGTGCCAAAGGGAATTTGGAAGCTAGCTCTCCTGCGTGCTCTATGCCTGCCCTGACTCCCCTATCCTTTGACAGGAAAGCTGAGCCTGTGATCCTTGACACTGGCCCCTCGGCCACAAAGCTTTACCAAAGGCTCTCACGTCCATTACCTCAATTACCCTTTGCAGCAGGTCTGCGAGGCAGGTGTTCTCGGCCTCATTTTACGGTTGACATACCTGAGGCCCAGGGAACTGAAGTAGCTTTTGCAAGGTTACAAAGAAAATTAGTGGCTGAGCTTGCCTTGAAACCCAGGTCCCCCATGTCCTGCCTGAAGGCTCTTTCGAGTTTCTTTGCACTGTCTCCCTGCCCCCTCACAATCCTCTCACCTCCCACCCCTACCTCCACCCCACTGTGTCACCTGGACACCTGAGAAGCAAAAGCGACAGCATCTCAACAAAGGGAGGCACACGTGATTATTTTCTTGCAACCATGTACATAGGAGGCATTAACATTCACCCAGGAGCTGCTGAAATCCGCTCAACTGGAATGGAGGCCGGCGAGAAGGGGACTGACCAAATTTGTTTACAGTGGGCTAATCCAGCTTCGGCTGCCGTGCCGCACAGCCTGGCTGTATGAGCAGCGAGAAAGTCTAATTACAGGCTGACAGCCCTGAGTGTCTCCTGGGAAGACAGGTCCTGAATAAAAGTATTAAGAGAAGCTTGAAGCGTTTGGAAATAGATAGAGATTTGTTTCCTAGCCCTGTAGTTCTAAGGGGAAGGTTTCAGATCAGGATCACAGAAGCCTAAGATTTCAGACCCAAAGGAGGCTGTAGAGAGGAGTCAGCCCTCAGGTGCGGACACGGAGGTGACTGTCCCAAGGTCATGCAATGCCACCCTGCAGAGGTCGGCACATGCATCCTGAGGCCTGACTCCCGAGCTTCTGAGTTCCCACCGACCCCCCTCACCCCCAAGCATTTCCCCTTCCGTGTCAGCTGCCGGGGGTCAGTCTCTAAGCTGGTTTCTCTGCCTCGGGCTCAGCCCTCTCCAGTCCATCCTCCAGGTATTCCCAGAGCCTGATCGCTCTGCTGCCTCAATTTATTCAGTAGCCCCTCCAGGTGCTTAGGGGTGAAATCTACATCTTAGTCTTGGCCAAAAAAAAAAAAAAAAAAAAGCCCTTTGATGTGGCCTTTACCTGTGCTTCTGCCTACCAGGTAGCTGTTGATCCCCAAACTGGTCATGTCCCTTTGCATCTTCATGGTTTTGCTCATGCTGTTTCCTCCATCTGAAATGCCCTTTCTTCGCCTCTCTGCCTAAGGAAACTTCTACCCTTGCGCACCCACCGCCTTCTTCAAAGCTCAAATCACAGATAAGCAACCGTTTGGGATGCTCTCAGCTTGGTCCCCCTGCAAGTCCCCATGGCACACTCAATCTGGGGCAGGGCCCTGTGATGGCAGGGGCTGTATTCTCTCCACCCACCCCTAAGTACTTAGTGCCCCCCACAGTGCCGAGCCCCAATCCTTGATACAATGAAGGTAATAAACTGATTGGTTACAACATGCAGCTACTTTGTGGCACAATGCGGAACAAAACACGCTTGGGGGGCTTCCTTGGTGGCGCAGTGGTTGAGAGTCCCCCTGCCGATGCAGGGGACACGGGTTCGTGCCCCGGTCTGGGAAGATCCCACGTGCCGCGGAGCGGCTGGGCCCGTGAGCCACGGCCGCTGAGCCTGCGCGTCTGGAGCCTGTGCTCTGCAACGGGAGAGGCCACGACAGTGAGAGGCCTGTGTACCGCAAAAAAAACAAAACAAAACAAAACAAAAAACCCACCATGCTTGGGTAGCCCTCCCAGAGCTTATGGTCTGACTGATCAATCCACTGGGTCACTGTTGGTTTGAGGCTTAAAGGCGCCGCTATCCTTAAGAAGCCTCATTTAAGCGGTATATACCTATGGCCTGATAACATAGGGATGCCTAACGTACAGAAAAATGACACATGCATAGGGCTACTGTATCAGTTTCTCAGTGACCCTCACTGCATCACTGACTCCTCAGATGTCATGGGACTGAGAGCAAGCCCCCACCTGAGTGTCACAGGAGCGTGTTTCTGGAGCAGAGGGTCATGACAGGGCAAGAAGTGAGAGGATTACAAAGAAAGACAGGATCCATCATGATTTTGCCTGGAAATACCTGTTAATTTAGGTCAATTCAACAAATATTTATGAGGTACTATGTGTGTATATGTGTGCTATATATATATATATATATATGTATATATATCATCAAACCCATTATACAGGAGGGGCAGTTAAGGCATGGTGGTGAAATAGCTTGTCCAAAGTCGCCACAGTTGGTTCATGATAGTGCTGGGATTTCAATCCAGGTATGTTGGACTTGAAAACTGTCATCTTCCTACTGTGCTGCATAAAACACAGTATGGAGCACCTCCTATGTGCCAGCACTGGGGATACAAAGGTGACTGAAACATGGCCCCTGCCCTCAAGAAGCTCCCGGTGTCCTGGGGGATGGAAAGGAACCAGCTCTCCCAGTGTGGTGCTGGCAGGGAAACGGAGCATGCAAGGCTGTGGGGAAGGAGATTTCACCACAGACATGGTTTAGAATTGCCTGCACACGGTGATCGAACGAAAGCTGACTGACTTCTAGTGGGCTTCAGTGTTGTTTTTAATATCTGTGCACACACCGTGGTCCCTTATTGCCTGCTTGTGGGGCACAGTAAGTCAGTCTGGCTGTGGAAGGCTAGTTCCATTCCCAGACTCTCACACATCTGGTGCACGGAGACTCTGGGCCAGCACCGCCCTGTCTTCCAAGAGTCGCAGAATCACAAGTTGGCGGTCTTCCGGAGAGAGGGGGATGTGGCCAGGGCGCAGCGGGAGCAGAGGAGAGTGGTTTCGTGCATCATGCTGTGAGTGAAGGCTTCACAAAGGAGACGATCGATCAATTGATGACGCCTGGAGAACTTGCTCAGGTGTAAAATGGACTCTGGTTTTTATTGCAGCCAAAGTCCAAGAGGACTTTCCCAAAGGACCACCTCGATTTGGCCAGAGGTGCTGACGACGCTCCATGCCTTCTTTGAGGAAAGGTCTTTAATTTCTATGCCAATGAGCCAGACACTGGCTCCCTCCCATCCTACGCCCTTAAATACAAGGGCAGAGCTTCGCCAGGAAGTGGGAGCAGTAGGCGCGCATTAGCCCACCCATTGTAAAGCCTCTGACGGAGACCAATTACTCAAACCAGCTCCACTTCATTTCCAGCTGAAAACCCACCACTGATATCTGCTGGCCACAGCCCCGGGATGATGAAGCAATCAGGAGGAAAAGCAGATGTCAGAGACACGCAGTCTTACAAAAGGTTTCGAAAGGAGGGTAGGGAAGGCAAGGCAGTGGACATGACGGGAGCTGCTCACTTACTGCCTGCAGACTTTGTGCCAGGTCTTGTGTTGAATATTTTGCAGGTTTCTGCAGGGAGAAGAAAGTCAAACCCAACCCCCAACCCTAACACACACACACACACACACACACACACACACACACGCATGCACACACACACACCCTGGAGAGATACAAACAAACTAAAAAAACTGCTCCGGCGTCTGTGTGGCCTGCAAACCAGTAAGCTTCTTGGAGAGGCTCTGTTAGCTTCTGGCCATCGTGGGATTGGCCATATCCCACCTGGAGTTGCTACTTTGAATTTCGTCCCAAGTTTTCAACCCTTGAGGTGCTGGAATGGTCCTGGAACCCGGGCAGGGATGGGTAAGCAGGTCTTCTGCCGCTTTGTCACCTGGGCCCCACAGCAGCAATCATTCTGTCAGCTTCTGCTGGTAGCAGCCTCCCTCTAGAAGGCCTCAGAATCAGCCTCAGACAGGAGGGAAGGGCACAACCCTTAAAGAATGACACAGCCAGTTGACAAAAACTGATTAGAACCAACTAGGCCCAAGGTGGCGGAAGATTCGACTTCCAGCGGACCTTGAGCCTCATTATGCGCTCATTGTAATACATTAGCATATGCTAAATGACACACCCACAGGTGCCATGACAGTTCAGAGGAGGCTGACTGTAAAAGGTCAAAAAGTGAGTGGTGACCCAGTTCCTGGAAGTCCCTGCTCCTTCCCCAAAATAGTTTAAGTAATCATCCCACTCATTAGCGTATCAATTACCCAGCCCA